>NC_137796.1:11204100-11804100 GCF_963383645.1 Muscardinus avellanarius
AGGATCGCGGTTTGTGGACAGCCTCAGCTACTTAGTGATGCTCTTTGCAACTCAGTGAGACCCTGTTTCAAAAATAAAAATGACTAAAAAATAGGGCTGGGTTGTAACTGAGAAATACAATGCCCCTGGGTTCTATCCCCAGTACCACAAAAATAAAATAAAATAAAATAAAATAAAATAAAATAAAATAAAATAAAATAAAATAAAATAAAATAAAATGGGGTTGGACGTGTAGCACAGAGGTAGACTGCCAATGTGTTCAATCCCAAGTACCACCACAACACCAAAAACTTAAACTGCATACCTTACATACATGAAATTCATTCATTGACTACACCTCAATAAAGCTAGAATTTTTCGAAACAAATTAATGGATGAATTAATTAATTAATATGGAATCGTGGTGTCTTGATGTTACGACCCTAAAACTTTCCATGAATGGGATTAAGTTTATCAAGCTTAAAGCATATATCTTAGACCTCGAAAACTGCCCACCACAACCTCACTAATGTATACATCTAAGTTTTCCCATCATTTCTGGTTAATTCGCCCTGCTCATTGATATTCTGTGGAGCGTTCTATTGACAGATACATCATGTCATTTTGTTTTCAGAGCATCAAAGAACGAGGTAGCGAACAAGGTGACATCCAATCGCCGCAGGGTCTGATAAATCTCAGAATTCTCCTAACAGAAATAAGATTACCAAAGATTATCGGAGGCGGAATAATAGATTCAAATTAAGGGCAACACCAGTTTCTGTGCAGCGAGGCAATATGTATGCGTTTCAACAGTGCGTGCTGTTATGTCGATTTGGATGCTATTAGAAAAAAAAAAGAGAGTAATTTTTCAAAGTTTAAGTGTTATACCTGTGAGAGAAAAATGCAATGTTTTATTTTCTTTAATCCGGTATGAAAACTTAGGGCAAAGGAACGCCATTTATCTCAACAATTTTAGTAAATGTGTTTGTGTCCCTGGCTTTTTATGAAGGAAATGGGATGTGAGTTACATCTGAGCGCTGCACAGGGGAGAGGAGAGATGTGCAGGTAATATTCCTCATTCCTGCAGCTCATCGCTAGGACCGGATGCTAGGAATTTTCCCCAAACACCAGTGGATCCTATTTGCAAAGGGCCTCAAACATTTCACACCAAAAATATAGCTAGCAATGTGAACGAGAGCGGGAGAAAATAAATATTGATTTTAGTCATAAGATTAGATTCCACCTTCAAATGTTTCCTTGTCTTCCGTCCCTGACTTACATAATTGTTTTCTCAAGCAGCAAAGGAAAAGGCCAATTCGGTCAACGTAGGCATCAGAGTGTTGATATTTTTAAAAGGAAAATGTGTTGGTGCCTTAGCCAGCTAAGCGATTGCCTCAAATATCATCTCTATTTTTATTTGCTGAGACATTTGGTCGGGGCCTGCAAATCTCACACTGAAGCTGCAGGTCATTGGTACACAGTGGGCCGCCAAACACACATCATTACAGAGAAGAAAGGTCTGGTATGACTCAGAGGAAAGTTGGTTTCATACTCGGTGGTGAGATTTGCAATTGCCAGATTGAGTTCTTCTCCCAAATTATTTTTCATGAACATGTGAACAGTGCTGTCTTATCCTAAATCATATTTGCTTAGGACCGATAACATGGGATCTTTTCAGACTTTCCCTTTAGAGCCAAATAAATGCATTCTGGACTTTGTAGCCATGAACTTTAGGGTAGGATTGCATCCTATCAAAGGAGACAGATCTTACAGAAAAAGAAAGGATGGATCGATAATAAAATTCCCAGTGACTTGATGCATAATGCTCTGAACATGCTCATTAAATATAATCATGGTATAATTTGCTTCTTAATGGGGTAATAGAGGAACACACTGATAAAAGAATAAGGGAGAATTTGAGACAGGGAATCTTATTTAGGTCTAATCTGCATCATCGAACAGACTGATCTCCTCTCTGCCTGAAGGAATCGCAACTCAGTGACAGACTCAAGTACAAAATTACACACACACAAATCTGACTTTTTCATGGCCACTTGCGAAAAATAACTGATTCATTTAATTTTAGCAAAGTAACCATTCTTAAAGTTTGTGTTTCTCTTTTTGAGAGAGAGAGGGCAACGGAACATCGCTCACGGAGCCAAATGGAGTGAGTCACCGGCTGCACAGATACCGCTAAAAAAGGAAAGATGTTGCATCGAGTGAAAACATAATCCGCTAGAGTTAGCCTGGCAAGCTTCAGCAGAGCTGCAGGGACAATTAACTTCCTTTTAAAACAAAATAAAAATCTCTAGCACTATCTCTACATAGGGCTATTTGCGTTCTAAATGTATAGAAGCTCTTAGGAAATCTGAGTCCAGCCAGGCATGGTGGCACACACCTAGAATCCAAGTACTTGGGAGGCTGAGACAGGAGGATAGGAAGTTGGAGCCCAGCCTCAACAACTTGGTGAGACCTTATATCAAAATAAAAAATAAGATAGGGCTGGGTGTAGCTTGGAGGATTCAATCCCCAAGGAAGGAAAGAAGGAAGGAAGGAAGGAAGGAAGGCAGGAAGGCAGGCAGGCAGGCAGGCAGGCAGGCAAGCAGGCAGGCTATTTCTTAAAAAAAAAAATAAAAGACATTTTTAAGCCAGGCGTTGTGGCGCAAATTTGTAATCCCAACATCCAGGAGGCTGAGACCCAAGAATCATAGTTCATGGACAAACTCAGCTACTTAGTAAGGCCCTGTTTCAAAATAAAGAATAAAAAATAGGGCAGGGGGTGTAGCTCATAGATCGAATGCCCCTAGGTTCCATCCCAAGACCCACCCAAAAAAAAAAAATACTTCTTTATCTGAGAATGATTCCTTAATAAAAATGTTAAACAAAAAATAGAAATGAAGCCAGGTGTGGTGGCGCACGCTTGTAATCCCCATTCTTGGGAGGCGGAGACAGAAGGATTGCGCAGGTTTGAAGCCAGCCGCGCTGGCTTAGGAGACCCTGTTTCCAAATAAAAATGATATTTAAAAAATAGGTCTGGGGGTGTAGCCTGGAGGTAGAAGGGCTTCCAGGAACCCCAGTACCACCACAAAAATAAATAGAAATGAAAATCATTCCAAAGTAATCTCAGCACCCTGATATCATTTTTGCCATTAGTGTTATTTTTATATACAAGTAAATTTAAAATATATCATAGGACTTCACTACAAGAATGTCTTGCAACTAACTTTTTCCACTTAATACCATATAACAGCCTTACTTGAAAATCAATACAAATAGATCTCTCTGCTTTTCTCGAATTGCTGCAGTGATACTGATAGTAATTTCTTTAATGACTGTCCACTTAATGGAGCATCTAGACAGGACTGACGTGTTGCTATCACCAACAATAAGACATCTTTCCACATGCTCATCTTGTACATGCGTTTTAAATTTTGAGAAATTTTCAGACCAGCAACATGCTTGGACATACGTGTTTCCCCATGTTGTCCATCACTGAGAACCTTTCCTTGCTTTCATCTTTGCCAACCTGATGGGCAAAGACAACATCACGGTCTGTATTAGCATTTACTGTTAGGGATACCGATAATTGTTGCAGATATTCTTAGGGGTCTAACAAGTTTGCGGCTAATCTGGCCATCGTTTATTTTGGGAGGGCTTTGCATATAGCTGTAAGTATTGAAGGTCATTCACAGAGTATAAGAAATTATAAGGAAAGGTACTGTGAGTGGTTGGATATCTGTGCTCCCCCTGACCTCCAGTGTGGCTCGGCTTAGATTAAGCTAATTAAGGCCAGCCATAGGGTACATGCCTATAATCCGAGTTCTTAGAAGGCTGAGACAGGAGGATCACAGGTTTGAGGACAGCCTCAGCAACCTAGAGAGATCCTGTTTCAAAACAAAAAATTAAAAAGGGCTGGGGTTGTAGCTTGAAGGGAGAATGTCTCTGGATTCAATCCCTAGTTACCACAGAAAAAGAAGCTAATTAAGGTTAAATTAGACCATATGATGGTGTCATGGTCTGATAGAATTAACATCCTTTTAAGAACAGACACCAGTAGAATGCTTTCTCTCTCTGCACACATGCACCAAACAAAGCCACGTGAGACACAGGAAGAAGGTGCCCCTCTATAAGCCAGGAGATAAGCCCTCCCAGGAAACCAGACCAGCAGGATTCATGGTCTTTATCTTCAACCTCCAGAACTATAAAAAGGTAAGTGTCTTCTCAGCCACCTGGACTCTGGTATTTTGTTTTGGCTGCTTCAGCAAGCTAAGATGGGGACCGTGAGTACCCCACGAATCACTGATGAAACTGCAAGCAAAAACATTGTAAATATCCCGTCAGCATCACCCACTAGCAAGCGGTGGGTTCACGATCACATCTCATATTTATTAATAATTTGTATTTTTTCTTTTGAGAAATGTCAATTTAGTTGAATTGCCCATTTTTTTCCACTGGGGCTTTTTAAGTAAAGTTTTTTAGGTTCTTTATATATTCTTGACATTAATTTTATGTTAGAAAGAGTAATGGGCAAAGATTTTCTCTCAATCTGTGGGCTCGTGTGGGCTCGTGCGCTCTCTTTCTCTCTCTTTCTCTCTCTCTCTCTCTCTCTCTCTCTCTCTCTCTCTCTCTCTCTCTCTCTCGACTCTTGATGGTTTCCTTTTCTACACAGAAGCTTTGTAATTTAGTGCCATCCCACTTATTCTCATTTTAATTTCCTGAGCCTTGGGGGTCTTATTGAGGAAGTTCCTACCAGTGCCTATATATTGGAACCTTGGGCCTATGCCCTCTCCCACTAATCGCAAAGTCTCTGGTCTAATTTCTGTATTGTCACAAATGGAAGAATCTCTTTCTATTATATGGCTAAATAATATTCCATTGTGTGGATATCTGTGCATCTTATTTTTTTCATCTATTCATCTATCAACAGACATTTAGTTGTTGCCATCTCTTGGCTTTTGTGGATAATGTTGTCATGACTGTGGAAATACAATTATCTGTTTAAGATACTGATTTTGTTTCTTTCAGACCTATACTCAGAAGTAGAATTGCAGGATCACATAGTTGTTCTAGTTTTAATTTTGTAAAGAATATCTGTAATGCTTTGGATTTAAAATGCCCAACCAGTCCTCATGGAAACATGGTCGCGATATTGGAAGCGGGGCTTGGTTGCTAAGGGGATGTGGCCTTGGGGTTATATAAGGTCCTCTCCTTTTCTGCCCTCTCTCTCGCTTCTGATATGGTCTCTGATATGAAAACAGAGCTCATGCTCACCTTCTCTCCTCTATCACCATCCCCTAAGCTCCACAAAAGCAACCTCACATGCATTGGACCCCGAAATCTCCAAAACCTGTGAGCAAATAAGTCTACCTTTCTCTAAGTTGGGTGTGATCGGGCTGATTGGGTCCAACCATGACAAGGTTGACTGAGACAAAAATTGGTGCCAAGAATGGAGTCACTGCTATTATAAGTCTGACTGTATTGTTTGTGGGTCTTTGGAACTGCTTTATGAGAGGAAGTTGGAAGGGCCAGAATGTTGCTATAAAGGTGGGCAGTAGAGAATGTGCTCAGGAGGCTCCATAGGGCAAAGAAGACTCGATAGGAAAACACAGTAAAGGCCATATGTGTTACATTCTGGCCAAAAAAAAAAACTTATTGACATTTTGCTGGCATACTAAAACTCTGTGTAAGGCCAAATTCAAAGATGATGGGCTGATTAAGATTGTGAAGGAAATCTCAAAACAGAAAAGAACCCAAAGTGCCTTATGGATATTGATGTACATGTTTAACCAATTTTACACTGAATTTTGGGAGTAGAAAGTAAAGCAGAGAGACTTTATAAATTTGCAGCTTGGCTAGGAAGGCATTTTTAAGATTGAGGTCCAGAGAGATGATGTTATGGAAGAAAGTAAGATGGAGGAAGTGAGAACCGAGATGCAGATGGGACCAGCAGTGGCTCTGATGGAGGCAGGCCCAGCAGAAGCCCCAACGGAGGAAGGCCCAGAGATCTGATTGGAAAGGGCCCAGCAGTCATGGTTAAAGAGGGTGTGATTACCTTTCCTGTTGGCAATTGATCTTGACTCTCATTTAATGCTGGCTTTGCTGGGAGAAAAAAAGGGGGTCATGAAGTCGTCCTCCAAGATTTCAAAGGAAGGCCTGAGAACTCAAGTAATGTGTGGCAGGGTAAGAATGCCTGCAAGCAGGCCCAGACGGGGCAATTTGTGAAGCTGTGAGGGTGAGGCCAAGGTTGCAAGAAAAATCCCCGAAGATTTAGAGATGCCAGAAATGTGGAACAACCACAAAGAAAGGCTCTAAGCTTCAGACATAGAGACAGGCTAAAAAAAAGAAAGAAAGAAAGAAAAAGAAAAGTATGCCACCATTGCAATCAACTAGGTCACAGGGGCAGGGCTGCCACGGCCCCATGGAGATCTCACCTCACCACCATGTGCCCCAAATGCCAGACATAGACCTGCGGCATCAAATACTAGCCCTGTCACTTTTTTGATACAGTTTTGGTTCCATTCCTTGTTTCTTTGTCCCTATTCCTCCAATTTGGAATCCAAATGTTTACTCTATGCCATTGTACCTCAGCTGTAGGTGATTTTTTTGTTGTTTTTAAAACAGATCATGGTCAAGAATTGACCTTGAGTCTCAGAAAAGACTTTGCACCCTGGACTTTTGAACAATTCTGGACCTGTTAAGACTATGGGAGTTCTGAGAGGTGGGTTAAATGCACTTTGCATTATGATGTGGGGGTGTGGCCTTGCGGATTATATAAGGTTCTCTCCTACCCTGCATGCACATGCACTCTCCCTCCTCCTCCTCCTTCTTTTTCTTCTTCTTTTCTTTCTCTATCTCTTTCTCCCTCTCTCCCTTTCCCTCCCCTCTCCCTCTCCTTTTCTCCCTTCTCTCCCTCTCCTCCTCCTCCCTCTCCTCCTCCTCCCTCTCCTCCTCCTCCTCCTCCTCCTCCTCCTCCTCCTCCTCCTCCTCCTCCTCCTCCTCCTCTTCTTCTTCTTCTTCTTCTTCTTCTTCTTCTTCTTCTTCTTCTTCTTCTTCTTCTCCCTATCTCTCTCTCTCCCTCCCTCCCTTCCTCTCTCCCTCTCTTACTGGCCTCTGTGATGTGAGAGCAGATGCCTAATTCTCCTTTTCTCTACTTTTCACTCCCATGCCCTGAGATCCACAGACCCAACCTCACATTGACTGACCCCTGAAATCTCAAAAAAAAAATATGAGCAAATAAATCTACCTGCTAGGTTGTGTGTTGTCAGGCTTATTGGGTCTAGCAGTGAGAATGAGAACCAAGACAACTTTCATACTACTTTTATTATAATTGGACCAATTTATACCCCCACCCAAACTGGCCAAGGATTCCCTTTTCTTCTTTCCTACCCAATGCAATTGAATGGATGTAACGTGGCCTGAGTTTCTTTTTGTCTATCAAGGGTCAATCTGAGCTTCTAGAGGCCATTGTGGATCGTTGATCATTTAGCCTCTCTACAGACCTGACCACAATGTGGCAACTTAATTCTTGAAAATTAGGGGTAGAGAGTTTCTTACTCCAGAATAAGTTTAGTTCCTCTTCAAGGGCCTCCATAAGATTGAGTATGACCCACCCAAGACCATCTTTTTTTTTTTTTCCTTTTTTGTGAGACGGAGAATGGAACCTAGGGACATTCTACCTCCGAGTTACACCCTCAGCCCTATTTTTTATTTTGAATCAGGGTCTCACAGAGTTGCAAAGGTCCTCACTAAGTATCTAAGGCTGTCTCGGCCTCCCAAATGCTGGAATTACAAGTGTGCACCACCATGCCTGGCTACCTTTTGATTAAGTCAAAATCAACTGGCTTGATTCCTTGGTTGCATCTGCAAAATTCCCTTCCCTTTTTCCAAATTCTACTGGCAGGAAGCCAGTCACAGGTACACTCAAGGGAGAAGATTACACAAGGTGTAACCTCAAAAGGACAGGACCTTTGAGGAGATGCCGTGGAGTCTCTCAGCCTCAGTGACTATTTGTGTTTGTTCTGAGCTCTAAAATCCATGCTTTTTTTCCATGATCTTTTACAATCTGTAATTTTTTAGGGACAAAGGAGATGGCAGAAAGCTGCCAAGGATAGGAAGAATGAAAAGTATATAGAAGAGGAAAGAAGAGGAGATTGGAGGACAGACATGTCCAAGAACAGTGAGGGTTTTTGGGGGGCAGCGACTTTATGGGAAAGGTTAAAAGGAGGTAAGTTTGAGTTTTCTTTTGTCCCATAGCCATCCTGTGAGAAAAATCACATATTTTTCTCAGCTTCATTTTTCCTCTATATCTATAAGGCACCCAGTTTTTCCTGCCAATGGTGGCTTCATCGTGGTACCTCTTACTCATCCTTCGTGCCTCAGCTTCGGTGACAAATTGCAACCTCCTACATCAAATTATCTCTTTCTCCTTTATAATTTGAAGAATAGGCCTTATATTTATAGCTCAGAATTTATCTGGGTCTTCCCATCCCTTGAGATGAATACACATCCCTGAAACTACATCTAATGGTAGCGGAGAATGTTTCTCCAATGACTGCACAGACTCCCTTAAGACTCCCTTCTGGGGTTCTCTCCACATGAATCTTCTTTAAATGTCTCTGAATTCTGTTTCCTAGCATATCGCCAGCCATTGCTCCTCCACACATCATTCTGAGATGACTAAATTGAAGAGAAGAAACCGGGTGTGATGGCACACATCTATAATCCCAGTACTTGGGAGGCTGAGACAGGAGGCTTATAGATTCAAGATCAGCTTCAGCAACTTAAGACTCTCAGCGACATAGCAAAACTCTGTTTCAAAACAAAAAAAAAAATAGTTAAAGGGATAGAGGTTTAACTTGGAGTTATAATACCCCCCAGGGTTCAATTTTCAGTACCATACAAAATTAAAGAGAAGGCTTAAAGGAAGGGGTAAAGTCTTA
Organism: Muscardinus avellanarius; assembly: GCF_963383645.1. Classification (NCBI taxonomy): domain Eukaryota; kingdom Metazoa; phylum Chordata; class Mammalia; order Rodentia; family Gliridae; genus Muscardinus; species Muscardinus avellanarius. Next base: position 11,213,019 of record NC_137796.1, read on the forward strand.
AAGATGGAAATAAAAGGTGTACATACATGATGGAAATGTACACCATTTTATTTGAAATATTAAGACCTTCTTAAGATGGTTAACTTACTACCACCCCACACATAACATAACCACATTGGTTTCTTTCCTTTCATGTCTTTTCTTTCTTTCATATACACAAAAGATAAGTACATGTATACAAATATTTACACATACATATACAAACACACACATACATATACATATATATATAATTTTTACTTTTATTTGCATTTATTTTATGCAGAATTTATTCTAGTGCCTAAGAAAGGCATCACTACAGTCTATTATATTTCTTCTGGCCAGAAATAAAAAGAGATAATAATCCAAAGACATCTTATTTCCTGGAACTGAATAGCTCAATGTTGATTGGGAACATTCAGGCCCAGGTGACTGTACCTACTAGATTAAGTTGCCTATCAGGATATTTTCCCTAATGTATTTTCTTCTCTAAAGGGAAATCTCATGCTCACTGTTGAGGTAATCAAAGTTACACAGTGAGAGCATATTTACACTCTTCTAGATTGGAGATCCAGGACTATGCTTCCTCCATTTGGTTTATTCACCCTAGGAATACCCAGCCTTCCTTCCTGAGCCTAGAAAACCTTCTATATATTGATGCTAACATATAGAACATAGGGAAAAGAGACTAAAATTTAGCAAGTTTTCATAGAAAATACTATAGAGGATAGCTTGTGTCCTCTGTTCCTTTGCAAAAACTTATATTTCTTTCCATGTTTGTAGAACTTTAGAAACATGGAAATTAAAGCGGTGCCAAACAATACAGCATCATATAATATCCCTATTTTCCAAATTCCACCATTCCCAATATCCCATACTGCACAAGCCATGCCATGCCTAATAACACATTATCTATTCACCAGAGTCACCACACCCACTACATTACACAATGCAATGAACACCAATCCCACTGCACAGACACATCATCCCACACATCGCACAGTCCCCACCCCCAAAACCAAAACACACAACGCACAGTGCTATACAGTGCCACTGTCCATATATGACATACCACATCATGCTGCAACATGCCCCACACCACGCTGGACATGCAAATATAAATTACTTGGTTCTGATTGAACCCTGAATAAAAGCAGGCAACATCAAGATTCACAGATATCTCATTCTGAGCCAGGCACGGTGGCACACACCTATAATCCAAGTACTTGGGAGGCTGAGACAGGTGGGTTACAGGTACAAGGCCTGCCTCAGCAACTTAGCAGGGCACTCGGCGACTGAGCAAGACCCTATTTCAAAATCTAGAATTAAATATAAGGCTGGGGAATATCTCAGAAGTGGAACGCCTTGCATTCAATTCCCAGTACCAAAACCAAACAACAACAACAAAAAAAAGATGTCTTCTTATTCTACTATTTCATAGTCACAGAATACTAACCTATAAAAAATATTATTGTGGAATTCAAGTTTTATTCCTATGCTTATGAAGTACAGAATATATTTCTTTATATATTCATTTAAAAAGTATGTTTATGTAGTTAAAGCAACAAAGTAGGATGGGAGAAGGAAAAGTAGAGTTCAGATAATTTGCAAGTTTTAGGATTATGATTTGCTCTGTCTCCCAATCACTCTTCCCTGACCAGATAGCATTTGTCGTAAGCTATTATAAATATTAGTTTGCTTATCTTCTGTCCCAGCCTACTCAACGAAGATTCATATCACCTCTTTTGTTTCCCTTTGCCAGGATGTTTCTTGCACCTGGCACAGAATAAGAATTCAATTTTCATTGAATCATTTCCTTGAATGGAGAGATTAATATGCTGTTGCAGAAGCTATAAATATATAATTTCAAGATATAACTGCTTTAAGGAGGTCTATGAAACTAAATAATATTGTTAGGGGACTTTTCAAGCCCTTGCTTCTCATTCGTTTCCATCTTCTCTCCCATTTCATGAGAAATTTTAGGGCACTCAATTTTAGAGTTGGGTAACAGATTTCAAATTAAATAAAGTAGATTTTCCTGTATTTAAAAGTGAAGTGAGTTTCTAATCAATTACGTACATAGTTCACTTGGCTCGTCCTTCACAGAATAGAATTTCTAATGGTGTATAAAGTTGGGAAAACCATAAACAGACTCTCTGCCATATGCTCTCATTTTCTTTAATTATTATCCTATTTGGTTTCTTAATGAAGTAAAAATAAAATCCAATATATAAATGTTATGACATTTAGGGATATCTAATTCATGTTCTCATCCTGTGATTGATTTTCCTTGATGAAGAATTAGAGTGGGTTAAGGCCTTTAAAGCCAAATATATTCTAAGCCTCTGAATATATCAGTTTCCAAATAATTGTATTTTATTCTTCTTTGAAGCCATTCAAGGAGAGCATTTTATAGCTCCCATGAGGCCATCTTTCTGAACACAGGTATCTTCATGAAATTGTAATTTGTGTAATTTATCATGTGCTTGAGTTTTAAAAAGACTAGTTCAGACTGCACCTGAACTCTCTAAAAGCAACTGAACTGATTTTTATTTATTCAAAGAATATTTTTCTGTCACCTCACTGCATTCATACTCATTGTATGAGTTAGTTCATGTAAAATGAGAGGATGAGTATAAAGAATGAAAAATCTTCAGTGAATCCTAAAACTTGAAACTTAAACTGGCTAACAAGTAAACAGTTATTGTAACTATTTTAGTGCGAGCCATCATCTATCAGGATACAGGGTCTACGAAAGGATTGAGCAAGTTGAAAAAATAAGACTCTAGTGATAAGTCCTGAAGAAACATCCATTCCAACAACTATTCACACATAAAAATGCTTTTTCCAAAACTAAGGGAGCCAGATGAGAGGTCATAGTAGCAAAGAAATATGGAAGGATACATTGAGGAAAGTAGCAAGAACAGCTTTATATGACTCACACCACCTCTTCCCCAACTCAAGGAAGCAGGAGAGAGAGAGTGAGAGAGAGCACGCAAGAGAGAGAGAGAGAGAGAGAGAGAGAGAGAGAGAGAGAGAGAGAGACTGCCTTAGATCCCAACATCAGGCCCACCACAGTAAAACCTAGCTCCAGGAATGCCCCCGTGGCCCTAGACTTCAGGATGGTACCTCTGAACTGATCCACAGACCAACCCTGATAGCAAATGACACACAAAAGGATTCTGGTCCATGTGATAGGCTTAATCTCTTGTCCACACCACTGCTAGACCAACTCTACCCACCTGAGGCTCCAACACCCCTTGAGAGACATTCTGCCCATCAACAGCCTTAGTAGTCCCAGGCTTCAGGCCTGCTGCAACACCAATCTGGCTCCAGCAACCCCAGGTTGTGTTCATGTCCCACCACTAGCTGAGCCCCTTTGGTCTTAGGCAGTAGGCTTCCCTCAGCTCTAATCTAGTCTCAGTGGCCCTAGGCTTCAAGCCCACAACAGAACCACTTCTGGCTGCCTCAGTCTTTGGGCCTACCCTAATACCAGGGCAGTTCCTGAGAATAAGCTTTGGGCCAAGCTTCCAGAATATAGGCTTCAGGCCCACCTCAAAAGACCAAATTAACAGATCCACCCAGGTGAATCCAGGCTTCGTGTCCAGGGAGTTCAAGGACTCCAGTGGCAAATCTGCTTATAGCCAGGCCATGGCAGATAACCTGCCCAGAATCTCTGACTGGAATGAATATCAAAGGGTTTTCCCAGGCAAATTCAATCTACAAATTATTAAATAAGTACTTCTTCAAATACGTAGACACTAAGCATGGCTGCAAGGATCTAGAACAACCAGGGAAGCATGATATCACAGAAGAGACAAAATACAGTGCCAGTCACTGACCCTAAAGGAATGGATCTTGCATAAATGGCCTGACAAAGAATTCAAAATAGCTTTTTTAAGAAAGTCAGAAAACTTCAAGAAAATATAAAGAAATGATTCAATGACATTCAGAAAGTCATAGATGATCAAAATGAGAAATTTGACACAAATACTGAACTGACATTTTTATAAAGCAAATAAAGTCTGGAGCTCAAAAGTGCAAGAACAAAATTAAAAACACAGTAGAAAGTATGAACAGAATTGATGAATCAAAAGAAGGAATCTATTAATTCAAAGGCAGATATACAATCAGATATATTTGAAGAAATATCATCAGAAATAAAAATTTAAAAATTTAAAGAAATTAAGAAAGCTTACAATATTTGGGGGATAGTATAAAAAACATATTTTTTAGTCATCTAATTTTAAGGAGAAAAGAGAGAGAAGGTATAGAAGCTTTCTTAAAGATATAAGGGGAAAAAAATTCCAAGCTTGGAGAAAGATTTTTTTAAAATATCTAGGTACAGGAAGGTAAAAATTCTCAAATTAGATTCAATCTAAACAAAACTATACCAAGATGTATTATTATAAAAATATTATAAAAATTATAATAAAATAAGATTATTATAAAATATTATTCTATTTTTATAATAATATTATTAAAATATTGTTTTAAATCTACCATATGATCCATCTATACCACTCCTGGTTATCTTTCAAAAGAATCTTAAACCAGAATATTATAGTAATACATGCGTATTCCTGTTTATAGCAACACATAATAGTCAAATTATGGAACCAACCCAGATGCCTATCAACAGAAGAATGGATCACAAAGCTATGGGATATACATGCAATGGAATTCTACTCATAAATAATGAAGAACAAAATTATGTCTTTTGCAGGAAAATGGATGAACCTAGAGAACATTATGTTAAGTGAGATTAGCCAGTCACAGAAAGTGAAAGGTCATATATGTTATCCCATAAGCAGAAGCTATGGAGTAACTGGGATATAAGAGGGACTTTATTATGCAGGGGACACTCCAGTGGAGTGAGGTGGTCTGGGGGAGGAGTGGAGAGAGGGTGAATTAATGAAAAAACACTTTCACTGACATTGTGTCCTTACATGAGAATACACGCACACAAACACAAACATACACACACATGTGCATTAGTTCTAAATAACTCATTATAACTATAATATATTTTAGGTAAGCCTCATAGTAACCACAAAACAAAAACATAAAGCAGATATACAGAAATTTAAAAAAGGAATCAAAGTATATCATAGAGCCGGCCGTGTTATGACACATCAAAACATGTAGGTTAGAGAGAACGCAGTCCTAAGAGGGAAGTTTATAGTGACTTAATGCCTACAGTAAGAGAAAAGAAGCATCTCAAATAAATTAATTTTATACTACAAGGCACTAGAAAAAGAACTAAGCCCCAGAGTTTGTTGTCTAAGGATTAAAATTCAATACCTGTAATAACTAAAACAATTCAATAGTAAAAATAAAAAAGAACACTGACTACTTAAAATGGGGGAAGATCTGAATAGACATTTCTAAGAAGACAACCTATGAACATCTACCATGTGAAGGAAGACATTCCTAGCATCACTAATTATCGGGGTAATGCAAATTCAAAACTACAATGAGATATAGTTTCTCACCTGATAATAGCTATTATCAAAAAGATGAAAGATACCGAGTGTTGGCAAAGATTCAGAGAAAACAAACCTTTTATGCACTATTGGTGGAATTGTAAATTAGTACAGTCATTATGGAAACAGTATGGGGGCTCCTCAAAAAACTAGAAGCAGGGAAAGACTGATCAGTGGACATGAAGCTATGTATTTGGACAGGAGAACTGAATTCTGGGGACTACTGCGCAGTAAGATGACTATGGTTAACAATATTATTGAGTCAAATATTTCAAAATAGCTAGTAGAGACAAGTTTTTTTCACTTTTATTGGTGCATTGTGACCATACATCTTAGTGAGATCACAGCGATTCAGAAATACATGGACGCAGCATCAGGTGCGTCTCCCTCAATGTCTCATCCTCCTTCCCCTTCTTTTGTTCCCACACATGTTAGTGAGATTGGTAGCAATGTCTTCACGTACGAAGTTTTACTCAGCCATAAAGAAGAACAAAATTATGCAATTTGAGGAAAAGGGATAAAACCAGACATTATCGTGCTAAATGAGATCAGCCAATCTCAAAAGAGTCATATTTTCTTTCATATGTGAAAAGAATTTTGCATTTTTGTTTTTGATGGTACAGGGGTTCCTGGAAGCCCTCCTACCTCCAGGCTACACTCCCAGCCCTATTTTATATTTTTATTTGAAAACAGGGTCTCTTAAACCAGAGAGGCTGGCTTCGAACCTGCGAGATCCTCCTGTCTCCGCCTCCCAAGCGCGGGGATTACAAGCGTGCGCCACCACGCCGGCTAAGAATTTTGAATATACTCACCACAGGGATGATAAACATAGGAGGTGATAGACATACTCTGTTTCCCTAGTTTGATAAAAGGCACAGTACCTACACTGTAACCCCAAAATATGTACAAGTATTATGCATCAATTCAAGACAAAATTTAAAAATAATTTTAAAATTAAAAAAGAACTATCACTATTGGTTATAAATCCAAAAGAATTGAAACCAATTCGTCAAAGAGCTGCCTGCAACCAGTTTGTCAAAGAGTTGTCTGCATTCTGCACTGGGCTTTACCAAAACTAAAAATGCTTGCATTTTAGAAGGCACCATTAAGAAAATTAAACGGCTAGGAGAAATACTCTGAAAATCAAATATCTCATTTCAAAAAAAAATTTACTTTGGAAAACCAAAAAATAAAGAAAACCTAATTAATAATTACTGTATAAAACAGCTATTTTACCAAAAAAGATACATGAATGTTTAATAAGCACATGAAAGATAGCCAATATCATTAGTCATAGGGAAAACATAAGTAATGGCTCAGCATGATATCATTTCATGCTCACTACGACAGCTGTAATCACAAAAGCAGACAATAACAAGTTTAAAAAGAATGTGGAGAGGATGGAACATTCACCGATTTCTTATGGAAGTAATAAAAAAAACAAGGCCACTTTGGAAAAACTTAAATTTCCTGATAAACCATCAACTCCATTTCTAGATATCTACTCAAGAAATATAATAACATATGTCCCCATGAAGATTTCAAATGAATGTTTTAGCAACAATATTCATAATGGTCATAAAGGGAAAACAAATATCTACCTATTGCTAAATGAATAAAACATGGTACATCTATGCAATGGAATACTACTTAGCAAGAAAAATTAATGAATCACTTCTACATGTAAAGCAGAGGTGAACTTTAAAAATACTGTGTTAAGCCAGACGTGGTGGCGCACACTCGTAATCCCCACGCTTGGGAGGCAGAGACAGGAGGATCATGAAGGTTCGAAGCCAGCCGCGCTGGCTTAAGAGACCCTGTTTCCAAATAAAAAATATAAAATAGGTCTGGGAGTGTAGCCCGGAGGTGGAAGGGTTTCCAGGAACCCCAGTACCACAAAAAAAAAAAATACTGTGTTAAAGAAAAAAAGAGCAGATGCGAAAGACTTTATGTTATGTTTCCTAAATTATAAGAAATGTCTAGAAAAGAAAATCTAGAGAGAAAGAAAACATTTCTGTTTGTCTAGGGCTGGGAATAGAAACTGGATTGACTCCATATGGGCATGAGGAAACTTTATAAAGAGTTAGAAATAATGGATGATGTTATTTGCACAACTCTATAGATTTACCAAAATTATTGTACATTTAATATGTACACATTTAAAATAAAATTGTGTATGCTTAAAATTATTGTGCATATGAAATTTATGGTATATAATTCATATCAGTAGTACTGTTTAAAATCTCAAACCGAGAGTCCATTATGTAAGTAATGACTTGAAAATCTAGGCATTTCTGTCTTCACATCTATACGAGTTCCCTAAATATAACAAGGACCATAAAATTTGGTTTTGACCTTGGAGCATTTTGGAGTGTGAAGTACAGGCTTTAAGACTAATTCCAAAGTAGTAGAAAGAGATAATAATTAGATATTAAAGTAAATAGGCATAATCCTGTAATGAGAAACAAAGCCAATGAAGGGAATCATTAACCAAGATAAGATTGCTGGTCCAAAACACAGTATATGATTTTTTCGATCAAACTTATAGCTATCAAAATAGAAACTCTTCTTTTTCACTCAGAGAGGCTAATAGAAATTGGCAGTCTTTTACCACTAGGACTGTCAATTAGACATAAAGAATTTTCCAGAAATTCTTCTTTGCCTTGGACATTAACTAGGCAGAGTCTGACTCTTCTGTTTCTAGCTCATGCTGAAAATATAAATTAAGTCTGATGGAATAATACTAAATTGGAAAGCATAGTTTATAGCTTTCAAAATCATATTTAGCTTTCTTAATGTGTCCCTAGAGCAAATTTTCTTCCGGGTATATTAAATTTATATGACATTATATAATGGCTTGTGAATTGCAAGCAACACATATTAATAATAGAGGAAAATCCAGACATAATACTGAAATCAAGTTACATGAGATATGTTTCTCCTATTTCCAGGAACTAGTACCAATTTTCGTTGATTCAAAGGATATTGAAGCTTGTTTGATGCTTACAGACCAACTGCCTATGCTTATTTTAAAACCTGTTCTTCAAAAGTAGAAACTCTTACAGGGCATGCGTGTCTCAGCCTTTTCATTTGAGTATTTTCCAACTCAGTACCAACTCAGTACCTAATAAGTGCAACTGATCAAGAGATTTACAAATAAACCATATTCATGTTTTTTGAGCCAATCTCAAACATTAGATTCATATGAGCGATTATTTTATGATTTTTCTACTTTAAACCAAGTCGACTGTGTCCAATAAGGTGTGGTAAGTATTCTTGTACCTGACATTTGTGATTATTATATGTGAGGATGCTGTCTTTCTAATGCGTAGTGTTGGAATTCTTAAATTGTTATTTCTTGGATGGAGTTCAGCACAACTGAGATACCGCAGTAGGGATACCACAGTAGGGGTGTGAATGGGAAAGGGACCTGGGGAATTCTCAAAAAGGGTGAAAACTGGGGTGGGGAGGCATACAGAAAGAGACTCCAAGACCCCAAATCTGGAGCTCCAAATTCCTATTCAAACAAACAAACAAAAAAAAAGCTTTAAAAAGCTTTAATTTCATCTTTTCTCTGTTGGGTTCCAGGTGACATTTACTAGGAAATAAAAGGTTCTATGGGTGCAAAAGGTTTAGAAACATGGTTTCAAGTAGCAAAATACCAAAAAGAAATTAACTTTTATTCTGTGCTTATGATGTGCTAGGAACCATGAGAGAACTTTTTAAAATGTAAACAATTATTTTTATCCCATTTTCATGGAGAATTGAAGAAGGGGCTATTATTATCCAATTTTCCTGGGATCAAATTATACCTCAAATATATTAATTAATGCAAGCAAAATGACATTGGCTAGAATCAAAGTCAGGTATGTGATAATCAAGACAATTTTCATACTGAGTGACTTACTTTTATAGCTCTTCAATACATCATCCTATCCTAACTATACTTTAATATATTTTTCCAGTTGTCTTACTATTTCACTCTGATTTCCCAATTATTGATTTAGGAGAAAATTCCATTCGTTTTGCAAATCCCATTTCTTTCTTTCTTTCTTTCTTTTTTCTTTTTTTTTCTTTTTTTTTTTTTTTTTTTTTTTGTAAGCACTTAGTAGACATGCAGGAACCTGAATTTAAATCTTGAAATCCTGAGCTAAACACGTCCATTGAAGTATCACAGCATTTTGGGACAGAGGGAGGACTGAGGAAGGAGACGGTTCAACTCACACCAAGGCAGTATGTGAGGGCCTTACTCCTTATTTCACTAACACGTGTGGTGACGGGGAAGCGGGGAACGGGGAGCGGGGTGGGATGTGGAGGGAAATAGATCAAGAGTTGTGTGTGTCTGCATTTTTATCATATTGAAGCTCACTATGATATATAATTGCAGTGTTCTACTAAAGAAGTAAAAATTAACAAGCCAAATTTGATTACTATATATATATATATATATATATATATATATATATATATATAATGTCTCACATATTTGAAAAAACTAACATTTCGGTGAAAAATTATACACTGTATATTTATGCCATCTCGCAAGAGCAATCTTCTTGCTTGGGTCATCTTTTACATTCTTGATCATTCACATTCAAGAGGATCAAAAAGGCACGGGGCTATCAGTACCCACCCTCCTGAACAAAGGATCACGACCAAGCCAAAGGGCAAAAATAACAAAAGGTATTAACCTATCATCTGCATTTTATATTCATTGTTTATATTTTGTAGAGAAGGCAGAGACGGCCACCTCATCGTGGACCCAACAAGGGCTCCACTAAATGCCAAACCCCAACACTTCCCGATAGAAAAACCCACCGACTCCTTTATGCCGATGTTCACTAAAAAGCTGAATTGAAATTTAGGTTTAAACTCCTTAGGTATGTGTCTACCTCAGTTATCATTTTAGTGTTAGCCAATTTTAGTCCCACAAGTGATCTATTAGAAACGTGTAACATCCAACCATACCCATCCTACCCTCTCTCCGTTATCTAAGAGGGGCTAGGTGGAAACTGAGTTACTAACCAATTTCATTTAAGCTCTACCTAGCAGGTCTCTCTGTCTCACAGATGTCAACTGTATATACATGAATATGTTTTCTTGAAACACCATATATCTTTAACCCATTAAGTCCCAAGCTTCCAAATGAGTATTTCAATAAAATTGGCACAGGGATACTAAAATAAGTTGACAATCATTCCAAAACTTACATATTCTTTCATACATGTCTTTCAGATGCGTGAAAATATAAATATAAAAAATATGACTTCCGGGAAGATGGCGACCGAGAAAAGCGGGGCTTAAGAGCTCCGCTAACAACCAATCTCCATTACCACAAAATCAACGCCTTTCATAGCCAGAAAACATTATCACCAGTGAAACAAAAAATCACCAGGCTCCAGAGAGAAAGCGGACTGAGAACAGAGCCACAGAGGAGATAACCGGCCTCACGCCCGAGGATGTGGCAGACGCGGCAGCAGCGCCATACTGCCGGCAGCACCGGCGAATTCACGGGACGGGTACAGCAAGCCGAGGTGAGCCACTGCGGAACAGCCAGGCGGGATTTCTCTGCGCAGAGAGCATCTAAAGCTCCCAGTGGCCGAGCTCAGCACACGCTGCAGGGATTCAGAGTGGAAATCAAAACCAAGAAGAAAAACACCAGCCCCACAGCCGAGGGCGTAGCAGTGGCGCCATATTGCCACCGGCGGCAGCAGCACCGAATTCAGCGAGGCCAGTACAGCTACATCTGCGTACTCAAGAACAGTGAGTCAAATTGCGGGCAACAGAGGAGAAATCCCAGTACTGTACTCCCTGGGACTTGACCCAGTGGGGGAGGGGCTGTGGCAGAGATATCACACCATAGGAGAACGTGCAACCTGGCACCCCCCACAGTCTAAAGCAGCCTCTGTCGACTCTCTGGGTCGGAGACTCTGTGATAAAACCCAGTAAAGGAGTAGTGGGGTCTGAGATACTACTGACTCAAGATCCAGAACACCTTAAGTAAAGTAATAGTGACCCAAGGGAAGAACCCAGAGAAGGCACAAACATCCGAAATCATGGGAAAGAGGAATAATACTGGAGTAATAAATGCCCACAACCCCACAACATCAGAACCCGATAAAACTGAAAATCAGAGATTTCTAGAAGATCAAATCAGGAAAATAACTGTAGAAATAATAGAGGTGCTTCGAAAAGAACTCAGAGAGAGCCAAAAAGAGATAAAGGATGCAATTAATGAAGTAAAGGCCTCAATTCAAAGCACAAACAACCGATTAGAACACATGGAGAACAGAATCTCGCTCTTAGAAGATGAGCAATCCAAAAATGAACGCATAGTTTCTAATCTAGGAAAAAATATCCGACAGCAGGAATCTGACATTGAAGAAATATGGGCCCATTTTAAGAGAGCTAACCTAAGAATAATTGGAATAGAGGACGGAAAAGAAAATGAAACCAAAGGGATCAACAATCTCTTCAAGGAAGTAATAGCAGAAAATTTTCCAGACATAGAGCAAGAGGTCGATACACAGGTCCAGGAAACTTATAGAACTCCCTTTAGACAGGATCGGAGAAGAGGATCCCCACGCCACATAATTGTCAAAATGACCAATGTGGAAGCCAAGCAGAGAATCTTAAAGGCAACAAAAGCAAAGGGCCAAGTGGCATTCAGAGGCAAACCAATTAGAATCACTCCAGACTTCCCAAACCAAGTTATGAGAGCCAGAAGGGCTTGGAGTAACATATTCCAAACTCTGAAAGAAAACAACTTCCAGCCAAAAATTTCCTACCCAGCAAAACTTTCTATCAAATTAGATGGAGAAATAAAAAGCTTCCATGACAAACAGAAACTGAAGGAATTTATGTCTTCAAAACCAGCACTAGAGAAAATTCTCAAAGAGATTAACTACAAAGAAGAAATAGGTAACACACTCCAGAACTAGAGAAACAAGATTTTCCATCCAACAGACCACTAAGATTGGTTATCTGTGGAGATTCATTATTTATGTTAGTCTTTTACCTATCTCTAAAGGGTATTGTTTGCCTTTATTGTTGTTAATTTCTAGGATTTCTAGTTGGAATATTAATATACCTTCAGATATAGCATTTGGAAATATTTTATCCCATTCTATTAGTAACTGTTAACTCTGTTTACATTGTCTTTGGATATACAATTTTTTTTAATTTTTTAGGGAGTTTGTATACTCTTCTGTTGCCTGTGCCATTGAAATCATAACCAAGAAACCACTGCCAATTTCAATGTTGTGAGGTTTAATGACCCAGATTTTCTCCTAAAAGTTTATAGTCTTAAGATTTATATTTAGGTCTATTATCTATTTTGAGTTAATATTTGTATATGGGATTAGGTAAGGGTCCAATTTTATTCTTTTCCATGTAATTATTATTTTTTAACAATATTTAGTTAAAAGATTAATATTTCCACCACCAAATGTTCATGGAAACCTTGTCAAAAATAACTTGACAATATAGGGAAGAATTTAGCTCTAGGCTTTTATTTAACTCCAATGGTTTATATATCTGCCTTTAGAATAGTACTACACTGTTTCAATTAGTGTAGCTTTATATGGTTTGAAATCAGAAAATATATATCTTCTAGCTTTGTTCTTTTTCAAGATCGTTTTGGGTACCTAGAGTCCATATTCCATATTAGGATAGATTTTTTTCTGAAAAATAAATATATAAATATATGATAGTTTCACCTAAAAAATAGAAAAAAATAGATTCTCTGGTAAGAAAGAAAGCAAAAAGAAATATTGAAATGTTATCTTTAAGTCATCAAAAGCTTGGTATCAGACAAATGAAACTGTTATGTGAGATTATCATTTTTAATTTTAGATAACTTGCCATAATACTAGATGTCAACTACTAAGCCAAGCTTGGGAGGGAGGGATAGGGAGAGAATGGGGTGGGGATTGGGTAGGGGCTGACTGGGAAAAGTGTGCATGTATGTCTACAAAAGTATGTATCCTACTATGATGTATGAATACAGTGCACCAATAAAAATAAATAAATAAATTTAAATATATATATATATATGCAAATCCTCTAGTCATCTACCTATGACTTTTCCCAAAAGAACAGACCTCTAACAACGTAAGAAGTATTTCATCCAGGCATGGTGGCTCAGGTTTGTAATCTCATTGCTTGGGAGGCTGAGACAGGAAAATCACAGGTTCGAGGCCAGCCTCAGCTACTTAGTGAGGCCCTTCGTAACTTAGTGAGACCCTGTTCAAAATAAAGGATAAAACATAATTGTGCTGGGGGTGTAGCTCAGAGGTAGACTGTCCCTGGGCAATACCCTGTATCACAAAAAAAAAACATAATGAGTATTTCAAAGTTACTATAAGTGGTAGATTTGTTGCTCAATTTAAGTTTTATTAAGTGTTCCATATCTGAGACTTTGGGACAAAAGGGATCCACTCTTTATTTCCTAAAGCTTTTAACCTTGGGAAAAATTTGCCACTCAGTGACAACTATAAGTACATATGAAAGCAATATTTTCACTCGGGTGATACCATGTGTCCACAGGTACATTTTACTAAACCTCCCAGAGAAATCTGCCCCAGAAAAGGATTTACGGAGCGATCCTTTCATTAGAATTCAGAACCAAGCTTGATTCCATTAAACGTTCAGTTCGCCAACTCATGGAGTAGAGGAACTTCGTGAAAGGAAGAGCACTGGGTGCCTTGGCTTAGAGAGCGCTGGTGCCCCCTGTGAAGGGTGCGAGGTCGGAGGGACAGGCTTGGCAGGTGGAAAGTTCTGCAAGGTGCACTACATAATGGAGTTGGCTCTTAACTCTAAAACAAGCCATCTTGGATAGACAGGCTCAACGCAAAGCCGGGAGAACACAGCTGTGTTTCCAGCAGGAAACAGATTATTTTTCACTAAAGGAAATTCAGGTATTTATTTCGCTCAAAATATTTTTACATAACACACTGAAGTGTCTTCCTTTACAGTGAAGCTGTTTTATTTTTTTTTTAAGTGGGTTGTTTTAACTTACATGAAAACCAAAGGTCAAATAAAAATACTAAAATAAAAACCCACGGAAGTCCTCGATACCGGTTCATGATGCCACGATGTGTTGATTTTATTTCAGGTTTTATAGCCATGCATGCAATTTGGCCATTAAAGTCCTTGTACAAATTAAATTTTTATGAATAAATTATTCAGAGACCAAACCCTTAGAATTTAATGAGCTCCTGCTTTTTTCCTCTTAGACAAATTATCGAATCGTACTTCTGCTTCGACTTATCTCCAGCTTCCTATTATCTGATAAATGCTCAACTCTTGAATAAAGTCTGAAGTGACAGAAATATAAAGGGCACCGTACAACAAACAATAGTCACGCGAATCTTAAACTTCCTTTACCAAATTGCTGTGCAGTCAAGGATGGGACATGGCTTTGTTCCAAGACTTGTTGAATATAGACACATATCTTTACAATACAAGGATTAGAAAAAGGGGAGGGGGAAAGGGCCATTGCAAATCAATTGTACATTAAAGCAAAGAATTTTTAAAGTATCACTTTTCCTTGCAGTCTTAAATAGGCACTAACAAAAACCCCATTTGTGGGGCAGGGGGATATTTTAAGAAAAAAATATAGCTTTTTCAAAGGTGGTTTATTGCTTTAAATGTTGTTTAAAAGCTTTTTAAAAAGCAGCTTTTTTCTTCTCCTTAGACATCAACAGGGGATAATTGCCTTAACATGCTTTTAAATCATCCTGTTTAAGACACAGTTGCATCAAAAAAACCCGAGCTGAGAAAACTTTTTACTTAACTGGATTGTGTGGGGGAGGATCTGGGGTCAGCCATGGGACCATTCTAAAAATAATAACACCTTAAATTTCCTTTCAGGATGATTTTTAATTCTTTTAGACTGGGCTTTGTGGTATACACCTTTATACATTTTAACTGTATGTCATTTAGTATAAATATCATCAAACTCAAGATACAGACAATTCTATCAGGCCAGAAAAAGTTCCCCATGAAAATGCAAATCAAAACTTCACTGCCATCTCATCTCTTGATGGTAATCATCAAGAACACACATAATAGTAACCGCGGGTGAGGATGTGGGGGTAAGGAATGCCTCTATACTGATGGGATTGTAAATTAGTACAATCACTATGGAAATCGGTTTGAAGGCTCCTCAAAAGGCTGGAGAGGGAACCCCCATTTGATGCAGTCATACCCCAACTCAGTACTTATCCGTAAGAACTGAAAAGTCAGCACACTGGAGCGATCCAGGCATACCTGTGTCTCTAGCAGCACTGTTCACAATGGCCAGATTATAGAGCCAGCCTCGGTGTCTGTCAACAGGTGAATGGATTGTAAACTATGGTCGGTATACACAATAGAGTTTTACTCAGCTATAATGGAACACAAAATTTTGTCACTTACAGGAAAATGGATGGAACTGGAGAGCGTCATATTAAGTGAAATAAGCCAGACTCAGAAAATCAATGGTCCTAGGTTTTCCTTCATATGTGGAGGCTAGAGAGAAAACTTGGAAAGCAGAGTGGGTATAGATCCCATGAAAATAGAAAGGAGACCGACAGGGAAGAGAAAGGGGACCAGGGAAAGGGAAATGGGGGGTGCTGAGTAATTATATTGACCGAATTATGTTCTGCCTCTCTACAAATATGTAATAACAAATTCCACTATTATGTATAACCATAAGGCCCCACCAAAACAGACTAAAAACAAAAGAGGAAATTCACCGTGATAACCCTTTATAGTCACATTTTCTTTCCATTCAAATTCTGGCAACCATTGAGTCATGTATCAATCCAGTTTTTTGCCTTTGACAATGTCACGCACCGAATGACATGTTTTGGGAGTGGAAGTGTGGCTTATGACCTTTCCTGCGGAAACCATGAATGGAGGCAGCGATGAAATCAACTGAGAAACACAAAATCCCCGTTTTGTCTGTGGTAACTGCTCATTTAGTTGGCTTTAAACTCCATGTTGGAACCCACACAAATGATAATAGTTTGGCCAAAGTTCATCTACAAAGAAGAAACATTCGAATTCTGTGATGGCTGTGAATTCTACCAAGACAAGAAACGCTAACCCTACTTTTTTTTTTTTCTTTCAAGATCTATTATGTTAGCAAGTAAAATAAACTTCTGGGTATTTTGTCACCCCAAAAGCGAACCAAATTCTCTCCTATCTGCAGCAACAACCCAGGGCATTTTAAAAGGGTAAAAGATGTAAAAGAAGACAATTCAAGCAGCTTCATCTTAAAACTGAAGTCTACATTGCCATCTGATTTAAATATAATTGACTCTAGGGTTTATTAATTTTATGCTTTATTTTAAGAAAGTATAAGAGATGATATGAACCAAAATTCAGAAAATATACCCAACAATTTTTAATATAATGAAAGAACTGTTGGGGTCAGTTTAATTGTATTTTCTAACTTGAAAGTAAGAAGGTTTGGGGGTCTGTTTAAACACGTTCTCTCCCAAAAATGTAATAGTGTAATAATTCTAACTAGATTGTATGAATTTCAGCATTGTAAAATGTTATGCATTCTCTGTTTTAGATTGTGATAGGGTGAGCAGATGTTCAACGATTTGAAGTCTGTTTAGAATCTTCCTACCTGCTGGGTTTAATTTCAGAAGCAAGCACTGTTCTTGAAACTAGACAAAATGTTATTTGTTCTTTTATCCATGCACCACGTTGCACTAATTTTCATCATTTCCAGCTCTGTTTATGACAGGTCATCTAGTATATATAAAATATAATTGTAATCCTTAGAAGAAATAGATAAATGTTGTTCCTGTGTCTGTAAAATGAAATACAAAATCATTTGAGGCGTATGGGGAGTACATACTGATGTATGATTTTGAGTTAAATGTAAAGGCCTATAGATTTTCTAATAATATTAAGGAAACACAAAGACCCTATGAAAAGTGTTTACTCGCCTTCCTTAGAGGTTCAAAAACAACCAAATAAAATTACTTTATACTCATTTTAATCATAGTTAAATATAACTGCATTCTAATTTCCTATACTTAGATTTTTCAAATGGTTTCTATTTATATATACATATTTGCAACTAATAATGAGTTTTCCTTCTTCTTGCCATTATTCCATTCATTTAATAGTCAGCATTGCTGAATTGTCTTAGCCCTTCATTACTATGTTGAATAAAATTAATGATAGTAGACTTTATTATATTCTTATTACAATAAAGGCATTCAGTATTTGAGGATTCATGATTATTTAGGATGTTGAGGACTCTTAAAGAAGTTTCTTTCCATTGATGGTACGATAAATGTTCTAAACATTGATGAGTATTTTATTATTCAATATTTTTATTCATCTGTTGAAGAATTTGAGACGTCTTATCTGTTCTACTAATGTTTTGATTGTATTTATTGATTTAAGAATATTAAATCAAACTAGAATTCCTGTAATAATGATGTATTTTATATATATATATATATAGAGAGAGAGAGAGAGAGAGAGAGATAAAGAGTTCTCATATTTCCTTGGGCTTGATTAAAAGATACTTTATTTAGATTTTACATTTATATTCATGACTATATTGTCCTGTAGCTTTCCTTTTTGTAATGTTCTTGTCAGGTTTTGATGTCAAAGTTATACTAAATTCACAAAATGATTTAGATGTATTTCTTCCTTTGTTCTCTAATGGAATAATTGGCATCAGAATTAAACTACTTCTTCATTAAGTGCCTTATAAAAGCTCAGTGGCTGAACTATGTAGAACTAAAGACTTTTTGTCAAGGATTTTTACTTAGAGTCTTAATTTTTCTAGCAATCACAGGACGTGCATATTGCTTTTTTGTTCTTGTTTTAGCTTAGTAAGTTATATTTTATATTGTGAAAATTCTAGAAAATTCATTGCCAAAAAGTCATTTATGACATCTGTTCATGACGTTGAAGACATTTCCATAAGTAGAGAAGAGAGCTGTGTTTTAATAAACTTATCTTCGAAGGATACTACTAAAGAACCCACTTTTTATTTTACGATAAATAAAGGAAAAAAGCAGACTTTTTCTATATAAACTACATGCTAGTGCGTGATCAAATAATTGACAATAAAGAGAATTTTTAAAAGAAGTAGTCCAACTAATAATTGAAGAAAAATAGAATTAGAGTATCTTTCTTTTGCATATGGCTCCTAACGTAAGGGAGACAGAGAATGAATGAATGAGTGAATATGGGTGTGTGTACACACAAGCACACCAGATGCTGGCATCATCTAGAGGAAGAGCACAAATCTATCTACAAAGTAATTATGCCCCAAATTTCTAGCTGGAATCTGACCTCTTTTCTAGATCTTTCAATTTACAGGAAACACAGATAACAGAGTAATATGTTAAACATCACCAGAAGGATACATGATTCAAATCAACTGTGTAAAACCCTATACGATACATGACTGGCTCGTTCCATAAATTAACTGTGTGGAAAAGAGAGACAGAGACAGAATTAACAGATTAAAAGAGAACTTACAGGTGGTTCAATAATTAACTCGTTTAAATCTTACTTGGAACTTGATGCCATTACAATTAAATTATTTTGCCCAATCAGAATTTTGGGGTGTGTGTGTGTGTGTGTGTGTGTGTGTGTGTGTGTGTGTGTTGGCAAACTCATTCTAAGGTTCAAATGGAAAATCAAAAGATCCAGAAGAGCTAACTCGACATCAAAGTACAAAATCAGTGGACTGGCACTAGCAATCTTGAAGACTTTGTACTTTATCAAGATACTGTAGTACTGGTAAAAAGAAGAGACAAATGGCTTGATGGACTAGAATAGAAAGGCCAGAAAATGAGCCGAAATACAGTCAACTTGTCTTTGAAAAGAAGCAAAAGCAATGCGGTATCACAAAGACGCTCATTTCAACAACTGTGTCTCTGGAATAACTGGGCAGCCACATGCAAAATAAATGACTATGGCAGAGCGTGGTGGCACACACTTGTAATCCCAGTAATTGGGAGGCTGAGACAGGAAGGACGGCAAGGTTGAAGCCAGCCCCAGCTGCTTAGTGAGGCTCTCCACAACTTAGCTTGGGAGGGGGAGATAGGAGGATCGCGCAGGTTCATAGCCAGCCTCAGCTGGCTTAAGAGACCCTGTTTCAAAATAAAATATAAAATAGGTCTGGGAGTGTAGCCTGGAGGTAGAAGGGTTTCCAGGAACCCCAGTACCACCAAAATAAATAAATAATAGGGCTGGGGGTGTAACTTGGAGGTATTATGCCCTTGGGTTCAATCTCCAGTGCCACAATAAAATAAAATAAAGTAAAATAAAATAAATGAATATGGATATACACTGTATAATCACTGTATAATATAACTGAAGATGGAACACAGACTTAAATATAAAACTGCAAAAGCATAAAACTTCTAGAAATAACATAAGATCTAGATGACTGAGGATATGTTGACAACTTTTTAAACATAATACCAAAGACAAGACTCATTTTTAAAAAAATGAGTAAGCTGAACATTATTAAGATTAAAAACTTCTCTTTTTCAATAGACAATGTCAAGAAAATGAGAAGGCAAGCTACTGATTAGGAGTAAACATCTACAAAAGACCCGTTAAAGAACTGCTATTCAATGTATACAAAGAACGCCTACGACTCAACAATAAGAAAATGAACCACCCAACTAAGAAAACTATGGTCAAAACAATCTGAACAGGTACCTCACCAAAGAAAATCTACAGAGGGCAAAGAAGCATGTGAAAACTAAGCACATCACATGTTATTAGGAAAATTAAGACAATCCACCACTACCCACTAATCAGAATCTAGAACACAGACAAGCAAAATTGCAACGAGGATACGGAGTAACAGGAACTCTTACTGGTTGCTGGAGGAAGGCAAACCAATATGGCTACATTTGAAGACAATGTGATGGTTTGTGACAAAATGAAATATATTCTTGCCAGATGAACCAGCAACTGTGCTCCTTGACATTTACCCAAAGGAATTGAAAACATGTCCACACAAGAACCCGTACATGGATGCGTGTAGCAGCTTTATTCATAACTGCCCAAACTTGGAAGCAACCAAGATGCCCTTCAGTAGGGGAATGAATAAATAGACTGTGGTCCATTTAAACAATAGATTATTGTCAATACTAAAAATAAGTAAGCTATTAAATCATGAAAAGGCATGGAGGAATCTTAAGTACATATTACTAAGTGGATGAAACCAATCTGAAAGGGCTACATACTTACTATATGATTCCAACTGGATGATATTCTGGAGAAGGAGAGTCTATAGACGGTAAAAAAAAAAAAGCCAGTGGTTTCCAGAGGTTACAGAGAGAGAAGGGTGAATAGGCAGAGCTCAGAGGAATTTTAAGGCTATAAAACTATTCTGCATTCTGTAATGGTAAATGCATGTCATTACATATTTGTCAAAACGCATAGAATGTACATTATGAGTAAATCCTAATGTAAACTGTGAATGTCAAGAAATACTGATGGGTCCATCAGTTTTAACAAAAGTTCATCTCTGATGTGGAATGTTGACATAGGAATCTGTGTAAATGTGGGGAGAATGACTGTATTGTTACTCTACTTTCTGCACAGTTTTGCCATGAATCTAAAACTTCAAAAAAAAAAAGTCTATTTAAGAGGAAAAAAAATGCCTGGTGTGGTGGCACATGCCTGTAATCTCCAAGACAGGAGAATCACAGGTTCAAGACCACCCTCAGCAATTTAGTGAGGTCCTCAGCAACTTAGGCTCTGTTTCAGAGTAAAAAATAAAATAGGGCTGGTCGTGTAGATTGGAGATAAAATGTCTG
The DNA here is from genome assembly GCF_963383645.1 of Muscardinus avellanarius. Lineage (NCBI taxonomy): Eukaryota > Metazoa > Chordata > Mammalia > Rodentia > Gliridae > Muscardinus > Muscardinus avellanarius. The sequence continues at coordinate 11,234,293 of NC_137796.1, forward strand.
TGGGTTCAATCCCCAATGAAAGAGAGAAAGAGAGAGGGAGAGAGGGAGAGGTGGACAGACATTGATACATTCAGGTATTTGGAAGACTTACTGCATATTTCATGGTACGATGAAATTGATTATTTTAGGTTTGGTAATGCTGTTGCAATTGTTTCTAAAATTTATTCTTTAATTGAGTAATATTTCTCTGTTAATGACACTGTAAAATGCACTATGAAACATTTCCTTTTATACCCTATTTATCGGCACGTCTTAGACTTGTCCAATTCTCAAAGCATACTTAAGCGTGAGTAGATAAAGACATTCATATCTTTATAGGTTCTCGTTGTCCGAGATGGGTACTTACTTCATTTTTTAATAAGATGGAAAACGTACTGCTGGTAGCCTGCGACACAAAAAAGGAGGTGAAAGTAGCAGAAAACATTGACTTACACAGGACACTTAACCTGCTAATAATGTCTTTACTTTTTTTAAAAATATGTATCTATTTTGCTTGAAGCCTCTTTTTATACTTTATATGTTCCAGGATGATTTTTATTTTCATGGAAAGATAAATGCTTGCTTCATTTTTGTTCTCTGCTCTGCGTTGGGTATTAAAAGAGTGCATCTTCATCCTGTGAAGAATATAAAGCCATATCCCAGGAGGAGTACGTTAATCTGCTTCGATTTTCTCATAAATACCTAAGCACTGTAATGCCTAATTATGAAGTGTCATGTATTTGTCACAATTACAATGCTTCTGGGGAACTCAAATATTATCAGGAATTCTCTGTGTTTGGGTGAGTTCTTCTCTACTTCTCCAGCTCTCAGGGATGACGTTCAGGGTTCTGGAATGTTCTCCCGGCAGATGCCATTGTGTCTGCTCCTGTTCATGTCAAGCCCAAAATGGGAACTGATGATCCCCATTCTTTCTTGATGCTTATTTTTCATATCTGGGAGGAAAACGCTCTCCTCTTTCCATTTTTTGTGTTTATTTTAAAACTAAGGTCAGGACGGGGCTCTGTAATTTGCTGCAGCTGTCACATACTGTCACAGCCAAACTATTTGCAAGTCCCATGGCTGGCATTCAGCTGTGACAAAACCTCATTTCCAAAAGAAAAAAGGAAAAAAAATGGGGATACTGGACTTTTAACCAGGCCTCAGGGTCAAGGGCCCTATTACACTTGTAATAAGAACCCCCTTTTCTCAAAATCATACTAAGGTTCTCTAATCTCAAATGAGAAGCAAGGAAAGACCAAAGTTCAGGGTTAGCATCAACCCATCTCTTTGTTATGAGACATCCAGGTAGTAAGGATGAGGAGCTAAAATATAAGTCAGTCCAAATTAAGTATTAAAAGCATAAGTCTCGGTTCTTTGCTCTCAATCTGATTGTTTAAATATCTAGTTTAAAATTAGACTGCTAAAAACCATCAACAAATTGGTGAGTTATAGGGGAAAAAAAGAAGCATTCATTTGAAAGTTAGGAACTTTCTCTGTTAAAGTAAAAATAAAATTATATTATTGACATTTCAAAAAGGGAAGTATAATCTCAACATATTTCTGAGCTCTACACCGAGAGTTACTTACCTTTTAATATTCAGATAAATTACAGTGAATAGTTTTCCAGTACTAAAATAATTTCTTGTGACAATTTCTTACCTACTTTTGTTTTGTTTTGTTTTTGTGGTATTAGGGGTTGGATTTAGGGGCTTTCTACCTCTGAGCTACACACCCAGACGTTATGTTGTTGTTGTTGTTGTTGTTGTTGTTGTTGTTGTTGTTGTTGTTGTTTTGAAACAAGGTCTCACCAGATTGCTGAGAGTGTCACTGCATTGCTGAGGCTGTCCTGGAATCTTTAATCCTCTTGTCTCAGCCTCCCAAGTACTGGAATTACAGGCTCTGCTCCCTTACACTCTCCTGCCTTGATGTGACGTGGGCCATGTAGCCCACACCAGAGCTCAACTGAGGCCAGGACTGTGATTGCAAACAACTGTGACCTTTCTTCATAAAGTTAGCCTGTCTCGGGTATTTTATTATAGCAATGAAAATGGACTGAATCACACTTCTGTTAGATTGGCAGCTTTGTCTTATCGTCCACAGCCTATCACCTTAACAAAGCATTTTACTGTGTCAAAGACCCTTCCTATTGCCACAATTACTTTTTTGGTGTACTATGTATATACTTAGAAGCACTAAGTTTCAATTTTGGGAAAGCAAGGGTCCAGTCTATTTAATGTATTCCTCTTATCAAGACTACTTCGCACTGAGCCGGGTATGGTGGTACACGCTTATAATCCCAGTACTTGAGAGGCTGAGACAGGAGGATCATGCATGTTTGAAGCTACTTAATGAGACCCTGTTTTCAAATAAAATATAAATTAGATCTGAGAGTAGAGCCCAGAAGTAGAAAGCCCCTGCTTCCATCCCCAGTACCACAAAAAATACAGGAAAAAAAAAAAAGAAATAGACTTCAGACACTTAACACAATAAATCCTGTCAACATATTCACAATGAGAGTGGGAAATAGAGAGAAAAAAAGAATTTTAAAACATATATTTAATATCTGAAGAAATAATGGTGAAACCCTTCCTAAATTTGATTTAAGTATTGATGCGCACACACTCCCAAAAAGCTCAACAAATTCCCAAGCAGGATAAACACAAAAGAAATCTATACCTAGATACCTCATAATTGTCTGGTTGGGATCAAATTGTGTTCTCAAACATATGTTGAAGACTCAACCCCTAGTACCAGGGAATGTACTTTATTTGGAAATAATATATTTTACTATTTATCCATATTAATTTGAAATCATATTGAATTAGGATGGGCCCTAATCCAGTGACTGGTGTGTTCTTAAGATAAAGAAGTGTGAACAGACGTAAATACCACGTGCCAGAGGCAGAGATAAAGGATCAAATCAAGGAATCCCAGGGATGGCCACCACCAAAAACCAGACAGGAAGGGGCCTCCTCCACCTGACACCTTGGCTTCAGACTTTCACCCTTTAGTTGCATGAAACAATAAATCGCTATTGTTTCCAGCTCTCAAGTTTGTTATAGTGCCATTAGGAAGCAAAGACAGGTTAGCTGTTGAAAGACAAAGAGGAAGACTAGAAAGCCGCAAGGAATGAACTGTTTATGTGTAAAAGTTAAGGGAAGAACAGTAAGATTAACATCTGACTTCCCAACAGACACAATGAAGGGCAGGTGCCAGTGGAATGACATATTCAAAGCACTGGCGAGAAATCTTGTCAAACAACAGTGCTAAACCTTAAAAACTTCAAAAATGGGGAGGAGGGTAAAATACAGACCTCCTCATATAAACAAAGACTGGGAGTATTTGTTGCTGTCAAAGTATGTTCACAGAGAGTTTTTCAAGCTGAAAGGAAATTGCAACATGCAGTAACAAATACACAGGAGGAAATAGATAGCACTCTGAAAGGTAAATCGATGAGTAAACAAATGTTGTATACATGTATTTTTTTTTTTACTTTTCTTAACTAATGTAAGATTGTAGAAATGAGTTAAGTGATAATTAAAAATTATATTCAGTGGAAATACATATCCAATAGTGGCACCAAGAAGAAGGAGAGAAATTAAACTAAGTTTAATAGTTAACAGGATTCAAATCAATGTCTTTTCTGAGGTATAGTGTGACCAGTTAAGGCGTATGTTAGAAACTATAATATACCTATTAATAAGAATACAGTCAAAGAAAATTCAACAAAGGAATTAAAGTGGTAAAGGCAATCAGGTGTGGTGGTATACACCTGTAATCCCAGAGGCTGAGACTGGGAGATCGCAGGTTCAAGATCAGCCTCAGCAATTAAGTGAGACTCTGAGCAACCTAGCAAGTCCATGTTTCAAAACAAAAATATAGAAAATGAAAAAGGGTTGAGGATATAGTTCAGAGGTGGACTGTCCCTGAGCTCAGTCCCAATACCACCCACAAAAAAATTGGCAAATACAGAAAAGGATGAACAAATCAATACAAAAGATACAAGACATATGGAAAGGCAACATAAATTGATGAGCCTACATCCCTAGCCAAAATCGTATCAGCACTTGCATTAAATGTACATGGATGAAACACTCCAACCAAAAAGCAGAACGTACCAGATTGGATTAAAATAAATCTAACCATATGCTTTCTGCAAGAAATAAGCTATATGCCTTTTCACTTTAGACTCAAAGAAACCAATAGGTTAAATGCAGAAGGAAGGAAATGGTATGCTATTCAGGGAAAATTACAGGGAGCTGGAAAGGCTAACTAATATCAGAAAAAAATAGACCCAAGGCAAGAGAGTTAAAGAGATAAAGAGACACATTTCAAAGAATTGAAAGAATTAATTGTCAAAAAGATATAACAACTTAAATTTTCTGTGCATCCAACAACAGAGATCCAAAATACATGAAGCAAAAATAGAACAGATAGTAAAGAAAAAAATAGTTTAACATTAACAGTTGGAAACTTTAAGTACATACCCACTTACAAGTCTAGACCAAGGGTCTACAAACATTTTCTATAAAAGGAAAAAGAGTAAGTATTTTAGGCTCCGTAAGCCATGAAGCCCCTGTTACAACTATACTCTGCTGGAAAGGCAAAAGGAAGCATAGACAATAGTTAGAAAGTTTATTCAGGGCCGCTCATGGTGATGCCCACCCATCATCTCAGTAGCACTTGAGAGGCTGAGACACAAGTATCACAGGTTCACGACCAGCCTCAGAAACTTAGTGAGACTCTTAGCAACCAGGAAAGACTGTTTCAAAAAGTTAAAAAATAATAATAAAAATAAAAAGGGTTGGGAGTGTAGCTAGGAAGGAGATGTTCTGATAAAATGTTGTTTAAAGAAGCAGGTCATTAGGCAAGATTGTTTGCTGTTCATTGCTTCAGAGAATGTAATCTCATCCATTGGAACGCAAAACAAATGACTGGTGTGGAGCCGGGAAGGGGACAGGAAAGAGAGATTTCACCAGATCCTGAGGAAAACTTTGGAGGAGGATAGAAATAGTCATTATCTTGATTATAGTGATTATTTCGCAGGTGCATTCATACATTAAAATCTAATAAATTGTGAATTTTAAATATGCACTGTTAATTATGAGTCAATTATACCCACATAAAGCTATTAAAAATCAATTAATTCATTGTACCATATTAACAATAAAAACAATATTAGCACATTAATACAATTTTTTTCAAATTTGACACCCCACATAAATTTGACACCTAACAAAATACTTGGCATATAGTAAATATTGAATAAAAATAGTATTGACTGGGAAGTGCTTTCTAAATTTAACATTTAAAAATATATACAGATTCTGGCATATCATGCCCACTAAATTCACCAATAATCAATAATAATGAGTTGGCTACATTTAAAAACTATTTATCATGTCAATCTCCAATCACACATGAGAAATTAAGATAATGAATTTTCATGTACTAAAAACCCGGCTTCCACAGCAATCATTTAAGTCTTCTTTATCATCTGCCCTCCTCTTCTGTCATATGTCAAAATTACTATTCAGACATCACGGCATCTTACCTGTAAATACTTAAATATATCTGAGATGAATTTTTTTAAATCAAAGAATTAAACATTGGGATATCATATACATTGGTCAGTGTTACAGTGCCCCATGGTGTTGGTGGCTGTGGGTTCTTGTTCTTAGCTATTTTACAAAAGAATAGCCAGAACTCTTCTGCTATATGCTTAAACAATTTTATTATTACAAAGACAGAAAGAAAGAACAGAAATTTACAAAGCACTGCATTAAAGAAATAAATGCAGTAGAGTAACTTGAAAATAAGTTAATGAAGTTTTTGGATATAGAGCAGTTTTTAATAAAGATTCTTATCTCCCATCTTTGCTTAACCAATCATATTCCCGACCCAACATAGGTGTCAATCCGTCCCAGGCAAGTCTTTTGATGTGATTATGAGGCTTCACTGTCTTACATCCTGCTTAACCAAAGCTTTCTTCCTGCAAATGTGGGCCTGCCCTGATCTCTGATGCAAGATCAAAGCTTCAAGACCCCAAAATGTGTTACTCGATTATGAAAGTTAGGGATCTTTTGAAAACTTGTGCCATCCTCCTGCATCCTTGGGGAATCTTAGCTTGTCTGCTAGAAGTTATTATGTAAAACTTGTCTTTAGAATGCAAAGGCCCTGGGCTACCTCTATTGTGCTCTCGCTAATCGCTTTTGGTGCTGGGAGTTCTGCAGGGTTTCTTCTCTGCCTGAGTGCCTGCACAACACCCAAGCCCTGACTACTTTCTATATTTTTAAATTAATGCCAAAGCATTTGAAATCAATACATTTTGAAATTAGTACCATAGATGTTTTCCAATACCAGGACAGTTAGGAGTTCAAAGTCCCACAGACCGAGTGGCTTACCAACAAAAAATTTATTTTCTCACAACTTTGAAAGTTAGAAGTAATAGAGCAAGGTGTGCCAGCAGGTGGGGTGGTTTCTTCTAAGGCCACCATCACCGCCGCCGCCGCCTCCTCCTCCTCCTCCTCCTCTTCCCCTTCTTTTTCTTCTCTCTCTCCTCTCTCTTTTTTTCTTCTTCCTCTCTCTCTCCCTCCCTCCCTTCTTCCCCCTCTCTCTGGCTCACAGACAGCCATCTTCCCCCACTGTGAATGTACACGAGCTTCTCTCTGTGTCTGCCTTCTAATTCCCTTATCACGAGTAATATTGGATTAGGCTCCATCCTAATGACCTTATTTTAACTGAATTACCTATCTTGGCATAGACTCGTAAGGTTAGGATTGCAGCACATGAACTTCCAGGGGAAGCAATTCAGCCCAGACCAGACCTATACACTGACAGGGACCTGCGGTGGCCACAGGAAAGGTGGGCTCCTAGCTCACCCGTACAGCCCCCAGCTCCTTCCACTTGAAATCAAGGCCACACTCTCTCTGCCATGAATAGCACGGTAACTCCTATGGGTTCTTGGCTCCCATAGCAAAAAGAATTTCAACCTGCACCAGCCAGAGAAAAAGGCACAGGTTTTAATTTAAGCAAAGTAAGGGTACATGTTCAGGGGAAACACGGGGAACCTCAAGAGAGCACAAGAGTGGCCCCAGGACCTTTTGCAACTCCTCTTCATGGGGTATTTACAAGGGGGCTAGCTAAGGGGTATAGAGTAGAATGGATGGCACCTCCTCTTTGAAACTTTCTGGTTCACAAAAAGTGATAATTCCTTTAGACCAGGACTCCTCAGAGTCCAGACAGGAAGTAGGGAGTGGAGATAGGGGTGTGGGGTATGGGGCTCTATTCAAAAACTATGACTTTTGAGGATCTCCCTGGAAGTGAAGCTCTCAGATTTTAATCACCTCACCTCAGGAATTTCCTGAGCCATCCTATTTTTTTTTTTTTTTTTTTTTTTTTTTTTTTTTTGGTGGTACTGGGGTTCCTGGAAACCCTTCTACCTCCGGGATACACTCCCAGACCTATTTTCACTTTTTTTTTTTTTTTTTTGGTGGTACTGGGGTTCCTGGAAGCCCTTCTACCTCCGGGCTACACTCCCAGACCTATTTTTACATTTTTATTTGGAAACAGGGTCTCCTAAGCCAGCACGCGCGGCTGGATTTGAACCTGTGCGATCCTCCTGTCTCTGCCTCCCAAGCGCGGGGATGACAAGTGTGCGCCACCACGCCCGGCCTGAGCCATCCTATTTTAATTTAAAAATGTGGGCATGACTTCTTAAGACTAAACAAGCTCTGTTAACTGAAGATTTCAGATGTTAAAGCCTTTATCTTCCTTCCCTTCCCAATACGTCTCCTTTCTACCTAAAATTCTATTTCTTCTATCCTGCCTTATTAGGTCCACTCTGCTCTTATCCCAGGACTGGGCACAATGGGGGCAGCGGGCCATCTCTGCCCCGCGTGGCTCTCCTCTACTGGGCAGCAATTGCTTTGGGTCTCCTCCGGGTCTCCTATGGGACTTCCTCAGAGCTCTGCAACAGGTTGAGAATGCTCTTTGTTAGGTGCAGGGATGTTGGCAGCCTCCAACCCTGATGTTCCAGCTGGCTGATGCACGTAACTGCAGTAAACAACAATGGCCTAATACCCTGGCCGATGCGGACAACCGCAAACACGTCAGCCGGTTCCCGACACAGATGTCGCCGAGTTCCAAGAACTCTGATAGGGACCGCTGCTTCAGAAACAACAACCTACCTGCCCGCAAAGCCCCCAACTCCCTGCTCTCCCCCATCCTCAAGAAACAGCCCATAAACTGTTTCAACCTGCTGACCCTAGATGCACACTCACCGGCCCCGCCTCTGGACCCGTGAGCCTGGCCCAGGAGTGCAGAATAAAGCGCCGCTTGCTTTCTGCTTTGCCTGTTTGCCTCCTTCCCTGCGTCGCGACTTTACACTCTTTACCCTCCTCCCTTCTTTCCTTCCTTCTTCTCTTTCTCTTTGCACACGCTCAAGGCCTGCATCACGGTCTAAATCCTCTCCCTGCTTCACCTCTCCCTCCTTCCTTCATCCCATCCAGGTGCCGGCCACAAAAACCCCTTGTGCCTGCCTATCTCGGCGTCTGATTCTCAGATGCAAGAAGCACATTAATAGTAAGTGTAGAAGCTACAAGAAAGCAATTAGGTAAATGAATCATGACAGAGGGAGGCAGTGAGAGGTAACAGAAGAACAAGGGAGAAGACGCCAGGCTGATCCCTGCAGTGGCCAATCCCACTCAGAGACAGGGTCGGACGGGAGCTTGTGCGCCTCTCAACGCACAACCAAGTGGCTACGTATCAACACATATAACATATCAATATGCGAAAAATATATGTTAATATGGAAATATGTATAAATATATGGCTTACTATGCACACATATATGCCCTGGATTTGTCAGCTAAGGCCCCCCACAATTAAACTCCAGTAACAATGGACATAAGTATCACCCAGGTCTTTGTTTCTACTTCAATAAAAAGGGCTGGCTTTGCTATCTCCATGACGTTCTTATGCTTGTTTAACCTAAGTGTGACCAGATGAGATACTATTTTAATGGTAACATGACAGGCCATTCATTATAGGATTCCAAACCTTTACTAATTTAGTTGATGAAAATGGTATTATTTGTCACACACATAATGAAGGCTAGAAAGAACAATGCAGTAGTTCTGCACGGATAGTAAGCCTATCTATTTCCCTCCCTAGATGGTTTCCCAAATTTTCTATAGAAAAGACTGTAAAAATACCATATTGCAGCCGGGCTCGGTGGCACACGCTTGTAATCCCAGCACTTGAGAGGCCAAGACAGGAGTATCGCAGGTTCACAGCCAGCCTCAGCAACTTGTGAGGCTCTCAGAAACTTAGTACCCTGTTTCAAAATAAGAAATAAAAAATAGAGCTGGAGGTATAGCTCAGAAGAAGAATTTCCCTAGGTTCAATCCCCAGTACCGCAAAAATATAAAAATAAATATACACATACATACATATATAAACACCATATTGCATCCAGGTATAGTTGCCTATGCCTGTAAACCCAGAACTTAGGAGGCTGAATCAGGAATATCTCAGGTTCAAGACCGGCCTTAGTAATTTAGTGAGACTCTCAGCAATCTAACAAGACTCTGTTTCAAAACAAAACAATAAAAAGGGCTGGGGGTATAGCTTGGAGGTAGAATGCCCCTGGGTTCAACCCCCAGTAACACACACACACACACACACACACACACACACACTACCATATTGAATTAAAGAGTAAAAATATATTTACATAAACCAGGAATGAAAATAAATGCAGTATTTCATTACCATTAAATTGTCTTTTTTATAATCAATCCATGAATCCGAATGAGGGCTTTTGAAGAAATGCTTGATTCCAGTACTGAGGCAGGATATCTACAAGAGGAGCCTGGGGCAACGTGAAGTACCAGAAAATAAAGGTCTAACCCAAGCAATACAACAACAACAGGCCAACAAACACACACAACAGTGAGAGCGAATCAAAGAGCCTGAAAGCAAACACTAACGGTCCCCAAAGCTGGAATCATTTGAACAACAAAATAAAGTCATATTGGATTGTAACTTAAAGCAGGAAGCTAAATATTTGCAAGTTCATACTGTTCTAAATACATTATTGAATAAATAAATGAAGGTAAAAGGAAGAACGCTCCTGAGTAGAATTCCAGTACGTAGATACCCACGTTCAGGGCCTGGAACACAACCCCGCTCTCAGTTCCTGTGGGCCGTGCACAGTGTCTCCTTTCCAAAGAGCACAGTGTGGAAGTCAGAAAGGATGAAGGATGAATGGCTGTACAGTGTATAAACTAGCAAACACGACTATAGCCGGCAATTAACACTAAAGATGATATCCTGTGTCCCCACTTTCCTAAATAAATTTCTGCTTTGTCTCTGGAGAAAATAAAAGTGATGTCAAATTGTTAGGTGTGTTTTGTTTTGTTTTTGTTTTTGTTTTTGCTTCTAGTGATGGAACTCAAGGTTGCTCTACCTCCAGACCACACTCCCAGTCCTTTTTTTTTTTTTTTTTTTGTGTGTGTGTGTGTGTGTGTACTGGGGTTCCTGAAAACCCTTCTACCTCTGGGCTACACTCCCAGACACCTATTTTTGAATGTTTATTTAGAAACAGGGTCTCTTAAGCTAGCGAGGCTGGCTTCGAACCTGTGCGATCCTCCTGTCTCTGCCTCCCAAGGCTGGGGATTACGGGCGTGCACCACCACGCTCGGATCTTTTTGTTTCTTAATTTAGCAACAGGGTCTCACTAAGTTGCTGAAGCTGGTCTTGAACCTACAATCCTCCTGCCTCAGCTTCCCAAGTGCTGGGATTACAGGCATGCACCACCCATGCCCAACTACTTTATACATGATGAAAATAACACTTTCCCTCTAGGCTCATCCTCCTAAAAACTCAAAATCCCCATCCATCACAGAACCGGACCAATCGAAATGAGGGCCATTCTACAAAATACTGACCAGTACACTTCAAACCTACTGAGATCAACCTATTGAGAGCATCGAAAACAAAGAAAGTCTGAGAAACTATTGTAACTGAGAAGATCCTATGAGAACATAACAAATGAATGTAACGTGTTTTGTTTTTGTTTTTGTTTTTGCACTAGTAATGGGAATTGAACCTGGTAACACTCCCCTCTGACCTACATCCTCAGCCCTATTGGTTTTTATTGTTTGTTTTTTTTGTTTTGTTTTTGTGTGTGTGTGAAACTGGGTCTCTCTAGGCTGCTGAAAATCTCACTACTTGCTGAGGCTGGCCTTGAACCTGCCATCCTCTTGTCTCTTGGGATTATAGGCTTGTGTCACCACAAAGGGCTGCAATGTCACATTTTAAAGAATATCCTGAGCCGGGCGTGGTGGCACACGCTTGTAATCCCCGCGCTTGGGAGGCTGAGACAGGAGGATCGCACGGGTTCGAAGCCAGCCTCAGCTACTTAGTGAGGCTCTCAGCAACTCAGTGAGACCTTGTCTCCAAATAAAATATAAAAAAGGTTTGGGAGTACAGCCTGGAGGTAGAAAGCCTCAGGGTTCCACCCCCAGTACCACCAAAAAAAAAAAAAAAAAAAAGCGTGCACCACCATGCCTGGTGGGAGATCCTAAAGAATATTCCGGAACAGAAAAAGGGCATGAAATAAAGGCTAAGAGAATAGGAATAAGGTATGGATTTTAAATATTGTATCAATTTCAGTTTATTACCTACAATAATTTGCTATACCAATGAAAGGTATTAATAATAGGGGAAAGAAACAAGGTTTGAGGTGTGTGCAAACTTGCTGTACTATTTCACAGTTTTTCTATAAACCTAAAATGATTTTAAAATAAAAGGTTTATTTAAAACTTAAAAATCTATAGGTCAAAGTGTCAGGCAAATTATGATTACCACGACAAAAATTTATTTAGTCCTTTCCAGTCCACAAAGCATTTTTCTCCTGTTTTAACCCATTCAATGATAAATCCATTACCTTCCAGGGCTTTACGATGAGATCATGTTATAAAGCTTGTCTAAAAAGCACATTAATAAAACATGTAACTGTCATTATTTCAATAAAATCATGTTCCGCTCAGGAAAAAAAATGAATCATAAAGAGCCTGAATTTACCAGCACAGCTTTTAATTTCTGGCAAATTCCACTTCTCTGCTCTGTGTGTCAGACCTGTTCTGGGCATGTTGGGTTTCTGTTTTGTAGATCTCCAGTGATGTTAACAGCAGTTCTGAATACTTAATGAAATTCATCATGTATTTGCAACAAATTGCTCACCTCTCCCAACCCCAGAGAGCCCGTGTGTGAGGAGAAGAAAAGGCGCCCGAGATGAATTCTCTCCCTCCTGGCCAGAGCTGGGGGGTTATTGACAGACGGGCGCCTGCCAGAGACCCATCAGGCGCTCCAGCCTCCCGCCACCCCACGGGCACCTTCTCTCCACCCTGCCCTTCTGTCTGGCCCTCCCTGGCATAGTCCTTCCCCATCTCTTCTCTTTTGCGTTGTGCATCATTTTCTTCTCTTCCCTGCATTGCTTTAGGCTCATCAGAAAAACTCAGAAAAATCCCAGATCTTATTGATGATACCTGCATGGGGTGCTCAGATCAAAAGCAGGTGGCTAGCGGTAGATTAGAATATTACGTCATGCCGAGGACCCCATGCGGATCCTAAAGCACTCATTTGCTTTCACCTACCAAATTTCTCACTCCTTCATCTCATTTATTTTTTGGGGGGGACATGTATAAATGTAGTTGGAAGCAAAAGGCACAGAGAAGATAATTGTGTATTTGTTTTGTTTTGCTTTTTTTTTTTTTTTTTTTGTGGTGGTACTGGGGTTCCCGGAAGCCCTTCTACCTCCGGGCTACACTCCCAGACCTATTTTTACATTTTTATTTGGAAACAGGCTAAGCCAGCGCGCGCGGCTGGCTTCGAACCTGCACGATCCTCTTGTCTCTGCCTCCCAAGCGCAGGGATGACAAGCGTGCGCCACCACGCCTGGCTGATAATTGTGTATTTTGACAAGCGTTTGACACACATGATGGGGTGAGTCTTGAATATCATAAAGTTATGATAAAGAGTCAGGCACGGTGGTGGTGCCTTCCTAATCCCACTACTTGAGAGTTTGAAACAGGAGGCTAGCCTCAGCAACTTAGCAGAACCCTGTTTCAAAATTATAAACAAGAAAAAGGCCGAGGGTATAGCTAGGAGGAAGAATGCCCCTGGATTCAATCCTCAGTACCAAAAACAAAAAAAGTAATCATACGAGGCTTGGGATAGATAGCTCAGGGGTATTGCTTAACATGTGCTAGACCCTGGGTTTGATCCCCATTAAGGGGCTGGGGGAAGGAAAAGTTATAATACACTGAAAAAAAGATCCTCGCACAAATAGCAAATCCTGTGACTCATTAAAAGAAAATAACCAGAGGATTCCAGGCACAGAGGTTTCGTAGAGGTTCCACTAGACCTTAGATGCTCAGAGCCTCAACTTTTTTATTGTAAAATAAGAATGTTAATGGCAGCACTTCAAGGGGTTTTAAAAATTAAAGGCAACGATGCTTTGAGAACACGGTGTACAATTTAATGAACATTAGGGAAGAAAAAATTGTGTTTGGGCTGAGAAATACGTATACCACATTGACGCTGGCTTCCAGATCCACCCTGGAGAACGATAACAAAGATGCACCTTGATCTCAGAATGGTGTACGATTGATTGGTCCATTCTAGTGTCCTCCCTCTTGAAATAAATATTGAACTTTAGTTTATAGCACTTATGGAACATAATGCTCATAAACAGAGGCATAGACACGTAACATAACAAATATCTAGCCTTAAACCTGGCATTTACTTTTGCAAAGTCAGACACTGAGAAAATACGTGACTGAGAGGTGGAAATTATCAGTGTTCAGTCAATTCTCTGTGAGCAAATCATTTATTTTTAACCTTTGTTTTGAGGTACTGGGGATGAAACCCAGAGGCATTCTACCTCTGAGCTACACTCCCAGCCCTATTGTTTAGTCTTTTTTTGATCTTTTGAAACAGGGTCTCACTGAGTTGGGAAGTGCTTCACTAATTAGCTGAGGCTGTCTGCAAACTGGGATCTTCCAGTCTCCGCCTCCTGAATACTGGGATTACAAGCGTGCGCCACCACGCCCAGCCTATTTTTAACCTTTTTAAGTCAACCATTTAGCAATATTCTTAGCACATAAGATGTGTGTATACATATTTATGGTATATATGTGTGTATACATATGTGTATATATATGGTATATGTGTATAATTGGTAAACAGTTGTTAAAAGGCATTCCTTATAACAGCAAGTTAGATGATACCATTGTACCGGATTCCTTAATTATAGAGACAATTTATTAGGTCGAATTTGATGCCCTCCAGGACATAATCAAACTTCAGAACATACTCTGTGTATATATGTATGTGTATGCTTATTTATGTATATGTAGATGTATATTTAGCAATATCCTTAGTATATAGGTATGTATATGTATATGTGGTATAGATGGGTATATACACATATATGTGTGTATGTTTATATGTATATATGTGTGTATGTATGTACATATTTATGCATATATATGCTTATATGCTAAGAATATTGCTAAATGGTTGATTATATGTCAACATAGACGTGTTGACTAGATGATAACGAGTATAGTGAAATTTCACGCAATAGTCAAAAGGAACATTTGGTGGGTATAACTTATATCACATAGCATACAAATGGAGTAATACTAACTTTTATGTTCCATGTATGGGGAATTACCAAAAAAGAAAAATTCTATTCTTACTCTGACAGCAGTTCCTCGGGCGGCTGCCACTGGAGAATGGTCAGCTCCCTTACCCAAAAAACTTAGAAGAGTCTCAAGCCCTTTGATTCAGACTCTGCTTCCGAATTCAAGTTGCTTCAGGCTGTGTGGGCTAATTCAGCACACCGAAGTCAGCAGTGGGTCAAAACTATAATCAAAATTGTTGTGTATCTTGGTTTGTTTGTTATTTTCCTCAAAGAATTACAAAGTTTGGGGCAAAATTACTCAAGCCAAGATTAGGTTGAAGGTTGACCAATAACACAAGTAAGAAAGGGGAACACGGAACTGAAGGCAGGCGCATGACCTTTCCTCCGCTCTTATGCATGCGATATGTATCAAATAACATCTAAGATGTCTCGCCTCAGAAAAGTAAGACCTGAGTTTCAAAGCCTCTGATCTCAGAGTGGTACTTCACAGAAGGAGGAAATGAATATTCCACCAGCAAATGATATTTATCCTCAGACAGAACACAGAAAATGCTTTTGCTGTATTTAATTGGCATGATGATAAAATTGGGGCATTTTTCTTATCATTTTTTGAAACTTTGGGATAAATATTCAGATTGTGATTTGTCCTTGTGATAAATAAAATGTTATTCACCCGATCCCCACCCCCATTTCTTTAACTGGTAAACACTTGTTAAAAGGCATTCCTTATAACAGCAAGTTAGATGATACCATTGTACCGGATTCCTTAATTATGGAGACAATTTATTAGGTCGAATTTGACGCCCTCCAGGACATAATCAAACTTCAGAACATACTCTAAATAACAAGTCACAGGAAGCATGAGCTCTACGACTCAGCCCAACAGCACAGTTCCCTGAATGTATGACACCAAAAAAACGACAATCCAAACGGTTCTTGAATAGGCCTTAAGCAAGTCAATAAACTGAGAGCTGGGAAAATAGGTCACAGTAGAAGTCACTATAAAGCAGAGTTCTAAATCCAATGGGGATGTGGCTTTTTGACCTACTACCAACAAAGATTGAAATGTTATTCATTTCCCCAGATTTTCATGTAAATTTAATTTTCCTGAAATTGTTGACTTGCTAACCCCCGAGACTGGTGATGTCTCTATTAATCTTCGGAATGAGGCTTAATCGCACGCTCCTCAAACAAGCACTTTTTCAGTCCCTTAATGCCTCTCTTTCCATGCAAAACACTACACGAAGCCCCTCTTGAACTATATTTACTGGCTAGAAAAGAAATATGAATGTTTCACACTTGCTCCGTTCTCCCAAAGGAATGAGTGAATGATCCTTGAAAGCCAGATAATTACTCCCTGAGCTTGTGAGGAAAACAATAGCAAATCTAAAAGTCTGCTCTTTCTCATTAAATAAGAGCAGAGTAAGTTACCCAAAGTATGTGGAGACTGTTAGAAAATGTAGGGAAATAGGAACTCTTATACACTGTTGACAGGACTGCAAACTAGTGAGGCCATTATAGAGATGGGGTGGAGGTTTCTCAGAAGACTGGGAATGGAACCACCGTACGACTCATCCATACCACTCCTGGGCATCTTTCCAAAGGAAATAAAGTCAGAACATTAGTGACACGGGCATATTCGTGTTTACAGCGGCACAATTCACAATACCCAAAGCATGGAACCCGTCTCGGCATCCATCAACAGATGAGTGGATCGCAAAACTGTGGTATGGACACACAATAGCATTTTATCCAGCCATAAAGAAAAACAAAATTATGTCATTTGTAGGAAAATGGATGGCCTGGAGAATATTATGCTAAGCAAGATTAGCCAGTCTCAGAAAGCAAATGGTTAGATCTTGTCTCTCACGTGCAGAAGCTTGAAAGAAACTGGGGAAGTAAGGAGACCTCAGAGAAGCAGAGACTCTAATGGAGTGGTGGAGGGTGTTCAGGGAAAGGAAGAGAGAGGATAAAGGCATAAAGAAGGTAGCAGTTCAGGCCGGGCGTGGTGGCGCACGTTGTAATCCCCGCGCTTGGGAGGTGGAGACAGGAGAATCGCGCAGGTTCGAAGCCAGCCGCCCTGGTTTAAGAGACCCTGTTTCCAAATAAAAATATAAAATAGGTCTGGGAGTGTGGCCCGGAGGTAGAAGGGTTTCCAGGAACCCCTGTTCTACCAAAGGAAAAAAAAAGAAGGTAACAGTTTAAATAAAGCTATGTTATATATGTGAAATTGCCAACGCCAATCTCAGTGCCATGTATGGGGAAGGGAAGAGAGGATCTAGGATGGGGGGGGATGCACCAATTGTTGTGTGCACGCATATTCTTATCACTGTATACCTCAGTATGGTATATAATTACAATACACCAAAAAGAAGTAGAAAAAAGCAAAAAAAATCAAAGGCAGATTGGGTTGTTAAACATGAATGCTTTGAGTGTGGGTTGGTTATTTTTCTCTTCTATGATTACTGAGGTTACGTTGTTGAGTGCTCAGAAATGTCACAGAAGAGGGTAGCAACTGCTTTTAGCTCTCATTAAAGCTTCTTTAATTCACATATGGATCTGTGGAAGGAATTGATTTCTGCTACCAGTTATGTTGGACCAACTCTCCCACTGAGAACAACGGTAATAGCCAGATACATTTTTTAAAAGTCTATTTGAAAGGACTGGAGAGATATCAAATCAGTAAGAAGGACTCGAAGAGTCAAGAACCCAGGGGGGGGGGGGGGGAAGCAGAGCCGAGAATTGAGCTTGATGTTCAGAAGTGCTTTTATCCCTACGGCATTTTCTAATTCCCACACGGGGACCAAGAGAAGAAAACAAGCCAGCAAAAAGCAAGGGCTTCAAATCTTCCTTTGGGTTTCTCCAAAAGCAGATGGAGAGGATTTTTAATGCAAGTCGTTCCTTTAAGAGATGCCAGGAATACCAAGACAGACATTAGAACTGATATAGGGATGGGAGACGGCTAATGAGGGGTACCCTTCTATTAAGCGAGATCCAGAGGACAGCAAGAGTTTAACACTGGAAAATGGTAGAAAGCCCATTCTTCAGACATATCTTACCGTAAGGGTGGAGGGTGCTGGGGTATTTGTACACCCTTTCCTATTAGGCATTGATCGGGGGTATTCTTGGAGGTGTTAATTAATTCCATAGCGTGTGTAGCCATCTGTGAATACAGGCAGAATAGCTTTCCATAATGAGCCATCAAGCACAAAGATAAAGATACTGGCAAGTCGGTTGTCCACAGCACACTGACATGGTAAAACCAGGAGGGTACCTAAGCTAACTGTATCGGTGGAAATGCTCAGAACAACCCAAGCCCCGAGTTAAATTTGCTCTGTCCCCTTGGTACTTCTTAAAGGTTAATTTCTTAAAACCAACATACCCCATAGCAATTTCTGTGGAGCAAGAAATACACCTCATTGTGGCTTCATCCAAACATTGCAACTGAAAACCTCCCTCTCCCTTTCACCATTCAGTGGAGACTCTCCTTCTAATTGGTCGTCTCCTCTAATGATCTGGCAGACACCAGAGCTTTACCTTGGAGGGCTCAGAAACCCTGGTTATCCTGTCTTTACTGTGCCAAGCTTTTGCCTGTCCATTTCTGCTTAATCGCTGCGTATGGAAACAGCGAATGCCTTCATTAGCAAGCAGGGACTCTGTCCTCCTGATAATAATGGCCAATTTCCACTGACGGGAAGTAACTTTTCAAAATGCAACTGTCCTCCTATGTGAGAGCCCAGAATGGCTCAGGGAGAGCTATAATTTTAGCTTGCTGGATATACGGCTTGTTAGAAGGCATCTCAAAACCGGATCACAAACTCCTCCGGTGGGTCGCAGTGAGAGACGGCACCTTTTCCTGTTCTTGTTCATAGACCCTGGGGCTGGAGGATACCATGACACTTTCAAGGTGTCTGTGAGGTTCCCCGTTATTGGTAACACTAAGATGTTGTTTGCCTTTACCTCTATGTCAACAAGTACACAGATGCAATCGTGATTGGTGCCATCGCTTGGGTGGATGGGTAGGACTCCCTCAGTATCCTCTATGATCTATCTGGTATTTGGGGGGTCCAGAGTTGTGGAGGAAATAGAGAAAGACTAGAGTTAGACAAGGCTGCATTCTTTAAGTCCATGGGGTAGTTATGAGGCCTTCACATTTAGTCTCTTAACCAGGGAAAAATTTTAGGAACTTCCACTTGGCTTTTCCATTATGCAGATAAGCAATGTGAGACTTCTGCTGAGTATAAATATATGCATCTAGATTGTGCAATAAAGGAGCAGGAATTCCCAGGGTATGTTAATGAAACCACTGAACTAACAGTCAGACCAATGGAACAAGACTCTGTTGATCACCCGACATCCAATTTTCCTTGCTAGCAGAAGGTCACTTTTTTTTTTTTTTTTTTTTTTTTTTAGTACTGGGGGTTGAACCCAGGGGCATTCTATCTCTGAGCCATACCCCAGAACTATTTTAGTTTTTATTTTGAAAAAGAGTCTCACTAAGTTGCTGAGGGTGTTACTAAGTCCCTGAGGCTGACCTCGAACCTGCGATCCTCCTGCCTTAGCTTCTCAAGTTCTGGGATTGCAAGCATGTGCCACCATGTTCAGCTCAGAAGGAGACTTTTAGCCTCTCAGGATTAGAGTAAGTTGAGATCCTAAATTAAAAATTTGAGCCCAAGTAGTTTATTCTGGAGGAGAAAGAGACACTGTCATGTTGGAAGTGAGACAGAGAGGGGACCATTATTAAACTAGCTGATCCAATGGGGCAAATTTAGGGGAAAATATAACAATAATAATAATAGTAAATGGTATAAAGCACAGGATCGAGGATTATCCCAGCCGAGGGTGAGAGAACTGCTATGTTTATACCTTTATAACTACTGACCATTAGTCAAAGGACTGTTTTGAGGGGATTTTTAATTCTTGAGTACTTTAAGTACCATCCCATGAACAGGCAGAGCAGCCTTCTGGAAAAATCTATCAGGCATCTATATTTAGATCTATCCTGCTAATGGAGTAAGGTCTGAGAGATATAGGTAAAGACCTGACAACATCAGCCTCAGACCCTGAGAAGTCCAACAGAGCCTTCCAGATTTTCAAACAAACCAGAAAACTCAACACCCTCGAGGGTAAATCTTAAAATCAGCTAGAGGGTGGGAGGGGAAGGAGCATTACCCTCAAAGCTGATAGTTATCACTCAGATAGAAACTATGGAAGCCAAAAATCAATGGAAGGGCATTCAAGTACTGAAAGAAAAATTATTTCAACCTAGATATAAGTACCTAGGAGAAAACATCCTTCAAAACTAAAATGAAAAGAGTTTCAGGTAAACAAAACTAAAATTTTTTCACCAACAGACGAAATATTTTTGAGTGTTAAAAGCATTATGTGTTCAAAAAACATTTGTAAGATGTCAGATATAATCTGAAATATGACAATAACTCAGATATAAATGTGTGAAATAATGCCTAAAAGAATGTTATGAGACTGGCTAAAATAAAACAGAGCTCCAAAATGAGATATACCTTAAGTATAAAAATAAAGAAGATTTCATGGTAAAAAAAAAATTAAAAAACAGTGTAGAAAATAAACACTGCCCCAAACCATACATATAGCCAGACCAAAAGAAGAAAACATAGACTTCAAGACAAGAGGATTATTAGAAAAAATGAGATGCTCCATTTTAATTAAATAGTCCACCTGTCAGGAAGACTTAAGTATCTCATAAAACAGTATATGAAACCAGGCATGGTGGCATAAACCTCTACTCCCAGTACTTGGGAGGCTGAGACAGGAAGATTGCAAGTTGGAATCCAGTCTCAGCAACTTAGCAAGGCCTTATTGTCAAATAAAAAAATAAAATAGGGCTGAAGGTGTAGCTCAGAGGTAGAATGCCCCTGGGTTCCCTCCCCAACACCACACACATACACGCAAAAGGGCACATTTATAAATTTAGATAACATGAAGATAAAAGATAACTTATTAAACCTGACAGTAGAGATAAATATGCATAGTTCTATAACCATTAAAAATTACAGCTCTAATGAAAGTCATCAGAGAAAACTCCAGACCAAGACAGCTTCATCAATGAATCCTTCCAAATATTTAAGATAAACTTAACATCAATCTTGCAAAATCTATTTCAGAGAATAGCAAAAGAGGAGAAAATTTCTAATTCATTTTATGAGACCAGCATAATTATTATCCAAATCTGGCAGAACCATAGCATACACACTAAACTCCATGCAAAATACTGGCAAAATAATACAAAAATATATACATGTTAGATTTTTTTAAAATTTAATATTTGTTTTAGCATATAAAATAAATCAATGTTTTTTAACACATGAGAAACAAGGATAAAAACCATCTTGAGTTTTAAAGAATGCATATGAAAATCAACACTCTACTATGATTTTATGATGAAAATCTATTTTATTAATAAAATAAGACCTTCTCCACCATCTTGAATCCCACTAAGATATATGAATACAATGCACCAATAAAAAATTTAAAAATAAATAAGACTTTTTAAGCTATCTAAAATACACACACCTTATACTGAAACATCAAAACATAATATTCAATCATGAAATACAAAAGGTTTATCCATAAAATTAGGATATGGGACTGAGATGTACAACATATGGTTGTATTCAGTATTTTTTTAGGGTCCAAAGTCAGAGAAGTAATGGAAGAAAAATAATTAAAATTGTAATAATTTCAAAAAAGACACAAAACTTTTCTTTAGGGCAATAAATTATGTATATTAAATCTACATGAATCAGAAGACAATTTTTCATACTCATAAATAATTTTATGAGTCTCACTGCATAAAAGGCCAATCTAAAATCAATTATATTTTCATTTAAAGGCAAAAACAATTATAAAAATATTTTAACCCTAGAATTTGCAGTGGCATCAAAATATCAAATACCCTCAAATGACATAACTTTATTCTTTATGGGTCAGTAAAATTCCATTGTGTACAGATCCCATAATTTTGTAATCCATTCATCTGTCGATGGATACCTTACTTGGTTTCATAGTTTGGCAATTGTGAATTATGCAGCTATGAACATAGATATGCATGCATTAGTTTGGTAGTTCGGTTTCCTTTCTTTGGGGTAGATACTCAGAAGTGGTATTGCTGGATCATATGGTAGGTTCGTTCCCATTCTTCTGAGGATCCTCAATACTGTTTTCCAAAGTGGTTGCACTAATTAGAAATCCCACCAACAATGTATTAGAGTTCCCACTTCTCCACATCCTCACCAGCATTTGTTGTTGTTTGAGTTTTGAATGATTGCCATTCTAGTTGGAGTTTGGTGAAATCTCAGGGTAGTTTTGATTTGCATTCTCTAATTGATAATGATGTTAAACATTTTTTCATATATTTATTGGCCATTTTGAAGTTTCTTCTCTTACATCATTTTCAGGGAAATGGATAGAACTGGAGAACATTATGTTAAGTGAGATTAGTCAGTCACAAAAAGTAAAAAAACTCCAATGCTCTCCCTAATATGTGGAAGCTAGGGAGAAATGGGTCATAGGAGTAACTCTAGATGAAGAAGGAGAAGCCATAGATGAGAAAATTACAAAACTGTGGGATATGTACACAATGGAATTTTACTCAGCCAATAAAAAAAAACTCAACTACATCATTTTCAGGGAAATGAATGGAACTGGAGGACATTATGCTAAGTGAGATTAGTCAGTCACAAAAAATAAGAAATCAGATGCTTTCCCTAATATGTGAAAGCTAAGGAAAAATGGGTCATAGGAGGAACTCTAGATGAAAAAGGAAATCCTATAGAGGAGCAAACAAGACAACCTAAAGGAGGAGAAAGGAGGGGGGAAGAGGAAAACCTCTAAAACACACAATGTACTTAAACATATCAAAGTCAACCACTAAGCCAAGCAAGGGAGGGAGGGATGGGGAGGGAATGGGGTGGGAATTGGGTAGGGGTTAAATCAGTGATGTGTACATGTATGTACACACAAGTTTTTTACCCCAATATGATACATGAATATAATGCACCAATAAAAAATTTTATAAAAATTAACTAAAAAAAAAGAAATGGGTAACAGGAGAACTCTAGATGAAAAAAGAGATCATATAGAGGAGCAAATAAGGCAACCTAACTGAGGGGGTGGGAGGAAGAAAGAGGGAAACTCTCTAAAGCACAGGATGTACTTAAACTAACATAGTAAAGTCAATCACTAAACCAAGCATGGGAAGGAGGGAGGGGAGGGAATGGGGTGGGGATTGGGTAGAGACTAATTGGGCAATGTGTGCATGTATGTCTACACAAGTCTTTTATCTTATCCCATTAAGATTATGACTACAATGTATCAATGAAAATTTTTAATAAAAACAAAAGAAATGGCTAAATAAGTGCATGTATGCCTCTACCATTTTGTACCCCATTGAGATCTATGAATACAATGCACCAATAAAAATTTTTTTAAATAGGACTGGGCATCCAGGCGCGGTGGCGCACGCTTGTAATCCCAGTGTTTTGGAGGCTAAGGCAGGAGGCTCACACAGGTTCTAAGCCAGGCTCAGCTACTTAGTGAGGCTCTCAGCAACTTAGTGAGACCCTGTTTCCCAATAAAATATAAAATAGGGCTGGGGGTATAGCCCAGAGGTAGAAAGCCCCTGGGTTCCATCCCCAGTACCACAAAAAAAAGGGAGCTGGGCATGGTGTCACATATTTGTAATCCCAGGACTTGGAAGGCAAAGAAAGGAGGATCTCAAATGTTAGAAGCCAGCCTCAGCTACTCAGTGAGACCCTGCTTCTAAATGAAATATAAAATAGGTCTGGAGGTATAACCCAGAGGTAGAAGGCCCCTGGGTTCTATCCCCAGTACCACAAAAAAATTTTAATATCAATTACCTAGACATAAATCTAATAATAAGCTATATAAAATTGTCAAAATAAAAAGGAACTAACATATGAAGGGTTACGATTTATTTCTGGATAGGAGGATTGCATGGGTTTATTCTTAATTGACCTCTGGATTTATTGTGCTCACAATCAAAATCTGGAATATTTGTTTTCTAAACTATTAAGTTTTTCCTAAAATTATATTAAAATGTAAATGGCCAAGAACAACAAAAACAATCTTTTAAAAACAAAGTTGGAGGGCTTTTAATACCAAATATCAGTATTTGATATAAAGACAGAATCTCTAAGTGTATTGTATAAAGCAAGAAAAGACATGTAGATGTATAAAATGGAACTATTCAGATTTAGAATTTTGCTGGGCGTGGTAATGCACACTTGTCATCCCGGCATTCAGGAGGCTGAGACGGGAGGATCGCGGTTCACGGACAGCTTCAGCTACTTAGTGAGGCCCTCTGCAACTCAGAGAGACCCGGTTTCAAAATAAAGAATACAAAATAGGGCAGGGGGTGTAGCTCGGAGAATTTCACATATATAGAGACTTAATTAGTGGAAAGTGTATCATTACAGAATTTTTGGGAAAAAATAAGCTTTTCAAATAAATTAAGTTTGGTCACTATAGAAGGATATATGGTAAGTCATACCATATAAAAAAATCATTAAACTTCACAACTTATATCATTTAAAAATAGTAGAATTAAAAATAATAAAGGGAATAAAATATAAAAGATAAATAAAACTTCCAGAACTTAACATAGGAGATAATAATCCTCATGACATTGATGTAGTCAAGGTTTTTCACAGAGTAATTATTTTAAAACGGATAAACTATACAGCATTAATATAAAGTTCCCTCATCAGGAAATACTACTAAGAGAATAAAAGTGTAAGCCACAGAGTATGAAAACAGATTATTTTATTTAATAGACATTCAATAAATATTTGGTAAATATTTAACAAAAGTCCCATATTGAGAATATTTGAAAAAAACTTTGATCATTCAGTTTATAAAAGAGAAACTGCCAATAGTAAATGGCCAAGACTCTTTTGCAATTTGTTTCCAAAGGAAACTTGACTGTGGTCAAAAACATATGAGAGGATGCTCATTAAGCACCCAAAAAAATGTCAAGTACTTTCACAAGGATTGACAGCTATATAGATATGTACAGGGAAAGGGCGGGAGAGATGTGGGATCCAGAGGGAAATGCACCAACTGCTGTGTGCATGTCTATTCCCATGATTCTATACCTCAATAGGATGCATAATTATAATGCACCAATAAAAGTATAAGAAGAGATGACTGGGAAAACTTCAAAGAACAAAAATATAGGAACTGCTAAGCACCAGCAAGAATAAGAAAAACTTGATAAACTCTGACTTTTTCTACTCCTGGAAACTGGCCCTACCTACTGAAGATGGGCATGTGCTTGTCCTATAACCACCCCACCAACAACCAACCATACAAAAATAAAATGTAAACGTGTGGTGAATGCAAGGTTTGCAGAACACAGGATGGCATCATTTTTTTTCTTTTACTATGTTTTATACTTTTATTGGTGTGTGAGAGTCTTATGACCTCACATCATAATGTAGTTCAGAGTGATAGGGACAGACATGCACACAGCACTTGGCAGGCTTCCCTCAACTCCCTCCCCATGCTCTTTCTCTTCCCCATAGAAGATATTGAGATTGACATTGGTATTCTCACATATGTATACAATGTCAATGGAAGTGTTTCCTTCATTCATTCTTCCTCTCCATCCTTACCCTCCCCTAGACTACCTCCCTGGCTCTCCTCCATAATCTAAAGTCTCTCTTGTATCTCAATTATGCCATAGTTCCTGCATATGGGAGAAAACATATGACCCTTCACTTTCTGTGACTGGCTAATCTCACTTAACATACTAGTTTCTAGGTCTCTGAAATATTTTCTTTCCCTGAAAATGACATAATGTTGTCTTCTTTATTGCTGAGTAGTAGAATTCCATTGTTGTGTATACGTCATAATTTTGTAGTCTATTCACCTGTTGATGGACACCTGGGTTGGTTCCATAGTTTGGCTCTTGAGAACTGTATGACAGCATCATTTTAATAGTCATGAACCAGAAATGATGAAAAACAATGATTATTTTTAATGCAACAGAATGGAGCAAGAGCACACATGTAACTTGGTATGACAGAAGGTAGACATAGAATAATGTGTGATTTCTTCATAGGGAAAGAATTTACAACCTTTGCAGGGATGCAAGTAGTGAAAAAGATGGGATAGAGGGCATATATCAAGGCCCAGATATGTGCATTTTTTACATAATGCACAATTATGTATATTAGACATGAATTTTTTTTTTTGGTGGTACTGGGGTTCCTGGAAGCCCTTCTACCTCCGGGCTACACTCCCAGACCTATTTTTTACATTTTCATTTTGGAAACAGGGTCTCCTAAACCAGCGCGCGCGGCTGGCTTCGAACCTGCGCGATCCTCCCGTTTCTGCCTCCCAAGCGCGGGAATTACAAGCGTGCGCCACCACGCCCGGCAGACATGAATTTTTTTAAATGAATGCAGATTAAGAATGAGGATTATAATGTTAAAATTAAACATGTCAAAATTAATCACAAAAAAACAGAGGGCAATGACTATTAAGACCGTGAGAAAGTAAAACTAATTTTGTGACTCATTTTTAAATGATTCTACTAAAGTTCTGAAAACTCTGAAAGATCAAGTTCTTATTATGAAATGAAATAGTGCATATTAAATGCAAATAAATTGGGACATTAATTCAACATACCCACAGGGTATTCTGGATTAAATGGCAAAAGTCTCAAGTATACAATTTTGCTATTAAAGACAGAAACCTTGTGTGCCTGATAGACTATATTTGCATTAATGAACTTAGACTAGTTCTCCTTATCACCAAAAACTGGAAGCACCATGAGCCTCTCCAATAATTTCAATGCCAATTAAATGTTTTATCTTTTACCCAAAGCTGCTTAGTTCCCACTGCTCCTAGCCGCTATAAAGTAGCAGCCTTGTCTCCTTATCATTTGCATTGAGAACTCAGCGTTACCCTTGACATGGCCCTCTCTCTTCTATTGATCCTCTTGCCTTATCAGCTTGCACATCTATCACAACTTTCCCCTTCCAGCATCCACCCCGCAACTGTCAAACCCACAATTACTCTCTCCTGAAATACAGCAAACAGTCTTTTCACGTCTAGTCTCATGATGTCAGGGCTAGCCAAGTGATTCGTCCTTTTTCTTTGGACAGCACTAATCATGTTATTTGTCATACCAAAAACCTTAATTGATTTTCTATTGTCTAGAAAATGAACCTTTGAATCTTCAGTTTCACCTCCAAGGCCATCCAGAATCTACCCCCAAACTGATTTACACCAAGTACACTAGATAATATTGCAGGAATAGAGCCATAATGCTCTCCTGCCTGTTTCTCTGATTACACAACCCCATTATTCAGAATGGGTCTTTTTTTCCCCCCCGAATTTTCAACAATTCTAAATCTGCTACAAAATCAATTTGTCATGAAGCATTTTGCTACGGAGTGAGGTCATGACAACTGTGGAATAAGAGCTTGTTTAAGTGGTTTCTGAAATTGATCAGGTTTGAGACTCACCCGAGGAACTTTTAAAATTAGCCAATACCAGGGTCATATCTGCAAACCCTGGGTGGAACACAGCTAGAGTTACTAACACTTATGAATCTTACAAGAAATCTGCGGCCACCAGCTCAACGCCAGCCCAGACTATTTCGAAGACCTAATGGACTAAAATCTAAGTTGGCAGGGTTAAGTAGAAACTACGGTTATATCATATCAGACTTCCCACGTCTATAAACAGCCATGATCACAAAAGGAAGGCTGAAATAAAAGCAAATTGTTAGCCTTCTACTTCTAATATGGTTGGAAACACTCTATCAAATTGACTACCCTACAGAGAGCGTTTTATGCTCTAGAGAAATTACTGGAAAACAAACCTTTGAAGAAATAGGGACAGTTGGGGGAAAAACCTGAGATTTTTAAAGGCAGTCAACACAGATCCGAATGCTGCAATGAAATGTCAAAAATAAAAGTTAAAACTATTTTTATTTAAAAAAATATTGAAGCATTCCCGGGAGGGGGGGGCAAAGAAAAATAAAGATATTTTTGCATAGAGGAAATACTGGTTTGAATGTCATTGACTTCTCAAAAGGAATCATTGAAGATGAAGAAAACTCAGAAAAGCTTTAAAAAGCTTAAGTCAGACATGGTGATACACAGCTGTAATCCCAGTATTTGAGAGGCTAAGACAGGAAGATCAGAAGTTTGAGGCCAGCCTCAGCAATTTAGTGAGGATCCTCCACAACTTACCCAGACTCTGTTTCCAAAAATAAACAAATCAAAAGGACTAGGGGTGTACCCTGGGAAAAGAATAGCCCTCAATTCAAACTTCAATATCACAAAAGGAAAAAAAAGATATCAAACCCAAAGAAACAAACAGACGCCTATAAACTAGGACTTCTACAACTTGGAAATTTTTCTTACGTGAATACGGGCAGATTTCCAGCTAGTAGCTCAGAAGTAGAAAGCTGGAGTCACTCCCACCGTAATGGCAGAAAAAGCAAGATAATCTACAAAAGCATAATGTTTCTTGAACACATCAAAAAGCCGAGGAAATAAAATAACCAATGACTCTGATATCAAAGGAAAGACGGGTCACCTGTACTGGCTTAACACCTGCAGGGCGGAGGAAGATGAGCTCCTCGTACAAGGGGATGAAAAGAACTCAGCCCGATGTTTAATGAACCCTGAGAGGCCTGGTGTGTGCGCGAGCATAAAAGAATGGAGCCCTAGAAGAGGAAAAAGGCTTTGTATCCACCCTCATGCGGGCATCCCTCAGGTGCACAGCACAAAGACTGGGGGCAGGAGGGCCTTGCAGACCAGGAGGAAGGAAGTGGCCACCCCTGGTAAGAGACACAGTGGACCACAGGGGCCTCCTCCCCTAAGCATCAAGCCCTCTGTCAGAGGGCAAAGAAGACGCACTGAGCCTAGAGAACATACAAAAAGAAAAAATACTGCATTTCCCTGAGTAAAGAGTAGGGTAGAAAGTTTCTCCAGCACTCAGTGCATTGGGTGTCTTCCAACACGGGAAGGAGTGTCAGGATCTATCATTGAGAAAACTCTACCCCAGAGAGCTGGGGATACAGGATCTGCTTATTAATGTCCAGACAATAGAGAATCCCTTAGTCTCTCAAGCTGAGCTAGCATGCACCTAGGAAAAACCACAAACATGAAAATAGCGTCTCTCCAAGGCTATTGGATAATCTGTGTTATGCCCCGAAGCACAGTGAGATTCATTTTTTAGGTCACTAATCATATGACTAAGTAATTGTAATGGATTAAATTTATAATGCCCCCCCCCAGCCCTTACAGTAAAAAGGTAGCAATGTTGGATGCAGACTTTGTTGCTAAGGAGGGGTCCCTGAGAAAGTGGTCCCGAAGATTATATAAGGTCTTCTCTCCTTTCTCCTCTCTCCTCTCTCGCTCTCTTCTCTTCTTTCTTTCTCTCTCTCTCTCTTACTTTCTCACTCTCTCACTCACTCTCCTTCCTGCTGTCGTGCTCTGAGCTCCACAGACCTGGCCTGACATGGACAAAATCTTGAAATCTCAAAAAAAGAAAAGTAAGCAAAAACTAATCTTTTTTCCTCTAAATTGTGGGGTCAGTCATTTTGGATTATGGCAGTGAGAATGTTTGGGTGGGTTGGTGGGTGAGTGAATGGATAGATAAATAGATACGTACGTATGTACATACATACATACATACATACATACGATAAATGGCAGGATGGATGGATAGATAGATAGATGATAGATAGATAGATAGATAGGATAAATGACAGGATGGATGGATGGATGGATGGATGGATGGGATGGATGGATAGACAGATGGATGACAGGAGAGATAGATACAGGATGGATGGTTAACAGGATAGATGTATAACAGGATGAGTGGATGGATGGATAATAGGATGGATGGATAAAATACATTGGGTAGATAGATGATAAACAAATACAAATTCATACCATAAAAATTGTCTTAGAACCAAATACAGAAAGCTGTAAACATTCATGTCTATAGAAGTGGGTCTTAGGGAGAGGTGGGTCTAGGGATTTAACTAATTTTACTCATTGCTATAATATTTGAATTAGTATTTCATCATATCTTTATTTTAAACATTTTATAAAAAGCTAAAATTACCATAGAAGTTGGTAAATATGAGTCATAACTGCTACTCTCAAGAATTACTGATATATTTTTAAATTAATATAACATTTCTGAAAAGTTTGATAATAAACTTTTAGGGTGCTGATAAAGTCCATTTTTGTCTTTTTTGGGTGTAAATTTTAATCACAGACATATATTCTTAGAAAATGATCCAAAACATAGAAAATAATACACACCAAAATATATCTAACAAGGTACCCTGCTGAATTTTTCAAATCTAATTACAATTTGAAGCTCTAGAATAATTTCATTTTTATGGCACCTCTACTTAATGAACATGCTAACAGTCATTAGAAATGATTGTTGTAAAGACTACTCAGCAACACGGACAATGAATGAGACGTGATGATGTTAATTGCAAAGCGAGAATTCGAAGACACAATGCTATAAAACCCAGCACAGGCAAAGGGTCAAACTTACTAAATTTGTGTTCTGAAAAATTTATCATGGTAAGCTTCAATATTTAGCTCTATAAAATAGATGTGCTTATACCTACATCATTGTTTGTTTGTTTGTTTACTAAAACTGAAGGAGCAAACAACAGGAATGCACATTTTAGCTGATGATTGGTTTACAGTGGTAGCATCATCACAGAATATAAAAATGGATTTATATAAACACAAATATTAATGGCACTGGAAAGGAAACACTGGTTTAAATGTCACAAGCTTCTCAACAGTCATTACTGAGAAGAAAGAAAACTTGGAACATCTTTAAAATTGTGCTATAAACATGAATATGCTTGTATAATATTCTGACTCTGTTCCTTTGGAAATATATCCAGGAGTGGTGTGGCTGAATCATATTGTGGTTTAGTCCAAATGTGAACTGGCCCATTGCTGACATTATGGGAAATTTTTCCTTTCTATATTTTCCAATTTTTCATAGTGTAGATTTTTGTCTTACCTTTAATAATTTAAAGAGACAACCTTAGAAATGTCTTTCCTTTTTTAAGTCTCATCTGAATTATTTCCGTCTAGGACAAATGTCCTCAGTCTGGAACCACCGTCCAAGAGATAAAAATGGCCAATAAAAGTATGAAAAAAATGTTCAACCTCATTAGTAATCGGGAACCTGCAAATAAAAACTACATTGAAATTTCATCTAACCCCAGTCGAGAATACAAACAATAATAAATGTCAGCAAGGATATGGGGAAATATGAACTCTTAGACACCCTTGGTGAGATTGCGAATTAAGAGATCAGCATGGCGGCTTCTCAGAAGACTGAGATTAGAACCACCACGTGACCCAGCTATGCCACTCCTGGGCATCTTCCCACAGGGACGGAAGTCAATGTTACAGTGATACATATATACCCGTGCCTATAGCAGCACGATTCACAAGAGCCAAATTACAGAACCAACCTAGATGACCATCAATGGATAAATGAATTACAAAACTGTAGCATATACATACTATGGAATTTTACTCAGCCATAAAGGAGAACAAGATTATGTCATTTGCAGGAAAATGGATGGAACTGGATAATATATCTGCCAAGTGAGATTAACCAGTCACAGAAAGTGAAGGGTCATTTTTTCCCCATATGTAGAAGCTAGGGAGAAATTGGGATACAAGAGGGACTTCAGAGAAAGGAAGAAAAACCCCAGTGGATGGAATGGGTCAACAGAAGAGAGGTAGGGAGGAGGAGGCTTGATGAAGGCAACACATTAAATGATATTTTGTACAGATACAAAACTATCAACGCCAACCTCAATATCACGTATGGGCGAGGGCAGGGATTCGTGTGGTCCAAGGAGAAGGTCACCAAGCGCTGTGTGCATATACGTCCCTCTCGCTCTGAACTTCATCGTGATATGTGATCACAGTGCATCCGTAAAAGTACACGTTAAGAGAACAGACTTGGAACTTTCCTCCCGCGTTCTCTCAAATGCCTATTATCAAAAGGAATGAAAATCCTTCCTAAATTCTACTTGCACCTGAACTTTAGTTCCCTGTAAATAGGACTCTCTTAATAAAATCCTCTTTCCCCGAGTTATTTGAGGCTTTGGGGGAATCACTTTATATTCTATGAACACACCTCCCTGTACAAGCTCTGTGAAAAGCCATGCTCCAGTCATCTGGAAATTAATAGAAAGAGACCATCAAGTGCAGCTGTGGACCATGTTCCTAATCGAGAAACTTAGCTCATCTTGGGAGCCAGAGATTTGTGGGGACACCAGACAGATCCCTGACACCGCTCTGATTGATGACATTGTCCCAGATCTGGGGAGTATGACTTTATTCAAATATATCCCTGGGTGGCTGACAACACCCAAATCTCTCCCGTTGCAAATGAAGGCTTGAAGAAGCAATTTCCAGGTGAACTGAAGAAGAAAATCATATGTTTGCACCGAGGGAGGTAGCAAATTTATGAAAACAATATGGGCGAAATGACAGGTTTGGAGGATGGTTTTGGTGTATTGGCTGTGTGAACTCTCAGTCAGCAGGGGCTGGAGAACTAAAAAAGAGGGTAGAAAAAATTTCTTTAAAAATTTAAATTCTACCCATAAACCTGAAACTATTGCAAACAGTTATTGCAGTTAGAAATGTGCAATAAAGTTAAGTGTGTGTGTGTGTGTGTGTGTGAGTGTGTGTGTGTGTGTGTGTGTGTGTGTGTGTGTGCGTGTGTGCATCTCCCACCCCCAGAAACAAATTAAGGAGAAAATTTTGAACTCAACAACAAAACAATTTTGACACTGAAGAAAATGTTGCTAATCATGTGTGATTGCAGCTTTAAAACAAGCACAGGCAACCGTCTTCCTTGATAAAAATAAACTTTATATGCTGAATGTTCAAGGAATTGCAGTAAATGGATGACTTACTCGTTTTGCCAAAACGTGACTTCCACTAACAATATGTCCTAATATGCAGAGAGTCTATCTCCTCAGTTCTTACACATGGACATTCAAATAAGCAGGTTTGGGAAAAATTAAGTAAGCTATCTGATCTATAATTTCTGAAAATTCTGGGGTTTTTTAGTCTACCACCTCCATCCCTATTATCCCTTAAAACACCATTCTATGGCACACCTGTTATCCCAATACTTGGAAGGCTGAGACAGGAGCATCATCAACTTAGTGAGAACCTATTTCAAAATAAAAAAATAAAAGGACTGGGGTGGATCATAACATAGCTCCATATTTAATTTTATAAAACATTTTAAAAACTCATTTGGGAGGATAAAGGGTCTTAAGAGTTGCTAAAATGTGGATGTTCACGAACATGTGACTGAGACATCCTCTCCAATAGGACAGGTCATGGAAGAGGGAAATAATACAAAAATTTAAATAAATACAATTAAAACTTCAAAGCCAAGAATCCATGGGAAATTGATTTTCAGTGTGTGAGTTCATACCTTTGTTATTCTTTGGTGAATAAAGAACATTGAAGCCATGGCTACAAGATCATATTTGGTAATTAAAAATCATTTTCCATCAAATAAGATGAAGCAAAGGGATCTTAATGAAGTGTGGACAGTAAACATGTCACATTTTTCTGGTTTCTACTGGAAGACCCACAGGGCTCCTTTCTGGAACACGAATCAGAACTAAGAAAACATTAATTTAAAACTTGAAGACCCATGGGGGTCCTTTCTGGAACAAGAATCAGAACTAAGGAAACATTAATTTAAAAATAAAAGGAAAAAAAAAACAACTTGCATCTGGATGAAATTAAACAATGGAGAGAAAAGACGACATAAAATTTAGAACATGTTTCTGTGCCTATCACCACCCCCAGCCATTTCCAAAACAGATCAAAATAAAACATCTCCTACCCTTCTCTGTCAGCCTCTTCAGAGAAAATGCCCCTACATAAAAATCACATGTATCGTCAGGTAGGGAAAGCACACAATAGAATTAAGTGTCGCATCATCCTGTAAGTGTCTTGACCTAGCATTTCTCGCTGCATCTTTCTTCCTCGGTCTTTGGAAGGACGGAAAGTTCCCAAACAGCGACAGTTCAGAATACTTCTCTGTATTGTCTGTGTAGTGCCAACTCTGCTCATCCTTTAGAGACAAAAGAGGGGTGGACACAAAAGCTCGGACAAGCAGCAACATGACATAAATTAAAGCGTTCTCTACGCGGAGGGCTTCTCAAGTGTGTTCTAGCAATTTTGAAGAAACAATGCCTCAGTTGTCCTTGTGCTCAGGAATAATCTTATTGAAGGTGAAGTTTTCCTGTGTCCGTCCGACAGCTCTTTATAAAAAAAATAAATAAATAAAAGTGAACATTTTTCTCTTCAAGTATGCCCAAAACAAGATGGGAAGATTCAGGCTAGGGCTTCAAAAGTGATATAATAGACCTCAAAAAAGAAAGCTTCTATTACATAGCTTTCTTTCATCTCGATTCTCTATTATCCTTCATATGCCTTAAAGAATATTTCTTAAAGTCTTGGAAGCAATTTCAGTGATAACTAAACTTAGCTTTGCCAAATAAGCTTGGATGATTGTATGAAACCTGTGCAGAAAAATAACCAAGTCGCCAGCAACGCTCTGACTCCTGGTAGCATTTTTTAGTATCATCAGCCTCATTCTCTTGCTACTTCCTTGGTTACTCTTGTTGGGGTGACAGGCCCATTCCTCAACCCAGGAACTCAGGACTGACGGGGTCCGGGGCTAATGTGACAGAAAAGAATTTCAGCACATGGCAGTCAGAGACATGGACAGAGGTTTATCTAGGAAAGTAGGACATACACATTGAAGGGAGAATGCAGGACATCTCAAGAGGGAGAGAGACATTTGTGGATGTCCAGGGCTCTTTTTTATAGGGGAACCGTATGTGGGATGGTGTAGAGGAGGCAGGTGAGGATGAAATCAGTCCAGTCATCCAGGGGATTTCTGGTGGTCTGTCATCCTTAGCGCCCTCAGGCTGAGTGAGGTCTGCGTTATCTGATTTTCTGATTGACAGATAAGCTGGAGAGTGTCCTAAATTATATGTTTCTCAAGATAAGAGTATCTGTCTTGTTAACAATGCACAGGGCAATTACAGTTTCTTTCAATTAATTCTAAGAGTTACAAATTTCTGAGAAATTTGGGAGGTGCAGGCCTGGGAACCAGAATTGTCTTGGAGAGTAAAGGCCAAGGTATTTTAGCATTTGGTTCTGATACTAAAGTTATGTTTTACTTTTCCTTTTTGTTCTTGTCTCTTTTCCATCTATTGATTTCTTGTATCCTGTATCACTATTATACTAGTCACTGAAGAAAATTGCTGTGGCTTTTTCTCTCTTTTCATTTTTTCTCTTATTTTTTTTTCTTTTGTGGTACTGGGGATGGAACCCAGGGACAATCTACCTCCAAGCTATACCCCCAGCCCTACTTTTTATTCTTTATTTTGAAACAGGGTTTCACTGAGTTGCAAAGGGCCTCAGTAAGTAGCTGAGGCTGTCTGTGAATTGTGATCCTCCTGTCTCATCCTCCCAAATGCCGGGATTACAAGCGTGCACCACCACGCCCAGCTTTCTTTTCATTTTTTAAATTTTTTTCCTTATGCAAATTTCTAAAGACTATTTTATGATATGTGAAAATGAGTTAAGATCTGAGGAAATAGATTAAAACCACACCCACCTAGATTGACCTCATGTTTACTTCACTTTTATCTAGACTAATAATTTTTTTAATCTGTGGTAGGTCCCAGCATGGTGGCACATGCCTGTAATCCCAGTACTAGGGAGGCTGAGACAGGGGAATGACAGGTTTGAAGCCAGCTTCAGCAATTAAGCAAGGCTCTCAGCAATGTAGGAAGACCCTATTTCCAAATAAAAAATAAAATAGGGCTGGGGTTGTAACTCAGAGGTAGAATGGCCCTGGGCTCAATCCCAAGTACCAAATAAATAACTAAATGAATCCGTGGTAGGGTAGGGGCATTCTTGCCTTTATGGAATAAAATGGATCTCAACATATTAGATTCAGAAGAAGAAAAAAAAAAAAAGAAATGGCTCCAATTTCAAGCTCCATAAGGAAACTTTCTTCCAAAAACCTTGATTACGAACTGATTTTGTTCCAACAAGTAATTAAATAACAAAGAAAAAACCTGTAAAGACAGGAAATTAGTTCTTTGCTTAAGCCTCTTAAGAACATTTCTATTTAACCAAGTTATTTAAACTTGGTAGAAGATACTCTGCATAATAATAATAACATTATTATTTAGTGAATTTATAATCACTCCCATTATGAGGGTCTTAACGTAATTTGCATATTGCATTTATCATTACAGATGTTTTCACCCTTCTCAACAACACCTTAGTTTCATCGCTACTGTGATCTATGACCACAAACTTAGTGGCTTAAAATGATCTTAAGTCTCTTATACTATCTAGGGGTTAGAAATTTGAAAAGATTGTCTTTGTCTTAGCCTGCTGTAACAAAATACCTGAGGTTGGGTAATATATACAGAAAAGAAATTTATTTTCCCATAGTTCTGGAGGCTGGGGAGTGGTTCAGCTGTTCTCTTGATCCCAAGATAGTGCCTTCCAGGGAGAAAGAATGCTGGGAAAGAGGGGATGGAAAGGACCAAACTCCTGCCCCCAAGCCCACTCATGAAAGCGTTCATCTCCCATGATGTCCCACCTCCCAACACGGCTGCTCTGGAGATTAAACTTCCCACACGTGAATCTGAAGGACATGTTCAGACCCTAGGAGACGCTCACTGGGC
The DNA here is from genome assembly GCF_963383645.1 of Muscardinus avellanarius. Taxonomy (NCBI): domain Eukaryota; kingdom Metazoa; phylum Chordata; class Mammalia; order Rodentia; family Gliridae; genus Muscardinus; species Muscardinus avellanarius. The sequence continues at coordinate 11,270,823 of NC_137796.1, forward strand.
TAAAATCAAAGTGCCTACAGGACTGCGCCTGTGTCTGGAGGATCTAGTGGAGAATTCACGCCTGTTTCTTTTCTGGCTCAAGAAGCTGCTGCAGTTCTTGGCTGGTGAGCCCACTCCTCCCCCGCCAATCACACTCAGCTGAGCCCATCACACTCAGCTGTCTCCACCGGTCTCTCTTCTAATTCCCTCTTCCACCGTCAAGGACCCTCGTTATCACAATCCAGGATAATTCACCTGAAGACGAGCCAACCTTAATTCCCTCTGCAGCCTTAAGCTCCCTGTGCCACGTAACTTAACATAAAAGTTACTAAAAGAAAAACCATTCCTAGGTCATAACTGCCTTTCCATAGGTTGTTGATACTAAAAGCTAAAAGAGTAAGATTCATTGAAAAATCCTCAGTATAGTTAAGAGTTGCAAACTCAATAATAAGCAAAAGATCTTCTAATGTAAACAAAGATGTCTTACCCTTAGAAGTCCCTACTCCTAAGGGAAATAGATTCTGATTAATAAAAAGGTATTCTACTGCTGGGTGTCGTGGTACACACCTGTAATCTAGTACATAGAAGGCTGAGACAAGATTGTAGGTTTGATGCCAGCCTCTGCAATTTATCAAGTTCATGTTTCAAAAAAACAATTTAAAGGACTGGGGGTGTAGGTCAAAGGTAGAATGCCCCTGGGTTTAATTCCCAATACCACTACCACCACTACAACTACTGGTAGTACTACTACTACTAGTACTAGTACTACTACTACTACTAATACTACTAATACTAATACTAATAATAATAATAATAATAATAATAAACAAGAATGTTCTGCTTAATGAGCATGATGTTTGGAGATTTACATATATATGTCAGGATGGTAGTCACCAGTGAGCATAAATTTTTCTCTACAATCAAGTTGTAAAAACTTTGAAAGACTTTTCCAAATGGGAGTATTGGAAGATACAGGAACCAAGTGGGCTGAAATTAAATAGCATAAAGAAATGAGGAGAATCATTAATACCAGCAAGAGAGAGAGGAAATCCGGAAGAAAACAGATGACTAACAAGGACTATTTAAACCCAAAACATGTATGAGGATCTGACTCTACCATGCAGAACACTTACATAATTGGTGACTATCCAGGGCTGGGAGGTGAGGACCCCCGTAGACATTGAGTCTGCCTATTGAGTCAGCTTTTATTCACTCTGAATAAAAACCTGGACATGTTTTTTCAATCTTAATTCCTCTCTTCCTGTTATAAGTTAAACATAGAATGGCCCCTTAAAGAGGTGTCCATAAACTGGTGTTTGGAGTTGATGTAATTGAGTCATGGTAGTGGGCTAGACTGGTAGGGTGTAGTTAGAGAGGTGGGCCACTAGGGGTGCAGCTTTGGGGAATATTATGTGGCTCCTCCTCCCCTGCTCCCGCTCTGGCTTCTGGCCTCCATGATGGGAAGAGCTCAACCCACATCCTCTCCCTCTCTCCACCTCCCGCCACCATACCCTGAGATCCACAGTCCCCAGCCTCACATGGAATGAACATGAAACCATAAGAAAATGAATCTTCATTTCTCTAAGTTATATGGCCAATCTTTTAGCTTATAGTTGCAAGAGCTACAGGTAGAAGGAGGTAACCAGAACATCTCTTCCCACCACAACTCTTCTTTTCCAAGCCTTTGCTACTCCACCCCCACTGCAACTCCCAGGATTTTCATCCATCATAGAAGCCAAAAGCTGCAAACACTGGAGCTCAATACTATCTATAGGTAAGAAACTAAAATGTATTCATATCATGGCCCCACATGAGACCAAGTGAAGTCAGGATTCCTGATCATGGAGCAAAGCATCATTCTTTATGTTTCAAAGCTGAGTAGGAGTTGATAGAACATGAGATGAACTGGAACCTCAACCCCAGATGGGCAGCAGTGAGTCCTTGCTCTTCCTCGTGGGAAGGACAGAGCTTCCAGATTCTTCAGAGCTAAACTACCAATAAGGAAGTCAACATACTCCTGGTGACCACATCTCAATCTAAGGGAATTCTCTGGTGTGTGTGTGTATGGATGTGTGTGGTTTTTTCTCTATATATTCACAAAAATTAGAGACAGAGGAGGGAAATTAAAGAGAAAATATAGAAAGAGAATTGTTTTTAGAGTACTTTCCCTTAAATGAATAAGAATTATCCCCAGCCAGGCATGGTAGCACACACCTGTAATCCCAGCATTTAGGAGGCTGAAACATAAAATTGCAGGTTCAAAGCCAGCCTTAGCAATTTAACAAAGCTCTTAGAAAACCAGTGAGACCCTGTTTCAAATAAATAATAAACATCTGAGCGTGATGACACAGGCCTATAATCCCAGTACTTGGGAGGCTGAAACAGGACAATCACGGGTTCAAGACCAGCTCAAAAATTTAGCAAGACTTTCAGAAACCTAGCAAACCTGTCTCAGCCTCCTGAGTACTGGGATTACAGGCTGCGCCACCACGCTGGAATAGTCATGACTACGATCACCTTGCACAGGCTCTAGGACCTGTCTCCATGAAGAAAATACAGAATGAAGAGGCAGTAGGGATCTGAGGAAATATAATACACCCGAGAAATTCCTGGATGGGGGGTGGAGATCAAATTTTCTGTGAATTGTGTTCCGACTCTCCATGGAATGTATAAATGGAGAGGATGAATGGGGAGGGGGCTGTAGGTGAAGACTTGGAGAGAAGAGTGAGGGTTGACTTTGTAACTTCTATTTAAGCCTCCATCCCCCTTGCTAAATACACACACACACACACACACACACACACACACACACACGCTGCATTGAACCACCTTTGTCCAATGTCAAGATGAGACAGTTCCATGTCATCAATACAAAATGGAAGCACAAACTGACTGGCCCGAGGAACTTGTGAAAACAGACGTGCTGCTGAGTGTGTTGGCACACACCTGTAATCTCAGTACTTGCGAGGCTGAGACAGGAGAATCACAGGTTCAAAAACAGATTCAGCAACTTAGTGAGGGTATAAACTCGAGATAGAATGCCCCTGGATTCAATTCTTATGTCTTGGTCAACATTCTTGCTTCTGTAGTCCAAGACAATGGACCACACAAGTTAGAGAAAGTAAGATTTATTTGCTCACAGTTTTTTGAAGATTTGGGGTTCCATCCATGTAAAGCCAGGATCTATGTATCTCAAGGCATGGAAGCAGGAACCAGAGAAAGGGAGAGAGCAAGACTCTGCTCTCACATCATGGAGGCCAGAAGGAGAGGGAGCCAGGAAGCATGGAGGTTCAAAGACACAAACTCAATCCCTAAGGCCACACCCACCAGCCTAAATTACCACCCAAGCCCTGGCAAATCCATCACAGTGGATTCTGATAAGATTACAACCCTGTGACTCAATTTCATCAGCTCTGAACATTAAAACATGAGCTCTGTTGGGGACATTCTATATCTGACCATAACATCTCAGTACTATAAAAACAAAAGAAAAGAAAGAAAGAAAGAGAGAGAGGGAATGAGAGAAAGAAAGAGGACACGTGCTATTCTGTCAATTACTTTCATTCATCCCTTCATCCTCTAGTTCAACCCCCTTTATTTTAAATCTAAAGAAATTTTCGCTCTCTGACTTGCTGGTTCACCTGGGTGAGAGTTTCTATCAGTTTCTGTTGAGTCAGGGACCACAGTTTTCTGCCTGCAGTATAGTTATAAAGCAAAATTTTTCTTCAATAAGAAAGTAATAGAAAACTGACAATTGTGGATGGAAAGATTTAACACAGGTCTCTTAGGAACTGATAGAAGGAGCAAATAAACGTCATCAAAGAAAATATAGAAAACTTCCAGACCATGATTAAGCTAATTGACCTACTTGACATTTATGGGATGTGCTACCTAGCAACTAGAGGAAACACATTCTTTTTAAGTGTGCCTAGAACATTTACCAAAATAGATCATACATTGAACCACATAACAGGTTTTCACAAATTTTACAGGATTCAGATCATTTGAGAAATATTCTCTGACCCAAGTGGAAAAAATAAAGAAATAACAGAGTTAGAAAATCTTTACCTCTCCAAAAAATTAAACGCCACTTGTTGGGGTTTCATTTGCTCAAATATTATGTGCCACTCATGGAATTTTTATACATATATAATCTGTATGTATGTATATATATATATATATATATGTGTGTGTGTGTGTGTGTGTGTGTGTGTGTGTATGTATATACATGCACATTCATACATATGAACCATTTTATGTATGGTTCATTTTGTACAATATAAAGACTCATTATTATATGTATAGAGATTTTGTTCTTTTTAAATTTTCATGTAGCACCCTACTGAATAACTGTCACAATTTGTTTTTCCAATTTCTCTTTCAGAGATATTTGTATTATTTCCAGTCTGAGTCTATTATGAGTAAAATGGCTATAAACAGTTTTTATATATGCCCTTTGGAGAATATACAAATTAATTTCTCTTGAGTGTATACCTAGGAATGTAAATTCTTGTCGGCAGTGACTCATGCTTAGCTTCAGTAGGTAACGTAAAATAGGTTTTCAGCCAGTCTCAATGGTATGTGCCTATAATCCCAGTATTTAAGAGGCTGAGATAGGTGGGTTACAGGTTTGAAGTTAGCCTCAGCAACTTAGTGAGACTCTGTTTCCATATTCAAAAATAATAATAAAGTTGGTCTGTGAATGTAGCTCAGAGTTAGACTTCCCCTGAGTTCAATCCCCAGCACCACACATGCACACAAAAAAAATTTGAAGTGGTTAAACCATTGTATACTCCAACAAACACCACCAAAGTCTCAGCTGATTCATCTCTGTCAACACTTGATACCTTCAGTATTTTAAGTTATAGCTATTTTTTTAAATCAAATCTCATCATGATTCAACTTGTATTCCTCTGATAACTACATGGAACATCTTTCTTAATGATTATCAACTGTTTGGATATGCTTGCTTTTTTATATTTTATATTTATATTCCTCATAGTTTTGTAGGAGTTGATAAAGTTTGTCATTTGATGTTGAATCCCTTCAACTTTTATATCTCTTAAAATATTTCTGTTTTACTTTCAGTTTTGAAAGATATTTTCACTGGCAATAGAATTGTATGTTGATAGGTTTAGTTTAGTTTTGTTTTATTTGGTATCTTGAAAGTGTTATTCTACCATACTCTCTCTTGCATTGCTTCCAATGAGAAATCTACTGCTCCACTCTCCTTATTCCTCTGTAATTACCATGAATTATTTCTTTCTTTTCTTTTTTTTTTTTTTTTTGTGGTACTGGGAATAGAACCCAGGGGAGTTCTACCTCTGGCTACACCCCCAGCCCTATTTTTTTATTCTTTATTTTGGAAGAGGGTCTCACTGAGTTGCAAAGGGCCTCACTAAATAGCTGAGGCTGGCTTCAAACCTGCACAATCCTCCAGTCTCAGCCTCCCGAATGCTGGGATTACAAGCGTGCACCACCACGCCCAGCAAGGATTATTTCTTTATTTAGGCTGATGATAAGATATTCTTCAAATCAAATCATTGCTTTTATGGAATTTGATGAAGATATGTTTCAGTGTAGTTCACTTAGCTTCTTTGATATGGAGGTTTATGCTTTTCTTGAAGTTTGGAAACCTACATAAACCTCTTTTCTTTGTAAGTACCCAGCCTTGAGTATTTCTTCATATTAACAAAGAAAAACATACTAATTCCCCTTTCTTGTTTTCCTTAGAAATATATCGCCGTAAAAAATGTACACATCAGACTATTTAGAGTACTGAATGTCAGTAATAAGATGTGTTGGTTCTAACAGTAATACACATGTATTTTCTGAGTTTTGATTAATAAGCAAAATGATCGAGCTATTGTGAAACTGTGGTTTTCACATAAAATCTTGAAAGGAAAAAAAAAGAACTATTTACCTTCCTAGATGGATTATTTCAAAAGGACTTCACTATACTGAAAAAAAACCACCAAAAATAGAAATTTTTAAATCATTCTTTTGAAAAATACACATGCTATTAATGGTTCTCAAATTTATGTTTTCATTGGATTTTCCTCCTGGTAGGCTTGTTGAAAACACAAGTGAAGCCCCGCCATGGAGTTTTTGAATCAATGGAGCTGTGGTGGAGCCCAATAATCCGCATGTCTAATGGGCTCCTAAGTGATATAACACTGGCAGTCCCAGGACCAAATTTTGAGAGTCACCACATTAAACAAATGAATGGACCCACCTGGGAGACAGCTAATCTCCAGTATCTGAGTAATTCTTTTATCCTACTCTGAAAACACTGAATTAGTTTAGCACCAATGATATTTTTTTCCACATGGAAAGCTTGCAAACACTTAATAGGATATTTTCCATAAAATGTTGGTTGGTTGGTACCGATCTAATATCCTGAAGTCCTTACATTCTCTCATGGCTGCACGGGGACCCGCTGTGCTTAAGCACAATAGTGGTCCACAATCCTCCTTCGAAGTTCTAGGGAGTCCCACAAGGTGGATTTTATTGTGTGTTCAGCCTTTCAAATCTGTCCGCACCATTGCTTTTGATGCTAGTGCCTATTCCCATGACTGTGGAGCCTCACTAAAGCAGGAAAACACTGCAATTGAAACCACCCAAACAAAAGAAGCCAAGGGCATCCTCAAGACACTCGTGCTTGTCTTCTCCCTTTTCTGCTGTTTGCTGTGTCAAAATTACAACAGGGAGTCAATGCAAACAAAAATCTTATTAAGAGCAGCAATAAGTTGGGATGAAAATCAAGTGGAACATAAGACATAGGACCTTGGGTTGGGTTGGGTTGCTTGACATTCTGGGAAGGCTGAGCTGAACGAGGATGGTCCCTCTAGGGATGCATCTGCTAGGATGTGGACCGTGCCGAAAATGTACAGGCCCGGACCAAGAATCAGAGAACACAAGCAACAAGGCTGCTCCCAGGTCCCTGGGGGAGAGGGGTCAATTATAATGGGACCAAGATAAATTAAATAAGTTCTAGAGGTTTGCCATATAACCGTGGACCTATTGTCCACAAGACTGTCTTAAACACTTAAAGACTTGTGAAGATGGCAGATGTCTAAGTGTTCAGACAAGGTGAGCCTGATCCAGTTGTAAAATTTCTAATCATGTTACCCCCTAATCATCTCAGGATCCATTGATAATTGTTACCTGGACTCAGTATTTCTTCGAGCTGCAAAACGCAACCTCTGAATTCTTTCATGGCTTCATCTATGGGCTTATTCACTGAACTCCTCTACAGAAAGTTCCTTCTCCCGACTAGTTAGTAAGTTACATGTAAAGACCTTTTCTAGTCTTATTTGAGGAGTGGTTTGCTATCTATAACGAGTCTAAACTATGTTCTTGTCCAGCGTTTAGATGTGTAGCCGTGCTCTCTGTGAGTGTCTGGGGGATGTTAAATAAAGCCAATAATGAGCCAGATCATCTGAATGCATGAATTATTCTAGGGCTTATATCCCTTGTTCTAGAAGCTTCATTAATTGTGATAGCAGCATTAACTTTAATAGGCCATCGGGGCCCCATTGAGTTACAGTTATCTTATGTTCCCATCTGGGTTTCTTACCCCCAGGGAGCAGTGTTTTTGCACTAAGAGAACTTGGGGTGATGAGAGAAAGAGGCTTCACTTTTAGTTACAAGTTAACTCAGAAATAAGTTTTGCAAGAATAACCATAAAAATCTATTCATTATGAAGCTTCACAAAATTTGACTGATATTTTCTCCTTTTTATTCCCCCACCCAACTCCCAGCTTTGGTGCTGGGGATAGAACCCAAGGACATTCTACGTCTGAGCTACACCCCTAGCCATTTGCAGTTTTTATTTTTTTAAATAAGGTCTTGCTAAGTTGCTGATATTGGCCTTGACTCTGCGATCCTTCTGCCTCAGCTTCCCAAGTACTGCAGTGACAGCCATGTGCCACCATGCCCGGCTTGACTGACATACTCTTAACAGGTCAGATATACTCTTTATTAAAAATAAGTGGCCATCATTTCCAACTTGATGAAGTGCTGTGTTCATGAGGCACAGGCTTGCTGCAATGGACGGGCTACTTCATATCATGATGAAAATCAGGAACAACTCTGGAATGTCTCCACCTTGGCTCCGTGGCAGTCTTCAAAAACGTGTGTCACCAAACTTGGGACAGGAGAGAAAGATGGTGCCTATTTCTACTATAATGATGGCTGGAAATACATCTGACTTTCAGAGAAAAGAAATGTGTAGACCTGAACAACTACAATAACAAATGTCTGAAGGCGTAATAGTAAGTAAAAGTAAAAGCCATCTCCTGTAACAGCATATGCCATTAGTGCCCATGAATCTATACATATGGCACATTCATAATGTTTTTTCCAAATATATCTCTATACATCTCCCTTCTTTAAAACAAAATAATAATGTATGCCTTCCAAATGTACAGAAATACTTGAACACCATGCCATCTCAAAATGCAACTCTGCCTTTCCACTTCTCATTCATTAGTCTGGTTTCTGCAAAGAATAATCGGGCTATGGCTTAAAAAACGGCAAAGAGGAGAGAAGAGAAGAGGAAGCAAGAGAGGAGGAGCATGCACCAGGCTCTCGGAGAGACAGAATCAGAGCACAACAAAGAGACGGGAGGAGCTGCTTTTAAAAATTAATGATTTTTTTAATCAAAAGGCAAAAAGAAGCAGGGACTGGGAAGAGGGGGAAGTGGAAGATGCCCAGCCTGCAGGGCCTCACAGAAAGAGACACGGCTAATTTCGCAGACCCCCGAGAGGTTGTGCGGAGAGAGGCTCCAGGTAAGGCCTGGGTCCGGAAAGCTGGGACTTGTTTAAAAGTTTGTTCACGCAAAATTATGGGGAATACACACAATGGAATTCTATTCAGCTATAAAGAAAAATAAAATAATAGCATTTGCAAGAAGATGGAAGGAACTAGAGAACATTATGTTAAGTGAGATTAGTCAAGCACGGAAAGAGAAGGGACATATGTTTTCTCTAATATGCCCAAGCTAGGGAGTAGTGGTAATACCAGAGGGACTCCAGATGATGGAGGGGAAATCTCAGCAAAGCTTGAATGGAAGGATAGGAGAGGAAGAAAGCTGAGGTTATTCAGTGGAGGAGCTATATAGAAATATGTGTAATAGTATAAATACAACATGATTAACCTGGACACTCTCTATTGGGGGGGAGGGAAAGAGAGGGGGAAGGGCATGAAGCACAATGTAAATGTACACCACTATCAATATGTTCCACTTATAAAAAATAAAGATTAAATTTAAAAAAAAAAAGTTTGTTCATGAAGCAACTAGCTCCCAAGATTGTCTCCCTCAACCAGGGTAGCCTGATATCCCCTCTCCTTCACTTCATAAGAGTGGACGGTGCGTTCTCTAGACAAAGCGAGCCTGGGAGTTTGCATAGAATGTTGCAGAACCCAATCTGACATGAGAATATTTTGCTTCTCCACTCTCTTTCTGAGCATTCGACGATGCGTGGCTGGTCCTAAGCACAGGCAGATGGGATAATTCGCTGGTCATAAGATCAATAGAAGAGGGTTAAGGAGACTTATTTGATGATCAGTTGGCCAATTGGCTACCTCCATATTCGAGGATTTCGTTTGTTTTGATGCTCTAGAGCTAAAACTTGGAACCCTTTCTGCCTAAAACACTATTTTTAGTTAATAATCCGAAGCCACCTGTAATCCCAGTACTTGGGAGGCTGAGACTGGAGGATTGCAGGTTTGAGGCCAACCTCAACAACTTAGTGAGGCCCTCTACAATGTAGTGAGATCCTGTTTCCAAACAAAAAAAAGTAAAATAGGTTTAGGGGCATGGCTTGGAGGTAGAACGCCCTCTGGGTTCCATCCCCAGTACCACCAAAAATTAAAATAAAATAAGGCTGACAGTATAGCTTAGAGGTAGAATGCCCCTGGGTTCAATCTCCAGTACCACCACCAAAACAAAATTTTTTTAATATCCAGAGCCACACTTAATTTTCTGCATTAACCTACCTTACTTTTCCTACTATCCCTTCCTACTTCTATTTAAAGGAGAATTTTCTAGGGTAGCATAAAGCTTTTCAATAGTTGTATAATAGAAAAAAATCCATTGGTAAATCTAAAGAGCAATGAGATATATTTATTACTAAACAGCTGCCCATGTGACAAGGTTTCCACTGAGAAAGGGAATGTTCCAGAATTTCAAAAAGGGGGCGCCCAAGCAGACAGGGTTGGCCCTCCTGTGTGCGAGACTTGTATTTGAGGGACCGTGGAAGCCAAAGTATTTCCCATTAGGATGCACGCAGAAATTTTTCTTTTGTTTGTATCATGTCAAAAGGTGTCAAAGAAAGCAAGAACAAGTTTGACAGCAGTGCACAGAATTCCAAATAATGAGGTAAACCAAGCTATTAAGCCGATATTTGCAAAATGTCACCGCCATATTCATAATTTTACACATGTTCAGATGTAGACCCTCATTACTCAAGATCAGCCTTCCTCCTCTCCTATCTTTCCATTCAAACTTTGCTGATATTTCTCCTCCATTATCTGGAGTCCCGCTGGTATCCTTTGTGTTTCCTAGTTTAGGCACGTTAGAGGAAACATATGGTTAACCTGGACAACCATTGGTGGGAGGGGAGAAGGGAAAAACGGGGGTAGGGGGGAGAGGGCACCAAATATAGTTTAAATGTATACTATTTATGTTCAAGAAAAAAATTGTTAAAAGAAAAAAAAGAAAATAAATAAAATTTAAAGACAAATAAAAAAAAAAATGTCGCCGCCAGCAGAAAATCCTGGGAATTCCAGCTCAAATACGAATCTGCTAACGTCTCTAGTCTGCCCTTCGTCACGTGTCTGAGCGACTGTGGCTTCTGGAAACATCCGCTGTAACTCTTAGCAACACTGTCTACCCAAAACCCAACCTGAGCTCCTAGAAGATAGCGCCGCGTATCAGAAACAGTAAATCTCCTCTGACCAACTGGTACCTTCAAACGCTGACTCGGATCCTTCTGAGAAGTTAGGTCTGGGTTACTGTGAGTCATCCCCAAAATGGAGGTGCCAGGCACAACACAGAACTGTCCGTTACAATGCTAATTATTCCCTTCCCGGTAGACCTGTGAGGGTCTCACACACACAGCTCTCTTCTCTCAGTGGGTGTTTTCTGATTTTTATTTATGGGTTGGGTTCTTTTGAGGATAGAGTGAACAGAAAATACAGGAACTTCTTGCTTCTCTGCCTGGGTTTGTTTTGGAAATTAAAGTTTTAATGAAACCTGGGTGCTACTATTATATTTATTCATTTTTGTTCTTTTATTGTTGTATTACAGTCTATGCACACACTCTTATCGACCCCCTCCCTCCCAATAGAGTACCCAGATTGACGTTGGTGTATATTCACGTGTGTACACATAATCTATGGTCGTATTCCTACTCATGAACCTAAGTCGTCCTCCACCCCTACCCTTAAATCTCCTCCCTGGCTTCCCCTGAGGTCTCTCCTCATCATCTGGAGTCTCTCTTGTATCCCAACTACTCCCTACCCTGCACGCAGTAAAGAAAACATCTGACCCTTCTTTCTCTGTGGTTGGTCAATCTCACGTAACAGGTGTCTATTCGTATTTAACTATACTTTTATTGGAGCACTGTAATCTTGCTTCATAATGCCGTTCAGAGGGATGGGGACACACGTGCGCTTGGCATTGGGCAAGCGGCCCTGGTTCCCTCCCCATCGCTTGCCCTTTTCCGTACATGATCTTGAGACTGGCCTGGATAATTTCACAGGCGACATCCCTGTCCTACTACTCAGACGTAGACATCTTCCAGAAACCATCCCTTGCCGAGATCCCTTTTTTATTTTGGTCCTCGTGTATCTTAGTCTTATATTTCATAAGCTAAAATCTAGAGAATAACTTGCAGGCCCCCCTCCCACATGCTCATCCGCCCAACTTGTCCCCCTTAACAGGAACCTAGACCCAGCACCAAGACAAGGCCACTCCGTGTACTGGCTGCAGCTAAGCCGGCCTTCAATGTCCTCCCTGATCCCCACCATCGCCCTGTAGAGTTTAGAGTTTATGTGAATGTTATCATCATCCATTGAAAGAAAAAAAAACACCTAAACTTCTAGCTTTGAATAATTCGAGGTTATTGTCACCTTGTCTTATCTTCTCCCACCGCGAACAATTCCACCTCTATCTATATGGTTACCTTGAATATATTTATAGGGTGAGACTGTGTTTCCCCCTGAGCTTCCTTCTTTTGTACCTGAAGATTGCCTTGCTGGAGGGAGGGCGGATGGACAGGGATCGGGCATTCTTCACCCTTTTAAAAAGTAAGGCAACTCAGATTTAAGATGTCACACTGTTTTATTGGGAAGTATAAAAAGAACTGCTTTACGGTGTCATTACAATGACACGGCGCAAGGACCGGTTCTGAAACATACTTGTGCCTTGGGACACCAGATATCTTAAGACAAGCTATCAGATGATCTCACGCTGAACTGTTTATCAATAGAGAAGAGAATTGTTTTCTCTAAAGGAGAGCCTCGTTGTGCATTTATTGAATATTGAAATTACCATTGTGGAAACTAATACCAAGGGGAAGATTCACTTGATAATCCAGTTAAGGGCACATTTTCCCAATTGAAGGGATTTTCATCTCAACAGCCATATAAAGGGGAGGAAAATTATTGGAAGACTTTATCTCTGTCCTGAGGGTTTCGCTGCATAAAATTAATACAATCTGCTTTATTTACATGTTTTACTTAATGATTACTCTCTTGGACTAGCCAATCCAAAATGCAAACAGATTAAAAAAGCAATGCGTTCCCAATAGTATTTTTCTAAATAGAAGAGATGTTTGAAGTAATATCTGTAATTAAGATGGTTTTATTTTCAATATTTTCACTGCCACTAATCAAAAATGTGAGCCAGACTGGATCCCAAACAGATCATATTATGGTTACAAACTCTTCAGCGGTTTCTACTGCACTTACAACAAAATTCATCTTTCTGCCTTTGCATCCTGCAGACCCGTGTCCAGATCTCCTCCCACCACAGGACATTTGCACATGCTGTTGGATAAGCCTGCAACACTCCCCTGCCCTCTCTGTACTGGGACTGGCATTTTTCTCTAAGTGGACTCTCTCAGCCCTTCATTAATTTAATCATAGCATTTAAATTTCACAACTATTTCATATTTGTTTTTATGTCCTTCAGTGACTCAGAACTTAACCCACACATGGACAGGAGATCTATGTGTCCCCATTATTTCAGTACCACTGAGGGCAGTGTCTATTCATTTGGGCATATCCAAAATACACCAAATGAAAGTATGAGTGAATGAGTCCAGGGAAACCCATTGGAGGTGTGTCGTACTCAATTCCTTGAGTCTATGAACTCAAGATTGCTTGTGAAAGTCTGCATTCAAATAAGTGTTCCGCCTCTACCTGTAAGAACCAATGACCACGTAGTACCCATTTTCATAAAATGAAGACGCAAACTCATTCACTCTCTCTCCTCCTTATCTGTTTCTTCTTTCTCTCCATTGAGCATCTGGAAAATTCTAAAGCTTAAGAAGGAATGCACCTCGTGTGTGTACGATAAGCGTATTTGCAAACACCGCATCCCATACGCAAGCTTCTTTCTACTACGGTTACACCAGAACGGCGGGTTTTGTCTAATGCTAGGTATTCGGATCATGATCCTTACGGTGGGAACCACAGAAACGTGTGAAGGAGGTTGAGCAAATCAGTCCCCAGTAACAGCAGCACAGAGGAAGGCTCTCTCCTTACTGATTTGACTTAAGGCACATCAAATCTGTAACTAGAAATTTTATCTTTCTATGTGTTGCAGTGTTGGACCTATGCCCTCTTCAAGGAGCCATGAGGTCTCTGGTCTAATTTCTAAGTCTTTGATCCATCTTGAATTGGCTCTTGTGGATGGTGAGAAAGTGGGTTTGTTTCCATTTTTCTGCATATGGTTGACCAGTTTTGCCAACACCATTTGTTGAACAGGCTATCTTTTTTCCAGTATATCTTTTTGGCCATCTTTGTCAAAAATCAATTGGCTTTAAGTGTGCAGATTTGTTTCTGAGTCTCTTATTCTACTCTATTGATCTATGTACCTGTTTTGTGCCAGTACCATGCTGTTTTTATTACTATGGCTTTGTAGTATAGTTTAAAGTCAGGTATTATGATTTCTCCTGCATGGTTTTTGTTGCCGAGAACTACTTTGGCTATTCTGAGCTTTTTTTGTTGTTGTTGTTCCAAATGAATTTATTCTGCCTATCCATGAACATTAAAGATCTTTCCATCTTCTATGGTCTCCTTCTATTTCTTCTTTTCAATGTTTTATAATTTTCTTTGTAGAGGTCTTTTATTACCTCCTTGGTTAAGTTTATTCCTAAGGATTTTATTTTTTAAAAACTTCTTCAGCAAGACCCCCAAAGGCACGAGAAACTAAAAGGCAATCAATTCATAGGATTGCATTAAACTGAAGAGCTTCTGTAAAGCAAAGGAAACTATCAAAAACCTCAAAAGAGAGCCAACAAAATGGGAGAGAATTTTTGCCAACTATTCCTCCAATAGAGGACTAATATCTAGAATATACAGAGAACTCAAGAAACCCAGCACTAAGAAAACAAATAACCCAATCAAAAAATGGGCAAGTGAATAAGAAAGAAAAAATTCAAATGGCCAATAAATATATTTAAAAATGCTCAACATCATTAGCAGTCAGAGATGCAAATCAAAACTACCCTGAGATTTCACCTAACTCCAACTAGAATGGCAATCATTCAAAACACAAACAACAACAAATGTGAGAATGTGGAGAAGTGGGAACTCTAAGACATTGATGGTAGGATGGCAAATTAGTGCAACCACCTTGGAAAACAGTACGGAGAATCCTCAGAAGAAATGGAACAAACCTACCATACAATCCATCAGTACCACTTCTGAGTATCTACCCAAAGGAATGGAAACCAAACTATAAAACTAATACATGTGTGTATCTATGTTCATAGCTGCACAATTCACACATGCCAAACTGGAACCAGCCAAGATGTCTATCAACAGATGAATAGATTACAAAACTATGGGATGTGTACACGATGGAATTTTACTCAGCCATAAAAAAGAACACAATTAAGTCATTTTACAGGGAAATGGATGGAACGGGAGAACATTATGCTAAGTGAGATTAGTCAGTCACAAAAAAATAAGAAATCAGACGCTCTCCCTAATATAAAGAAGCTACAGAGAACATGGGTCATAGGAGGAAGTCTAGACAAAGAAGGAAAAACTACAGATGAGCAAATAAGGCGACCTGAGGGAGATGGGAGGGGGAAGAGGGAAATTCCATAATGCATATGGTATACATTTACAAACATATCCAAGTCAACCAGTTAGCCAAATATGAGGAGGAAGGAAATGGGGCGGGAATTGAGTAAGGGCTAGTTGGGTGGTGTGTGCATGTATGCCTCCACCATCTTGTACCCCACTGAGATGTACAACTACAATGCACCAATAAAAAGAAAAAAATTATCTTTCACAGTCTTCCATTTGGTCTCCTAAACTTCAAGGAGCATTGGACTTCAGCAAACTATTTCACTCAAGTCAGAGCATTTTTATGTCTTTCTAAAAAGATGGATCCTACCTTATATGCCTTATTTGAGGCTCTATCTTCTGACTCCACACAAGACACTCCAGTAGAATTGCCCCATCCTCACTCCACCCCATTTCTTCCTGACTTCTTGGGCCAAGACACCCATGGTGCCTGACTTGGAAGTGGTACTGACACCGCCAGAAATCCTCCTCGTTCAGATTTGAGCCTTCAGCTCAAACTGGAATTTGCACTACCAGCTCTCCTTGGACTCCAGCTTGCAGAGAACCAGTAAGCAATCCGGTGAGCCAATTCTTTATATGAAATCGTATGTCATATGTGTATTGGTTTTGTGTCTCTGGAGATCGCTAATAAAATATACAATGGAAACAGGAAATACAGTTATTAAACTTTGTGAGCTTCCTTGGTGAATTGGCTTTTCCTATCCGGTGTCCATTTTTATGGTGTGGTTAAGTATTTTTCTTAAATAATTCCAAATGTTTCTCTTTAGAAATCCTGGGTACTATTCCTTTTTGTCTGTGAACACATAGTGAGGGATATTTCCTCCTGGGTTGTCACACTTCACTCTGTTGGTTTTGCACATATTGTTTATCTTAATGGAATCAAATATACCAACAGTACTGCTTAAAAAGGAACAACATGTCACATTCTATTTGAAATCTATTAGATTTTTTATTGTGACCATAGTGAATCTGTACATAATCTTATACAGATGTAGTATAATGCTAAAGTATTGAGATTTCTGGCCATTTTCCACTTTCAGAAATGGACCATTCCAGACCCTTTCTCTGAAATCTAACACTTGTTTCATGCCTAGTCTTAACTGTACCCCCACTTCCCTGAATAAATTTCTTATGTTCCCCTAAAAATACATTGAGACTTCCATCCAGTAAAAAAAATGGCATATATTTTGTTTTCTTGGTATGCTTTTGTGTTTTCAAAAAAAATTAATTACAAAAAAATGTGACCTTGTACAATGCACACAGAAAAAGAAATAAAATTCATAAATATAGGTTGGTGAAGGATGCTTACACATTTTTCTCCAAGGGGCTGTGATTCTCATTCATAACAAAAAATAGACAAGAAATTTACATTACAGAAAAACAGGTAGGCCATTAGCTTCACAATTTCACCCAAAAATGACCCATAGCTGCATTTTTCTCTCATTTTTATAATATTCAAAAAGGCAGCTAAAAGAAAACTTTAATCTATGGTTTCTATCATTTGAAATATGTTATCGTCTATGGCAACAAGGTTCACATATAGAAAGATGCCTATATAAAGGATTATTTCAAAAGTAAGCAGTAACACAAATCCTCTGGCTAAAGATACTCTTAAACGGGGATAATATATATTTTTATGTTTTACTGGTGTATTGTAGTCTCACATCATCATGAAGTTCAGAGTGAGAGATCTAATGCCCATAGCCCTCGGTGGCTTCCCCAGGCTTCCTCCCCAATCCTCCCCCTTCCCCGTACATATTAAAATTGGTATTTGATAATTTCACGTATGTCGAGAACATCAACAGAAGTGTTTTCTTCATCAATTATCTCTTACCCACCACCGCCTTCCCCTAGACCATCCCCTGAATAATATGTTTTTGTAAGTTCACAATGATAGAAAATATTGCTGTGGAAAAAATTCTAGGTAAATTTATGCATATATATTTTTTCTTTTAGTGAGCATATTTTTTAGTCAATAGAAGTCTCAAAAAAAAAAGAAAATAGAGGCAACTGCTCCAGACTAAATTATGTTGTGGTATATATTGCACTGAGTGGAATATTTGAGCTATAATTATCCTGCAAAATGTCAGGATGCAAAAAGTAGTGAAATATATCCTGAATTAAAATATTTTAGCTACTTTTGTTTTGGGATATCATGTATACAATCCAATATCAGAACAATTGTCAATAAGCAGAATTGCACAGTAAAAGGTGCTTTTACATTCATTTTGGATGTTTGTTTAATTACGAAAGAAAATATAGGAAAGGTATAGAGAAGGGTTACTTAGTAAACTCATAACACCGTAAAATTCCAGGTATCTTAATCGCCACAATAACAACAAAAGCCATAATAATTGTTTTTGTCACACAATTAAATCCATCGTTACGGATACAGTTGCTGCAAATTGGTCAAGCTGTCTAGCCCTGATGCACAGGACAGCACGCTGACATTTAATAAGTAACCCAATAATGTGTTTTTAAGATCTTCCCTCTTCCACGACTGTTATTTTCTCAGGTTGTTAAATATTTCTGTTGCTAAAATACATACTGCTGAGCCGAGCTGGCTCTCCCTTCCCTGCTCCCTCTCTCCCCGGGTTTACTTTCTCATCCTCAAACTGATGGTGTGTTCTTCCAACTCTGTGCTCTGCATCCAAATTATCTTTCCTCCACTCATGAGGACCCATCCTCCTTTTTCTGAAATTTTTCTCTGACTTTCATCTCACATACAGACCTCACTTCTGTGTTCATCTCCTTCCTTCTTCCTGCTGCCATTTTTGGACAGAAGACTTTTGAGAATTGGCCATTTTTTTTCTCATTTATCCCCCCTCCACTTTATTCTACACTGAAAGTTTCCTGTGTTTCTTGGTGATACTGGTGATATCCTGCGGGTGTGTTCTCATCAATAGATGGTACAGTTTCACAGTCTCCGATGTGATTGCCAACCACAGTGACACTCCAAGCATGGTGCCACTCTAGGGCCTGGCCACTGAATTCAGTTATATCACCGTGTGCACAAGGCACGCACCTTTGACACTGCCAGATGAGATGATGGGAAAAGGACTGGAACCTTATTGAAGACCCACTGTCCGTGATAAGCCACGTCTCTTCTGTTGCTCTTAACCATCTCTCGTTGTTTGGGGAATCTCAACACTTCGACTTTAAGAAGTCCAGGTGCAGATCTCTCTTTTTACCAAGATGTGACCATCTTTTATAATAAATGTTATGTCTAATGACAACATGGAAAATATTAACAAAAACTCAACCGAGTACTATAAAACCTTCGGAATGCAGGAGAGTGGTATCAGTAAGATGCCAACTGAGAGCCCAGACCTTGTTCCACACAGAAGCAGTGACTAAGCAACCATATATAGTTCAAAACGTCTTTGTGATCCAGGTGTCGTGATGCACGCCTATAATCCCAGTACTTGAGAGGCTGAGACAGGAGGATTGAAGGTTTGAGGACAACCTCTGGAGCATAGCAAGACTCTCAGAAATCTAGAAAGACCCGATTTCAAAACAGAACAACCCCCCAAAAAAAGGCTGAGGGTGTAGCTTAGAGGTAGAATGCCCCAGTATCACACACACACACACACACACACACACACACACACACACACACACACGGCCTTCATGGGACTCCAGAAACCAGTTAATAAGTCACACTAAGCCAGGTAAACTGAAAAATGAAGAGCTGCCTTGAAACAGGTAATAAGAGCAGTTATATTTCACCCACAGTTGCCCTTTTCTGCATGCCAACATAGCTCAGTACCATTGAAAGCAAACACCCAGCACATAGCTTTCTCCTTGGAAGGTGAAGAGAAGATTGGATTGTGCATCCACCATTAGAGCTTTTCAGAAACTACCCAAGGGACTAGTTCTGCCTCGCCTGACTCAGAGCCCTAACAAAGCCGGTTGACTTTGAATGTCTGGAGAGAAAAGGAAAGAGCTGGATGGCCTGTTGCAAATCCAGCTTGCCTGCAGTACTACAGAGAGACACCAGGGGGAGCAAGAGATTTTAAGGTCTTGAGACTTAAACTGGCAAATCCTTCTAACTGGTAAATGGCACACAACACAGGGGAGATGCATCCCCAGAAGAGGTTTGTGTGGCTCCGATCCTCTAACCGGGCATATTGGTAAAGGTCTTGACCTAGGTGAAGCCAATCTGTAAAGACGGAGAAGTGGCTATTTTTCCAAATGTACAAATAATAGCAAAATAAGAATATAAAATAACAAGGCACACAAAGAAAGAGGCTCAAAGAAGCAAACTAATTTGCAGAAAACAAGAAAGAAAAAAAAAGATCTAGGAATTGCTGGTCAAAGAACCCAAAATAATCATTTTGAAGAACCTCAATGTGCCTCAAGAGGAAAAAAAAGATAAATTACACGAGGAAATAGATGCTCAAACAAAATGAGGATGTCAACAAAGAGAACCTATTTTTAAAAAAAGCAGAAATGAGAAATATGAGAAATATAAGAAGTGAATTGAAAATGTATTACAGGGTTTCAAGAGCAGACTGGATCAAACAGCAGAAAGAATCAGCAAGTTGGAAAACGAGGTTTTGAAATCATTAAGCAAGAATACTAAAAAGAAAAAGAAATCGAAATAAAGATAGTCTGAGGGACTTATGAGAGACCATCAAGTAAACCAAAATATACCCTAAAGAGAGGTAAGAGTGGGCAGAGAGCTCATCTTAAGAGATAATAACTGGGTGTAGTGGGGCCCACTTATAATCTCAGTACTTGAGAGGCTGAGACAGGAAGATGGCAGGTTCAGGGCCCGCCTTGGCAACTCAGTGAGGCCCTCCGTAACTTAGTGAGATCCCGTTTCAAAATAAAAAATTAAATAGGGTTGGGGTGTAGCTCAGAGGTAGAATGCCCTAGGTTCAATCCCCAGTACTACTACTACTACTACTACTAATAATAATAATAATAATAATAACAACAACAACAACAACAACAACAACAGCCAAAAACTTACCAAATCTGACAAAGGAAATGGGACACTCAAGTTCAAGAATCACACAAAAAAGACAAAACCAAAGTGGCCTATGCCAACTTACATAATGATCAAACTGTCAAAATTCAAAAATATAGAGGGGAATCTTGAAAGCAGCAAGAGAAAATGACTCATCACGTATAATGGAGCTCCCATAAATTCATCAGCACATTTCTCAGCAGAAACATTATAGACCAGAAGGGATTAGAATGATCTAATTTAGCACTTTGACTGAAACACTAAAAGTACTGCCAACCAAAAAAACTATGCCTGGAAAAATTGCTCCTCAAAATACAAGAGAAATAAAAGCTCCCCCAAGGGGGAAGAAAAAACTTTACCACTACCAGACATGCCTTACAAGAAATGCTAAAGGGGGGTCCTTCAAGTTAAAACAAAGAGCAAGAGACAGCCACCGGAAAGCTCTCTGGTAAAGGTGATGGAGAGACGAATGTAGAATTTGGTAATCCCTTAATGATAGCACATACATCACTTTTAATTCTGTTTTTAAAAATTTTATCTTTGAAACTTTATCTTTGAAAAGTAAAAAATAAATATTCTGGCTTAAAAATGTAAACCTTTATCTTTGAAAAATAAAACTGACTATAAAACTATGCTAATGGACTCAAAATATTAAAAAGATGCCGTTTTTTACATCAACAACAAAATGGCGTGGGAGGATGTAAAGGGTGAGAGTTTTTGTATGTGACTGAAGTTAAGTTGTTACCAGCTTAAAATAAAATTGTTGTAACTGTAAGGCATTTTATGTAATTTCCACAGTAACTACAAATAAAATACCTGTAGATTATGCACTAAAGAAAATAAGAAAGCAAAGCATGTTACTACAAAATATTACAAACACAAAGGCTGGCAGCAACGAAACAAAAAAAACAGAATAACTACAAGACAGAAAAAAATGAACAAAGTAGGATTTATAAATCATTCCCTATTAGTAATTACTTTAAATATGAGTTAAACTTTTCCATCAAAAAAAAAAAACCAGAGTAACTTGGCAAACTAAAATCAACAAAATCCAACTTCATGGTGTCTATAAGAATCTGACTTTTGATATAATGACACAGATAAGATGAAAGCAAAAGAAAGAAAAAGATATTCTACATAAATGGTAAACAAAACAGCAGAGGTGACAGCAGACTAATAGACTGCAAGTGGAAATTGTCATGAGAGATAAAGAAATACATTATATAATAAGTAAAGGGTAAATTTACCAAGTAGATACAAATATCATAAGTGTATGTGTGCTAACATAAGTCTCAAATATATACAGCAAACATTGATGGAATGGAAGATGGAATAGACAGAAACAATAATAGTAGGATATATATTCTACTCTCTGAAAGATCAGCCAGACAGATGATTAATAAACAGAGGTCCGGAACAGTATTATTAACCTATCAGACCTAACAGACATATGCACAACACTTCGTCCAAGAATAGCAGACAACATATTCTCCTCAAGCACGCATGGGGAATTCTCTAGGGTGGATTAGACAACAAGCCAAAAACTACATCTTTTAAAAAAAATTAAGGAGATCAAAATACCAAACATTCTGTCTTAATCACAACAGAATGGAACCAGAAGTCAGTAGCAAAAGGAAAAATGGAAAACTCACAAATCTCCACATACGTGTTCATTGTAGCTTTATTCACATGGCCAGCAGGTAGGAACCACCTTGACAGATGAATGGATAAGAAAATGTAGTATGCACATATGGGAAATACGTCATCTTTCTGTCACTGTGACAAAATACCTGAGAAAATCGACTTAAAGAAGAAAAGGTTCCATTTCAGAGGTTTCGATCCATGTTCTCTTGACCCCATTGCTTCCGGCCTATGGAGAAGCGAAGCAACACGGTGGAGGGCACTTGATGAGGCAAAGCTGCTCAATTCCAGGTGGCTGGAAGCAAAGAGCGGGGAAAGGGGCTGGGCATGCCCCCAATGACCTAACTTCCTCCCACTAGGCCCCGCCCTCCCAGAGGCTCCACGACTTCCCAACAGTGGGCTGGCAAACAGGCTTTTCAATGCATGGCCTTGGAGGAGCATTTATGATCCAAACCATAACAGGAACATTATTTGGCCTTAAAAAAGAAGGCAGCCAGTACAATTTTGATTTCATCTCCCTGATTGCTAATGAGGTTGAACATCTTTTTAGATATTTATTGGCCATTTGTGTCTCTTCAGAATGGCAGTCATCAAGAAGTCAAACAACAGTAAATGCTGATGAGGACGTGGGGAAATAGGAACTCTTATACATTGTTTGTGGGCTTCCAAGTTAGTACAGCTGCTATGGAGATCGGTGTAGAGAGTTCTCAGAAAATTGGGAATGGATCCACCATATGATCCAGCTGTGCCACTCTTGGGTATCTTTCCAAAGGGACTGAAATCAGAAAATTAGAGTCATAGATACACATCCATGTTTATGGCACCACAATTCACAGTAGTCAAATCATGGAGCCAACCTAGGTGTCCATCAAGAGATGGACAACTTTGTAATATGGAATTACAAAATTATGGGATATATACACAATAGAATTCTACTCAGCAATCAAGAAGAACAAAATAGGCCGGGCGTGGTGGCGCACGCTTGTAATCCCCGCGTTTGGGAGGCAGAGACAGGAGGATCGCGCAGGTTTGAAGCCAGCCACGCTGGCGTAAGAGACCCTGTTTGAAAAATATAAAATAGGTCTGGGAGTGTAGCCCGGAGGTAGAAGGGCTTCCAGGAACCCCAGTACCACCAAAAAGAAAAAGAAGAAGAAGAAGAAGAAGAAGAAGAAGAAGAAGAAGAAGAAGAAGAAGAAGAAGAAGAAGAAGAAGAAGAAGAGAAGGAGGAGGAGGAGGAGGAGGAGGAGGAGGAGGAGGAGGAGGAGGAGCAACAACAACAACAACAACAACAAAAATAATAATAATATCATTTGAAGGAAAGTGAATGGATCCGGAGTGAGATTAGCCAGTCAGAGAAGGTGAAGGATAATATGTTTTCTGTAATATATGGAAGCCTGGGAGTAGTTGGGCTACGAGAAGGACTTTAGATAATTGAGTAGAAACTTTAGAGGAGCCAGGGAGGTGGTCTAGGGGAAAGGGGGGTGGGAGGGAGGGTCAATGAAGGAATCCCTTCTATATACATTATGTCCATATACGAGAATACCAATGTCAATCTCAATACACTGCATGGGGAGGGAGCTCGGGAAGGCCCACCTAGTGCCGTGTGCATGTCTTCACTATCGCTATGATTTACATTAGGATGTGAGACTATAATACACCAATAAAGTTATTTTTAAATTTTTTTTTTACAAAAAGAACACAGCAGGCCAGGCATAGTGGCACATGTCAATAACCCAGAGTTTTCGAGGCTGAGACAGGAGGATCACAGTTTTGAGGCCAGACTCAGCAACTTAGTAAGACCCTTGGCAACCCCATAAGACCTTGTTTCAAAAGAAAAAATTAAAAAGGCCTAGAGGTGTTGCTTAGAGGGTTCGATACCAAAAAATTTAAAAATATTCAACACCAAAAAATTTTAGAAAAGAAGGTAGCCTTGTTAGGTGCTTCAACATGGATAAACTTTAAGAACATTATGCAAATTAAAATAAACCAGTTACAAAAATAACTAAACTACATGAGTCAACTTACTATTGTATGTAAAGAGGTCAAGTCTTAGAAAGTGAAATGGTGATGGTCCGGGCTGTGGACGGGTGCTGGAGAGGAATTGTTAAATGAGCTTGTTTCAAAATTTCAAGATGAAAAAGTTCTAAAATCTGTTGTACAATAATAATATTTATATATTTAATATTGCGTGTGTGTGTGTGTGTGTGTGTGTGTGTTACTGGGGATTGAACCCAGAGGCATTCTACATCTGAGCTACATCCCCAGCCCTTTTATTTTTTAATTGGAAACAGGGTCTCACGAGGTTGCTAAGAGGCTCGCTGCATTGCTGAGGCTGTCCCCAAACCTACGGTCCTCCTGTCTCAGCCTCCTAAGCACTGGGATTGCAGGTCTGCAACACCGTACCCAGCTTAATAATACTATACTTCACATTTAAAAATAGGATAAGCCAGGCTTGGTGGCTCACGCTAGTAATCCCAGTACTTGGGAGGTTGAGACCGAGGGGTCACAGATTCGCAGCCAGCCTCAGCAACTTGTGAGGCCCTCTGAAACTTAGTGAGACCCTGTTTCAAATATAAAGAATAAAATAGGTCCTAGGGTATATCCCAGAAGTAGAATTCCCCTAGGTTCAATCCCCAGTACCACAAAAAAAAAAAAAATAGGATAGAGCATCTGTTTATGTATACATATATAGAAAAAGAGTTCCCCAAATACAATCTAGAAAATCAGTCTCTTGAACTTAAGAAACTCCGTTTAATTCTTATTGTTTTTTGATATATTAAAAGTCCTGTGCTATGTTAATTCTGTCAAAATCATTATTATAAATGTCACCTTCATAATTAAGCATTATTTTCTTAAAAAAAAAATAGAAGCAATTGCACAATAAATGAACAATAGTGCCGCGGGTCCAGCCACCTGGTGCAGTCTACCAGTATTTCATGCATTCACCAACACAACTACCGAACTGACATTATCAAGCAGAAAAGGCCAGTCAGCACCACTTTTATAAACCACAACAGCCCCCTGGACAATGGCTCTCATGCCAGAGAATTCAGACTTGATAAATTCTCAGCACTGACTTTAATTTGAATTCCATGGGTTATGACTCTCAGGAATAGTATAAAGAACAGAAAAGGGGAAAGAGATGAGCTGAGCCAGTTTTACTCTGGTCTTCCTTATAATCTGTGAGTATTAATCCTAAGTAGCACTTCCATGGAGGAGAGTGAGACCCTGACTTACGCTTCTGGAGTCATCAAGTGTCTAGCATGAAGCTCTGGCACTCTAGAATTCAGTAAGAGCAAAGCAGATCTTTCTGTTCCCAACAAATAAAAAGGTCTATTATTTAAGCCTTGCCATTCTCCTATTAAAAAAAAATCACACACACACACACACACACACACACACACACACACACACACACCTCTATAATCCTAGCACTTGAGAGGCTAAGACAGGTGGATCTCAGGTTCAATGTCAGCCTCAGAAATTTAGCAGGACTCTCAGCAATCTAGAAAAATTCTATTTCAAAATAAAATAGGGCTGGTAGTATAGCTCAAAGATAGAATACCCCTGGGTTAGCACCAGGCATGGTGGCGCATGCTTGTCATCCCCGCATTTGGGAGGCGGAGACAGGAGGATCGCGCAGGTTCGAAGCCAGTCGTGCTGGCTTAAGAGACCCTGTTTCCAAAAATAAAATAGGTCTGGGAGTGGAGTGTAGCCTGGAGGTAGAAGGGCTTCCAGGAACCCCAGTACCACCAAAAAAAAAAAAAAAAAAAAAAAAAAAAGAATACCCCTGGGTTCCCTCCCCAGTCCCAAACAGTAACAACAACAACAACAATAACAACAATAATAATAGTAACAACTAACATGTTTCTCTAATGTTTACCAAATCAGTCACTGCAATAAGTCTAAGATTACTCTTGGAACACAGGCTGTGCTTAGTCATTTTATTTTATGTGCACCTAAACCATTGCCTTTAGAATTGTTTTATTTTCGGTAGAAGTTACAGACACAATAATAATATTTGTGTATGTGTATGTGTTTGTTTGTGTGTGTGTATATGACAACAAACGTACTTGCCTACCACCCCCGTCATGGTAACTAAGATACTGAGGATGGTTTTTCTCCAAGAAATAAGAAGATACCGCCCAAATTCATCTGATGATAAAGAGAATTTATTGACTTATATAAGTGGAAGTCAGTAGGAATGGAAGGCGTAAAGCACGATCTGAACAAAGGCGGTATTCTTTGGTGCTAGTTTTCTCTTTCTATTCTGACTTTATGACTCTTGACTCTCTGTTGGCTTTTTCCCAACACTAGTTTTCTTCACAGTAGCCTTTACATCCTGCACATTTAAGAAGCCATTGGAGAAATGTCTCTTGAATAGCATTTTTAACAGTCTGGAGAGTCACTGGGATTGGACTGTCTTGGGCCATATTATTACCCCTTTATCAAGGTCTGTGCCCAAGGAATAAAACAGGTGAAGTCAGCTTCCTTCGAAACAGATAAAATGTTTTGAAAGCCAGTGTAGACGCTTGAGAGAAAATCTGGGTCCCATTAGAAAAAAGAGAAATGGTTGTGTAGACAAATAATAAATATACACTATGGTACCCAAAGGGCCTTTTAAAACCAGTAGGAGCAGAGGGAAAGCTACTGCTCATTCTAGAGCTGAGGCCAACACTGAGAAAAAGCAATGGAGAGTTAAATTGCTTTCTCTAGTGGAGCCCAGCAGATGCCTGCAGAATGTTGGATGGTTGGGAAGGAAATGTGCCTTTATTAAACAATTCCTTTGTGCCTGGGGGCCTGGTATACATGACCTATTGGTACATTATCATTGCACATGATAATGAAACTCATAGTGACATATTCATACACACACATACTGTTTCATTCAGCTTTCCTGTTGCGGCAACCAAACACCTAACAAGAATGACTTAGACAGGGAAAGATTTATTGGGTTCATGGTTTCAGAGTTTCTGTCTGTAGGGCTAGCTCCAAAGTTGAAATGATGGGATGGCAGTGGAGTCTGAAGAGGAGGCGGGAGCAGAGAGAGAAAAAAGGGGGCCCGTGAATATATAGCCCCCAGAGCTACACCCCCACTGACTCCACTCCTCCAGCCAAGCCCCACCTGCCTACTAGCCATTTAAATTATTAATCTATCAATGGATCTAGTCTCCAGCCAAGCCCCACCAAAATAACTTATTTAAATTATTAACCTATCAATGGATTTATCTACTAATGTATTAGAACCCTCATGATCCAATTATTTCAGCACTGAACATTCCTTATTGACATGAGATTTTCCAGGGGGCGTTCCACGTCTGAATCATAACAAATGCCATCATTTGGTCTGTTCCCTTCCTGTACCTCCCTTCCCTCCACCCCTCCGTCCCCCAACACCCTCCCACTATTCTACTGGTCTCTATTATACTTTCCTTTTTTTTATTGGTGCATTGTAGTCATACACCTTAATAGGGTACGAGATAGTGGAGGTATACATGCACACATGACTCATCTGCATATTAACTCATTATTTTAAAAGTTCTACAAAGATATTGTGGCCCCCTCCACTTAAATTTTTACAAATTGAGAAACAAGTTTAAAGTTAGTCTAGTATCATATGACTGGCTAAAGTTGAGATTTACACCTGGTAGATATTTGGAGAATAATAAATTAAAAGGAAACACAATCTACCAGACCCAAACTCCTGGCTGGTAGAAGAAAAAAAAAATATATATATATAGTAACAATGTATATATGTTAATCATATACAGACTTTTTCTTGTCATTTTCTAAATTATACAGTATTTGCATAGCGTTTACATTGTATTAGATATCATAAGTAATTTACACATGTTTAAAGTATACCAGAGAAGCCAGGCTTGGTGGCTTGTAATCCCAGTACTTGGGAGGCTGAGACAAGAAGATGATGGTTCTCGGCCAGCCTCAGCTATTTAGTGAGGCCCTCTGCAACTTAGGGAGACCCTGTTTCAAAATAAAAAATAAAATAAGGCTTGTGGTGTAGCTTGGAGGTAGAATGCCCCTGGGCTTCATCCCCAGTACCACAAAAAAATAAAGTATAACAGAGGATACATGTAACTTATGCACAAATACTACATATAATTTTACATTTTACAGATGGTATCTGAACACCTGCAGATTTGGGAGCCACGTTAGGGGGAGGGGGTTCTGAAACCATCCCCCATGCATACTGAGGGCCAGATGTGCATGCTGAGAGGGAGATGAATGAGAGAATGTTTATAGTAAAGAATGTGACCCCCCCCCCATCCCTTAGGTATTTCTCCAAATCCTCCTGGACCAAATGTCCACAAGCCTCCCTCGCTCCTTTTCCCTCTTCTGAGCCTTGTGTCCCAGTTCCACCTGGCCGCTCCTGGCTGCTCACTGAGAAAGCATCTTTCTTTTCCATCATGGAGCACAATAGCTTCCCTCCAACTGGAAGAGGTGATGGCAGGAGTTTCAGCGCCGGCGGCGCAGGCTCTGCCTCCCAGGGTCCCGGCTAGAGCCACTCTGTCCACAGACGGGCTTTCCTACAGGAGTGCTCATTGCAACTGGAAAACAAGTAATACTGCCGCCATCGTGTTGTTCCATTCTATGCTCTCTCAAGAGAACTTTACCAAAAACAAAAGTGTCCTTAGTAAAAAGGGGGGGAGGAGAAATACTGGAATCTGAAGTAGTGATATTGCAATTACTGAAAATCAATCCACTCTCCTAGACCATAATGAAGACATAAAAATAAAACTAAATATCCCAAAACTCTGTGTAAGACAGAAAAGTTAAACCTGCCACAAAGGGGCTATTAAAATGTGTTCATTATTTCGCCGAGGATAAGCTTTACTGTTAAAGCATGTCAGTATATCAGCTTTTTCCCACTAGATTATTTCAAGCATCGTTTAAAGAAAACTTATTAAATGCAAAGACAATCCACTGTGTGTGTGTGTGTGTGTGTGTAACAACTAATCGTGTGGAAGTCTTACTCCGCAGTCAGTAGTAGCTCGAGCCCAATGAAGATAGTTTCCAAATCAGATGTTGAGGGTGGAAAGCTCTTAATAAAAACTTGCTATTCCTGCCACTATTCCTATTACTGTTGTTGTTACTGTTCTTGGCCTTAACTCTCCATATTAAGTACTCCGGTAATACTTGGCCTACATGGTTACGAAACAATGACGTCCAAGTATTAAGTGTGAGAATGACTCCTACAAAATATCAGAGTCCAGGAAATTTTAGAGCCCTCCATAAACATATAGTCATTTAATGTTTACAAACTTGATATATGCTTTCTGTGAACAGAAAATTGAGATTTGACTGCGTCCTGAGTTGTAAATTAACTTTCATCAGAATTATGTATGGCAAGTGTTAGAGTCTGGATATAAAACGTCCCCCAGAGAAGCTCGTGTGTTAGACACTGGCAGCCATGTTCAAAAGGAACCGGAGGAGGTGAGCCGCTGTGGATGTGGCTTTGGGAACTCTATCTGTCCCTGTCCTCACCCTCTGCTTCTTGGATGCCACGAGGTGGGAGCGGCTCTTCCTCCTCCGCCATGCACTGAAGCAACGCCATCTCTGGTTCATTCCAACTCCTTTTGGGTGCTTGTTGTTCAATAATACAAAAAGTACACCAAATGTTGTGGACATTCTCTACCTCCCGGGGGATGTGCAGTCCTTTGAGAAAGCCTTTGATGCCCCCAGCTGACTCATATGCTTTCCTTGGTTGCTCTCAAGATACATTGTGGACAAAGCAGTGTTAGCTATGCTTTGTTTTCAAACTGTGAATTATGGCTAGTTAGCGGGTTATGAAATCAATTTAGTATATTATAATCAAAATTCCATTTTTAATGGAAATACTATAGAATAGCTAAGAAAATATCAAAGAGCACAAAAAGTACAGTCGTAAAATTTTTTGTGTCCACACATGCACACGTGTGTGTGTGGTTTGAGCTATCAGGAAAATATTATTTTTACTATCTGTCAAAACAAAATTTTAAACACTGATAAAGATAGATAGAAAGATAGACAGACAGATAGATGAATGAATGGATGGATAGATAGGCAGGCTCCTTAAGGAAGCAAGACTCTGGTCCTCATAACTAATAATAAATGATGTCTGCATTCTACTCAGCTTTGATTCTATAGGCACAATGGTGTGTGTTTTAACCTAAAGGTAATTAGCGCATGAGCCACAGCTATCCCCTCCAAAACTCCATGTCCTCCCTTAGGAAGAGGAGCGCTGCTATGGACTGGTCAGGTCCAAGACTTCTCTGTTTGACTACAGACCTCAGATGTGAGTTTTTACCATTCTGAGGGATTGGGAGGTCAAAATTCAGGGTCCCAGTAGGGGCGTCTCGGGGAGTATTTTTCCTTCAGTGAGGGAGAAAGGCCACTTAAAATGTACCCCCTTGAATACTTGAAGAGCAGAAACCACAATGGGTGAGCGATGTGCTTCTGAGTAGAAAGGAAATCTACTTCAGCACTTAAGAGGGAGTTCATTGCAGTTTTTTTGTGACAAAAACCTGGACCGTTCTCTTCTGCCAGAAGAGCATGAGGGGACATCCTTCTATCTCTAATGAGGTGCTTATATCAAAAGTTGTTTGATACAGAGAAATTTGCTATTTAATGCAATGACAATTTAAAATTATTTCTCATTTATCAACTCCCTTTATTCTTCATTGTTTGAATTATGAAAATTCAAACAAAACTATAAAAATGTGTGTGTGTGTGTGTGTGTGTGTGTGTGTGTGTGTGTGTGTCTTTATGTATATAATTGAGGATTTCACATAGGGGCATTCTATCTCCAAGCTGCACCCCCAGCCCTTTATTTTCTGTTTGGAAGTAGGATCTCACTAGGTGGTTGAGTGCCTCATTACACTGCTGAGCCTGTCCTCCAACCTTTTATCTCCAGTCTCAGCCTCCCAAGTGCTGGGATAACTGGCATAAACCACCATGCCTGGCTAATATCTTAAGTAATTGATAATTGTCTCTTTAGATCCCAGTGATAAATGGTGAAGACTGATTGTCCTGGTCTACCAGGAGTTTAAAGATATGAGACGAGGAAAGGAGGATTTAGTATTTTAAGCTGTATTTGAAGGACTCCTGCCAGAGGAAGGAGAGGTAGAGAAATGAGCAGTAGCTGGTGAGAGATGCGACTGTATGGAATTTTGAGATGGATGCTATGAAGACATTTTTGCTAACAGGGATGAAGAGGAGACAGAACAATACATGATGCAGAAGAGAGGAGGACCATCTTGGAGTTGGTACAGAAGATGAAACCCAAGCTCTCACCAAGGGAGAAGGCGGAGAGTAGACAGACACCCTAGTGGGTTGATAAGCAGGGAGGTGCGGTGCTGGTGTGATTTTATCTTCCTTCTCTAAGAATTATGAATCAAACACACTGAGGAGCCTGTCAAAGGTCACACAACTAATCAGCGGCGAGGAGATTTGAAAGCCAATCTGATTGCAGAGTTCAAATGCATAAGCACAGAACTGTGCGTGGGAAAAGGTTACTGCTTATCTGACAATAATCGAGTCAGGTGCGGGCTCAAAGCCTCTCCTTCATATCTTGTTTTAGGACTCGGCATGCCGCCTGTGATTCATTTGTTTTTGTCTTTGTGTCTTTTCCCACTAGATCTCAGTGCTTTCCCTGGCAAGGAAAGTCAAACAGGTTGTGTTTACCAAATATTTGATAAACAAATGGGGAGGGGGAGACAGAGGGAGAGAAGGAGAGAGGGAGGGAGGAAAAAGGGAAGGAAGGAAGGAAGGAGAATGAGACAAGTATGCAAAAAATAACTGGTCCCCTGAATCTCCCATTATAAGTGGGAATCTATCCTATGTTAAAAAGTTTCCTGGAAGGCTGAGACAGGAGGATCACAGGTTCATAGCCAACCTCAGCTACTACTTAGTGAGGCCCTTTGCAACTCAGTGAGACCCTGTTTCAAAAATAAAGAATAAAAAATAGGGCTGGGGGCATAGCTCGGAGGTAGAATGCCCCTGGGTTCCATTCCTAGCACCCACAAAAAAAAATTTATTTTTTAAATTGTATTATTGCTGCATCACCCTTATACCTCACAGAGAGGTTTAATGCGATAAAAAAAAAATGCGTGCACAGTGCTCCTGGTGCATTTCCCTCCGTGCCTCACACCGCTCCTCCCTCCCCGCACACGCTGGTGAGATTGGCGGTGATGCCTTCACATATTTTCATAACATTATTTGAACTGTTTCCTTGTTATCTTCTCCCTTCCCCTCCCTTGCTCTCTTTCCTAATCTATAGGTCTCTCTCTGCACTCAAGTCCCAAATGTTCCCTCTTGTCTCTCTAGCTTCCATATATGAGAGAAAACGTATGACCGTTCACTTTCCGAGCCTGGCTAAACTCACTCAGCATAATATTCTCTAGTTCCATCCATGTTCCTGGAAATGGCATAATTTTGTTCTTCTTTATGGCTGAGTAGTGCTCCACTGTGTGTGTACACACCACGTTTTCTTTATCCAATCATCTGTCGATGGACACCTAGATTGGCTCCATAATTTGTTATTGTGAATTATGCTGCTATAAACATGGATATGCATGCATTGCTATAGTATTATGACTTTTAATTTTTAGGAAAGACACTGAGAAGTGAATTAGCCGAGTCACAGGGCAGTTCCATTCCTAGTTTTTTGAAGAAATTTCATATTGATCTCCATAGTTTTTGTACTAATTTACAGTTCCACCAACAGTGTTTTAGAACTTCTATTCCTCCACATTCTTGCCAGCATTTTGTGTGTGTGTGTGTGTGTGTGTGTGTGTGTGTGTGTGTGTGTGTGTTACTGGGGTTCCTGGAAGCCCTTCTACTTCCGGACTACACTCCCAGACCTATTTTATACTTTTTTATTTTTGGAAACAGGGTCTCTTAAGCCAGCTCTTCTGGCTTCGAACCTGCGCGATCTTCTTGTCTCCGCCTCCCAAGTGCGGGGATTACAAGAGTGTGCCACCATGCCTGACAGCATTTGTTATTTTTTGTTACTAGATCAACATTTTACATTCTATTTTGCTGTGGAAATTTTCTTTAAATAATACTTTAACCTGAGTATAAACAAATAAATACTTAATATGCCGTGGTTGGTGGGGTTCGAGGAAAGCCTTGTCGAATCCCGTCCTCAGCTCCCCCGAGGGTCTTTGAGGAACCATATACCTCTGAGACTTCCAACAAGAGTGGGATAAAATGTCGCCAAACAAGATGGTTTTCATCTTTACAGACAGGTAAACAGACAGAGGTGAGATTTGGCCAGCCCCAGAGATAGGGGAGGGCCAAATGACTCTATTCCTGTAAACAGGTGATTTCCCCAAGATTAACACCCTTCTCTGAATGACAAATTAAAGGGCAAAAAAGAAGGACTTCCGGGAAGATGGCGACCGAGAAAAGCAGGGCTTAAGAGCCCCGCTATCAACCAATCTCCATTACCACAAAATCAGTGCCTTTCATAGCCAGAAAATACCATCACCAGAGAAACAAAAAAATCAACAGGCCCCAGAGAGGAAGGGGACTCAGAACGGAGCTCAGAGCCACATAGGAGATACGCCAGCCTCACGCCCGAGGACGCGGCAGCAGCGCCTTACTGCTGGTGGCAGCGGCGAGCTCACTGAACGGCACCAGACCAACGCACTCAACAGCCCACCATGCTCCAGAGAAGAGCAGCGGACAGCGAGCCGAGGGACTCAGAGCGGAGCTCAAAACCAGAGAAGAAATACGCCTGTCTCACGGCCGAGGGTATGGCAGCAGTGCCATATTGCCACCTGCAGCAGCAGCAGCGAATTCACCAAGTCCAGTACAGCTACATCTGCATACTCAAGAACAGTGAGTCAAATTGCGGGCCACAGAGGAGAAATCCCAGTACTGACTCCCAGGGACTTGACCCAGTGGGGGAGGGGCGGTGGCAGAGATATCACACCATAGGAGAACGCCCAACCTGGCACGCCCCACAGTCTAAAGCAGCCTCTATCGACTCTCTGGGTCGGAGACTCTGCGATACAACCCAGTAAAGGAGTAGTGGGGTCTGAGATACTACGGACTCGAGATCCAGAACACCTTAAGTGAAGTCATAGTGACCCAAGGGAAGAACCCAGAGAAGGCAAAAACTTCCGAAATCATGGGAAAGAGGAATAACACTGGAGCAATGAATGCCCACAACCCCACAACATCAGATAAAACAGAAATTCAGAGATTCTAGAAGATCAAATCAGGAAAATAACTGTAGAAATAATAGAGGTGTTTCTTCAGAGAGAGCCAAAAAGAGATAAAGGATGCAATTAATGAAGGAAAGGCCTCAATTCAAAGTACAAACAACCGATTAGACCACATGGAGAATAGAATCTTGCTCTTAGAAGATGATCAACCAAAAATGAACGCATAGTTTCTAATCTAGAAAAAAATATCCAACAGCAGGAATCTGGCATTGAAGAAATATGGGCCCATTTTAAGAGAGCTAACCTAAGAATAATTGGAATAGAGGAGGGAAAAGAAGGAGAAACCAAAGGGATCCACATTCTCTTCAAGGAAGTAATAGCAGAAAATTTTCCAAACGTAGAGCAAGAGGTCGATACACAGGTCCAGGAAACTTATAGAACTCCCTTTAGACAGGATCAGAGAAGAGGATCCCCACGCCACATACTTGTCAAAATGACCAATGTGGAAGCCAAGCAGAGAATCTTAAAGGCAACAAAAACAAAGGGCCAAGTGACATTCAGAGGCAAACCAATTAGAATCACTTCAGACTTCCCAAACCAAGTCATGAGAGCCAGAAGGGCTTGGAGTAACATATTCCAAACTCTGAAAGAAAACAACTTCCAGCCAAAAATTTCCTACCCAGCAAAACTTTCTATCAAATTAGATGGAGAAATAAGAAGCTTCCATGACAAACAGAAACTGAAGAAATTTATGTCTTCAAAACCAGCGCTAGAGAAAATACTCAAAGAGATTAACTACAAAGAAGAAATAGGTAACACACACCAGAACCAGAGAAACAAGATTTTCCATCCAACAGACAACTAAGATTGGTTATCTGTGGAGATTCATTATTTATGTTAGTCTTTTACCTATCTCTAAATTGTATTGTTTGCTTTTATTGTTGCTAATTTTTAGGATTTCTAGTTGGAATATTAATACCTTCAGATATAGCATTTGGAAATATTTTATCCCATTCTATCAGTAACTTTTAACTCTGTTTACACTGTCATTGGATATACAATTTTTTTTTATTTTTTAGGGAGTTTGTATACTCTTCTGTTACCTGTGCCATTGAAATCATATCCAAGAAATCACTGCCAATTTCAATGTTGTGAGGTTTTATAACCCAGATTTTCTTCTAAAAGTTTATAGTATTAAGATTTATATTTAGGTCTTTTATCTATTTTGAGTTAATATTTGTATATGAGATTAGGTAAGGGTCCAATTTTATTCCTTTCCATGTAATTATTATTTTTCAACAATATTTAGTTAAAAGATTAGTATTTCCTCCACCAAATGTTTGTGGAAACCTTGTCAAAAATAACTTGACAATATATGGAAGAATTTAGTTCTAGGCTTTTATTTAACTCCAATGGTTTATATATCTGCCTTTAGAACAGTACTACACTGTTTCAATTATTGTAGCTTTATATTGTTTGAAATCAGAAAATATATATCTTCTAGCTTTGTTCTTTTTCGAGATCGTTTTGGGTATCTAGAGTCCATATTCCATATCAGGATAGATTTTTTCTGAAAAATAAATAAATAAATGTATGATAGTTTCACCTAAAAAAAAAAAGAAAAAAATATTCTCTGGTAAGAAAGAAAGCAAAAAGAAATATTGAAATGTTATCTTTAAGTCATCAAAAGCTTGGTATCAGACAAATGAAACTGTTATGTGAGATTATCATTTTTAATTTTGGATAAATTGCTATAATACTAGATGTCAACCACTAAGCCAAGCATGGGAAGGAGGGATGGGGAGGGAACGGGGTGGGGATCGGGTGGGGGCTGACTGGGCAATGTGTGCATGTATGTCTACAAAAGTTTTTTTTGTATCCCACTATGATGTATGAATACAGTGAACCAATAAAAAATTTAAAAAAAGAAAAAGAAATTTTGGTTCATGTGACTTCAAAAACAATTTTACTAATGCAAAAACCATAAATTTCATTAAAGTGGCTCGTAAATTAATACTTCTATCAGACATACATTCAAGAGACAGCTTTGACGTTACAAGAATAATAATGAATGAAATTACTTTTAAAAGCTCATAAACTGAGCTGGGCGTAGTGGCACACGTCTGTCATCCCAGTACTTGGGAGGCTGAGATGGGAGTATTGCGGGTTCAAGGACAGCCTCAGCAAGGTAGTGAGACTCAGCAACCTAGCAAGATGCGGTTTGAAAACAAAAATTTAAAAAAAAAGGGCTGGGTATAGCTTGGAAGTAGAATGCCCCTGGGTTCAAATCCCAATACCACAAACAAAACTCTTCCAAGCCATAATATTACATTTTGCAGAGCACATAAAACTATACTAAGAACCTTACAGTTTGGGTGAATGTTTTTTCTCTCTCTCTTTTTGTTTTTTTTTCCTATTCCTCTGCGTTCTACAGACAGATAACAACTGTGTGCATCAGTAAAAATTTATCATGTTGTATTCTTTAAAAACGAAAAATTAACATCAGCTTTCCATTATCTTTCTCTTTCTTGTTATCAGGATTTTCTACTCCATGAAGACTTCGGAGGATTACACGCCGCTAAAGCATCAAATCAAGCTAATTACTGCAAGAGACAGTTTAAAGTTCAAGATAAACCCAACAATTCCAAAGATAAAAAGCCCACCCACGTCCTCTTGAGAAACCTCTGCTGATCCGATTTGGACTCGCTGTTAGAAACAAAGTAGCATCTCAGAATAATAACGGAGAAAGAGGACAAAGGCGAGCCTGCCGTCCGCGGAAGGGTCTTCCTCGGAGACTGCTCCAAATTTACTTCCAAAGCTTTAGGCAACAATAAACCTCTCTTTCTCCCCACATTTGCTGCAGCATTAACTCCAAGGCCCTATCACAATAGGCCAGTCCTACAACTATAAAGTCTTTTCATTAAAAACCTTGATTTAACTTGGAGGTGAAACTCAAGCTTGGTTCTTGGAATAGAAACATGCTTTCTTCTGAGAGCTTTTCCCAGACTCATTGGCTATATAGTCATGGAAAGTTAACCCTGTTCACTGTCTCAAAATTTAGGGAGAGGACAAACAGTAGGTGCTTTAAATTTACACATTTAAGTCATAGCTGGGTGTGGTGGCTGGTGTGTGCCTCTAATCCTAGGCCTTTGGAGGCTGAGACCAGAGGATCGCAGGTTAGGGGCCAGCTTAGCAAATTAATGAAGCCTTCGGAAGCTTAGTGAGACCCTGTTTTAAAATTAAAAAAATAAAATAAAATAGCCAGGCATGGTGGTGCATGCTTGTAATCCCTGCGCTTGGGAGGCGGAGACAGGAGGATCGCACAGGTTCGAAGCCAGCCGTGCTGGCTCAAGAGACCCTGTTTCCAAATAAAAAGTATAAAATAGGTCTGGGAGTATAGCCCAGAGGAAGAAGGGCTTCCAGGAACCCCAGTATACCAAAAAAATAATAATTAAAAAAATAAGAAAATAAAATAGGGCTGGAGGCATAGCTCAGAAGTAGAATGCCCCTGGGTTCACTCCCCAATACCAAAAAGAAAAAAAAAGTTTAAATAATAATAATCACTACGTATGGGTGAGCCACAGCACCCTAGTAAGTCCTGAAACTGTGTTGAGTGCACACCCTTTGAATATGAAGGAAGAGGTCCTGTGTAATCCAGCACTGGGCTCCTAAGGTAGCATTTTAATTGATGGAGAATTTATGGTTTCTTTTGAAAAAAATGACCACTAAATAAGAAAGAAGGTTGCCAGCAGAGTGGTGCACACCTGCAACCCCCGAACTTTAGAGGCCGAGACAGGAGGATCCCAGGTTCAAGGCCAGCCTCAGCTACTTAGTGAGTCCCTTCAAAACTTAGTGAGACCCTGTTTCAAAATAAAGAATGAAAAATAGGGTTGGGGTGTAGCTCAGAGATAGAATGCCCCTGGGTTCCATCCCCAGTGCCATAATTAAATAGTTAATTAATGGTGGGGATATAGCTCAGAGTTAGAATGTCTCTGGATTCAATCCACAGCATCACAAAAATAATGAATGAATGAATGAATGAATGAATGAATGAATGAATAAATAAATAAATAAATACATATGAAAAACAACTGAATTGGCCACAACTTAGTCAATCCATCAGTCAACTGGTTCCAGTTTAACTTGATAATTGGTTATGGGGTCTCCTGCCGCCAACCAAAGCTCAGTTCCTGCAATTAAATTCCAGAGTGATCTGTTTTGTTGAGCCCCAGGCAAGTGCCAGGTCCAAACACACAGCCTCTCACACATTTATTTAACGCCCGTGACCTAATCCCCTCCGAAGGTCCCACCTCCTAATACCCTCACATCAGAAGATTTTAACGGACAATTATTACAGTGATCCACGCATATACATGCAGAGCCAAGTTCTGGACCTGCCTAGGCGCCGTCCATCCACAGATGAGTGGACTGCAAAACTGTGGGCTCTGCACACCACGGAACTCTACTCAGCTGGAAAGAACAAAACCATGTCGCTTGCAGGACAATGGATACTATGCTAAGTATCCACAGCATCACAAAAAAATAATTAATAAATAGGCCAGTTTGAATTGGCCAGTTGTTTTTAATGCCTATTTATTGTTTTTCAAGTGAGACCAGCCAGTCTCACAAAGTCAGGGTCCTATGTCAGAGAACGGAGGAGCGACTCCAGGGCAGCGATGGAGGGAGAGATGCAGGGAGAGCGGGAAGGAGACTCGATGACAGAAGCAGTTCAGATAACACTCTCTATATAAGAAATTATCAATACCCACCTCGGGAACATGTACAGGGAAGGGGAGGGAGTGGGGTAGGATCCAGAAGGTAACACACCAAGGGCTGCGTGCACGTTACCACCCCCTGAGCCTCATTATGACGCATAATTACAATGCACCAAGAGTAGTATATTAAAAATAAAATCCATTCCATCGGGAAGAGGGGGACTGCAATGTAAAAACTGAGGAGGGTAAACAACACCCAGTCCTTGCAGGCCTCTGTCCTTCCTGTTATTTTCCCCAGTATTTATGCTACACATGGCTCAGTGAATCCTTACGATGCCTTCTGCCCCGTAGCAGAGGACGAGTATTTCGAGCCCGAATCCATTTCCAACTATTGAAAAAACTGAAGCAACGGGACAGGTGGAAGACGGTTCCTGTGGGTGCATGCTTACAGCCCCTTCGTGAATGAGCGATGTTCGCCGAGGCCGTGGCTCTCGGTGTGGGTGATGGCGGTTGGTCTGAGCTCATTTTCCAGGGAGCATGGGGGAAAGTGGTTTTCTAACAGGATTATTAACCACACGGGTTTACCTGCCAACATTCTACAGAGGATCCAGAACCCAACTTAGGAAACAGGACTTTTCCTTTGCCTCCCAAGCACCTAATTAAGTAAACAGATGCTTTGGCTACGCCTCAGGGGGACCAAGCATTGTGGAGAGAGGGTGCGACGCGCTGACCTCCCTCTAACTCCATTCCAGATTCAACTTTTCCTGCAGCACTTTCCACTGGGCGCTGCTGGTCACCTTCCTCTGGGATGACTTGTGACCTGTTTGCCGTCCACCTCCTCTCTCGCTGAACCCCAGCTTCTCCTTGGACATCTCTGCATCCCTCTCTCCTGGGATCTGTTGGTTTTTTCCTTGCATACTCTGCATGCCTCACTCCTGGGTGGCTAGGGGTCCCCCTTGGCCATCCAGGCCTCTTCCACCCCAAGCTTCCCTTTCCTCTGATCCCTGGAACTCATTCTGTCCAGCTAAACACCTTTCTAGCACTGCCATCTCCAGTTCTCATTGCTTTTCCCTGCTAACCTGCTGTGTATTCCCTATTAAGGAAACCCCAGAATGCACCCAGAGATGATCCTTTACCGGCTACCTGAGCAGCCCCTTGGCCCTGTCCAGTTGACGCATCAAATTAGCCGTCAGAACTGCCATACCGTAAGTGCGGAAGGAGCGCGGCCACCGGCTCTTCTTAGGTGTCCCCGGTCCTCATCTCTCCCCGCAACTTGACTGCTCATGAGGAAGAGAACCGGCTAAGCTTGAGAAACAACAAAAATATAAGCATCCCGAGAAGTCAGCTTCAATCTGACGAGCACAGAGTGTTACGGGAAACCTTCGCATGTATTCATTGCCAAGTTAACCAGCCATGGTGATCCTACAAAGAGTAAGGGCTGAGCAGGACAGATTTGTAAGTCGCCCTGCAGCAGAGATGACACAGAAGCGGCTCAGAGCCAGGCAAGGGGTCAGGAGGAAGGAAATTGAAGGTGACCACCAATAAGTGGGCCAGAGACGAGCCTCCTTTGCAGTAACAAAACCAAG
The DNA here is from genome assembly GCF_963383645.1 of Muscardinus avellanarius. Lineage (NCBI taxonomy): Eukaryota > Metazoa > Chordata > Mammalia > Rodentia > Gliridae > Muscardinus > Muscardinus avellanarius. The sequence goes on from NC_137796.1 coordinate 11,311,219, forward strand.
TCCGCTAACCAGGCATGGCGGCGCAGACCTGTACTTGGGAAGCTGAGACAGGAGGATCGCAATATCAAGGTCAGCCTCAGCAATGTACTGAGACTCTTAGCAATCTACTGGGAACCCCTGTCTTAAAACAAAAACAAGCCGGGCGTGGGGACACATGCTTGTAATCCCAGCAGTTAGGAGGCTGAGACAGGATGATGGAGGATAGAGGCCCTTTTGCAACTCAGTGAGACGCTGTTTCAAAATAAAGAATAGAAAATAGGGCTGGGGGTGTAGGTTGGAGATAGAATGCTCCTGGGTTCCATCCCCAGTACCACAAAAAAAAATTAAAAATAAATTAAAAACAAAAGGAAGAAAAGAGAGAGAGAGAGAGAGAGAGAGAGAGAGAGAGAGAGAGAGAGAGAGAGAAGAAAAGAAAAGGAAAGGGCTGGGGGTATATCTTAGAAATAGAATGCCCCTGGGTTCAATTCCCACTAACACACACACACACACACACACACACACACACACACACATCCACTGGCTCGTTTTCTACAATCCAGGAGCACCTTAGATATGAATATTGAACGCACTTGTCATTAAGCGGGGCGTGGTGGTGCACACTTGTAATCCCAGTACTTGGGAGGCTGAGTCAGGAGGATCACAGGTTCACCTTCAGCCTCAGCTACTTAGTGAGGCCCTCTGCAACTTACTGAGAACCTGTTTCAAAATAAAGAATACAAAATCAGGCTGAGGGTAGAGCTCAGAGATAGAATGCCCCTGGGTTCAATTCCTAGTACTTTGGGAAAAAAAAATAAGAAAGCATTTGCCATTGAAGATATATGTGCATGTACGTATGTTTTTGTCAGCATATGTACTTAGATATATATGTGCCCACACATGTGTGTATTTGTGACCTTTTAGAAGGCTATGATTGCTGGGCGTGGTGGCGCACACTTGTAATCCCCGCGCTTGGGAGGCTGAGACAGGAGGATCGCGCAGGTTCGAAGCCAGCCTCAGCTACTGAGTGAGGCTCTCAGCAATTTAGTGAGACCCTGTTTCTAAATAAAATAGAAAATAGGTCTGGGAGTATAGCCCGGAGGTAGAAAATCTCCTGAGTTCTTACCCCAGTACCAAAAAATAAAAAAGAAGACTATGATCATCTACAAATTTATCAACTCTTTTGATAATGATTACTTACCATCTATGTCATATGCTACTTTTATAACTGTGTTTATTTTCACACGCACACACGAATTGGGTTGTTGTAAGTACAGTACGGAAAAAAAACCGAACTCGGATGCACCTGTCTGTGTCTGTCTACATATAAATGGGGCATTTTCGATAAATAAATACAGTTCCATCTACTGCTTTCAGAAATGCGGCCTTCGCTTGCATTGGCTCCGGTCTGCTTCGTGTCAAGCCCATCTGTTGCAATTATCTCAATGCCTATTTTTATTAGTCAATTTCCTCATAGCATGTGTCTGCCTCCCCAGTCCCATTAACTCTTGATTCTTTTATGTGCTTCCTATGGAACAATCATCTCTATTCACAATACTCTACTGCCGAAAAACATTTGAGGAGAGGAAAGGGTATACGGAGAAAGGCAACTGAATATAATTGCTGGAGATTATAGTCTTGGATTCATAACTACATTTCACCCTTTGAACAAGAGTTACCCAGGCAGAATCATCTTTTTTCTCTATCTATAAGGAGAAGGAGGAGGAGGAGGAGAAAAGTCAAAAGTCATTCTATGCAGGGCGTGGTGGCACATGCCTGGGAGGCTGAGACGGGAAGAGCACAGGTTTGAGGCCAGACTCTATAACTGAGAGAGACCCCTCAGAAACTTAGAAATATCCTGTTTCAAAACAAAAGAGGTCATCCGGGCGTGGTGGCGCACGCTTGTAATCCCAGCATTCGGGAGGCTGAGACTGGAGGGTCACGGTTCGCAAACAGCCTCAGGTACTCAGTGAGGCCCTCCGCAACTTAGTGAGACCCTGTTTTAAAGTAAAGAAAAAAAAAATAAGGCATGGGGCATAGCTCAGAGGCCGAATACCCCTGGGTTCCATCCCCAGACCCACAAAAATAAAATAAAAAATAAAATAAAAGAGGTCTAGGGTGTAGTTCAGAGGAGGAATGCCCCTGAGTTCCATCCCCAGTATTAAAAAAGTAATTTTATTATTTACCAATGAATCTAATTTGGCTGAATTATAGAGTATAACACCTAATAATTAAAACTCGGGTGAGGATAAAGACTATTACTGTGCCGTGGACCATCACAGATTTCTCTTCTAGTTATAACTCGGGCATTTTCTTCTCGGTGTATGTAATTGAGTCTCTATGGTAAATAATGGGTGAGCCACAGGCATTAAGATAAGCCAGGGTCTTATCACTGGAGTGCAGGACAGTCAGATTTCCCATCAGCCATTCTGCTTACCCAGTGATCTTATTCTAGGGAATGGTGCTGAGGAATCTCATAACTGGATCTAACCCTAAGTCAAAACTAATTTTTTCTAGTATTGGGTATTAAACTCAGGGGCATTCTACCTCTCAACTACATCTCCAGCCCTATTTTATTTTATTTTTATTTTGAAGCAGAGTCTCGCTACTTGCTGAGGCTATCCTTGAACCTGTGATCCTCCTGTTTCAGCCTCTCAAGTAAAGGGATTACAAGTATGCGCCACCACCACCACCCCGACTAAAACCAACTTTTAATCTAATATTGCACATGGCAATCCTGTTCGCTATTAGGGCCCTAGACCCAGAGCATCTTCTTGTTCTGACCTACAAAATGTGTCAGAAAAACAAAGGCCCAACGACCACTTTGAAATAACTGCATTAAATATTTTTTCCCATTCTTAGGCAAATATACAAAGAAATTGTATGCCAAGAGAGATCTGTATTCCTGTGTCAACTGAAACATAACAATAGCTTTTCACAACAGCCAGGGTAGAATCAACCAAAGTTTTTTCCACAGATGCATGAATAAAGAAAATATGGTTGGTATATACCATGGAATACTATTCAGCCACAAAAAAGAAGAAAATTCTGTCCTTCGCAATATCATGAATGAACCTAGAGGATATGTTGCTAAATGAAATAAGCTAGAGCTGGGCAGGTGGCATGCACCTGTAATCCTGGTACTTGGGAGGATGAGACAGGAGGATCGCAGGCTCAAGGACAGCCTAGGCAATATAGCAAGACTCTCAGAAATCTAGTAAGATCCTACTTCTAAAACAAAAAATAAAAAGAGCTGGGGGTGCAGCCTGACCCTGGGTTCAATTCCAAGGAAGGAAAGAAAGGAGGGAAGAAAAGAAGGAGGAAAGAGCCAGGCACAGAAAGGCAAATACTTTATGATCTCACTCTTAAGTAAAATCTACACAAGCTAGTCTCTTAAAAGTGCAGAGGAGAGACAGGCCTGGTCATGCACACTTGTAATCCCATTACTTGAGAGTCTGAGACAGGAGAATCACATATGTGCAGCCAGCTTCAGCTACTTGGTGAGGCCCTCTGCAACTTAGCAAGACCCTGTTTCAAAATAACAAATAAAAAACAGGGCTGGGGGTGTAGCTCAGAGGTAGAAGGCCCCTGGGTTCCATCCCCAGTAGAGCAAAAAAAAAAAAATGTACAGAATAGAATGGTGGTTATGATGGTCGCAGAACAAAGAATGAAGATTGGTGACAGAGGTCAAAAGATGAAAATTTTCAGTTACATAGGAATAATAAATTAAAATATATATCTGGGTATAGTGACACACACCTCTAATCCTAGTACTTGGGGGGCTGAGACAGGAGGCTCTCAGATACAAAACCAGCCTTGGCAACTTAGCAAGACTCTGTTTCAAAAGTAAAATAGGGGTGGGCATGTAGAATGCTCCAGGTACCAAAATTCCCAGTACAAAAATTTTAAAAATTCTATTATAGAATATGGTGATTATGGTTAATAACAATCTATTTTTTGTGTGTGTGTGTGTGGTACCGGGGATGGAGCCCTTCTACCTCCGGGCTACACTCCCAGACCTATTTTTTATATTTTATTTGGAAACAGGGTCTCTTAAGCCAGCACGGCTGGCTTCAAACCTACGCCATCTTCCTGTCTCCGCCTCCCAAGCGCGGGGCATTACAAGCGTGCGCCACCATGCCCGGCCAAACTATTGTAGTTTTGAAAAATGCTGAGTAGAAATTAGGTGTTCTCATCATAAAAATGATAACTATGTGAAGTAATGTATGTCTGTCTGTCTCTTTCTCTCTCTCAGTGGTACTGAAGTAAGGCATGTCTGCCTGCCTGTCTCTGTCTGTCTCTCTCTCTGTGTCTCTGTGTGTGTGTGTGTCTCTCTCTCTGTCTCTCTCTCTCTCAGTGGTGGTACTGAGCCTCACACATGCTAGGCAAGTGCTCTACCACTGAGCTACATCCCCAGCCTGCCTCTCCTCTCTCCTCTCTCCTCTCTCCTCTCTCCTCTCTCCTCTCTCCTCTCTCCTCTCTCCTCTCTCCTCTCTCCTCTCTCCTCTCTCCTCTCTCCTCTCTCCTCTCTCCTCTCTCCTCTCTCCTCTCTCCTCTCTCCTCTCTCCTCTCTCTCTCTCTCTCTCTCTCTCTCTCGTGGTACTGAGCCTCAGACATGCTAGGCAAGTGCTCTACCACTGAGCTACATCCCCAGCCCCTACCCAAGGCATATGTTATTTGGCAACATTTATTCATTCCCAATGTATACATGCCTCAGAACATCAGAGTGTTCACAATACATAAAATTTTACATCAATTTAAGAACCAAAATTAAGAAACTAAGAGGGAACAAATAGTACTAAAACTAACAAGAATACAGTATTATTGCCCTTAAGTATTTATTCTAATTTTAGAGATGAAAAGCTTACACTCAACAATGGATTATTACAGAAAACCGGATTAAGCCTCTACTGGTTCAAATACTAATGGGAAGTTTTCCCTTAGGGAAGATTTTGAAGTTCTACTCATGGAAAGGTAAAGTTCTGGCCAACTGCTACTTAACTTAGTGCCCTCGCCTGAGAAAAACTTGGGGATCTACTACTCAACTGTAATATTCTATGTAGTTTTGTCCTATGTAGTAAGGTCTTGACCCCAGAAAGAGTTGGACATGCACAGTGCCCGCCCATACAGCAAGGTGAGAATACAATTGTGTGTCCTTTTACCCAAGCGTCCCCCATAAGTAACATTCTTTAGATCATAAAAGCAACACCTCCTAAGCTGCCTGTTATTTTTCTAAGAGATCAAAAATAGTTTTCATTTTCCATAAGAGCAGAGAATATGGCTTTAGGGTCCCTTGAGCAATTGTTTAAAAAAAAAACACTCAGCCAGTTTTGCTCGAAGTTTATCTTTGAAAAGATGTCATAATGTTCCTCTTTGGGGCAAACTCTCCCCAAGCAAGCTGGGACCTTTTTTCCACTGAAACAGAAAAACTTGCACAGGAGAAAACTTCTCTTAAAATGAAATGAAGAGTTTACCACCAGATCCTGCCAGGGCTAGCGAAGCCTTTAATAAGGATATATCACCAATATCATGTGATTTTTTTGAGTGACAAACATATCCCATCCCAAGTCCTATTTATAAACTACCCTTTGACTAATTAGGCTAGTTCTGATACCAAGGATGATCTGATAAACTAAATAAATCATTATTCTCCTGCTACAAAACATCTCGAATCTTGAGCCATCTCCTCACCTTTATCTTACAATGGTGCAGCTCAGAAAAGAAAATACAAAGTCTGGGATGTAAAATACACACATTTGCCTCCAAAGGACCAAAGAAAAAAATTTTTTAATGTTTTTGAGAGCTGGGTATAGTGGCACACACTTGTAAAACCAGTACTTGGGAGGCTGAGACAGGAGGGTTTGCAGCCAACCTCAGCTACGCAGTGAGGCCCTCCGCAACTTAGCGAGACCCTGTTCCAAAATAAGAAAAATGAGCCAGGCGTGGCGGCACACCCTTGTAATCCCAGTACTGGGAGGCTGAGACAGGAGGATTGCAGGTTCGCGGCCAGCCTCAGCTACTTAGTGAGACCCTGTTTCAAAATAAAGAATAAAAAATAGGGCTAGGGGTATAGCTCGGAGAGAGTATGACCCTGGGTTCCTTCCATCCCCAGCACCACAAAAAAAAAAATGCATTTGATGCCATGACCTGGAGCATTTGCATAAAAACATAAGTACAGAAATAATTTCCTTTGGGTTAGAAGGAAAATTCCAGAGCAAAATATAAATCCCTCAATAGCACAAAGAAAAAACACATCACCTCCAGGACCATAATGTCAATGGCATTTGGAACAAAATACACGCCCAGAGGAGTAAGTACAAGGAAACTAGTAGGAAAGTAAACCTCAGTATCTCCGTGGTGACGCTCGACCACCTTACCGCATAGGTCTGTAGTTCATCCGTGAACTACATGGATGTCGAATACCGGAAGGTGTGCAACACATTTTCTGTCCATTTTACAATTTATGGGCATTTGTTGTTTGTAGTTGGAACTACTCAGGTAGTAGAAGAGTGTGTGTGTATGTTTATTATTGGACACATACATAAACATTTAAATCTCTAATAATGATGTTTTAGGTAGTGAGGTGTGCTCAAATTTAGTAGAAAAATCTGGGCACGATAGTATACACTTGTAATCACAGTACTTGGGAGGCTGAGGAGGATGGCAAGTTCGAGGCCAACCTCTGCTACTCAGCAAAGTCCTGCTTCAAAAATAAAAAATGAGGCCGGGCGTGGTGGCGCACGCTTGTAATCCCCGCGCTTGGGAGGCAGAGACGGGAGGATCACGCAGGTTTGAAGCCAGCCGCACTGGCTTAAGAGACCCTGTTTCCAAATAAAATATAAAATAGGTCTGGGAGCGTAGCCCAGAAGTAGAGGGTTTCCAGAAACCCCAGTACCACTAAAAAAAAAAATTAAAAATTAAAAAAATTAAAAAATTAAAAGGTCTGAGGTGTATGTAGCCTGGAGGTTGGATTGGGTTGAATCTCTGGTACCAAAAAATATATACACATCTATATTTAGTAGAAGGGACCATGGGCTTTTTCAAAGTGGTTGTACCCATTCCTACTTCCATCAAAAGTAGTCTACATCTTCGTAAATATTTAATAATATCTGCCATTTCTTATGTAGGACATCAAGGTAAATATGCAATGGTATTGCATTGTGGTCTTAATTTGCATTTTCCTTATGTCCAATAAGACTGAGAACTTTTATCATGATAACAGCCAATGAGATGTGTTTTTATTGGAAGTGCTTGCTCAGGTCTCTTTCCTGTTTTTTCTTCTTGTATTTGTCTTTATTGATTCACAGAAATCTCATATATTCCAAGTATAAGAGGTAGGTGTGTGTGTGTGAGTGACTGGGTATTAAACCCAGAGGTATTCTACCTCTGAGTTGAACCCCCAGCTCAACTATGATGCACATATCTTTCTCTAGAATTTAATGTATTTGTATATTCTAACTCAGTGCTCTATATTATTTTCTCCAGGGAAGAGAATTATTGGTTCTCAGCTTATATAGTGAGTTTTTTATATTAAAAGAGATTAAGTGTCTCCCATCCTCCTGCCTCCTCCTCAGAAGTTAACTCTCCAAAGTGACATTTTTCATGTAAAATTAGCTCTTTTTTTCTGAAAGTGCAAACTTGATTATGACATGCTGATGGGTTTGCAATTCTGTCCTTTCATTTGTTTAGAAAAGTGAGCGGATAAGTAAGAATAATTAGTATCATCCTCCATGATTTACTGAAGATAAATATGTCTCAGGACACTGTATAACTGTCTTGTATTATCAAAGATGAATAATTGCCCTCAGTGATTGATAATATTTTTCAATAGACGACACCCTGCTGTGCACTCAATAAATTCCGAGACTCGGCGACACAGCCTTCACAAGGAGCCTTGTGCTCTTTACTGACCACGCTTCATAAAATCGCTGGGCCCTGGTAGACACTGAAAGATCATCTTGTCAGACTTTTCTTCCTTCTAAAACTTCCAGAAAGATGTTTTCCTTCCTAGGGGTGGAACTTTCCCACCATCCCCCCAAAATTGACTCTACTTTTTTCTTTTTGTTTTTCTGTTTTGGGTTTTGTGGTACTAGGGATTGAACCCAAGGACATTCTACCTCCAAGCTGAGAGTCTCACTACTTGCTGAAGTTGTCCTCAAACCTGCCATCCCCCTGTCTCAGCCTCCCAAGTACTGGGATTACAAGCACACTCAGTTCAACTTTTTTTTTTTTTTTTTGGGTGGTACTGGGGTTCCTGGAAACCCTTCTAACTCCAGGCTACACTCCCAGACACCTATTTTTTATATTTTTTATTTGGAAACAGGGTCTCTTAAGCCAGCGAGGCTGGAGAGAGGGAAGGAAGGGAAGGGAAGGGGAGGGAGGAGAGAAGAGGGGAGGGGAGAGGGGAGATAGGAGAGAGGGGAGAAGGGAGAGTGGAAAGGGGAGAGGAGAGAGGAGAAACTTGACAGAAGAGGGATTATAAAGAACCGGTGGAAAGGAACTATTAGAGACTCGTGGAAAAGGAATTATTCAGGACTGGAGGAAGGGAGCTCATTATTAGGTACTGGCCAAAGAGGATTAGGAACTGGTGAAAGAAGGCTAATTAGGAACTGGTGAAAGGGAAATGATTATTTATTAAGGACGGTGGAAGAAAGTCAAATAAGGTTGGGCTGATGTGATTGATGCACAGAACATGCATGTATATACGTGTATGGGAAAGCCAAAGGGAATCCCATTCATTTACACAACTGGCACGTGTTAACTGATATGCCATAAAGCCCGCTCGTCTAACGTTTTCAATTCAATTGTTTCTAGCATGTTTAGAGCTGTTCAGCCATCACCATAACCCAACCTTGGAACATTTTCATCCCGCTTCAAATAACCCCAGGACCCATCAGCCGTGATTCCCCACATGACTCCACCCTTCCCAGTGCTACACAACCACTGATGTGTTTTCTGTGTCTATATATTTGTCTTTTCTGTTCATCACATGTGTGTTATGGGATTTGGCAACATGGGATGTGGTGTGGCAGATTTCTTTCACCTATTATAATGTTTTTTATCCTGGGAAACAAAATTGGCTAAATTATGTCATGTGCAGGTACACATACGTCATAATGAATCCCACTACTATGTGATATTATAACAATGAAAATAACATCGAATTTTAAAAATTAAAGATTTCAAGCTTTATCTGGGCTGCAGCATATGTCTCAGTACTTAATTCTACGTCATCCTGAAGAATATTTGATCTGAAAATGCTATTTCTGGTTTAAACAAAATTTGATGTGTTGTTTACTCTTTTTTGTTATTAGGGGCAAGATTATATGCAGACAAGTCTTTTCATTTCTTTTGAGTAGAAACATGAGAAAATAGCTGGGCCGTGCAGTAACTTTACTTTGAGGTACTGCAAATTATTTTTCTAATTGGCAAAAACATTTTATTTTGTATACAAATTTTTTATTGAAAATAAATGGTATACATTTAAACTATACTTGGTGCCCTCTCCCCACCCCGCCCCTGTTTTCCCTTCCCCCCTCCCACCAATGATTGTCCAGGGTAACCATGCCATATTCATACTTTTACACATGTTCAGATGTAGACCCTCATTAATCGAGTTCAGCCTTCTTCCTCTCCTATCTTTCCATTCAAACTTTGCTGATATTTCCCCTCCATTATCTGGAGTCCCTCTGGTATCCCCTATGTTCCCTAGTCTATTTTACCATAAGTAATATGTGAGGGTTTCCGTTTTTCCAAATTCGTGTGTGTGTGTGTGTGTGTGTGTGTGTGTGTGTGTGTGTGTGTGTGTGTTTGGTGGTACTGGGGTTCCTGGAAGCCCTTCTACCTCCGGGCTACACTCCCAGACCTATTTTTATATTTTTATTTGGAAACAGGGTCTCCTAAGCCAGCGCGGGCGGCTGGATTTGAACCTGCGCGATCCTCCTGTCTCCGCCTCCCAAGCGCGGGGATGACAAGCGTGCGCCACCACGCCCGGCTAGTTCCTCCAAATTCTTTCCAACACTTCTTACTGCCTATCTGTTTGGTTTAGCCATTCTGGTAACTGAGAAGTGATACGTCATTGGATTTGATCTGCATTTCCCTAGTGATTAATAAAACTGAACACATTCTCATGTGGTTTCTTCCATTCATACATATCTTCTTCACAGCACTGTCTATTTCAATGTATTGTGCACTTTGTAATATTTTTTTAAGTTACTTATTGAGCCGGGTATGTGATGCATGCTTGTAACCCCAGTACTTAGGAAATTGAGACGGGAAGATTGCAGGTTCACAGCCAGCCTCACCTACTTAGTGAGACCCTGTTTCAAAATAAAGAGTAAGAAATTGGGATGGGGATGTAGCTCAAAGGTAGAGTGTCCCTGGGTTCAATCCCTAGTATTGAAAAAAAAAAAAAAAACTTACTCATATATTCAAGATGCCTGTAATCCCAGTACTTGAGAGGCTGAAACAGGAGGACTGCAGGTTCAAGGAGGGCCTCAGCAAGTAGATTCTCATCAACCTAGCAAGACTTTGTTTCAAAGTTAAAATATAGAGCTGAGGATTCAGCTTGAGGGTTGAATGACCCTGGGTTTAATCCCAGTAAACAGCAGCAGCAATAATAATACATTCAAGGTATGATCCACATCTCAGATGATTTCTTCCCATTCTCTGGATCATCTTTCTTTTTCTTTCTTTTGATGGAAGCCAGGGGCATTCAACCTTCAAGTTACACCCCCTGCCCTATTTTTATTTTGAGACAGGGTCTCACTACGTTGCGGAGGGCCTCACTCAGTAGCTGAGGCTGTCCACGAACCACGATCCTCCAGTCTCAGCCTCCGAAATGCTGGGATTACAAGCATGCGCCAACACGCCCGGCTTGGATCATCTTTCCTGATGACAATTCACTTTTACAGTTTATCCTGAGGTAACTCTTTTTATACTATTATAAATAGAATTTTTTCATTTCCAGTGCAGATTATTATCATTATTTCTCATGTATGGAGATTGTTTTCTTGCTGATCTTGCATGCACAACCTCGTGAATTTGTGTATTAGTCCATGCTTTGAGGTTTTATCTCCAGGCCTTTCAAGAATGGAGCAAAAAGGGTGTGATCACGTCATTTTCAGAGATGCGGTCAGGGGTAGGAAAGAGGAATTAAAGCTCAGAAAAAAAACATTGAAAAAGGGCTCAGGAAACAAAAGTAGAAAGAGTATAAACAAATCAGTCAGGCTCTACTGTATCATGTGCCTGTCGATAAGCATTTTTCTTCTCATCCTTAGCAAATCGTTCTTAATATCACCTATGAATAAATAATAGTTTTACTACTTGCATGCCTCCAGGATGTCAAATCTCTTTGTTTTGCTGTATAAATCTGAAAAATAAGAGCCGACTGGATTGTTCTAAAATGACTTCGTGCTTTATCAAACTGCTCTACACCGTTCGTTAGTCAAGAGTGGAAACCACCATTTTACCAAAGCATCTTCTCTTTGTACGGGTATTTAAGTCTCTTTGAAACGCTAAACACAAATGATGCTTGACAATGAGGGAAAGGGGGGATGAATTAAACAACATGTGTTTTTAATTTTTTTTTTATTCCGTTTACATCGGATCAAATGGAATTCTGCATACGCGGAGTTGATGGGACTGTTAGGGGCGTGGAGTACCAAAAATTCGGAAGTGACAACCTTGACAGGAACTAAAGAGAGCTTTTCTCCCTGTTTATTTCAGGACACTAGGCGTCCCAGATTCTGAAAACCAGATAGCAAGGGACTCTCCATAGTAGTGACATCAGACTCGAGTAATATTTTATTTCACGGGATTTCAACAGCCCTTTACAAAGCAGCTCCTTTTATCTGGGGTCCACTTGGAGAGATGAGGCACCGCCGCTCAGAATAACAAACAAATCCCTTGGCTGGCTTTCCCTCCGTATTGTAGGTTGACTAAAGCCCCTTGGAAAAGGAAATGTGCTACATTACAATTTCAAAAAATAAAAAATTTAGCCCGAGATGGAAAATTAATGCATCGCAGAGCAGGCTGTTTTGGCCTTTTGTCTAAAGGGCAAGTGAAGAGGAGTGAGAATAGGGAGCCGCCTGTGCGTTACTGGGATTTGCTTCCTTCTCAAAACTCCAAAGAAAACAGTACATTCAAATGGTAATGAAGGAAGGGCCTGGGTGTAGATAATAGTGTATTAAACTTGGATGAGCTAATTGTGCATTTTCATGTGAATCAGCCTCCTGCTAAGACTCATTAGGAATGCACATTAAAGATACAGACAAGTGTACGCCTTTTAATCAAGTGTCTTATTTCTAACAACACTATTAGTATTGTGAGCATTCTGGTAAGTGGAGTTGTTATTTTTTTTTTTTTTTGGCTGAAATTTAATTGTGCAGCCCGGAAATCTGATTCTATTTCAAAGCTGCAAGAATATCTTCATGCGAGGGAGAGAGTGGGGAGGAACCGGGAGGGGGGAGAGAATGGACTAGAATAGGAATTGATCAATTAGTTGCTTTTCTCTTAAAAAACGAAATACGCGGGTCTGTTGAGCTGGATTCTTACTTGGAATCCATACCAATACCATGAAATATCAGTCTACAGATGGTAGCGAGGAAATGACGGCTAGTGCCGCGGATGGAGGGACGTCATGAACGGGACAAGTGTCGTCCAGAAGAGAAGAGGAATACTCATACGATTATGCTGAAACACCGAGAAGCAAGATAAAGCACCAGTGAGCTCGTTAAGAAATTAAAATACAAGTGACTTTTGTCTTTCCATTCTGACATTCCCTGCAGAATAAAAAAGTCCCCCTTCTTTCCTCAATTCAAATGCTATCATACTTCTGAAAGTAAAGCTTTTAATGTGGTTGTAATTAGTTCCAAGGAAGGTATGTCCAACGGAAAGGGATGTGTTTAGAAGATTTATTTGCCTTGACCTAGCTGTGTCTCAAGACTGAAGTCATATCTGTGGGATTCTGGGATAATGACACGCGGATCTCCTATTTTCCATTCCCCTGTTCTCATTTCTAGCGCCCTCTCCAAAGTGGGTGACCCAGCCAGTCAAGCACGCCACTGGTGAACCAGTAAGGAGGCATCTGAGAACACCAAGTCCCAGTGGGATTTCAGGAAAGAAAACCAGGACGGGGCTGCTGGCTCCCAGAGGTCTGTAGTGAAGGGTAAATTTCGTTTCTCCACCCCTTCATCTGGGAAGATGTTTGTAAGTATCCCATGTGTCCTATCAGTCCTGAGTAGTTGAAGTTTTGAGGTCCCTGAAGGATGGGCAGCCCATATCTATTTCTTAGGAAGTTTTGTTGCTGTTGTTGTTGTTGTTGTTGTTGTTGTTGTTGTTGTTGTTTGCTTGTTTGTGTTTTGTTCTTCGCAGTGCTGAATGAACCCAGGACCTCGGGGCCTCGTGCATGCTTGGCAAGTGCTCCAGCACTGAGCTACAGCCCCCGCTTCTTCTTGTGATCTTTAGAGATGCTGCTCCACTGGGCAAGTCCTATTGGCCCCAGCAGAAGGAAGTCACACAAACGAGCCAGGGTTTGCATCTGGAACACAGGGGCTCAATCCAATGGAAAAAGAGACCAGAGAGACTTCCTCCCCAAAATCAGAGAGGAGAGGAGAGGTCGACATGCTCATTCCCTCTGGACTCAAAAGGAAATTGCCATTCCTTCATCTCTTAACCCTGCAGAAGAGACCGGGCATGCCAAGGTATATAACTAAAAGACTCAACTCCACAACCGTACCTCAGTGTAAGAAATGCATAGGCCTTTTGTTATGACTTAAGAGGAAAGAAATGAAACATATCTAGTTAGATTCACAAAGAAATTCAAACTTTCAAAAGGAATTTAAAGTATGAGGGCAACTGGAAGACACAAATTGAAATCCTGGATCAAATGCCCTACTTTTTCTCAAGAGAGAAATAATCTCAGCAGATACATAGATAAGAGAGAAAGTGAAGCATTAATTAAACTTTTACCTTTAAAATAACCTCACTTCAGACTCTTTCATAGCTTCTGTCGACCTCGCTTTAAACAGTATTTTACTGTTGACTTCCGGGTCATAGGTAAATACGGAAAGAATTCCGTCTATCGCATAAAATTAGCATTTTTTGCAAATGATATTTTTGAAACCCTAAAGTCCTATCCCACACAAAGTATACCTAGAATTTTCATGATAAGAAGTATGAAGTTTTTCTATATGGAAATGTTTTAAGAAGTATAACACTCTGATCTCCTATTGCCCATTCATAATGTTATAACATATAGAAGGGATCTTCCTAAGATTACCCTATTTTATGACATACAGTTTGCCAAAACCTCTATAAACAAAAGGAACAATAGACTTGGAAAAAACATTAAAAATGAGGATGACAGTCAAAAGGCTAACACTGCTAATATACTCTGAGTTAGTCCAATTAATGAGTAAACTAAAAACAACTTATCAAGGGATATTAGCAGACACATCATAAGTGAAATATAATTTTGTTGGCGCCTTCAATTAGCCAAAGCTAAAAGATATACTTTTTGTGGTACTAGGAATTGAACCCAGGTACATTCTACCCCCAAGAAATACCCCCCAGCCCTATTTTATTTACTATTTTGAAACAGGGTCCCACTAAATTGCTGAAGCTATCCTCACACCTGTGACCCTCCTGTCTCTGCTCGCACGTACTAAAAATACAGGTATGCACCACAATGCCTGACTCAAAATTTTAAATTTTTATGGCATCTGGAGATGAAGAGAATTTGAAGAGAAAAGAGCATAACTATTCCTTGTTTTGAAAGTGTGAATTGTAACTGCTTTAATTTTTTTTTTTGCAAAATAACTGAGCAAGTTCTGTAAATCTAAAACACGAGTATTACTGGAACAAGCTGTCACACACTTAGGAATCAATACTAAAAATTTCAGACTTTAAGTTTTTGTATGGAAAACAACCCAAAAAAAGGCATAAAAGAATACATTTCAGCACAGAAAAAGGTTTGAAGGAATATGCTTCAAATTATTAGAAGGCCATAATGGGAGGGGTGAACACAGAAGGTGACACAAAATTTATTTTACATTGTTTCTATAATTTTAGTTTAGAAATTTGTTTTTTCTTTGTAATAAAAACTTCATAAATATCTTGTGTAGATTATGCACATCACACATGTATATTGTATATAATCTGTCTATACATATATCTTAGATGTACACTCATCTCTAGCACCAGTTTATGATGCTCAAATCACAGACCTATATGATCATAAGAATCTTCAGAATATTCGGTGCTCCTCAGATTCAGTTAGACCTGGGGAGCAGGACGTTGCCTTGACTGGGTCTCCATGGTGTGCCCTTTCCTCAGCACTGACAGAGCAACTTCTCTCCCTGTCCCCTGCTAGAGGAGGCTTAACCTCCTCTAGCCATCTGCCTTTAATCTTGTTTAAACCAGGTTCTCCAAAATGGTATTTTCCCAGGGGCATTGTATCAGTTATGTTCACAGCCCAAAGATCTGACCGCAAAACTCATGTGTCTTCTTTAATGGGGAGTATGGGGCCAGAAAAATGTAAGCTTTAGTATATTTCCATCCTAAAAATTTTTATTCTAACATAGGAGGTACTTAGGGAGATATCTACAACCAAGAACATAGTATTTGGCAAGAGAGAGAGAAGGTAATGCTCCTAACTCGGAAAATTTACAGCCTAGGTAAGAGGAAATACAAGCAAATCTGAACACTTATGCCCAGTTAGCACGTGGCCACCATATTGAATAACAGAGTTCATGTGTTTGAACCTAATTAAACCCCTTAGTTCCATATAAATTGTAAAGTACTTCCGATTTCTGTTCACACTTTCTCGAATAGTTCATTTTCATTGGGATTTACTAAAAGCAGCTCAGCCATTTGTTTCTCTAAATACCTTCTTATCTGGCCAGACTTTTATGGGCATTTATTTCACAATGCTTATAACCATAAAACCTAAAATTATGGTGTATTTCCCATATCAAGGTCTAGATCTACCTGCACAGTTTGGGATTTACTCTCACATTTACATTTACATGTTTGTGTGTGTGTGGTACTGGGGTTCCTGGAAACCCTTTTACCTCCGGGCTACACTCCCAGACACCTATTTTTATATTTTTATTTAGAAAACAGGCTCTCTTAAGCCAGCGAGGCTGGCTTCAAACCTGTGCGATCCTCCTGTCTCCGCCTCCCAGGCGCGGGGATTATGAAGCGTGCGCCACCATGCCCGGCTTACATTTACATTTTTGAAAGCACTAAGTCTGCTTTTTTTATTCTTTTCAGAAGATGCCCCTGCTTTAATAGAAAATATGAACAGCAAGAATGAGATTGTACTGTTGAGCGTTCTTAATGAACTCTAGTCCTATTATAAAGCTTGTACCTGCTCTGGTTCGTTCAGTAAAGACCAAGTAAGGCATCATCTCTGGTTACTTCACACACTGTCAGAGCGTCACACAGAGGCACTAAGCACTAAGAAATGGGAAATCCCTGGTTAATCACAATGACTTGTTAACTTAGAAGTTCTCGACCGACGGAGCAAACAGAACGGGACATGGCTGCAATCCGATCAATAAAATAGGAAATGAGGGCTTCAATTCAAAGAAGGAAGAATACCTAATCATGCTTCAAAATCAAAACTGTTACTGAACTTCTTTGAAATCGGGACAGGAGTCTCAATTTTAAAACTGAAAAACCACAGAGACTCCTTCAATGAGACTTTTATCTCGTTAACAAAATTTGAATGGAAATGCTCACATAAGACCTACGTCTGTTGGAGAGTGAATAACATTCCTGACACTGTCTTCAACAGCAGATTTGTAATAACCACTTAAGTTTTTGTTAAAAATCATTTCTTTCATTTTGTCTTCTTTTCACTTATTTTTATTTGAGTTCCAGCGATAGTTCTGCTTCTTTCCCAAATTAGGAAAATTCACCCAGGTATGCTCAAGTGTAATAATTTCATAGCAGAAAGGGGAAGTAATGGGAGTGGATAAAATGCAGTAATTATGCAGGTGCGACCTACACAGAGGGAAAATCCTGTTTATGGTTGGTCTACACCCTAATGGAAGAATTTTCCAACCCTCACAAAAACATTCATCAGTAAAGATTAGAATGGAAAAATAAAACAGTGGTTTTTAATGGTCCCTGGACATCAGCTACAAGATTATAATTTACATGGAATATCATCATCACTGAATTAAAGATCCTATAATCAGGAAGAAGAGATGGGACATTGTTGTATAGTCTTAACTCCTGACTTAAAATACCTGCTAAGGCAGGCGTGGTGGTGCATGCCTGTAGTCTCAGATACTTGGGAGGGAAAAAGCAAGAAGATGGCTTGAGCCCAGGGATTAGAGGTTCACCTAGGCAACATAACAAGAACCGACCTCAAAAAATAAATAAAAAGGAGCTGGGCATGATGGCACATGCCTGTCATCCCAGTACTTGGGGTGCTGGGATAGGAGGATTGCAGGTTCAAGGCCAGTCTCAGCAACTAAGCAAAAACTGTTTCAAAATTAAAAGAGGCCACGCATGGCAGCATATTCCTGTAATCCCAGTACTTGGGAAGCTGAGTTAAGAGGATCATGAGTTTGAGTACAGCCTCAGCAACATAGCAAGACTCACTTTCCAAACGAAAAATAAAAAGGGGGTTGGGAGTAGAGCTCAGAGGTAAAATGCCCCTGGGTTCAGTCCCTAGTAACACACACACACACACACACACACACACACACGAAAATAAAATAGGCTGGGAGATAGCAAAGAAGTAGCACGCCCCTGGATTCAATCCCAGTACCAAAAATAAATTAATTAAAATTAAAATATTTGCTTTTCTCCTACTAATGCTAAATCCCCAAACTCACCATATACAAATGAGTACCTCATTCAATGGTACTGTTACCCAGCCCACAACGTGCATCAGACCTTGCAGGGTAGACTACTGTCCGCTACGTGCTCTGAGAAACTCCTTCGTAGCATTTATTCCTGTTAGGAGTTCGCATGGCTTCCTGCCAACCTGCTTAAGGCCCGATTTCTTGTTAGGCGTTTAATGGCTGCGTCCTTTTCTGTTCATCACAGAAGCCTCAGTACTTGACTTTCAGGAGTACCCAGTAGACACAGCACTTTTATTTTCTTCGTTACCTTCCAGGTTTCAGAAGATCTAATCATCTCTAATTTCACAGACCTCAGAACTATCATGAGCCCTGTTGCCGGTTACGTTTTCCTAAAACACAAATGTATCGCGTTGCGCCTTAACAGTTTTCCAAGGTTCCTCATTATCTCGTGTCTAGGCCTGCCTTCCTCAGTCAGCATTCCCAGGGAGAATTAAAGCACATGCCCCAGACACACACCGTGTGTCATAAGTGAACTCCTAGTCTATGCGTCAAGACTGGCGATGGCTCAGTACCAACTTTAGGAGGGTTGGGAAAGTGATCGCTCAGTTTGTTTTATGGAACGAGTAATTCTCTGGCGGAACCCCAGTTGAGAAAGTTCCAGGTCAATAATATGGATCTGCCTTAATTTTCTATTCTCCCATAACTCCTCGCGTTCCCTTGGTAGCCTCCAAATTGGACTTTGGCGGTTACCCTCAGGTATTTCTGTTCCACTCCTTACTATTCCCGCTCCCTTGCATATTTATTTCCTCTCTCTCTTTGGGTAAAAAATCCTATCTAGTCTTTAAGATAAATCACAAATACTCCATATAAAGGTTTTCTTCACTGACCCGGTAAAATTTTTATTTCTTCTTTGGGGCTTTCTGGGATATGTTTCACTTAACTACACTTAGTTTACCGTTACGGATATTTTTCTCTATTTCTTTTAACCTCTCCTAGGAGTTCCTAAGAAGGCTGAACTTTTATCCACAGCAAAGAATATTGTGTCTTTTGCAGAGTGGATGCTCAGTTCAGAGGGCAGACCACCACACTACTGAGGAAAAGCATCTGAGCATAGCTATAAACTCCTGGAAAGCTAAAGGAGAGAGCGCATTTGTCCTCTGATTCAAATGTCATTTTTCCATCACTGCCAAAGAGCTGGCCCAGAGAAACCATCAAAGGATAACCAGTTATTGTTTCTTTGAAGGTCTATGTTCTTCATTAAAATACAAGGATCACACACACACACACACACACATACACACACACACACACACACACACACACACACACACACACCCCTTTCTATGCCAGAATTGCACTTTGACGTATCCTTTCTCCAGGGAAAGGGATTGGCATAAGAGCACAGTTGAAAAGAGGACAAGACACTTCAAGATTTGTATGTAACACTGTCCTTCCAAAAGTAGGATGATGGCTCACATTTGTAATCCCAATACTTGAAAGCCTGGGACAGGAGGTTTGCAGGTTTGAGAACAGCCTCAGCAAAGTAGTGAGACGCTTTCAGCCTAGCAAGATCCTTGTTTCAAAATAAAAATTAAAGCCGGGCATGGTGGCGCACGCTTGTAATCCCAGCATTCGGGAGGCTGAGACAGGAGGATCCTAATTCGAAGACAGCCTCAGCTGTTTAGTGAGGCCCTCCACAACTCAGTGAGACCCTGTTTCAAAATAAAGAATAAAAAAAATAGGGCTGGAGGTATAGCTCGGAGGTAGAATGCCCCTGGGATTCATCCCCATTACCACAAAAAAAAAATTTTTTTTTTAATAATGCTGCGGTGTAGCTCAGAGGTGGGATGCCCCGGGTTCAATCCCTAGCACCATACACACACAAATAAATAGGGATGTTTCCTTTGATTTTTGGTTGAGACTCTCATTCTTCAGCAGGTTGTCTTTCTACTTATTATGCAAATATTAGTCTTTTTTGGCAACTGTCTACTATTATTATATGATTATACCATTCTAAAAATGTCCACATAGGCTCTGATACATTATACAAGAGTATACACATTCTATATACACACACACATATATATATAATGTTCACATATACAAGCAGGCATACTTTTCAATGTACATCCAATTTCAATTGTCTGCATCCATGGCTAACTTTTGCAAAGTTCACTGTAATATGTATCCTGTGTGTACAAAGCTGATTGTGATGCTATTATATTATAAATCTTTCTGGCACATTCTCATTTGTGATATTTAGTACACTATTACTGCAGTGTGTTAAACGGTCCCTCAATGGCTATAAAAAAAAAAAGGTGAACCCGCATTTGTTAGTGCTTAAAGAATCAGAGTGTAAATCACGAGAAGTGTATAAGAGTCGATGTTTACATATAAAATGTGGCCATGGGCTCAGGGGTTCTTTACGAACCGCATTTAGAAAAGCAAACATTAAATTGAAAATCAACTGCAAATGGCATTCTTTTGAGCCTAAATCTAATAAAAAAATACTTCAGGAAAATTTAACTCTGTGTTAAAAGGTCATGAAAATTCTGTGGATGAATGTTATTCCAGTAGAGTTAGCTATTAGTCCTGAATTTGGCTAGAGCAGAGCACACCCACCCACAAAACAGGCCAACTAGACATTGCCACATAATCCTGTCCTGTGAATTCTTTTCATTTAAATGCCAATAAATAAAGATATACAGTTATAGGTATATAAGTATGTATGATCATAATTTAACAACAGTGAATGCTAAAAATATATTTCTTAAATTTTCAGATTTTCTATAAATGCATGAACAAAGAAATCAAAAACCATATAGCATAAAGATGTCAAACAAAGGAATCATTAAGGCATAAATTGTACACAGTATTATAAAATTAGAGCAGAGTAAGCAACATATCATAGTAAATAGAAAGGAGATGGATTCTCTACTAAGCCTTTGACTGAGAAATTACACAGTGTTTACACCACCCACCCAGGCAGCTTGACACTAAGATCTTCATTGATGGAAAGATCTTCAAGTCATATCAGGAGCCCCACTAGAATAAGACCCCCCCTTTTTAACAATGGGATCTAGTCTTATACTACCAAATGCAAGACTACAAATACAAGACCACATCGGTCTTTTTTTTTTTTAATAAATTAACAACAAGGATGCTCAGAAGTCAACCAGTTACTTGAAAAAAGCACTTCGAGCCAGGCATGGTGGTGCACACTTATAATCCCAGTACTTCAGAGGCTGATACAGGAGGATCATGGGTTTGCTGCCAACCTCAGCTATTTAAAGAGGCCTCTGCACCAGGATCAGAGCCTGCCGAGGGGTTAGGCCGGTGCCGGGGCCAATGGCCGGCAGCAGAGCCTGCCGTGAGGCAAGGCCGCTACTGGGGCCTCCGAGGCCAGGCTTGGAGCCAGCTGAGGGGTTAGGCTGGTGTCGGGGCCAGCGAGACCAGACTCGGGGCCTCCCATGAGGCAAGGCCGCTGCTTGAGCCAGCAAGGTCTGGATCGGTCCACCAGGTAGCCAGGCCACTACCGGGGCCGTCAAGAGTGGGATCGGTACTTGCAACATGGCATGCACAGAGAAATATCGCAGAAAATTAAAACCAGATGCTTCCCCTAATCAGCAAAAACTAGGAGGAAAGGGGCAACAGGAAGAGGTAGAGCTATAGAAAGGGCCCTAGAGTGAAACAACTAAGGTGACCAATCAGAGGGTATGGAATAGGGGAGGATGGAGCCTCTTTAAAACGCAGGAGGTACATAAACAAACGTATCAAAGTTATTCACCAAACAAGCATGGGATCGAGGGAGAGGGAGGGGGAGGGAATGGGATGGGGACTGGATGAGGGCTAATTGGATGATGTGTACTTGTATATCCTCTCAAGTCTTGTACTCCACAATGTGATATATGATTACAATGCACCAATTTAAAAAAATAAAAAAATTTAAAAATTTTTAAAAATAAATAAATAAATAAATAAATAAAGAGGCCTCTACAACTTAGTGAGACCCTGTTTCAATAAAAACTAGGGCTAGGGGTGTAGCTTGGAGGTAGAATGCCCCTGGGTTCCATCCCCAGAAGAAAAAAAAAAAGAAGAAGCAGAAGCACTTAGTAACTTGCGATCTGCCGTGATATTACCTAAATGCTAACTCACGAGAAAGCTGGAAAACTTTTTTAAAAACAAATGGTAAAGAATACGCTTTTTACAAAACAAAGAGCAATGTGGCTCAAAATACTAAGTTGAACTGACTATATGGCTTGAAAAAAATGTGTTACCCTTTCAACCTTCAGTCCCTTCATTATAAAAATAAAAACTTCCAGCTTCTTTAAAATGTCACACCTGACATTATGATGCACCAATAAAAAGAAAGAAAATAAAGCGTCACATGCTGCAGCCTAGTTTTCATGTAAGATACACACAAATACATATATCCATATGCATGTGCACACATGGTGGATTAGTAGGAGACGGGTCATGTCATTTTCCTGAAAATTGAAAGTCTTTAAAAATCCACCAACACATATGTACCTAGGAAATGGCTCTTACAATGCAAAACTCAAGGCTCAGTGGGTAGATGCAATGGAATTACAACATGAAACGCTTGATGCCGTACCTTGCGTGCTTAGAAAACTCTCAGTCAATGGTGGCCATTGCTAGTCTATCCCTATTGGCTCCTTGTTTCATTGATGGGCGAGTGAAATGCTAAAGACGGGGCCTGGGCTGTGCAAAACAACAGTGGGATGCTGTCATCTGTGCAAACTCAAGTGAAGGCTCTCGAGCAAAAGAAGAGAACAAGGAGAAATCATCAGTGACCTACTCTCCCTTTCCCCTCAATGAACACACGCGGCGGTGCAAGCGTGATCTCGCAGCAGTCGGCTACTCCCTCAGTCAGCCTTTCTGCAGCCAATACTGTGAATAACCTAGCTCACTACGTATGATCCTGGGGTTCATTATACACAGTTCTCCATCATTAGCAAGCAGGGAAATGCAAATCAGAACTTCCCTGAGCTTCTAGCTAACTCCAATTAAGGTACACCTCATCAAGAATACAAACAATAATCAGTGCTGGCGAGGATGTGGGGAAAGGGGGATTCTTCTATACACTGTTGGTGGGATTGTAAATTAGTGCGACCACTCTGGAAATCAGTGTGGAGGCTCAAAAGACTAGAAATGCAACCACCGCATGGCCCAACTGTACCACTCCTCAGTAATCTTTCCAAAGAAATTGAAGTTAGGATATTAAAGCGATACCTGCATACCCACGTTTATAGCCGCACAATTCACAACAAATTACAGCACCAACCTGGATGACGAGCAACAGATGAACGGATAACAAAAATGTGGTCTATGCACACAATGGAGTTTTACTCAGCCATAAAAAGAGCAAAATCACAGAAAAAATGAATGCAGCTAGAGGCTATATTATGTCGAGATCAGGCAGGCTCAGAAAGTCAAGAAGAGTCATGTGTTTTCTTTCATACATGGCAGCCAGAACAAAAATAGGAAGCAAAGGAGACTTCAGTCAAACGAGGAGAAAAAACATCAGGAGAGTGGAAGGGGATTGGGGGATGGGGGGGTGAAAATGAGGGCTGATGGAGAGAACAGTTCAAATAAGGTTACATCCTTGCGGAAAGGTTTCTCACTAACATGTATGGGGAAGGAGGTTATATGGAAGGAAAAACATCAAGAGATCTGTGCCTGTATCACCCTGAATCTCACTAGGATGTACAATTACATCACACTGATAAAAGTATAAAAACACATACACGGTTTTCATAGGGTGTAAAGCCAAAAACGCTGGGCAGAATTCCATCTGATACTCAAAAGAGGAAGCACTGGTTGGATCAAGGCTACAGGAGAGGTGGGCCTTGCTGGTCTCACTGAGGTCACTCACACCCAGATGCTTACATTATGAGTGACATTTGGAACAGGCAAGAGGATTGTTCTGCTTTTCCCGGGCTCCACCTTTTAGACTGACTTGAGAAGCCTCCCTGGCATAGACTATTGCTTCACTTTATAAATATGAATGGAAGAAAAAAAAATATCCTCGGGGAAAAGACAAGAAATATTTTCCTGGTTCCACTAGAAAGAGTGTTTGTGACCAAACTTAAATCCAGTGCAGAAAGTCAAATGCTGAAGATGGTTTGGTTTAATCCCAGTGAGCCAGACTCCTCCTCCCAAAGAAAACCTAGCAAATTAATTGTTGTATTTGAGGAGCAAGAAGCAAGGACATATCAAAGCAAACTTGATTGCTAATGGGAAGGTGATTTTTTGCTGGAAGCATCTGAGAAGGAGACTCAGTCCTGGGAAAATGCAAACAGCATTAATCCATGGGCTGGGGCCCTGGCTAAAGACTTGGGTATCGTGGGATTCGAAGGCAGGGATGGCCATTTTGCAGGAAAATGCCTATTTAGGGTCTATGTGTATCTCTCTGTATGTATGTGTGCCCGCGCATGCGCATGAGAAAGAGCGCCATTAAGGCAGCAGGGAGATTTGAGGAAAATACTGGCAGATGATACAGCACTGAATATTCAGGGTTTTGCTACCCGAAGGATGACAGCCTGAGCTCTTTGATTCCCTGGTGCAGAAAAGTAATATTGAACACCTCTTTGGCTGCCTCCCACTGGTCTTGGTTAGGGGATCACTGGATGAATTGCCACCAAGATTTAGGCTCCGTGAGGAAGGACCGGGCAGTAACCGAAAAGTCAGAAACCAAATGAACGCAATCCCTCCTTCCCCAGTCATCTCAGTGAAAGTCGGCCTTGCTCTGCCACGCATAGGACATCTAGGGCAATTTTCTGGCCAGCTGGCCCTGAGAAGGAGTGACTGCACGCCCCAAATGTCCGAGGTGCTTCTTTACAGGCATCTGTAAAGCCTGCCAGCCCCGAGCTTGACTGTTTTAAATCTCCCTTCCCACAATCCTCCCCGGCCTGATGGGTTGGAGCAGGGTGGGGCCCGGGGAGGGTGGAGGTGCCAGCCCAGGGTCTAAGGCCATGGTTACAGGATCTCCTTGTGAGGAGAAGGAACCTGGCACGAAGACAGAGATTTCGATAAATGTCTACGGGTCCCTCTTCAATGAAATCTTCCGACTTAAGCTGCAAAATGGACTTGGTAAATGCTGCATGAAAAGGGCTACTTCTCTGTATTGTGGGGGGGGGGGGGACATCAGGGGTGTCATTGGATCTTTACACAGGTCAGCCAAGCGTGGTGGTGCACACTTGTCATCCCAGTACTTGGGAGGCCGAGACAGGAGGATGGCAGGTTCGCGACCAGCCTCACCAACTAACTGAGAACCTATTTCCAATTAAAAAAAAAAAAAAATGGGCTAGTGGGTACAGCTCAGAGGTAGAATATCCCTGAGTTCAATCCCCAGTACCACAAAAAATAAAATACACAGGTAGTAAACACAGCTATGAGCCCTGAGATTCCATTACAAAGGCAGCAATTACATCAAAAGAAAAAAAATGCATCTTCTCTAGGTACCTCTATGAAATTATCCATGCCAATCTCAATATCACGCGCAGGGAAGGGGAGGGAGTGGGACGGGAGCCGGGGAAGCTCCCCCAGGGCTGTGTGCGTGTCTGTTCCTATCACTCTGGGCTTCATTATGCTGTGAGATTACAATGCACCAATAAAAGTATAATTTTTAAAAATGCACCGTCTGCCCTCAAGTAAGATTATCTACTTGCTGTCCCTTTCTGACAGAAAAAAAAAAAAAAGACAAGGCAGAAAATACTCCGTAAGACAGAATTGCTAAGCAGCTGGCTAATCGTGGACTCTGCAATTATTATATTTTCATTCTGGCTCCAAAAAAGGAAACACTTAAAATGAATGAAATATGCAGCGATGCCTCTGGCAATGAAATTAAGCCACCTTATTAACTGTGAAATTTTTATAAAGGTTTCAAGAAATACTCATTAGGCCTTTTGTTTAAACCGAACTTCCTCTCCTACCCCGTCTTAATTCCTAGAATAGGAAGCAACTCTTACTTAAATCCCTCAGGTTTTTTTTTTTTAAGGAGAAATAGCAAAATAAAATACTTACCTATTTTACAGATGGAACATATGTTTAAAAAAAAACACGAGGTCTATTTCCTGTTGTATTCAGCTTCTTATAGAGATTATCTTATTGTTACTATTATTATCACTATGTTCAAATCATTGTGCTGGGTGATTGCACGGTGTATCATTGCTACATTAAAAAATCAGGCAAGAGAGGAACTAGTATTGTTTCTCACTAAATAAGAAAAGAGTTTTCCGGGTGCCATTCACTTTCTTTAGCTCCCACTGCTAATAGGTCCCAAGTCTCTATTAAATCCCATACTGGAGCCATTCCAAAGTCCACAAACACTCATCCCATCAGTGATATTTCCATATGCAAACTTGTCAAAGATCAATGAGAAAATACATAATTTACATCTTGTGATTACACGGGTCAGCCTAATAAAGCCAATGCAATTTGAGACATTTTCATTAAACATTAGCTATCTTGCCCATAAATGTTTTATAAATATTAATATCAAATTATTAAAGTCTCTAAATACTTAATAGTAAAAGCCCACATATTATTATTGTGACTTTGTCTTTCGGAGATGATCCAAAGAAACAGTCATAAAATGAGAATGTTATTGGAAATTTTTTTATCACCAGAGTTTTAATCACTTCAAAATTATATTTGGCATTCTCGACTAGGAGGATAGAGCTATATATTCAATTGGAGAGATTATGACTAAGAGGATTACCAGTAAATTCACAGGAGAAGAAGCAGCTACCTAGAAATACTGTTTTGATCTCAGGAATGTTTCCACCTCTTTCCCACATCCTACACCAGAGAGAGAGAGAGAATGAGAGAGAGAGAGAGAGAGAGAGAGAGAGAGAGAGAGAGAGAGAGAGAGAGAAGAGAGGGAGAGAGAGAAGGGAGGGAGAGAGAGAGGAGGGAGAGAGGGAGAGAGAGAGGAGAGAGAGGAGAAAGAGGGAGGAGAGAGAGAAGGGGAATAGAGGGGGGAGGGGGAAGAGGGGAGAGAGGAGAGAGAGAAAGGAGAGAGAGGGAGGAGAGAGGGGAGAGAGAGAGGAGAGAGAGGGAGGAGAGAGAGGGAGGAGAGAGAGGGAGGAGAGAGAGGGGAGAGAGGGAGGAGAGAGAGAGAGGAGAGAGGAGAGGGGAGAGAGGGATAGAGGGAGAGGGAGAAAGTGAGAGAATGAGAATGAAGAGAAGGAAAAATAAAATAGGTAGAAAACAACTATCTGGGAACAGGCACAACGGTACAGACCTGTAATCCCAGCTACTCAGAAGACAGAGGCAGGAGAACTGCAAGTTTGGGCAACTTAGTGAGACCTGCCTCAAAAGAAAATTAAAAGGGCTTAGAATGTAACTCAGCCTTAAGCCTAGCATGCTTAAGGCCCTAGGTTCAATCCCCAGTACAAAAAAGAAAAAACAGCTACCTTACAAAGTTTGCCTGCTCTGAAAAATAAGTCTCGCTTACCTATTGCACATTATGCATATCTTTTTAAAAATCTAAGCCACCAGACATCCTCTGTACCTATAAACAAAGAATGCAAGACTGGCAGATAAATCAAGGCTGCATAATCACCTCTATCACTAAAGTGGTTGACTCCAGTTAACTGAGTCATTGACAATACGCACAGTTGGATGCCACAGCCTATTCAAATAGCCCTTTTGCTTTAAAGATAAAAACCAGCATTCAATAAAGTTGCACAGCATATATAAGTATTGAGCATACACTCCTTTCTAAAACATTTTGCAGTTAAATATACTACACTGGGTCAGCCAGGCATGGTGGCACAGGCTGTAATCCCAGCAACTGGGAGGCTGAGACAGGACGATTGCAGATTCAAACCCAGACTCAGCAATTTAGTGAGGTCTCTCAGCAACTTAGCAAGACCCTGTTTCAAAATTAAAAATAAAATAGGGCTGGGGTTGTAGCTCAGAGCTAGAATGTCTCTGGGTCCAGCCTCCAGTACCATGTATACATACATACACATACACATACATACATACATACTGTGTCAAGCAGGTTCTCAGCTCACATGTATCTGGGATCAGTATTACTGCCTGTATGCTTTTGAAACTGGAAGAGATGTTTCCATGACATCTACTTTTCCCAATTTATTTTTTTTGGGGGGTGGTACTGGGGTTCCTGGAAGCCCTTCTATCTCCGGGCTACACTCCCAGACCTATTTTTACATTTTTTTTATTTGGAAACAGGGTCTCCTAAGCCAGCGCGCGCGGCTGGCTTCGAACCTGCGCAATCCTCCTGTCTCTGCCTCCCAAGCGCGGGGATGACAAGCGTGCGCCACCGCGCCCGGCTACTTTTCCCAATTTAAAACAGCACAACGGAAGAACTTGAAGATAGGATTTCGAAGGCTACTTCTAATGAAAGCAAGTCACCAGTAATTAAAAATAATAGGAATCTGGTATTTATTCCTTGGGGCTGGGATATTGACGAATCACTCACCATCAGACGCAAGCTAATAAAACATGAGACAATAGCTTGGAGGGAGGAAAAACCTGCAAATTCTACAAAATGTGGATGATGTTCATCCTACCCAGGCCTTCATGGTACAGAAAGCAGAAAAAAATCAAGAGCAGGTGAGTTCCCTTGGGCAATGAATGATCAAAAATCCATAAGGAGTGATAAAAGCGCTCTAAATTAGAAACTAGACTAGTAGTCTAGTAGTATGTAGTCGTGTGTGTGTGTGTGTGTGTGTGTGTGTGCGCATGCGTGCATGCATTTTGCTGGGGATAGAACCCAGGCGCTTTCTACCTCCGAGGTACACCCCCATCCCTATTTTATTTTTTAATTGGAAACAGGGTCTTGCTAAATTGCTGAAGGCATAGACATATTGCTTTAAAGTTGTGATCCTCCCGTTTCAGCCTCCCGAGTACTGAGATTGTAGGCATACGCTACTGTGCACAGCTTATAGTCTTGGCTTGCACAGAAAGTATACACGTGATCTCAGTCAAGGTGTCTCAAGAAAAACTGATGAATCAGATTTAGGGTTTCTTGAAGTTTAACTTCTAAACTTCCCAAGTAACAGACGCACAGAACCAGTTATTTTCATGATCTCTGCCCTTCAAAATCCCAACAGTCTGATACTAAGCATGAGTTCACCGCTCCCCTCCAGCATCCGTTTAGACCCTTCCCTTCTTAACGACTACCAAAAAAGGCAAAGGTGAGGTTGATGTTATGTTTATGTAATCCTTCATCTTCGTGGACTGGTTTTCTCAAAAGGAAGATGCAGAGGTCAAGGTTACACAGTATAAGCATCACACACAGTTGTCTAGTTGACAGTCTGTACAGCTGTATCCAGTTGCCCTAGGCTGGTTGGGATTGGGCCATGTAGGATACCTGGATGTGGGGTGAATACTCATGAAATCCTACCCATGACATTATCAGAACCAGGAGAAATAAAGGTATGAGAAACGAGGCACAGAGTTTAGAAGAGGTAGGATCATTGTGCATTTAGCAATAATCCTACTGAGAGATAAATGTAAATGATGACTATTTTCTTTTTGGGGAGGTTTATGATTGCCCATATCTTTATAGGGAGGATTAAAGTTATAACTTTATATGTGCATTTCTTCCCCCAAATGCTTTTAAGATTAATCAAATACCCAAAGAGAAAATTAAGGGTTGAAATCTAATAGAAGCATTTAGTATATTTCAAAATGAAATGCATAAAGAGTTCAGTTTATTCAGATCCATCTTGAATGGCAGCCAAGTCTCAGAAGGTTTACCCATCAATTATTAGTGAAAATAACATAGTGTCAAAAAAGAGTTCTCTGTATTCCAAATCAAACAGAAACTTCTACAAAATTCTTTACTTATTCCTGCATGTGTACAGGAAACTATGTGAGTATTGTGCGGGAATATATAAATAGGACTGGGTGCAGGTGAGTGAATATACCCATTTGTGGACTGGTGAGTGGTTGTGTGTGTGTGCATGTGTGTGTGTGTGTTAGAAAGAGCTTACATGTGGTCTTGTGGCAGGTAGGCCTGTGGGTGTGAAGGTGTGTGTATTTATGTAGCTCCTAATGTGTTTTTATACAATATGGAAATCTCTCTGAAGCCATACATCCTTCTATAACCAGAAACACACAAAAGTCTGTCTTCAATGTCATAGGAATGTTCTCCCACCAAATGATGAAGTCTACCTGTTTACCCTGGTGGTAATTTATGGAAATAATTTTTTGGGGGGATGTTGAACCCAGAGTTATTCTACCTTCAAACTACAACCCCAACCCTATTTTATTTTTTAATTTGAAACAAGGTCTCCTGCTAAGGTACTGAGAGACCTCACTAAGTTGCTGAGGCTGGCCACAAACCTGAGATCTTCCTGTCTCAGCCTCCCAAGTACTGGAATTATAGGTAGGCACTACCACACCCAGCCACGGAAATACTTTAAACAAAGCAGAAAAATGGGGGGTGCACCTCAGTGGTGAATTCTTGCCTAGCATGCATGAGGCCCTGGGTTCGACCCCTGAAACCACAAAGATAAACAGACCCTAAAACAAGCAAGGCATGGAAAGATGTGGGTATCATACCATATCCATGTAGATAATTCCTTAAAAAGCTTTGATACAGAACAGAAAATAGGAGCAAACATTCATCTCATAAGGGAAAGCTATTCTAAAAATTAGGGAATATAATTATAACCTATATTTGCCTACAAGGTCATGAAATTTGTGATTCTTAGTTGGTACAGAAATAGAATTCACAAGTCAACAAATCAATCACCATGATCAAAGTCCAGAGTGTATATATATATTCTCCAATGATTTTCAGTAATTTTGCAAAATTAAATGCTTTTTAGAAACAACAAGATTTTCATGTGACTGGGAGGGTGGCAATGATGCAGCTCTAATTTTTCAGTGGTTATTGGGAAATTAGGCAGTTAGGTGTTAATGGTCATGCTAAATCCATAATGGGGAAGGGAATGATCGCATTAACACACACCATATGTTTACAATCGTTTTGCTGTGGTGACTCTGCCATCTCTTAAGGGAGAGGAAAAGTTCAATTTCAAATGGGAGGAGAAAGAGGAGTACCCTCCAAGCCGCAGCCAAAAATACAATCAATTCTATCCTCTCCTTTCCACCAGGCGTCTCCAAGTCCCACCACTCCGCTCACGATTCTTTTTAAATATACTTTTATCCGTGCATTGTATTTATACATCAGAATGAGGCTCTGAGTGATGGCAATACACGTGCCCACACCTGGTGTGCTTCAGACCCTCCAGGTCCCACCCCACACCCTCCCCTCTCCCATACACGTCATTGATATTGGCGCTGATAATTTCGCATCTGTGCATAGCTCCTTTTGTTTCATTCATCGAGTCTCTTGGGACATTTTATTAATTTTTAAATTCTTTTTGGTACTGGGAATTGAACCCAGGAGCATTCTACCTCTAAGGTACACACTGAGCCTCTATGTGTTTATTTGTTTTCGAAACAAGGTCTCACTAAGTTGCTGAGGTTGGCCTGCAACCTGCAATGCCCCTGTCTCGGGGTCCCAAGCACTGACGTTACAGGCCTGTACCACCACACCCCATTGTTAGGATTTTCTGAATAAGGCACCATCAAATCTTCATTTCTTTTGTTATCCACTCTCTTCTCTCTCCCCCTCCCTCTCCTCCCTCTCCCTCTCTCTCTCTCTCTCTCTCTCTCTCTCTCTCTCTCTCCTCTCTCCTCTCTCTCTTCTCTTCCCCCCCTCTCTCTTTGTCCTCAGTTTGCCAATTCTATACCTAGCTCTTCCTCTTTATCTTAGTCAAATGAGAGCCCTGGACGCCTCTCACACATGCACATCCATCTGTCCGGAGTATGGTGCACGGGCTCCTTTGCAGTACCACCTCCATGGCACCTACCTTTCCTACCCACACTACACTCACACTTTTTTTTTTTTTTTGCGGTACTGGGGATAGAACTCAGGGCCATTCTACCTCCAAGCTACACCTCCAGCCCTATTTTTTTATTCTTTATTTTGAAACAGGGTCTCACGGAGTTGCAAAGGCCCTCACTAAGTAGCTGCTGTTTGCAAACCTTGATCCTCCTGTCTTAGCCTCCAAATGCTGAGATTACAAGCATGTGCCACCATGCCCAGCCACACTCACACTTTTGAATTCAAGAATAGGACATTCATATGTCAGGCGTGGTGGCGCACGCTTGTAATCCCAGCATTCGGGAGGCTGAGACAGGAGGATCCGGATTCACGGAAAGCCTCAGCTAATTAGTGAGGCCCTTTGCAACTCAGTGAGACCCTGTTTCAAAAATAAAAAATAAAAAATAGAGCTGGGGGTGTAGCTCAGAGGTAGAATGCCCCTGGGTTCCATCCCCAGTACCACAAAAAAAAAAATAGGATAATCATGAAATAAGTTGGTTTCCATTTAATGATCAGCCTCAACATGAGCTCCCCAAAATCTACATAATCTGCACACATGTTGAGGGGAAAAACTTCTGACCATCTCTCAATTTTTTTAACTTAGTTTTAAAAAAATATATGCTTGGCATGTCCTTGTGGGGCATGGCATATAAACAACATAATAATGATGATGATGATTCATTAGCATCCTTTCCATGGATGATAAATACCCTGAACTGAATCCCTGTCATGGGACACACAGATGTGTGCTGTAGCTAAGGCTCAGGATGATCTGGGAGGCCTGTGGTCCTGCCTCACAGGTTAGAAACACAGAATCAAGCAAATGAAGCAACTACCTTCCCCAGGGTCACTTGGAAGATATTGCGTTACCAATCAGGGATGCAATTATTGCTAGTTCATTATTCACTGTAGCATCCAGTAAGTAATCCCCTTTTGAAAGCCAAGAGACTTGATTTAACTTACCCACAGTTTCTTCTTAGTTTGCTGTTTGTTTCTGTTTATTATCTCTAACCACCACTAACGTGATATAAATTTATCAGAGGCAGCATATCCTTGGCGCAGAAATTGCGTAGACAGTACACCCACTAAGGAAAAAAAAAGTGGATGCAGCCCCTTTTACCGGCCTCTAGCTGGCACCTTTTGAATATTTCTAATAGATCCATCTCACCTTGATCCAAACGAGAATCAAAGGGGAGCCAGGCGTGGTGGTGCAAACTTGGAATCCCAGTACTTGGGAGGCTGAGACAGGAGGATCACAGGTTTCAGGAGAGCCTCAGTATGTAGGGAGACTCTCACCAATCTACCAAGACCCTTTTTTAAATTAACCCAAAAAATTTTTTTTGTTAAAGGGCCGGGAGTGTAGTACAGAGGTAGAATGACCCTGGGTTCAATCCCCAGTATCACAAAAGAATCAAAGGAGGCTAGAATAAGGGAGATCCGTAAAAACGACGGAGAAAATACCTCCAAACATCCCTTCTCCATAGCAAGGGATGAGAAAACTGTTGGGGGTTTTATTGCTGTTTTCGTTTTGTCCAAATGAACATGTCCATAACTCTAGACCTGAACAAAGACTGTGGCAATCCAGAGAGTGCTTATTCAAGAAAACCCGCTAGACCTCAGGAAGAGCAGAGTTTTGTGGATTCCGGTTCTCTTTTAAGCTTCCCCTGTTCTGTTCCCCCATGCTACACAGCTTCACATCTACAGTTTGGCAGCCCGTGGAGTGGGAAGAGCAGGACCTGAGCTCCTTCAAAGCCCAATCTGAGAGAATTCCTTCATTATTTAACCGGCCTGGTAGTTTCCTGGAAGATTCTGCCTTTAAGTGATTCAGATTTTGTTCCAGGGAAGGCGGGCATCATTTGTGAAAAATAAGACACAGTTGCTTCGCATCAAGAATGTCCAGAGTAGTAGCAAACAGTTGAGGAAAACATAGATTAGTAATAAAGGTTGAAAAGGGAAGCCTGGGGAATGAGCTGTCCATAGGGGGACTCAAAAGCTCCAACATACACCTGCAAATCTAGAAGGCCATACATGAAATAGAGACCTCTTGAATATGTGCAGAAAATATCTGATATTCTTACAGTGAATTCTGCACGATCAGGAAATGCGGGCTAGGCAGCATCACAAAATGCCAGCTGGCATTGGAGGGATGCCTAAGACATTTCCTTATAAGTAAAAATTAAGGGTCCGTTAACTAACAGATCTGCCCTACAACAAACATTCTAATAAATTAAAGTCTTTCCTCCAGCTAAAAGGGCCCCAGAGAGTAAAGTAAATTTATATGAAAAAAATAAAGAACATTGGTTAAAAATATATATATATATATAATATATATAATATATAAACCAGCGAGGCTTTCAATCTACACCAGTGTCTTGGTCACCTGAGTTTTGATTTCTCACAATTGAGATGGAGACAGATTATTTTAAAATAAATCCATGCCAGGTGTGGTAGCTCACACTTGTAATCCCCGCACTTGGGAGACAGAGACAGGAGGATCGCGCAGGTTCGAAGCCAGCCTCGCTGGCTTAAGAGACCCTGTTTCCAAATAAAAATATTTAAAAAATAGGTCTGGGAGTTTAACCGGGAGGTAGAAGGGTTCCATCCCCAGTACCACCAAAATAAAATAAATCCAAACACATTCTCTTTCATTTCTACAAATACAATTACATTACCTTTGTATTTGGCATGTACACATGGCAGATTTTCTTCAAGAAAACTGTAAATGTAGCTACCAAATTATAATTTTGGTGAAAGTATTTTGTATAATAGGTTTAGCAAAGCCATACATACATAAACATGTATCTTTATTTAAGTGGATGAGCGTGTGTATGTGTATATATATATATGTGTGTGTGTGTGTGTGTGTGTGCTTTAGAATATCAGATAAAATGAATTGATGAGATTATTTTAAATAGTTGATTTTCTCTCTCATTTCCATCTGATGGCAATCAATGAATTTCCATTTTATAAAAATATACTCCTGTAATGAAACATCTGGCACTCTAGGTATTTCCCCAGGCAATAATGCTCAGGAAAATAAGTCTGTGGAATTGCTTTACCATTTGAAAAATTTAGAGATAAGGTAACTCTTGTTCTATAGGATTTGATGATAGAATCTTTACATAATAATGTTTTATTTGTATTTCACACCTCTTTTAGAAAACAGGTACTTTTTAAACTCTTAGTTGGCAGCCTAGATTAAAGGTACATCATAAACTTAAAATATATTCTTACACTTATGTCTTGCTCAACTGGAAGTTTGAGAAACAGGAAGCTCTTGGGGAAATATCAACAGTCAGGGGAAAGGGACATCACATCTAGAATGGAGAAATTTTAAAAGGCTGATTATAAATGGAGAAATTCTGGCCAAGCATCTCTTAGCACAAAACTTCTCTCAAACACAGCATAAACACCATGGTTCAAGAGTGGCCTTGTATTTGCTTTACTTCAGAAAATTCCCTGCCATCATTGGATACTGCTTTGATTAATGTATCATCTAAGATGATCTCAGTTACCTTCCTTTCTCCTTGAAGGGTGCAGTAACTGTGCTGCCGTCTCAAGACACTTAGACACATACCACAATTCATTCCTGGGGTCAGATAGCCTACCTGTCAGACCCTTAGGTGAACCCTCCATGGATTATTTCATCCTCCTTTCAGACAAGCTGTTGGTGGTGGTGCCAGTATTATGAGTACGAAATTTTCATATATAATATCTGGAATCAGGTCAATAAATGATTTTATAGGTACCTCTGCAGAACAATACTTTTGAGGGGGAGGGCAGAAATCTAGAGATATAAGATGCATAAGGATAAATAAAAATCTGGTAGTCCTAAATTTAAATTGAAATGCTCTTATAACCTTATTAGTTTTTTTTCTTTTCCTTTTTTTTTTTCAGTACTGGAGATGGAACCCAGGGGAATTCTACCTTTGAGCTACACCTCTAGCCCTATTTTTATTCTTTATTTTGAAACAGGTCTCGTTAACTTGCAGAGGGCCTCACTAAGTAGCTGAGGCTGTTGGCGAACCGTGATCCTACTGTCTCAGCCTCCCAAATGCTGGGATTACAAGCATGCGCCACCATGTCCAGCTTTATGACCTTATTATATACTTTATCTTACAAAGATATATTTTCTTATGCTATTGTTCAAAAAGAATAGAAACAATTACCAAACTAGTATCAGTCAAATCAGTACCACTTCCACTCAGTTTTGGGGATGTTAAAAGGAAAGAGGGCTTCATAGTGAAATGGCTAATTTCAGATATAAAACAGAAAATGGACAAAATGTGTCTAGAATATCACTTAATAGAAAAATCATGGAATCTACCAAAGAATGCTAGGATTGCATCAAAAGCATACATAAGCCAGTAGGAGTTGTTTTCCCAGACAAAATGGCAACAGCAAGGATAATAACTGTAGGACTGAGAATGTAGCTCATTGGTAGAGTAGTTACCTAGCCTGTGGAAGGCCCTGTATTAAATACTAAGAACTGTCAAAAAAAAAGAAAAAAAAGATAATTGTAATTAAATGCTCCATTGTTTTCTGGCTTTCATAGTTTCTTATGAGAAATCATCTGTAATTCTTAGTGATAAAATCTGCCCCTCTTTTTCTCTGCCTTCAAAAGTTTCTCCTAATATTTGGTTGGCAAGAGTTTAATTCTGATGAGTCTAGGTATACATTTGTGTTTTTACTTATTTAGCTTAGGGTTTGGGGAATATATCAGAAAATTCCATTATTTCTTAAAATATTTCTACTTCTCTAATTTTCCTTTTTTTTCTCTTAAACCTAAATTGCCGATATTTTAGTCCATTTTCCATGGCATCAAGTACTTAATGTTCTGTTCTTTTTTTTCCATATATATCTTAGTGTGGATAGTGCCTATTGGTCTGTCTTCAAGTTCAGATACTTTCCTTGGGTTTAGTGTGTTATCTGATGAGACTACTGAAACAATTCTTCATCTCTGCTATCATTTGTTTATTTCACCTTTGCCATTTAATACCTCCTCATACTCTCCCTACTTCCGTTAAAATCCCCAATCTGTGCATGTTGGAAATCTTTTCCACTTTGTCTATTAACATTCCTCATATTTACTTCAAAGTACCTGTGTAATTATTATAACATATTTGAGTCTTTGATTGATTGCATTCTTTCTTTATAATGCTTTTCCTATAATTTTTCAAAATTGATAGATGTTAAGCATAGACCAAAAAAGTGAAAGTATATAATACCAATGCCAAGAATGCTTCTTCTCAATATGAGGGGATGAGTTTATCTTGTCAAAAGTTAAGTTTTGTTTGGGTTTTGTTGTTGATGTTGCCTTCAGAGAACCCTGGTCTTTATACCAAATTGTTTTAAATATATTTAAATTTAATTTAATATATTTAAATCAAAATTAGAATTCCAAAGCCAGGATTTGTTTCACATGCTTATAAACCCAGTCCTTGGGAGGCTGAGACATGAGGATTATGAGTTCATGGCCAGCCCCAGCTACCTAGTGGGGCTCTCCACAACTTCATGAGATCCTGTTTCAAAATAAAAAATACAAAATAGGGCTGGAGGTGTAGCTCGTGTCCCTGGTTCAATCCCCAGTACAGGAAAAAAAAAAACTAGAATGTGGGTAATTTTAAAAAATGTTTTAAACAGTCCAACATAGTTGGAGTCTGGTGTGCTCAGAAAATCAAAACGAAACTGGAGAGACAGATACATGCTCATACCCTGAGAACCTTGCAATCTATTGCAATCTATGATTGAAATGTGAGTTTTATTTTATGTGCAAAAATTAAGTGGTTTAAGAGCAAAAATTAGAGTGTTTTAAGGTGAATGAGTTTTATAATTATTTTAGAATATTCTTTTTAAACATTACTTGGGACATCATTGTTCTTGGATTATAGAACATTATTCTAATCCCTAGTCTGTATTTGGAGGGAGCCAATTCTATAGACAGGGTGATAAGAGAAAAAGCAGGTGTGCTTAGCATTATACCTAGGATATACAAACAAGAAGCAAGGGCCAAAGCCATGAGAGGGTTTTGTCCTATACTGAGGTCACTTCAATAGAAATGCAGAGAAATGGACGCACTCTGAAGATTCTTGGAAGCTGGAGAATGCACTCAAAGTTAGTATGTGGCTGGAGTTGAGGGCCGAGGGGAAAAGGAAAAATACAGATTAAGCATGATGTCCAGTTTTCTGACTTTAAAAACTTGATGGGATAGAAAAATCATGGAGAAGGAAAAAAAAAAACAGGAGGCGTAGAATCTGAGCTCTTTTCAGACAGTGTGTGTACTCCCTGATGAGATACCTCTGTGGAGATGACAGGTAAATTTGGCCTCAGACTCAAGAACAAGTTCCATGCTTGAGTCAGAAACTTGGGAATCATGAACACGCAGACATCCCTAGAAATAGTCATGACTGCCTAGAAAGAACAAACGGGGGGATAAAAGGACGAGGCAGCAACAAACACTTCTTAAGAGAATCAGCCAAGAAAGTTAGAGAAAACCTAAGTTCACTGAAACTAGATAGCAAACAGGAATCTAGGAATTTTTTTTTTTTTGTGTGTGTGTGTGTGTGGTACTGGGGTTCCTGGGAGCCCTTCTACCTCTGGGCTACACTCCCACACCTATTTTTTTATACTTTTATTTAGAAACAGGGTCTCTTAAGCCAGCACGGCTGGCTTCGAACCTGCGCGATCCTCCTGTCTCCGCCTCCCAAGCGCAGGGATTACAAGCGTGCACCACCACACCCAGCGCTCTAGGAATATTTTAAAAGAAACACTCGGTCAACTATCAAATTCAATCAGGTTCAAAACAGATGTTGGATGCATTCATTTCGAGTCATCCACCCATGCCATTTTGGCATGGGGCTGTATTTCTACTTTCTGTATTTCTATCTTTCTAATAAACTTCTTTAAATCTTCAAAAAAAACAAAACAGATGATAATGTAACATTGTTCCCTGGGATTCAGTATTGAAGAATTCATTGGTGACAGAGCAAAGCTTTATCAGGTAGAAAGGGTGAAAGACAGGGTGAAGTTAAGGAGAGATTGTAAGATAAAGATGTAGTTCTTGCCGGGTGTGGTGGCACACACCTTGTAACCCCAGTACTTGGGAGGCTGAGACATGAGGATCGCGGTTCAAAGACAGCTTCAGCTATTTAGTGAGACCCTCTGCAACTTAATGAGAACTTGTTTCAAAATAAAGAATAAAAAATAGGGCTGGGGTGTATCTCAGGGATAGAATGTCCTTTGGATCCAACCCCAATACTGCAAAAAAAAAAAAAGATGTAGATCTTTCTATAACAAAGTAAAGGAGACTTAGGGCCATAGCTATAAATATATGTGGAACAAATTCCAAGGAAAAGGATCAGGAAAGAGAGAAGTTGAATATATAGGAAAGAAAGAAGAGTAATGACTAAGTCACTAGGAGAATTTGAGGGGGATGAGTTTTAAGCAGGGGTCTAGCGTTTGACTTTAAAATGAGAGATGACATTTGTTTCTCCTAACTAAGGAGGGGTCAATGTCAAGACCGAGCAATATGAGTCTTAGTAGCATGAGTTTAAGAAGTGACAGAGGATACACTATTTTTTCCTTTCGTATCAGAGATGGGTAATTTTCTGGGCATGGGAAGGAGGTGATGGTGGAGTAGGATATCTGAGTGTGTGAAGGAGGTAAGTGGCTGCGGGAGTGAGTGGGACAGAGGAGACTAGAAGGATGCAGGGCTGGCGTAGAGTTCTTGCTTCTGGTAAGGAGAGAGATTATGAATTGCTAGATAGGAACATCTGTGCCCTGCAATGTTGGGTGGTCCAGGTATAGCTTTACATAAGCTGGACAATTAGGCTGCACTGTGGTTGGAACTTTGCCGGGTAGATATGATGAAGAGGAAGCAGAATCAGAAAGTCTGAGATATTTTGGAGGACTGAAACGAAACTAAGAACACGCCGGATCTTGGGACGGAAGGAAGATAGAAATGAATTCTCCTGTGCACAACATCGCTCTTGAGAGAGATTATATTATCCATGGAATCATAAACCCTTTGTATTCCGGCTCCCTGAGTACTTCCTCCCAGTTTCCCTCTCTGTCATTCAATAGATGGATATTTTTATCGCCTCATTAAATCAGGACAATAATCTTCAGAATTAGGCATCTACGAAAGCATGCTATAAACTATGATTAAGACAGTTCTAATGGAAAACAGAGAGAGGTATAATGATTTTATAAAGCTACTAAACAACCTGAATCCCTTTCCCAAGGCAGAATCAAGATGAGAGGCAAGAACAGTTTAAAGAGTTACAAACCTTTCTGCAAGATTTAAGACCGGCCTACGCGGACTTCGGCGATGTAAGACAGGAACGGAGGCAACAGTCTTGTCATATGCTCGTTATAAATTGCTGCTTGGACTATCAAACATTTCAGTTCGGTGTTTATTTTCCATTTAATCACCTGAAAATATATGTATTGGCTTATATACTTTTCTCGCCTGATCCATTTCTTAAATAATAAATAACATGTTGAATCGTCTCCATCTTGCTGCACAGGGAAATGTAGCTTTGTGATTAGTGCGATGGAGCAATTCAGATCATTCTATCCATCACAATTCAAGGTTTAAGTTACACATTCAGGGATTTCCAACAGAACAAAGCTTTTCTGGCTATAAGTATGTGAGAATAAATGGCAATATGAAATTCAAACACATAATTTAACTGAGGATATGACAACAGGTAGGCTAAATCATATACCTGATGGCTTATTCTTTTTACCTATGCTGTTTTAATTTCTGGCTTTGAAGAAGAAATAAGCACAAATTAAGATCCAGTGGACATATGCCTTGCAATATTAATATTAAAAATCTTCAAAGTTACATGTGGCTTGTTCCTCTGTTTTAAAGCAAATGAGCTCTCTACCTGTGTACATTCTTCTTTTTAAATAAACTCCAAAACCGGGCGTGGTGGTGCACGCTTGTAATCCCAGCATTTGGGAGGCTGAGAATGGAGGATCAAGGTTCGCAGACAGCCTCAGCTACTTAGTGAGGCCCTCTGCAACTCAGTGAGGCTCTGTTTCAAAATAAAGAATAAAAAAAAAATAGGGCTGGGGGTGTAACATCCCCAGTACCACAAAAATAAATAAATAAATAAATAAATAAATAAATACTAAGCATCAATAGCATGATAGTCTTAACATAAGACAATATATGAGTCAAACTCTAGAAAGCAGACAGAAACTAATAATTAAGTTACAAAGTATTGAAGCTTTCAGATATTTCTTATCTCTCGCTTATCAACACACACCATAGCAGTGTGTGTTTGTGTGTGTGTGACTAGAGGTTGAACCCAGGGGCATTCTACCTTCAAATGACCCCCACTCACTCCCAGCCTTTATCTTTTTTATTCTGAAACAGTCTAAGTTACTGAGCCTCTTACTACATTGCTAAGGCTGGCCTCGATCCTGCAATCCTCCGTGTCTAAACCTCTCAAGTACTGGAACACAAATGTGTACCACCATGCCCAGTTCTAAAGTTACTAAAGTTCACTTTGCTTGTGCCTACTAAGCTCTACACTGGGCAAATCAACAGAAAGTAAGTTTGTGCCAGCTTAAGCCAAAATACCTGGCTCCAACATTCAAACCCTTGATAGTTGATATAAATGGGGGGAAAGTAGGAAGGAAATGGATAAAATATTTTTACTTTTCCAACATGTCAATTTTTAGGTGGCAATACTCCCTGTTGGGCCTTGTATTAGCTTCTTCGCCTAGTCTCTGTGCTTTGAATATAGAAACTTTCTATGTCACTATTTTGTTTTGTCTTGTTTTGGGGAGAAGTTGAGGGGTCTCGTGGTGATGGGTTTTGGTGTTTTTCAGAGTATCTGACTTTTATATATATTAATATATTTATATATGTTTGTATACATACTTTTATCGGTTCATTGTGGTCTCACATAATAATATAGTTGAGAGTGATGGGGCAACGTGCACATAGGACTTGGTAACCTCCCTGCCCTTAATGTACTTTACACTGATTGGCATTGGTATTTAACGTACTTTACACTGATTGGCATTGGCATTTTCACATACATACATAACATCAATGGAAGGGCTTCCTCCAATTCTCCCTTCCCTAAACCCCTCCCTCACTCCACTGGAGTTTCTCCTCTACTATCTAAACCCCCTCTTGTATCCTGATTACTCCCTAGCTCCCACACTCGAGAGAAACTCGTGACCTTTCCTATGTTACTTTCAAAGCCGCCGTTCACCCAAAGTTGCCATCACCATTCCCAGTGACTTCCCAGAAGCCTCGACACCGAGACCCTGGTTTTTATACTCAGGAGGAAGGACGCCTATATGCTGCCGTTGCTCAGATTCCCATGACAAAACTGAAGAGCCTTTAGTACATTTTCACAGGTAAGCTAATCGCATAATAAATTTCCTTCCTCGCATTATAAAACACACTTCAGCCAGCTGGGTAAAACCAGCTCAATGTGAAAACTTAACCTGCCCCATGATGCCACGCTTTAAGAATTAAGTACTCATTAAGAAGAGAGTGTCCATTCTTGTTTGTATCTCATGCAATAGACGTCACAGGATGGTCATCTGGTGCGCAATGTTGGTCCCAAAAAGACACACATGATTGTCCCTTGGTTAAATAAATTCCCCCTTGATGTATGAAGCTAGACATTGATTCTCAAGACTCTCTCTCTCTCTCTCTCTCTCTCTCTCACACACACACACACACACACACACACACACACACACACACACACCCTCTTCCATCACTAAAAAATACTGAAGTTTTTTTGTTTTATTTTTGTTAGTGTGTGGTACTGCAGACTGAACCCAAGTACATTCTACCTCTGAGCTGCACCCCCAACCCTATTTTATTTTTTATTTGGAAGCAGAGTCTCTCTAAGTTGCAGAGAGCCTCGCTAAGTTGCTGAGGCTGGCTATGAACCTGCGATCCTCCT
Organism: Muscardinus avellanarius; assembly: GCF_963383645.1. NCBI lineage: Eukaryota > Metazoa > Chordata > Mammalia > Rodentia > Gliridae > Muscardinus > Muscardinus avellanarius. Next base: position 11,353,860 of record NC_137796.1, read on the forward strand.
GTCTCAGCCTCCCGAGATTACAGTCGTGCACTGGGGAAAATACAGTGCTTTATGAAAGCTGCGGCAGGTGGTATGAGAAGGGTGAGAAACTCGGGGACTATGAAGAAAGTCGTCAGGCCTCATTAGAGGTGCCAACACTGATTGGGGCGAAGGGCTTGAAAAGCAGATAGAACCGGCAGTGGGACCGATATACTCACAGTAATAAAATAAGCAAGAAACCAGTTATCACTAAAATATGACTCGCGGTAGACATATACACTCTCGCAGGTTACTTCTTCAGCACCTGTATGTGTCGACTATGCTTTCCTAATTACCATCTTTTCATAATCGAATATGCCGCGTTTTGCTTTCTCTAAAGGCCCATGGAGGCCCCTAATTTGAGAGTACAGTTATCCTTTGTTACTAGGGATGGAACCTAGGGACATTCTACCTCTGAGCTACATCCCCAGACCTTTTTTTTTTTTTTTTTTTTTTTTTTTTGCAGTACCGGGGATGGAACCCAAAGGGCATCCTACCTCCGAGTTACACCTCCAGCCCTATTTTTTATTTCTTATTTGGAAACAGGGTCTCACTAAGTTGCAGAGGGCCTCACTAAGTAGCTGAGGCTGTCCACAAACCGTGATCCTCCTGTCTCAGCCTCCCGAATGCTGGGATAACAAGCGTGCGCCACCACGTCCAGCAACTACAGTTATTCTTTTGATAATATACTTTTTGTATTTTTATATTTTTATTGGGACACTGTCCTTAGACATTATAGTGAGACTCAAAGTAATGCAAGCAGATATGCACACGTTAACTTGGTGTAGACACCCCACTCCTCTCTCCTCCCGTCCCCACATGTCAGTGAGATTGGTAGTGACACCGTCACGTAAGGACATAACCATGTTTGAACTGTTCTCTCCATCTTTGTTTTATAAATTTCTTTTTTTTTTTCACCCACTACTGGGAATTGAACCCAGGGGCATTCTACATCTGAGCTACACTCCCAGACTTTTTATTTTTATTTTTTTGTCTTGAAACAAGGTCTCACTAGGTGGATGAGAGTCTCACTATTTGCTGAGGCTGACCTGGAATCTGCAATCCTCCTGTCTCGCTTCCCAAGTACTGGGATTGCAGGCATGTATCACCACACCAAGCTGTATTATTCTAATATTATCTTTATATCACCAGTTATTGCTACCTTTATTCTTTCAGTATATTACACTAGGCTTTTCAAAGCTTAAGCTAACTAGCTCTTATCTTTTTAATGAGTGTTCCTTTTAATAATTTTTTTTCTAAACAATAGCTATGTTCACATAAACTATAATATAAACCAATCCTTTGGTACTTTCCTACCTAATTTGTGATATTTTAAATTTCTTCTTTAATAGATGGTTTGTGTTTTTAAATTACAACTAGCTCAGATTTTATAATAATTACACTGTTGATTCCTATTTTTATTGTCTAGAGTTAGAAATAAAACCTGTAAAATCTCTACATTTTAATGCATTATGCTCTTATTCATTTTTGTTAATTACATATTCTGTTACCTAAAAAATGCTTGCTTTTTGCACATAGTCTAAAATAGATTTTTAGTACATGTTGCTTTAAGCTTTTAATTGCATAGTTAAGATGTAAGGTAGCCTGGGGTTTTTAATTGAATTGGCCACTAATATTTTCCTAACGAGTTATATTAAAACCCACTACCCTACTTGTACTGGTCTAAGCCATTTTTCTTTTTCAGAGTTTTGTTATGTGTGCTACATTTAAATCATACTGTTTTGATTGTTCTAATAATTATTCCTCTTTGTGCATTTTGTACTTTAACAAAGAAGACCTGTTAGAAAAATACAGTCAGGCTGGGCATGGTGGCACACGCTTGTAATCCCCACTCTTGGGAGGCGGAGACGGGAGGATCGGGCAGATTCAAAGCCAGCCCCTCTGGCTTAAGGGACCCTGTTTCCAAATAAAAATATAAAATAGGTCTGGGAGTGTAGCCCAGAAGTAGAAGGGTTCCATCCCCAGTACCAAAAAAAAGAAGAAAAAGAAGAAAAAAGAAAAATACAGTCAGCATTTTTCATGTTTTGTGCCCATTAACACACTTGGTTTTATTCTTATGTGGTAATTTAATCTCATTTTTGCCATTATTTGTTGTGTTCTTTTTACTCTTTCTGGCAGATGTAAACAGTGAGGAAGCCCATCCCAGGGACCAGCAGCAGCAGTGACCGCTCTCTTCTAAGAAGATCTGTCCCCATCTGCTGGCAGAGGAGAGGCCCAGGCCATCACCCCAGGTAAGGAAGTCCCCGGCGCCTGCCCTCTTTCAGAGACATCTGAGGAAATCTCACCACCAGAGACACACCCTGCGAGGGCACTGGGCCCAACCTGAGTAGGAGAGGATTCCACAAAGTCATCAGGAATAGGTTTCCAGGCCTTTTTTCTCCAGAATCCCTCTCCTGCGGGGTGGCTGCGCATTCACATGCCACAGCATAAGAACTTCCCCAGCGTGAAGAGTGCATTTGTGTATGTGTGGTCCTGGATATGAGACCTAGGGGAATGCCTCGGAGCTACACCCCTGGCCCCATTTTATCTGTCAGCATTCTTGCCACTATAATCTAAATATTGACCATGCAACTTAGAGGAAAGGAGATTTTCTTATGGTTTGGGGCTCAGTCCATGTGAGGCCGGGGATCACGGGTCTCAGGGCATGGCGGCAGGAGGGAGAGAAGCTGCTCACATGGGCTGTGCTCACATCATGGAGGTCAGAAACAAGAAAGCAAGCCGGAAGAGGAGGAAACATATGTATGATCTCCAAGGCTGCAGCTCCAGGGACCGCCTCCTCCAGCAACACCCTACCAGCCTACTGGCACCGCCAGGTAAATCCATTACAACAGAGTCGTCCATTTCTGGGGTTACAGCCCTCATGACTCAATTCTATCAACCTCGAATACTAACAAATAAGCTCTTTAGAGGATATTTTATATCTAACTCTAACACCTATGTTATTGTTTTATTGTGAAACAGGGTCTAAGTTGCAGAGGGCCTAAAGTACTGAGGCTGGATACAAGCCTGCAATTCTCCTGTCTCAGCCTCCTAAGTACTGGAAATAAAAGCATGCGCCACCACTCCCGGTTTGAAGAGTACATATTCAAAAAATCTCTTTTTAACTAAAATATAGTTTTACTTATTTGTAACTGACAACCCAAAGCTTTATATTTATAGCATACTTCATAATGCTTAGATATTTGAATACATTGTGGAATGGTTAAGTCAAGCTATTTAACATATGCATTGCCTCACTATTTTTGGGGGGGTGAGAACATTTATATCTATCCTCTTAGTAATTGTCAATAAATCTTTTATTGTAAATGAGGTATGAGTCATCTCTGTCCTATAATCCTTGAATCCTGGGAAGTCATCCAATTTCAAAATTAAATCTTAACTGTTTTTAAAATGCCCACCTACAAGCCAGGCGTGATGGCGCACGCTTGTAATCCCAGTACTTGGGAGGCTTAGACAGGAGGATCGAAGTTTGCAGCCAGCCTCAGCTACTTAGTGAGTGAGGCCCTTTGCAACTCAGTGAGACCCTGTTTCAAAATAAAGAATAAAAAAAGAGGGCTGGGGGTGTAGCTCGGAGATAGAATGCCCCTGGGTTCCATTTCCAGTACCGAAAAAAATAAAATAAAATAAAAAGAATGCCTACCTACAAATCAGTTACGATTAGAAATCAATACCAATACCTCTTTTCTTTAGGCATCCTCTACTCATTACAAATGTTATTCTTTTCATTGATAAGTTGATGACCGCCACTCTGCAGAAACCATGAGAGCAGAAACCATGTCAAGCCCGTTGTTGAATCTCATCGCCATTGTTGCCTGGCACACACAGTGAGGGGGTCAATAAATATTTACTGATTTTTAAAATATTGAACCTTGCATCACACACCTTCTCTTACGAGCACTGAAGGATGAAATAAGATAACAAATGTAAACTGCCTCACATGGGGCACAACTTAAAAATAAATTGGAACCCTTGTCACACGTGAATCAAGTTTTTGCTTCTTTCGGACAGACCCAAGCATTCCGTACCATCTTCTCTTTGCCAGCCCATCTTCCGTTTCACTGATATTAATGGAGAATTAACATTAAATATGTAGAAATCATTTTATTATTTGAAAGCACACCCTTATTCTCTTCCTGGCTCCTTCTCAATAGACTTTTAAGTGTCATATTGTCACTTAAGAAAAACACTTCTCATTTTCATGCCAATTATTTTTTTACAGTGGTTTCTGAATTGCCCAGACATTTTAAAAGAATGAATGTCAGATTAAACTATAGTGTACCCGGGCCACACGTGAACTCTTCCATAGCAATTTTGTGGAATGTGAATGGCACCAAGGTTGAGTATAATTAGGTAATTCACAATGCTGACTCTTATTCTAAATGCTAATAAACTGCTCTAAAACTCCCCGACAGCCACATCCTCCCAAACTCAGCAATGTGGGATTTCAAAATATTTAAAGCAAAAATAAATTTCACGAAGTCTTTCTGCCCCTTAACATCTCTGTGGAAATCCTACAGAAGGAAATAGCTGACTCAATTTATTGGCATCCAAAATCTCTCTCTGGTACTTGGTGATAATTATGTGAAGTACTAATGGTATTTAAATTTTATTTAGTTATTAGACGTCTTTAGAGCTTTAGCTCCTGAAATTTAAAGTGCTTTGTGGAGAATTGATAAGCCCCGTTATTCAGAAAACAAGAATCAAAAGAACTCATTTAATTGTGCATAACTGTGTACTGACTAGTGTTTTTGCCGTTACTGATGGAAGGAGATGATCAGAATTCCGCTAAGTTTAAAGTTAGTTTCTCTCATAAAGGCCTTGTCTCCAATTCTAGTCATATTGGGAGCAAGGGCTTCAACATACGAACTTGGCAGGAACACATTGCGGACCGTGAACATCCTCAACTGCCCTGCCTGGGCCTCGGGGGACAGGGCCTGGCTGGATCGTACAAAATGCAGCCCTACACGCAACACAAGCACAACCGCGGGAGCCTGTTGAGTGTGTGCAGTACAGGGTGGGTCCCTGCAGGCCTATCTGTGCAGACAGAGCTCTCATGGACTCTCAGACCCTGCCTCTCCGAGCAAATTTTATTCTGGGGAGAAAAAAAAAATCACATTTTAAATAAGTGAAATGACAGTACAACTTGAAAAACCTTAGCAAAAAAAATAATAATAATGCAGCTGGGCCAGTCAGAATGCCCCTGTGCCCCTCGTTACATCTCTGAGTGCGTCCTGAGACCACTGAGAGTTTGCTAAGGTGGGTCCCCCAAGGCAAGGCAGGAACAATCAGGAAGGACTCAGCAGCCCCCAAGAGCACGTCCACGCTGCCAATCCCAGACACTCAGGACAATGAGGCAGCAGATTCTGATGTTTTTCAGCACGCTCCTGCCTCAAAATAAGAAATACAAAGGACCGGGGGTGGATCTCAGTGGTGGAGCAACCTTGGGTTTCATCCCCAGTATCACAAAAAAAAGTTCAAGTAGGCTCAAGGACTACACACTCAAGCATTGATTTTTGCGCCAAGATTCAATTAACTTCAGAGGAAAAAGCAAAGAGTCACACACTCCACCTAACTGCCAGGCACATCACTTTTCCCTGACAAACGATTGACTATGATAAGTTCCAGTGTTTACAATTGATGTATCTACATATGACATTTGCCCGGAAATAACAAGAGGAATAGTCCACTAACAAAATTTGGCAATTTTTTTTTTTTAAAGACATCGCCACAAGGCTGCATCTCAGCTTTCCTAGGCTCATGTGAAAACAGAAAGCTAGGTTCCAGGAGAACAGGTGCAACTCCGATGCTTGCGTAACTGTGCCTGTTACGCCCGATATTAACTAGCCTGGACGTTGTCTGGATTGTGGATAACAAACCAAGACAACACGGGCGTATTCTACATGCACGCACATTCCAAACGCTGAAACCGGGGCGCCCAAATGTGGTGCCTCTTGATCTGTCCACACTCATTTTTAACCATTAGCTAGGTACAGTTGCAAAGTAACAGACCCCCAAAGATATCCATATTCCTGGAACCTGTGAATACCCTACCTTCGATGGCCGCTGGGCTCAGCTAGTCCCCTGTGGTTCTGGCACTGAGATCTCTGGCTCCTGGCCCTCAGTCAGCTGAGAGTTGGTCCCAGCTCCGCAGGGTGAGCGCTCTCCATGGCGGCCAGATTCCTTCTCCTTCCTCCTTTAAGGCAGCAAAGGCGGCTCCCTCCTACACTTCAAATAAAGATGGATGTGATTAGATTGGGGCCACCTGAGAAACCCGGGATCCTCGCCTCAGCTCAAAGTGCACGCCCTTAATCGCATGCCACCGTTACTTTCACCACAGAAGGTAAAGTACTCACAGGTTCCAGGAATTAGGATATCTTGGGGGGCCCGTTACTCCACAATGGTACCATTTACCTTTGGGGTCACAGGTTGGGCGTCTCTCCTACAGCCTTTTCAGACTCTCTCCGTGTTTACTCACAGAAAATCGGTGAGAAAAATCAAGGGCTATTATTTCCACTTACACTGGTTTATTAGCCTCTCAGACTTGGTATTTGAATGGTAGGGCTTCAACGCTATTACTCAATAAAGCTCAGTTGCAGTCGGGTTGGCGGTGCACACCTGTAATCCCAATCCTTGGGAGACTGAGACAGGAGGATCGCAGGTTGAGACTAGCCTAAGCAATTTAGGGAGACCAACCTAGTGAGACCTTGTTTGAAAAATAATAAAATAGGGAGCCGGGCGTGGCGATGCATGCTTGTAATCCCAGTACTTGGGAGGCTGAGAAAGGAGGATCACAGGTTCAAGGACAGCCTCAGCTACTTAGGCCTTCCGCAACTTAGTGAGATTCTGTTTCAAAATGAATAATTAAAGATAGGGCACGAGGCATTGCTTGGAAGTAGAATGTCCCTGGGTTCCATCCCCAGTATGGAAAAAATAAAATAAATCCAATCTAATACACACACACACACACACACACACACACACACACACACAGCTGCACCACTCCAGCTGCAGATCCTCTACAGAATCCAATCATATTTTTCAATTTTCCATCTTCATACTCAATATCCCAGATTTTGTCCCCTCGTGAACCATTAACTTTATCACAAATTTTTTTTTAAATCTTTAAAAACATGTTAATAACTCCTTAGTGTTGATTACTTCCAGGAAAAGGTGTTTCAAAAACAACTTCAATTAAGGCCAAAAAAAATTAATGAACAGAGTGAAAAGTGTGGACCTAAAAGGGGTGGGAGGAGGAAAGATTCCTCTTCAAAGTACATTTTATTTAACCAATTTGTCATTGATTTTTCTGCTGCTTGAGTTATTATTAAAATCATTTGTCAACATTTGATTTTCATATCGAGGAATAAAGCTAATAGAGATTCTTTCTTATGTCTTCATGTTTCTTGTGCAAATAAGAATGGAACACCATAATCTTGTTATATTATAGAAAATGGGTGCAACCTGGCGCTGTTTACTTCGGAGCACTCTGCACATGACCGGGGGCGTGGGCAGAGGACAGATCCACAGGTCGCCCCACGTCCTCCTCTTCCTGGTGTCTGTGGCTTCTCCCACACCTGCTCCGTATGGTGCTATTTAGTATATTACTTAGAAATTACGTTTAAAATAAGATGTTCTGTGGCTGTCTGAGGTTTCCCACCTGTCACCAAAATTATTTCCTATTCCTCTGTCCTCTTTTCTCCCCAGCACTTTTTATTTAGTATACTATACAAGCTCATTTATTTGTTTCTAAACAAAAATACCCCAGTGCCATCTCTGCTTACAATTAGTAGCTATCTTGATGGATTAGATAGCTAGACAGACAGACAGACAGACAGACAGACAGACAGACAAATGGAACCCCCTCTCCCTTTGGTTACCAGCACCCTGGGACACCCCAAATACAAGTAATAGTGGCATGGTACAGGTGAGACAAGGGCTATGACATTTATTTTGAAGGAATCATTATTTCTGGAAGGTTTTATTTTAATTCTTTTTTTTCCTCCCTCCCTCCTTTTTCACCTTAGGGGGGAAATGTTCATTTGATTATTTTTTTATTGTCTACATATCTTCTGTTGCTCTGTTCGATTTTCTGTTCCCTCAGGTGAGCTGAGCTTAGCAACGACAAAGACCCGGGTTAATCATAGGACAGTTCTGAAGAAAGCCGCCATGAGGGTGTGGTTGGTCACGCTTGTAATCCCAGCATTCGGGAGGCTGAGACGGGAGGATCGCATGGCCAGCCTCAGCTACTTAGCGAGGTCCTTTGCAACTCAGGGAGACCCTATTTCAAAATAAAGAATAAAAAATAGGGATGGGGGTTTAGCTTGGAGGTAGAACGTTCCTGGGTTCCATGCCCAGGACCAAAAAAAAAAAAAAAGAAAGAAAAGAAAAGAAAAGAAAAGGAAAAAGAAAGTGATTCCTATGTGCTTTTCACAAACGGGCTGATACATCCCTGCCCGGCCGGCTGCTGTGGGTCCATCCCATCACCACTGACCAAGAAATTGGATTGGTTTTGAATGTTGTACTTTAAATAAAAGCGTAGGGATCAAAGAGCCGCCTCTGAACCAACTGTAATATCTTGAGAGAGCTCAGGAGCCATGAAGAGCCTTCCCAGATAAGCCAATGGCTCCGTGGCTGGGAGTAAGTTCTGAAATTCTCAGTCCCCGCTATTTATCTGTATAATGAGCATTTCTTAAGAAATGCCTCCTAACAGGCTGATAACCTTCCTTCCGGCTAGAACCGTCTATGATTTCAGAATTTACACCCTAACATTTTAGAGCATAAATGTAATTTTTAAATTACATCGCGGTCATTGGGAATGTCAATCCTACAATGTAATGACCATCCAGCAAGGTTCTCGAACATGCTTAGAATTTGGAAGCACAATGAGGAGATCCTAAACTAATCCAGAAAGAAGCTTATTTTTTTTTTTCCAGGTGGTATCTCGAAGTCCACTCCACTCCTACGTTTCAAGAACAAGGAGAATATCTGATGTGGAAAGTCCTGTTTCAGCCTATCACTCATCCTACAGATAAAAGGCGGACTGTCAGCTCTCCTTCCCACACAGCCTCCGAAATGAATATTTAACTCGCCTCAACCTCATTTCTCCAACTCCAACCAGGTGCCGTGGTGTGCCGGCTCGTACATCCACAAGGAGAAATTACCCAAGGATCCTGATATCAACACTGACCTCATCAGGAGAACTGGAAAACTGGCTTAAAACCCTACTTGCAGTACAATAAATACAGTAAGGATGTGAGCGCTAGCTCCAAAAGTATAAGGATCGATGAATTTTATTTTGATGCGATGCCTGCCTTCCCGAGGAAATAGTATCTGTGTCCTAAAACCAGGCCGGGAGAGAAGTTAAAATGAAAAGCTGACACTGAAACCAGACTAGAAACTTTTGTGCTAAGTAAAGACATCAATTTGCCCACTCCTCGTCCATATAGTAAAATCATGATGAAACGTAAAGGGAAATAAAAGTTAATGGTTTGGGGACAGAGCCACACACACAGAGGGAGCGCTCCGTGGGGAATGAACAGACCAGGAGCCAGTGGGAGGGCTCTGGGAGATGAAGGTCAGTCTCCAGGCCATTCCGCACAATCAATACAGCGCCTGGGACTCGCGATAGGTCTCATAAGTCACAGATTGACGAGGCCATGTATCAAGTGCCACTCTGCACGGCTCTGGATGCCGCTCATTGACGAGCGTTGCTGAGCAGAAATCTGTGATCAGAATCTGCAATGGGAGCGGAAGGCGGCCCACACGGAGCCTGGCGGGGCACGGGAGTGGCCGGCCAACCGCAGGCCCAGCGCTGCTGCTTCCAGGACACCATCCGTCAACTCCAGAATGGACTTCCACGGTCAAAACCAAAACGGCTCCCTCTGAAGGCCCATCGCATCGATGAGGTTTGTCTCAGTAAAAATTGACATTATAGGCACATGACGGAAAGGCCCAGAGGCTCGTGTTAATGTCCGATGGAAAGATATCAGATGAAGGCCGGGCGTGGTGGCGCACGCTTGTAATCCCCGTGCTAGGGAGGCTGAGACAGGAGGATCGCACAGGTTCGAAGCCAGCCTCAGCTACTTGGTGAGGCTCTCAGCAACTTAGTGAGACCCTGTTTCCAAATAAAATATAAAATAGGTCTGGGAGTATAGCCCGGAGGTTGAAAAGCCTCTGGGTTCCACCCCCAGTACCACCAAAAGAAAAAAAAAAAAAAAAAAAAATATATATATATATATATATATATATATATCAGATGAAATAAAATTAGAGACAGAGGAAGAGAGTGATAATACTAGGAAATATCATGTGTTACTCGTATATAGACTAAATCAGGTGCGCTTCCAAGTGCTAACTGTGAGGAAGAAAAAAAAATCCAGGGTGTGGTGGCACATGCCTAAAACCCAGTTCTTGGGAGGCTGAGACAGAAGGATTACAGGTTTAAGGCTGGCTTCAGCAATATAGTGAGACTCTGTTTTAAATTAAAAAAAAAAAATAGGGCTGAGTGTGGTATAGCTCAAAGGTAGCACATCCTTGGGTTCAATCCCTAGTACCACAAAAAAAAAAAATTCTATCTTTCTAGAACTGTCTACCAAGGAGCGGTAAAACTAAATAAATACATAAGCCTAGCTGCTGTGGTGAGAAGGGGATCGCACAGTGGAGAAAAACAAAGCAGGATGATAATGGTCATCTGGACTCATCAGGCTCTGAGGGGGAGGAAGACACCTGGCTTTACCCCAACTCCTGTGGCCAGTCTGATCTCCTTGGGCGAGCCGTCAAGCGCTATGCAAAGTAGCATGGCTGACACCCCATTCCAGCCCCACGGCCTCCATCTAGCAACTGACCCATGGGCCAGAAAAACATAACTCTACCCTGACCATGATCACAGATAACATCTGCACAAACTCTGATCCATGCACCATCTATCCACTTTGTAGATTGTTTAGATTGAACACAGGGGCATTCTACCTCAGAGCTATACCCCCTGCCCTATTTTAATTTTTTTTTTGTGTGTGTGTGTGTGTGTGTGTGTTTGGTACTAGGAATGGAACTCAGGGACATTCTACCTCTGAGCTCTACCCCCAGCCCTATTTTTTATTCTTTATTTTGAAACAGGGTCTCACTGAATTGCAAAGGGTCTCATGAAGTAGCTGAGGCCGGCTGCGAACCTGCAATCCTCTTGTCTCAGCTTCCCAAGTACTGGGATTACAAGCAGCGCCACCACGTCCGGCTAACTTTTGTTTTGAAACTGAGTCTCATTTCATTGCTGAGGCTGGCCTCACATCTGCACTCCTCCTGTCTCAGCCTCCCAAGTACTGGATGACAGGTGTAACCACCATGCCAGGCGCGGAGGACGATGTCATTCTCCTGTCTCCTCAGTTAGGTATATTGACTACCAACCATCTGTGTATTTCAGATGGGAAGACTAAGAGAAGAGTTCATTCTGTGAAGAGTGGAGCTGACAGCTGGATCCCGATGTCCTGATCCCCGGCACTGCACACTGAGGCTCTCCCACCCAATGCCACACGCTCCAGTCACCCAGTGATGCCAAGGTCCAGCTGTGTCCCTGCAGCTGGTCATCTGTCTGCTCTCTCCATTTGGACAGCCAATGGGCAACATGGAGTTGAGCACTGGAAATAAAGCTTACTGCACCCCTTAAAACACCCTGCCCTTCTATTTCCTATTTTCCACCTCTGTGCCTGCTCCTCACCCGGGCTGCCAGAACTATCTTTATAAATAGCGCCCCATTCAACCCAGCCGCTCGAGCCCAGGACGTAAGCTTGGCTTGTGTGTGCTGTTCACATCCCTCTTCTGATCCGTTTGGCAATCCTTCAAGATATTCCCCATATCCAACACCCCCAATTACATTCCCGTCCACCTTCAGGAGTAGAAAAGTCCTCCACTGGCCCCTGTGCCTCCTCCTCGCCACCAAGAGTCAGTGCTCCTTACAGTCAGGGTGATCTTTTTTATGGAACTGGGGATAGAACCCAGGGGCATTGTACCCCAGAGCTACAACCCCAGCCCTCAATTTTTAGTCTTTTTATTTTCTGAAACAGAGTCTCACTGAGTTGCGAAGGACCTCACTAAGTAGCTGAGGCTGTCTGTGAACCACGATCCTCCCATCTCTGCCTCCCGAATGCTGGGATTACAAGTGTGCGCCACCACGCCCGGCTTCAGAGTGATCTTTTAAACACCAGATCACATCCTGCCCTAGATCAAAGCAGTCTGATAGCTTCTATATTCTTTGGGGTTCTTCAGAGAAATAGAACCAATGGAGGGAGGAGAGAGAAGAAGAAAAAGGAGGAGGAGGAGGAGGAGGAGGAGGAGGAGGAGGAGGAGGAGGAGGAGGAGGAGGAACAGAGGGAGGGGAGGGAAGGGGAGGGGGAGAGCAGAGGAGAGGAGAGATGAGATTAATTAAGAAATTGGCTCACACAATTGTGGGCACTAGGAAGTTCAAGTCTGCAGGACAGACCAGCTGGCTGGAAATTCTGGCAAGAGTTGTTGAAATCTTGAGTCCAAAGGCTGGCAACTTGGACTCTCTATGTGTTGGTCCAGAAGCAGAATTCCTTCTTGTGTGAGGGACCTCCGTCATTTCTCTGATGGCTTTCTACTGATTGGATGAGAGCCGCCCCGTTATGAAAAATAATCTGCTTAAACTGGAGTCTTCTGATTTTGTTTTTGTATTTGTTTTCTTTTGTTGTTGTACCGGGAATTGAACCCAACAGCATTCTACCTTTGAGCTATAGCCCTATTCCTTTTTATTGTTTTGTTTTGTAACAGGATCTCACTAGGTTGCTGAGACCCTCACCAATTGCTGAGACTACCCAGAAACCTGCAATCCTCCTGTCTCAGCCTCCCAAGTACTAGGATTACAGGTGTGTGCCACCACACCTACAGAGTTTTAAGTGTAAATCATACCTAAAAAACACCCAGACAAGTAACATCTACATAGGTGCTTAACCCAACTTCCAAGCACCATAGCCCAGCCAGGCTGACATAATTAGCTCTCACAACTTCCTGCTGCACACAGAACAGCCTGTGTCTGGTGGGCTTCTAGCTATCTTCTCTTGATTTTTCTGTCTTCCTGGTCACCTGGGTGTGAGACACACTCCTTTCCACCTGCAAAAAGGGCTTGTTTTAGTCAGGTCATGCATGTAAGCATGCTAAAACACACGAGTCATATTGGAAGTCCTCACACAGCTAGGCTATAAAATGCAATTCTTCACCAGGCGTGGTGGTAGAGCACCCTTGTAATCCCAGTACTTGGGAGGCTGAGACAGGAGGATCGCAGTTCATGGACAGCCTCAGCTACTTAGTGAGGCCCTCCCCAACTTACTGAGACCCTGTTTCAAAATGAAAACTAAAAAAATAGGGCTGGGAGTATAGCTCATAGGTAAAATGCCCCTGGGTTCCATCCCTAGTTCCACAAGAGAATAATAATAATCAATAAAATGTAATTCTTCAAACAAATAAAAGACATTTCAAATTTATCACCTTTCTTTGTGATGTTTGCTTTCTGATTGTTTTTGTGAAGCCCACTCTCAGATTTATTCTATTTTAATTAAAGTTAAGCAGAAAAGGCTTATGTTTGAAGTCATGTATTTGGCCTTAAAAAAAAAAAAACTTGCTATTTGATTCTATTGAAAGAAGCATTGCAGGCAAGGCAGTACACACCTGCAAACCCAGTATTCCGGAGGCGAAGACAGAGGGATCACAGGTTCTAGGCCAGCCTCAGCAAGTTAGCAGAACCCTGTTTCAAACTGAAAAATAAAGCCGGGCGTGGCGGTGCACGCTTGTAATCCCCGTGCTTGGGAGGCGGAGACAGGAGGATCGCGCAGGTTCGAAGCCAGTCGCGCTGGCTTCAGAGACCCTGTTTCCAAAAATAAAAACGTATAAAATAGGTCTGGGAGTGTAGCCCGGATGTAGAAGGGCTTCCAGGAACCCCAGTACCACCCAAAAAAATGAAAAATAAAACGGGCTGGTGGTATAGTTCAGAAGGAGAATGCCCCCCAAGTTCAATCCCCAGTACCAAAAAGAAAAAAGAATTTTTTTTTTTTTTAAAAAAAGGCTTGTTTTGCGCTTCCTCTGACCCGGGATGCCCTTCTCCCGGGGCTCTACATGGCTCTCTCGCTCATTAATCTAGATCTTGGCTCTCCTGTCACCTGCTCAGAGACATCGCCTGACCAGCTTGCGGCAAAGAGACCAGGAGCCTGGATCGCTCCCCTGCCCCTCCCGCTATCTGCCTTCTAGCGACCTCACAGACCTGGAAGTGTGTGGTTTAGAATATTAGATCCAGTTTCATTCATTCTCTGGCAAAATTGTGTCATGTTGTAGGTACTCAACAAATCCGACTGAATGGGTGAAGAGTGTCATGAAAATTCCTTTTTTTATTATTTTTTGGTAGGAAGGAACTCTGGAAATATTAACCAAGGTCAGAATCGCTTTCCACACACTTGGGATGTGGAATGCTTATTTGCTGTAACTTGTAATCCTGAATATAATGTTTTTGTTATTTTTTTCCTTTCTTATTTTCTTTTGTCTTAAGGTTCTTGCAAATGCTTTCTGCTTGCGATTTTTTTTAATTATTATCTAACTTGAGGCCATGGTTCTGAATGTTCTTTTCCTCCCAGAATATTACATCCTGATGAATCCGTCCAATTAAAGCACACTGTGTGAAATAACCACCCTCTCGAGCCCCAGCAAGCCCTCTCCTCCACAGAACCGTGACCTCCACGCTGACCGCCGTACGGCCATGCCCGCGCACGACACCCCCCTCATTCCATGTCTAAAAATGGTAAGGAACTGTAGCCCATCACATGCCTAAAGATGGCATCTAAAGCAGGACTGGTATCGACACCAAAAGATGGAAAAAATTGTGGACCCAATAGTAAAGCCATATTTATAGACTGATACGGATGCTCTTGTTTTCAGGGAAATTGCTAATCGCTTTCTTCTATGAGGGATCTAGAAGGATCTCGAATGTTCTCCATTCCCAGTTTGCAAATTAGATACCCAAGAGCAAATTGGATGCTGTTGGATTCTGCATTGAATCAAAGAAGGGGCTTCAGAAACTCAAGGGAAAAGGATGCAAAATTTATTGTTGATTCATTTATTGTATTCAGTGGAGAACACCCATAGCTTGGTATTTTATAGAATATATATATATATATATATATATATATATATATATATATATATATTTCTTCTTCTTCTTCTTCTTCTTCTTCTTCTTCTTCTTCTTCTTCTTCTTCTTCTCTTCCTCCTTCTCCTCCTCCTCCTTCTCCTCCTTCTTCTTCTTCTTTTTCACAATAAACAGAGATCCTGAAAGCTCAGTATCTGCTCATAATAACAAGGATAATCCTTTGGAAGAACAAAATTCAAACCCGAGCCAGGTGCTGTAGTGCATGCCTATAATCTCAGTACTTAGGAGACTGAGATAAGAGGTTTGCACATTCAAGGCCAGCCTCAGCAAAGTAGCAAGACCGTCAGCAACTTAGTGAGACCCTGTTTTCAAATAAAAAATAAAATAGGACTGGAGGTTATGGTTCAGAGGTAGAATGTCCCTAAGTTCAATCTCTAGTACCAAAATAAAATTAAAAAAAAAAAACTTAAACTCAGGGAGTTCTGGGTCTTCCTAGTGGCCTGGCCCCAACAGGACTTCCAACACAATATCCTCAAGTAGATTTGGACACCCAGCATAAAATCTACAGCCTCCAGTTCTCAGAAACATTTTCACAAAGGTTTCCGCTGCCAGTGTATACCGCAAGAATTTCCAGGATTCCAGTGAGGCCCTCAGATTCCATTTCTGTAAGCTGCACCGTGGGTGAGACAGTGAGGTCTCGGGGTAGCCAGGAACTCTACTTCTTGGGCCCAGGACTGAAGCCTCTCTCCCGAATGGGTAAGACTTGAAGGCGCAATG
Organism: Muscardinus avellanarius; assembly: GCF_963383645.1. Lineage (NCBI taxonomy): Eukaryota > Metazoa > Chordata > Mammalia > Rodentia > Gliridae > Muscardinus > Muscardinus avellanarius. The sequence continues at coordinate 11,369,818 of NC_137796.1, forward strand.
GTCGCTGGGAGCCCCCGCGGCTCAGGGGAAGGCTCTGGCCCACCCTTCCCTAGTCATGCAGATGTTAGGTGAATATCACTATCTTTCTGCCAGAAATGAAACAGCCCCTGCTACCCACCCAGGGCCAACGAGAGGAAAGTTGGTAATAAATCCGTGAAGTGGGCGTTGCTTTTCTAAAGTGGAGGCTCCGTTTAGTTGCAGAGAGAACTCCACCACCGCCGTGCGAATGGTCTTCGCCACCGTGAGCACACTGCATCCCTCTGCCGCACCCTGCCTCACGCTGCCAGGACAGGATTCTACAGAGTCCCTTCCAGCTCTAAGGGTCTGGGAGCTGAACTTATTTTGCTCCTATATTTCATGTCACCTGATTCTTTTTTTTTTTTTCAATTAGATGCAATATGAATCTATGTGAAAGTAACTTTACACAGTGTTCCAGCAACACTGAAACCCAGCTTGCCTTTCTCTTTGGCGTCTCCTCTCTGGACTTCCCAGCAGCTCCTGCTGCAAATACATCTTTGTTTAGTGCTAAGTTTTCTTTCTTTGAACAGCAGGTGCCAAAATAACAAGGCAGTATGAAATTTACAGAAACAATGTGTTTAGACAGTTGGCTACCTTATCTAACACTTCGACTCCAGATCAGATGTCTTACCATCTGCTGTATGGTGCAGAGAATGTCATGCAAAGCTAATATAGTGTCTATCAGGGGGTTTTGTTTTTGTTTGTTTGTTTGCTTTTTGTTTTGCACAAAGGTGTGGGGCTCCAAAATTACTTTAGTAAAGTACAAAATTTTCTACCAACCCATTTGCTACGTCTATTGGAAACTAAAACACTCTTAGACTAAAATTCTTTCCTTATTACAGGGTGTTCATATAATCTCGGTTAAAAACTAGTCCTGGCATTAAGAATCCTTTCATTTAAGTATATTAGAACACACTGGAATCATATTGGAAGTCCTTGCAGAGCCAGTCTATAAAATGTAATTCTTCTCTGAATAAATAAAAAACGTTTCAAACTTAACACCTTTCCTCGTGATATTTGCTTTGTGATTGTTTTGTGAACACCTTCTCTCAGATGAATTTATTCTATTTTAATTAAAGTCGAGCAGAAAAGGTTTATGTCTGAAATCATGTATTTGGCTATGAAAACTTCCTACTGGATTCCACTGAAAGAAGTATCGCCAGGCATGGTTATGCAGACCTGTAATCCCAGCACTAGGGGAGCTGAGATGGGAGGTTTAAGAGACCCTCAACAACGTAGACCTATTTCAAACCAAATAATAAAAAGGCTGGGGATGCAGCTCGGAGATACAATACCCCTGGGTCGAACCCCAGAAACAACAAATAATTGAATAAACAAAGTATCTAGGAGGGCACGCACGGGTTATACATAGTATTAATAGCATTTTGTATTAAAAAAAATAACTTAAACATGCTCAGATTTTGATATCCACAGGAGTTCTTGGAATTAATCCTTGTCAGATACAGAAAGATAGCAACAGGTGGATCTTCCTGCTTCCCTGTATCTGACATTTCTAGATCTTTCTTTCCCGGTGGCACCATCACCCCATCCAAACTGATGTTGGATTCGTGTGTTCAAGTAAGGGCTTGACGAAAATAGCCGTGTCCTGGATCCAAAGTCAACCAATGCTCCCACAGCGTAGGTGTATTTATACGAACGCGACTATCTGCATCGTTAGCCATGTTCAACTTCTAACCAGCCCAGTTCTTGACTTGAGTGCAGCCTGGGGCAGCGCCTCCACAGGCAGGAGAAACGGCAGGCTGTGCCAGGCATCGATGAATTCAAGTTCCAAAACGTTTCCTTTTCCCTTGAGTCTCTGGAACCATGGGGTATCAGAGGTAGAGCTGGAAAAGACATATTCCTTGGTCTTGGTACACTTGCTATAATTTTAGGAGACTAAGAATCCTTTTCTGTTCCAGAATATTGCCCCCAATGTCCTAATCTTTAGGTCTGCGATCCCCATCCCTGCATTCCTTTGAGGCACAAGGCACCAAAGAGTCGCAGGAAATTATCTAAGGCCCAGTGGGACTCTCTGGAGTTGGACCCGGGAAGGCTGGCCCTGGAAGACCTCAGGCTCCTCCACCCCACTCATCCCCAACTCTGCCAGTATTTAGAATCATCCCCAAGTGGGCTTTGTTAATTCTACAGGATGTGGAATCTGGGAATCTCTATTTTTCAGCCAAATTGGAAACTAAACTTTGAGTTTGTTCTCACATTTCCTCTCACTTCTTTGCGTCACCTCCCCCCCTCCTCCCCTCTCTCCTCCTCCTCCGCTCGCCCATCTTCAGATAAATAAGAGAAATAAAATATAGTAAAAATGCGGTTCACCTAAATTATCTGAGAGGTGAAGATCACAAATGTGGCGGTCAGAGATAGTCTGCATCCGTACACTTTTTTTATTTGACTTTATTTTTTTGCACCTGCACACTTCAACATTCTATTACTAGGCTTTTCTTGTTACATGTGTACAATGTCCCAAAAAAAAAAAGCCTGGCAATTTATTTTATTCAAACATAGGCCTTGATTGTTTTAGTGTGAGCACTGTATCACAGGGTGCCTAGGTGGTCCGACACCCAGGAAATTTGAGATACCCATAAAACCACATCTGTATCCTAACAATCGGGGGCCTTTAAATATCCTCTCCCGGCTTCAATCACTCTTGCCTTTGTGCGTTTCTGAAAGGTCTAAGGGGAATTCTCAGAGCCAGTTCTTTTTTTATTATTATTTCTGCATACTTCTTTCAACAATTGTTTGGTTTTAGAGAACATTTCATTTCTTAAGGCCTGTTTTATAAGTGTGTATGACCTTGCACCTGGACTGTGAGCTTTCGGAACGTGAGTTTATATTATGTGGAGGTGTTTGTGATGTTGTTTTGCTTGGCTTTGTCTCTCTCTAGGAAATAATACACGCAGGTGATTATTTTAGGAAATGTTCCACTGTCGTTTATTTTATTGCCGGCTTATTGGGGGTTTGTCATATTTTCTCCCGCCTCGGCGAGTCTAATTGCTAATTATCCTTCCCTCAAATTTCTTAGGATTAATTTGAAACAAAGTTGAGATCTCATCCGCTTTGATTTGGTGCACTTTATTTTGCATAGCAAATATTTACTCCATTGGTAAGTATTATACACGCTATAAATCAAAATGTCAGCAGAGCCTAGAAGTACGTAGTCTCTATTGTCTTAAGATTACTCTGAATTATTTGTTTTTCCATCTCTTGTGAAGGCACGTCAATTCGTCTCTCTAAAACTTGTCAACTTGTGTTGTTTTAACATATTCTTAAACACTCCGGAATTTTTTTTTCTTGTAGATATCACTGCTTTTCATCTTCGCATGAAGGATCTTGCTCCAGATCTGGAAATATTCACAATCAATTACTCCGATTAAAAGGTCATTTAATCAAATTGTCTTGTTTTGTGCCCTTCTAATTTCTTTCAAATATTTTTTTCCTCATCCATTATTAAAAGTAATTTAATACGAGTCAAAGGAAATGTAAGCCATTTTAGCCAGTTATTTTAAGATCAATAACACCGTGAGGATGAACCCAGCCTTAGGCTTGTGTTTCCTTTCATTAAATAAGATGGTCTATTGGATTATAAAAATATAGAAAAGTCAACAAATGAAATGTGTGTTAGCAGACTGACTATGTATCTATGTGTGCATGTGTGTATGCAAGGAAAAATACAAACACACAAGCTGGGGGTGGTGTTGCACACTTGTTACCCCAATATTTGGGAGGCCGAGGCAGAAGGATTGTGGATTCTCAGCTAGTCTCAGCAACTTAGCAAGGCCCTCCAGAACTTAGTGAGACCCTGTTTCTAAATAAATGAACCAAAAAATAAGGATAGTCTACCTCCAAGCTACACCCCAGCCCTTTTTATTTTTGTTTTTGAAACAGGGTCTTGCTAGGTTGCTGGAAGTCTTGCTAAGTTGCTGAGGCTTGACTTGAATCTGCGATCCTCCCGTGTCAGCCTCCCAAGCACTGGGATTACCACTCCTAGCTACACCTAGCTTCTTTGATTCAATTTTATATTTGGTAGATTTACTGCTGTTGATGCATACAACAATTGTTTGTTCATTCATTATCATAGGACATCTGTTTTGCTAATGTTATTTATTTATTCAACCACTGACAGGCATTGGTTGGTTTCTTTTGGGTGGGGCATTAAAAAAATAACTGTGAGGGTGTATTCATTTCAAGTCACCCCCTCATGCCATTTTGGCATGGGGCTGTATTTCTATTTTCTGTATTTCTATCTTTCTAATAAACTTCTTTAAATCTTCAAAAAAAAATAAATAACTGCGATGAGTGTTCTTGTGGTTGTCTTTTGGCGAATGTGCATGTTTTTTTTTTTCAAAGATAAACTATTTAACGAGTAATTTTTTTAATTGGCTCTAGGTTGATACCTTTGTATGGCCAATTCTAGCCTGGAGGAAAACAATTATACTCACTGGTGCACTGTAGTTACACGTCACGATGAGGTTCCAAGTGACACAAGCACGCGTGCACACCGCACGTGGTGTTTCCCTCCACACACCCCCGTCCCTATTCCGTCATCATGTACATGTTAGTGAGATGGGAACTGACGACTTCATATGTGAACATAATATTATTTGAATTGTTTTCTTCCTCCACCTTTCTCCATCCCGCTCCCCTCATTTTTCTGAAGTCCCTTATGCTTCCTGATTTATCTCTAGCTTCCATAGATGAAGGAAAACACACCACCCTGACTTTCTGAGAGGGGCTCAGCTCACTTAGTATCCTATTCCTTGGGTCCATTCGTTTTCCTGCAAACGGCATAATTTCGCTCTTCCTTACGGCTGAGTAAAATTCCATTGTGTGAAGTGTACATCCCACATTTTCTTTATCTCATCATCTGTCGACGGGCACCTAGGTTGGTTCCAATATGTGGCAATTATGAATTATGCTGCTATAAAAAAGAATTAAAAGCAGAATACTATAGCACCTGGGTATTTCCCTTGTTTCTATACCTAACAATGAAATTTCTAGGGTAATGGGTACACATATGCTTAGCTTAGAAGAGCTACCAAATAGTTTTCCAAAGTAGTTGTACCAATTTACACCTCCACCCAAAGTATGTCAAAATTCCTCACCAAAATTAAAAAAAGATTCACTTTTTTTCTCTTTCTCTAAGAAGTCTAAAGAAAGTTTCCCAATGGTGTTAGGAAGTAAAATGTTCGAAGTTCTAACACAAAGTAAAAATACATTTTAATAGATAAGTTTACCTTGCGTTTCATGTACAGAGCAAACAGAAGGCGCAAACGTTGAAGTACCCATGACTGCTCTAGGAGAGCTTAACAAATAGAATATCTTATATCACTGTCACATCTGGAACAGCCTTGTACGTGAGTTCCTAATTCCTAATTGGCCTTCCCATTGAATAAAGCATTTTATGAGATTCAAAATATGCTTTACGTAATAGTTAATTTCACGTATCCACTTGCCTGCACTAAGGGATGCTCAGAGAGCTAGTAAAACATTATTTCCAGGTGTGTCTGTGAGAGTGTTTCAGGAAGAGGAGCACTTGAATGCATGGGCTGAGTAAAGAAAAGTGGCCTCCCTGGTGCAGATGCACATCACTCAATCTACTGAGGATTAAAAAGCAGGGGCCAATTTGTTCTCTCTTCCTGAACTGAGCCGTCATCTGAGGCCACTGGACATCAGCGTTTGTGGTTCTCAGGCCTTCAGATAGGACTGAACTGCACTGCACCACCTTCCTGGACCTTTCACAGATGTTAGACCATGGGACTTCTCCGCTTCCATAATCACCTGGGTCAAATCCTCATAGTCAGTCTCTTTCTGTATACCTATGTATAGCCTGTTGGTTCTGTTTCCCCAGAGAACTCTGGCTGATATACCTGTCTAACTCTATGGTGCAAATATTTCTAATTTACTGAACCATTTTGCACAAGGAATCTAGTGAGATCTTATTTTTAGGCCTGCGTATTCTTTAAAAAGAAAACAAAATCACATTACAAGTGGTCCACACTTGTAATCCCAGTATTTGAGAGACTGAGACAGGAGGATTGCAAGTTCGTGTCCGGCCTCAGCCACTTAACGAGGTTCTCTGCAACGTAGTGAGACCCTGGATCAAAATAAGGAAAAAAAAAATAGGGCTAGGGGTGCAGCTCAGAAGTAGAAGATCCCTGGGTCCCATTGCTAGTACCACACAAAAAAAAGCAAACAATAAATGGTCTTCAAGCCAGGCGTGGTGGCGCACACGTGTAATCCCAGCGCTTGGGAGGCTGAGACAGGAGGATCGCACAAGTTCAAAGCCAGCCTCTGCTACTTAGTGAGGCTCTCAGCAACTTAGTGAGACCCTGTTTCCAAATAAAATATAAAAAAATAGGTCTGAGAATATAGCCCGGAGGTAGAAGGCCCCTGAGTTACACTCTCAGGACCACAAAAGGTAAATAAATAAATAAATAAAATGGTCTTCTAATTTCAGTTCCAAAATGACAGTCGATGGGCAAAAACAATGTACAGTCATTTCTATTGCACCGAGCAGGAAGCCTGGCTGCCACCAATAAGAAAAGGACCCAGGATTATTGTGAGAACAGGATTCTACACAATCCTGAGAATAAGACACAATTCTCTCATGTTCAGATTGCTTTTCAAATCATTCCAAATAGGGATGGATTAAGCCCAGATCTAAAATAACTACCTGGGAGTGGGGAGGGCACCAAGCACTGCGTGACTAAATGCCATCGTCAGCATGACCCGCATTATGATGTGACACTACAGTGTGCCAATAAGAAAAATTTAGATTTCACATAAAAAATAAAATAAATATTTACGTGGCTGGAAGTTTCCAGCTAGGAAGGTAAAGAGGCTCAGAAACGAACGCCCAGCACGGGAGTGACCCAGCTGGAATGCAGGATGGCCGCCAAATTTCCCCAGCTTTCCACTACTGTCTATTTTTTTTTTTTTACTACTGTCTATTTTTTAAGAAAGGACTAAGCATGTCCAGATATCTGGGAACCTGTCATTCAGCCATGCATCTGAATTATTAATTAGTCTAAAGAAGAAGCCAGGGGAAGAGATGCAAAAGCTCGCCCTCTCTGCTACGAGAGTGGCATCTGCAAACTGCTAAGATACGTAGACATGAGGCATGCACCTGTCTCTCTCCACTCCCTGAAAGGCAGGAAACACGTTGTACACGTCCGTCATAGCAAGTGCCTTCTCCACTCTGCTCCGGCAGCTAGCAAGCCAAGGCGTGGACACGGGGGACCACAACGCCACACTCTCCTCTCCTCCCCACCCCACTCCTACACCTCCTGCAACAAGGCCTCCCGTTCATGTCTCCCAGAGGCCAAGGCAATTTGCGTGTTTCCTACCAATCCTTTCTGTAAATATTTGGTCCGAGGAAGGCTCCTTTCTTCTCTCCACCTTGCCCATTATGCACCAAAAAAAAAGTAGACGAAAACACAGACTTGGTGATTTCCAATCCAGAAAACAATTCCCTAATATGTGATCCTTTTTTTTTTTTTTTTGGTGGTGGTACTGGGGATTGAATCTAGATGCCTCCTACTTCTGAGATATAGCCTTACCCCATAATAATATTAATAATTTTATTATTTTTATCATTTTTGCGGTACTAGGGATGAAACCCAGGGGCATTCATCCTCTAAGCTACAACCCCAACCCTATTTTTTATTCTTTATTTTATTTTATTTTATTTTACTTTTTGTGGTACTGGGTATAGAACCCAGAGGCATTCTACCTCTGAGCTACACTCCGATCCTATTTTTTATTCTTTATTTTGAAACAGGGTCTCACTGAGTTGCAGAGGGCCTCACTATGTACCTAGGCTGTCCACAAACAGCAATCCTCCTATCTCAGCCTCCCAAATGCTGAGATTACAAGTGTATGCCAACACGCCCGGTTTATTCTTTATTTTAAAACAGGGTCTCACTGAGTTGCAAAGGACCTCACTAAGTAGCTGAGGCTGGCTTCGTACCTGTGCAATCCTCCTGTCTCCACCTCCCAAATGCTGGGATCACAAGCATGTACCACCATGCCTGGTTGTTGTTGTTGTTGTTGTTGTTGTTATTATTATTATTATTATTATTATTATTATTATTTGAATCAGGGTCTTGCTACATTCCTGAGAGTCTAAGGTGCTGAGGCTGGTCTTGAACCTGTGATCCTTCTGTCTCAGCCTCCCAAGTACTAGGATTATAGACATAGGCCACCACATCAGGCTTAGTATATGATCTTAAATATCCTGTTCAGTACACAGCCAGGTCTCTACCAGACCTGAGCAGTTCCCTGTCTTTATCTACTCATTTCCCTTGAACATTACACTGACTCAAAGAAGACAGCCGCCCAGTTTAGGAGAGCCATGGGAACATGGGGATGCTTTCCTGAGCTACACGCCATGGGCACAGTTACCCTAATGCATCAACGTTAAAAGACCCCTTTGTACAGCACCTGGCTATGGAGAGAAAATAGCTTCCAGGGCTCACGGGCGCATCTTTAATCTATGGGACTTGCTCCTGAAATTCAGTTGCGTTCAATAGAAAACTTATTAGAAAACCTACAAGGAGTGAGGCTTTGTGCCAAGAGTTTGCAATATATTTCACTAGGGGGCCTCTCAGACTCAGGAGGATTCCAAACCACATCGTTAAGATCCCAGACAGGAGGGATCCAGGTTAGCACAGGGTACTGGGGTGAGGGCCCCTCCTGGAGCAAGCAGGAAGGGTTTGCTGAGAGAGGGGACTAGGATGTGTCAGGGGGCCACAGCCGTCATCCACCGCACCAGTGACAGCTCTTCAGAGGCCTGTCATGGCCACTTGGCTCACCAGACGCAGTAGATCCCCAGACAAGTAACTCCAGACTCCTCCGATGGCCACAGAACACCCTCATCTGCATTCAACATGGCTGTCTGGATCCCCCCTTCAAGCAACACTAGATTTTATCCGTCCCGCCTCATCTTCCCTCTGGGTCTGGGCCGCCACTTACAATGTGTTCCTTTCCACTTGGCATTTATTCAAACCCTCTATGTGTACTTTCTCCCCCATAATCCAGCTCTAGGCTTACTTTGTCCAACAAACATCTGTCAAAAGAGCAAATATTTTCTTTCCTGTAATTCCCTCCTCGATGGCGCTGTCACAGATAGGTTCAAATGTTATCTTGCCACAGCGTCTGTCGCCTAAGAGTCCCTTACTCCCTCCGTTTGCTATGATGGGCACGTAAAACGTGATTCCTGCCTTTAAGGTAGCGGATGAGAGACAGGAAATGTACCAGTGTATCTACGGTCTACACTGCGGCAGTTCCTCGCTTCTGTGTATCTTAACGGTTTGCAGGCACGACCCCACAGCTTAGAGAGAGAGCTTCTGCCTCTCTTCCTGTGGCTTCATCTTTAGACTTATTAATAATTCAGATACACGGCCTAACAACAGGTTCCCGGATGTCTGGACATGCTTAGTTCTTTATAAAAACAAAGATAAAGAGGAGTTGAAAGCTGGGAAAATTTGGCGGCCATCCTACAATTCAACTATACCATTCCCACGCCGGGCGTTGGTATCTGAACCCCTTTCCCTTCCTAGATAGAAACTTTGGGGCACATATTTATTTTAGATCTAGCCTTAACCCACTCCTATATGGAATAATTTTAAGAACAATCTAAATAGATGAGAATGGCGTCTTATTCTCATGATTGCAAAAAATTCTGTCCTCACAATAATCCCAAATCCTTTTATTTGGTAGTGGGTATTGAACTCAAGGGCATCCTACCACTCTACCTCTGAGCTATGACCCTGCCCCTCCCAGCCCTTTTAAATGTTTGTTTTTTTTTTTAACAAGTCTCACTACATTTCTGAGGGTCTAGCTACATTATCAAGGCTGTTCTGGAACCTGCGATCCTTCTGTCTCAGCCTTCCTAGTACTGGGATTACAGGCGCGTACCACCATGCCTGGCTCCTATATCCTCTTCTTATTGGAGGCAACCAGGCTTGATTTTCAGTCGACTCTTTTCCTTTCCGCCCATCACCTTTGTCATCCTTGAGCTGAGATTAGAAGATAACTCCTCTGTTGTCTAAGGTTTATTTATTCCCACAGTGATAAGGTCCCAAAATATAATCAGTGTATGTTGGTATCAATGGAACCTCGCTATGTTTTAAAATTACAATGCCCTAATTAAACTATTTTAAAAAGTAAATATAAGCCATATAAGCCGGGTGTGGTGGCGTACGCTTGTAATCCAGGCATTTGGGAGGCTGAGACAGGAGGATGGCAGTTTGTGGACAGCCTCAGCTATTTAGTGAGGCCCTTTGCAATTCAGTGAGACCCTGTTTTAAATTAAGAATAAAACATGGGCGTGGGGTTGTAGCTTGGAGGTAGAATGCCCCTGGGTTCCATCCCCAGTACTGCAAAAAAAAAAAAGTAAATATTGGAAAGGAAAAAGTAAGTAAATAAATAAATAAAACGAACAGCAGAAAGCTCACAGTACAGGGTGGTGGTCTCTAGGGGGTCTTTCCCAGAAGTAAGATCTATGTATTTCCTAACACTGTCATAACACTTGCTGCAAACTGGATTCATAAAAATTTGTTGAAGTTAAAATGTGCAAAATCAAGCACTGCAGGGCTACAGTCCGTCCCACCCTGAGGCTGCAGGGAGACTCCAGTTCCCCCTCCCCTGCCTGGCTTCTGTGGCTGCCCACAGCCCCGGTGGGCTTGGTTTATGCTCTGTCTCTCCAATCTCCATCTCCGTGCTCACTCGCCTTCTCTCTGTCAAATCTCCCTTACAAGCCGAATCTGGTGGCCTAGACTTGTAATTCCAGTACTTGGGAGGCTGAGACAGGAGGGTCACGGGTTCACAACAAGCCTCAGCTACTTAGTGAGGCCCTCTGCAACTTAGTGAGACCTTGTTTCAAAATAAAAAATAAAAAACAGGGCTAGGGGTATATAGCTGGAAGGTAGAATGCCTCTGGGTTCCATCCCTAGTACCACACACCAAAAAAAAAAAAAAAAAAATCTCCCTTCTTACATATCTCAGGTGTGCGTGTGTGTGTGTGTGTGTGTGTGTGTGTGTGTGTGTGTGTGTGTGTTACTACACCCCCAGCCCTTTTTTAATTTTTTGTTTTGAAACAGGTTCTTACTAAGTTGCTGAGGCTAGTCTTGAACCTGGGATCTTCGTGTCTCAGCCTCTCAAGTACTGGGATTAAAGACATGCCCACCTGGCTTTATACAGATCTCTTCTAAGGAAATTTATCATTGTGTGGCACCACCCACACAATCCAAGACCTCTTCATCTAACCATGCTTCACTCAATTAAACTGTGAAGAAGCTGGGCATGGTGGCGCACGCTTGTAATCCCAGTACTTAAGAGGCTGAGACAGGAGGCTGGCAGATTCGCAGCCAGCCTCAGCTGCTTAGTGAGGCCCTGCACAAGTTAGTGACACTTTGTTTCGAAATAAAGAATAAAAAACTAGGACTGAGGTGTGGCACTGGGGTAGAATGCCCCTGGGTTTAATTCTAAGTACCGCCAAAAAAAAATTTTTTTTAATTAAATCTGTGAAGACCCTTTCACCAAGTAAAGTCAGGTTCCCGAGACTGCAGGAAGTAGGTGCTGAGCCTTTTTTGAAGGTATTCAACCCACTGCACAAGGTTTCTGAGACCATCACAATGCCCTAATGACCTGCATTTTTTTTTTCTAACAATGGTGTGTGCAAGGCATACTCCTCATTTGACTTACGGATGGTGAATTCTATAGTCGGCTGCTGCTCCTGAGTTATTGGCTGAAATGTGTCCAAGGAGTACAGCTAAGGGCTTTGGGAGAAAAAAGAGAAATTAAACCTGCCCTCCAGGATGTTATAATGCAGTAGGGAAATCAAACACGTACACACATATAGAAAGTTGGATGGCGGTGAAAATCCAAGGCTTCTTGTGCCAGGGCAGAGAATACAGAGGCGAGCGCCTGCTCCGTCTCCCTGTTTCTTCCTCCCATTGGCCTTGCCGGCCAGCATGCTATGACATCTTAGGTGCGTCGTGACGGACCTGATGGTGGATGTTTTGGTTCATTTCTTTTATGGATATAGCCTTTGCTAAAAGTGACCCCGTGGAGTCCCTCTGAGCTCCAAACCTGAACCTGCCATATTAAAAATACAGATTACAAAGCCAGGCATGGTGGCCCATGCTTATAATCCCAGCATTTGGGAGGCAGAGACAGGAGGATCACAGGTTTGTAGCCAGCCTCAGATACTTAGTGAGGCTCTCAGCATCTTAGTGAGACCCTGTTTTCCAAATAAAGAATAAAAAATCAGGCTGAGGGTGTAGCTCGGAGGTAGAATGCCCCTGGGTTCAATCTCCAGTTTCACATATACACAAAAGAAAGTACTGTTTCAAATTTACTTTCTTCAGTAATGTGAATCTATGAACAATTATATATAAAGGATATATGTATAATATATATGTAATAAATATATAATTTATACAGAATTTACATGTATCTATATATAAATATATGAATATATAAGTAAAAATATTTATATACTTCCATACATATGTGGAAATGTGTGTGTGTATATATATATATATATGTTTCTATGTGTAACATATAGAAATAAATATGTATATGCATAAAACATTTGCCCTTTAATAGAGCTTCAGTTGTCTCTGTTTTATATAGGACTAGAAATAAAAACTCGGACAACATTATCTACTGCTAACAATTTTGACTTCAGCTTTTATAGGAGCCTTCAGATTTCCATTTTCTTTGTCTCTACCCATGATCCTGTGCCTTCCTCCATGCAGAAGTATCCTTAAATCACTTTCACATAAGACTAACTTCTACTGCCCGCTCAGGGTCAGCAGTCAGGGCTGGGATGGAAAGGAATACTGATTAATGGGGCTTTAAAGACTGGTTCAAATGTCAGCAAAGACAACTACCCACAATGGCTCCCCATCTTTCTAATGGCTCACAGCCTCTCTCATAATCACGGCTGCTAGTCAAAATCTACCAGGCTACTGTTTCCCAGTGGCAAAGGCCTGCCTGCTTTAATTCAGGAGGGTTACTTTTGTTTTTGATTGATTGTTATTGTCGTTATTTTTTTAGCATCCCAAGGGCAGTCCAAGGACATGTAGCTATAGAAAGGAAATAAAGAAACGAAGAAAGGGACCGGCTCCTTAGAGGATCCGGGAGAACACACATTAGGTTGAAATGAGCAGATGGAAGGGGGAGCGCAAGGGAATACCCCAATAAACACCCCGGGGCTACTTTAAAAAGGAGGTGCTCTGTCCAACCCAGCCCAGCATTTTCCGTAAAGGGCTCCTATCCTTACAGCATTTATCTTTCTAATCCCCAAAGCTTAAGCATGAGTTACAAGAGAAAATCTTGTTCCTCAAAGTTGGAAAGAGACTACTTTTCCATTCCACGCCTTACCTGCCTGGTTCCCTATACACACAGAGCACTTCCTACGGTGGAAAAGGACCTAAGGTGGTAGAATTCTTTTATGAATTTCTCTTTCTCTCTTATAAATTAAATGGCGCCGTATTGTCAATTAATCAAACTATCAAGATGGATTGAGATGAAGATCCTATATACTTGCTCAAATCAGATTGATAGCTACAAATTTATTACCTAACAATTTTTTTCAGCAAAAGTGGATCCAGAAGCTATCGGTCCAGAGAATGAATCTTTCAGAAGAGGCCAGAGTCTCAATCTTGTGAGCACATTGTTCTTTCTGGCCATCTACTCAGAAGAGTGGAGGGTGGTTGCTGGCCATCAACTACAAAAGATTAATTTGAAGAGCTTTTAATCAAACATAAATTTGTATCCACCTATGTTTTTTAATTTAGCCTATTATTTCCCTACTGTATTCTCCTAAAGACAGAGCCTCATGATCTATAGAGCATAAGTTACGATAGAAATATGGTTGCTCTTAGCAAAATTATAACACATCACACTCAAGTGTGCCAAGCTATTTTCAATCAGATAGTAATTCACACACAAAATATTTCCAAAGATGTATATCAGTTTCTCTGTCCTTTGAACCAAAATGAGGGCCATTTTACAAAAAAAAAAAAAAAAATTGGAGGTAGAAAATAAACAGGGCCACTAGTTCCCATACAGCAATGGCGGGGAGGGAGAGGGCTTCATCAAATGGCAGATGCGAAACTCACCGATCCTTGCTGAATGCCCTCCCACATGCACTGCTTTGTGACAGCATCAGCATCCTTATTTCTTTCCCTTCTTATCAGACATTGTGGGATCTGTCTTCACCTGTTCATGCTAGTAGGGATGTGATGTTTGAAATGCCATGAGAAACACTAACCATGTATCCCAGGAGAAGAACCCCTAAAAGTCACAAAAGCACTAACAGAAAAGCTGACTAAAGGAGCTGAATTTAGAACAATACCACACACACACAAAAAGATATTCCCCAAATACTATGTCCCTAAGGAGGGATGTTGGCGGTGTTCTCTTGGGTCTCCTATGAAAAATACATATTAAAATATTTCTTCCAAAGACTATTGATTCCACCAACTTCTTTAACCCAATTCTGTAATTCTAAAGCTCTTAGAGAAAACACATGCTTTTTTTTTCCCCTGAGAACAATACAGCAGCAGAGATCTCTTTGGCAGGCATCCTACTCAAAATATGCCCATCGGACTTCACAGTGAGAGGTTTGGCTTCACCTAGAGGAAAGAAATCGTAGCACCAGCAATTTCCCTGCCAGTCCTTCTACATGACAAAGCATATATGAATGCACATAAGCTAATCCTTCTCTGGAAGAGTAAGCTGCACCTGGAAGTCAGTTTATAAGAGTGGCAGACAGAGAAGACATGATTGGGAGGTAGCTGGGGGAGCACCGCAAAGCATGCTGGGAAAATCCCCACCTGAGATGCCTGAGATAACACCTAGTCATTTACTGAGATAATTGGCCTCTGGAAGAGATATAGGATAATAATAGAATCAAGTCATGAGGTTATTAACCTGCTGAAAGGTTAGGAATATTTGCCTATTGATTTGAGAATTCCTGAGGATGGAAAGACATCAAAGTTCAAATAAATTAATGAAATGCAAGTCTATAAGGAGATACTATGA
Source organism: Muscardinus avellanarius (assembly GCF_963383645.1). Lineage (NCBI taxonomy): Eukaryota > Metazoa > Chordata > Mammalia > Rodentia > Gliridae > Muscardinus > Muscardinus avellanarius. The sequence goes on from NC_137796.1 coordinate 11,384,905, forward strand.
ATTATGTCAAGTGGTTAAAAAAGATATTTAGTAAAAGGTCATCTCTTCAAATAATAGAAAATAGAGAATTTTTATAAAGAGTCAGCTGAATATCTACAAAAATTGGGAACCAACCCCCACTTTACCAAACCACAAAATAACAATGTCAGTATAAATGTAATTAGAAATAGGAAAGTATTCTTTAAAAACTTTGCACACCTGTGACCTAACTCATTTCCCAGAATATATTCCTTTAATTTCTTTCCTCGCCACACATTTTCTAATGACAAAGATGGCTTTACAACACATCTGCAAATTATCACCGGCACCCTTCCCGTCAAAAGATGGGAGTCCTTTTAATCACCTCTTAGATATCAGTCACTCGCTTGCGACCAATAGGATGCGGGGAAAGTGATGTCACTTGACCTCCAAGGCTGGGTAAGGAAAGATGATGTCGCTTCCATCTGACTCTCTTGAGATGCTCTCTGCAGGGGATTTAGCCTTCATTTAATAAGTCACTATTCCGAGGCCATCATGCTAGAGAAGGCGAGAGAAGAAGCTCTGACCCACAGCCCCACCATAGTCCTGACTTTCTACCACCAGCTCGACTCCCAGCCATGTGGGGAAGCCATCTTGGGAGACCCCCCCGCGCCAGGTTTGAAGATGACTGCAGCCACAGGCAACCTCTGATTACAACTGCATAAGAAATCCCAAGCAAGACATTCGACTGGTCTGGCCATTTCCAAATCCCTAAACCACAAGCGTAGGCAAAGCAAAGGGTAGCCGTCTTATGCCACTGAGTTCTGAGATAATTTACTAGGCAGCAGTGATATCAAGGACAATCTATGAAAAGCAATTTTTACCACTCCCACGAATTTCCAAGCGATGAGAGCTAACATTTACAATGCTTTTCACTTTAAAATCTATAATTCTCAAAGTACAATCATATAAACTATCTCATTTGATTTTTTTCCCTCCTGCGGTTCTAAGGCTTGAACCCAGGGACATTCTACCTCTGCACTGCTTTTGTTTTGTTTTATTTTTGTTTTGAAACTGGGTCTTGCTATGTAGCCAAGAGTCTCACTAAATTGCTGAGGCTGGCCTCAAACCTGAAATCCTCCTGTCTCAGTCTCCCAAATACTGGGATTACTGGAGGGTACAATCACACCCAGCTTGAGGTTTTTTTTATAAATATCATGTGAAAGGGCATAGTTAACCCCAATCGCTAAGATTGAGACAAGTGTTTAATATCCCAAATAGTATCAGATACACGCCGTCTTAGGCCAACTGATGAACTTTGACACCGTGCTCCTTCACAAACATGGTGAGATCATCTTTTTTTTTTTTTTTCGTATGTCATTCTTATTCTTTTTTTTTTAAATTGGTGCATTGTAATCATATATCACATTGGAGTACAAGACTTGAGAGGATATACAAGCACACATCATCCAATTAGCCCTCATCCAGCCCCCATCCCATTCCCTCCCCCTCCCTCCATCCCATGCTTGTTTGGTGATTAACTTTGATACATTTGTTTATGTACCTCCTGCTTTTTAAAGAGGCTCCATCCTCCCCTATTCCATACCCTCTGATTGGTCACCTTAATTGCTTCACTCTAGGGCCCTTTCTATAGCTCGACCTCTTCCTGTTGCCCCTTTCTTCCTAGTTATTGCTGATTTGGGGAAGCATCTGATTTATATTTTCTGTGATATTTCTCTGTGCATGCCGCGTTGCAAGTACCAATCCCACTCTTGACAGCCCCGGTAGTGGCCTGGCTACCCGGTGGACTGATCCAGAGCTCGCTGGCTCAAGCAGCGGCTTTGCCTCATGGGAGGCCCCGATTCTGGCCTCGCTGGCCCCGACACCGGCCTAACCCCTCAGCTGGCTCCGATCCTGGCCTCGGAGGCCCCAGCACCATCCTAGCCTCAAGGCAGGCTCTGATCCCGGCTTCAGCGGCCTCAGTAGCGGCCTTGCCTCACAGAAGGCTCCAATGTCGGCCGCTGGCCCCGGCACCGGCCTAACCCCTCGGCAGGCTCTGATGCCAGCCTCGGAGGCCCCAGCTCCGGCCTTGAGATCACCTTAAATGGCTTAAATGTTTATCTATTCAATACACTAAATGATCATAAAAAAAACAACAGCATTGGTTCTTTGCTTGCTTCCAGACTATCTCTTCATGCCCTTATAAATTATTATAAAACATTTTTAAGAATATAACACAGCAATTTCTGGAGAACCCAGATGACAGCCAACTCTAGGTTTTCTTTATTGTAAAGATCAGAATGATTTCCCTGTAATTTTTACCTTCAACATCACAAGGAACCGACCAGCTTTCAGGGATTAAAACTGAATTTTAATCAGGCATGGAGAGCCATATTTCATGACAACTGTCTGGGTTTCACTTCTTTGAATACACACTGGGAATGGATTGGTTGAGGGCCTTAAAAGTTAGAATTTGCTTAATCCTAAAAGAGTCTGCCAAATCTGGCGTGCGCTTAGGTATTTTGAGTTCCCCGGTATTACATTTTTACAATGGCTAAATCGACAAAACACATTTACTTCTTTCTATTAAGGGCACTGATGTGATTCAAAGAAGTATAAAATGTGCTTCCAGCCTGAAAAAAACTTAGAGTCTGGTTGGGGCTATTCAGAGGGAAATTTGCATATTGTGGAAGAAAGCACGCTGGATTAGGAATACGTTTCCTTATATATCTGAAAGGGTGTTATGGAGATTAAGAATGAAAACGCTTGAGAAGTCACAAAATGCTAAGCAAATTTAATGTAAATAGATGTATAAACTTTAAAACAAAGTTGTTGTTGTTGTTGTTTTTAACCTCAAATGGTGGTTGAATTTCACCAGGCTTCGACTCAGTCTTTAGAAAGCGTTAAAACTGTCTTTCGCTGTCTGATTCCACAGTGATGGTATTAAACTGCGCTCTGCTTGCTGATTCAAAACAAAATAATCCATTACTGGCTCCTTGGCCCTTCTAATTGTGTATATCACAGGGAAAGGGGGGAAATGTGTTTCCTAAGACTTTGAATCAAAATAGCCCATTAGTGAAATTCCAGGAAGAATTCACCATGAGTTACGGATAACCAAAATTCAAGGACAAACTGAGGCTTATCGATGGAGATTATGCCTCAGGAAAATGAAAAGGACAAACCAGTTTGGTGGTACACACTTGTAATCCCGGTACTTGGGAGGCTGCAACAGGAGGATCTCAGGTTCAAGACCAGCCTCAGCAACTTGGTAAAACTATCAACCAACTAGAGAGACCCTGTTTCAAAATTAAAAATAAGCCGGGCATGGTGGCGCACACTTGTAATCCCCACGTTTGGGAGGCTGAGACAAGAAGATCGTGCAGGTTCGAAGCCAGCCTCAGCTGGCTTAAGAGACTGTTTCCAAATAAAATATAAAATAGGTCTGGGAGTATAGCCCAGAGGTAGAAGGCCCCTGGGTTCCATCCCCAGTAAAAATAAATAAATAAATAAATAAAATAAAAATAAAAATAAATAAAAAGGACTGAGGGCATAGGTAGACTGCCCCTGAATTCAATTCTCAGTACCATAAAAAATTAAATAAACAAATAAATGAAATGAAAAAGACAAAAAGATGAGATGTATGAATCACTTATACAGATTTCTTGGAGAAATTCCAAAGTCTATGAGAATAAATAATTAGACTCTCTCTGGCTGCTATGAAGCTCTAATTTTCCTGAAATTAAGTTTTTCCTACCAAAAACATGTTCTAGAAAAAGAAAATAAAGAACTGGGTCAAGGTCTTTGGTGCCAGGGACCTAATTTAATCCTATCAGGGAAATAAACTAAGTTATACGAGGAACTCTTGAAACATGAAGAATACAGACAGGAGCTGAGGTCAGGCAGGAGCAGAGCCGGCTGAGCCAGCCCCGAGCTCACCATGGCTGAGAACACCCTGGGTGGACATCAATGAGTTTGACAAGAATAGATTCATGGACGAGCAAGAGGAGGCCTCAGCAGAGTCAGGAGAGCCAGACCCGGACCCCAGCAAGGTGGACGGGCTCCTGCAGCAAGGGGACGTGCTTCGGGTGTTTCACGCAACCTGGCAGAACTCTGCACTCAGTACCAAGCATCAAGCTGTGGGCTGAAAGTGCTCACAAACTTTAAGGGCTTCAAAATTGAGCGAGCTGTACAGTCAGTAGACAGAAATGGCATTGATTTGTTCATGAAATACATTTGTAAAGGGTTTGAGAAGTCCGCGAAAAAGAACAGGGCAGTATTACTCCAGTTACTCCAGTGGCACGAAAAGGCCTCAGCTGCATGTAGGAGGACTACACTCCATTACGCGAGTTCTACAGCAAGAAAGACTGTTTAGAAAGATGTATGTTACCTTGAGAAGAATTCAGATGCCCAGGATGGTGAAGAGGGATGCCAATGGACCGTCTTCCTAGAATTCTCGACTATTTCAGGACACTTATCTGCTGAAATGTCTTTTATTTTTGAGGTGGAGGGAGAAATCGTCTTACTGCTTCCTAAATGTTCTGCAGGATTTGAGAGTCTACCTTTGTCTACAAGGTAACACAGAGCTGACGTTTGACTGTCTGCAGAGTGGCTGGCCAGTCTCGGTCAGGTGTAAGCGTGTGCACTGCCTATTGAAAATGGGGGAGGGATGCTAGGCGTGGTGGCGCACGCTTGTAATCCCAGCATCTGGGAGGCTGAGACGGGAGGATTGCGGTTCAAGGACAGCCTCAGCTACTTAGTGAGGCTCTTTGCAACTCAGTGAGACCCCGTTTCAAATGAAAGAATAAGGCCGGGCGTGGTGGCGCACGCTTGTAATCCCCACGCTTGGGAGGCGGAGACAGGAGGATTGCGCTGGTTCGAAGCCAGCCGCGCTGGCTTAAGAGACCCTGTTTCCAAATAAAAATATAAAAATAGGTCTGGGAGTGTAGCCCGGAGGTAGAAGGGCTTCCAGGAAGCCCAGTACCACCAAAAAAAGAAAAGAAAAGAAAAGAAAAGAAAAGAAAAGAAAAGAAAAAGAAAAAAATGAAAGAATAAAAAAATAGGGTTTAGCATGTAGCTCAGAGGTAGAATGCCCCTGGGTTCCATTCCCAGTACTGCAAAATAAAATAAATAAATAAAAGTGGAAAAAACTGAGGGTTTGTACAGACACCCTGTCTTCCCAGAGAAGTCAGACACTCAGGTTCGTTGTCAAGTACCTACTGCATCAATAAAGCTCTTGACTTATTAATATAAAAAATACAAACCATATCCAATTCACTTTGATTATATGAAAACAAACCAGAGTTCCAAACTGCCCTGCTTAAAGTTATTTGGAACACGGGGGCGGGCGGAGTTTTATATTAAGACACCAAGATCTTGATATTATCAGCCACCATGTTGTCCTTAAATTTTTTGCCCACTATGGCCTTAGTTCCCCCTTTTGTCCAGAAGAAATAACCGCAATGCTACCAGTGATGCTCAAGAAATTCTTAGCCGGGCGTAGTGGCGCACGCTTGTAATTTGGGATTACATTCAGGAGGCAGAGACCAGAGGATCGCGGTTCACGGACAGCCTCAGCTACTTAGGCCCTTCACAGCTCAGTGAGATCCTGTTTCAAAAAATAAAAATAAAAAATAGGGCTGGGGGTGTAGCTCGGAGGTAGAATACACCTGGGTTCCATCCCTGGTACCTCAAAAAAAAAAAAATCTTATTGAACACACTGTTGAGTGTAATGAGGAAATGAAAATAGGAAGGGCCAGTAAGATAGAGAAACTTATACAAAGAAAAAGAAACTCACAAAAAAATTAGATGCTGAAAAGTACTCTAAAGAGTGTTTACAGTGATGTAATAAAAATAGTACTAAAATACAGTTTAAAAGAAACAAAAAATACAGTCAGCCAGGTATAGTGGCACACGTCTGTAATCTTAGTACTTGGGAGGCTGAGACGGGAGGATCACAGGCTCAAGGACAGCCCCAGCAACTTAGTGAGGCCCCCACAACCCAGAAGACCCTATTTCTAAACAAAAAAAATAAAAAGGGCTGGGGGTGTAACTGAGAGGTTGAAACCTCTGGGTTTAATCCCCAGTACCATATATACACATAGACCCAAAAAAAAAAAAAAAAAAAACAGCTAATGAAGTGGGGGAGGGGCGATCTTAATTGGATCTTTAGATATGTCTGACTAGACAATACCATCTTGAAAGAGTTTCCTGCATATCGAAGATGTTGCAGCGCCCCTGGTCTCTACTCACCAGATGCAAATAGTTCGCTCCCTTTGGTGTTATGACTATAACCAAAAATGTCTCGAGACGTTACCAAGAGTCCCTGGAGATATTTACCATTCACCACATGGCCAAAAGAAAGAGAGGAAGAGAAAGAAAAAAGAGACAAAAATAACCCTGGAGAGAACCGCTCTGGTTAGAGTCACTAGATGATAGCTTTCAGCTCCAAATTTTTGTCATCATGATACCGGAAAACAGCACACTGTATCTATTGAAAGTGCCCGGTCCTCCCTTTCCAACCAGCCTTCATAATTACAGACGCCGTCCTCCTCTGTCCCCGATTGTGAGACTCGCTGAGCTGTTCCCCACAGTAACATTCCAAACCTATATTGTACGAATTGAAAACACCATCAGCCACTGTCCAGCAGATGACAAGGTGTCCTGAACTACTGACATAGCTGCGAAACTCGATGAATGGGGTTTCTGAGCTGTTATCCAGCGCCTGACAGGAATGGTATAACCGCTTCCCCCACATGAAAGCACTCGTCAGCAGTTATAAAAGATAACCCATTACCATGGCAGGAAATCAAAGCCACAATAAATTTCACACACACACACACACAAAAAAAAAAAAGATGAAGAAGGAGGAGGAGGAGGAGGTGGCGGCATAAAGGGATGGTAGAAAATCTCAAGGGAGAGTCTGGTGGGTGTATGAAAAGGGAGAGAGCTGCGAAGGCCAGGGAACCAGTGACCTTGGCCTGCCGTTAACACAGGGATGCTTGAGAAGCCGGTGCAAATATTTCAAGAGGTCCTAGACAATGATGTTTAAACAGACCTTCTCTCCTTGATCAGAATCCTTTCCAAATTAAGCTGAAACCGGAGAGAGGGAAAACCATTGTCTTTGGTTCTGGCCAGAGAGAAATCGCATTTGTAATCTGTTAAACAACTCGTGAAATTAAAACATGCACCTGAGCTAAAAGTCTCCATCTTCCTTTGGGTTTACATTGTCAAAAAATATCTCCTAGAGTCTCTGACATTTCTTGCTCAAAAATCTCCTTTGGAGTATGCATTCACAAAAAGTAAATAAATAAATAAATAATTTATAGACTTTTTCTGGTACTAAAAATTGAATCCAGAGGCAGTCTACTTCCAATCTACACCTCTTTTTTTAAAAAAACAGGGTCTCTCTAGGTTGCTAAGAATCTCACTAATTTTTTTTTTTTTTGTGGTACTCAGGATGGAACCCTTCTACCTCCAGGCTACACTCCCAGACCTATTTTATATTTTTATTTGGAAACAGGGTCTCTTAAGCCAATGAGTCTGGCTTCAAACCTGCGCAATCCTCCTGTCTCCGCCTCCCAAGATCAGGGATTACAAGTGTGCACCACCACCCCTGGCAGAATTTCACTAAATTTCTAAGGCTCTCCTGGAACCTATGATCCTCCTGTCTCAGCGTCCCAAATCCTGGGATTACAGAGATACACCACCACGTCTGATCACACTCATTTTTAATAGAGAATTGGCTTGACCCTCTATTACTTTTGAAACTTATCTGATACATTTTTTAAAACACTTAAAAAATACGGGAATTCAATATCAGAAAGCCTTATGAGCATATATAAGGAATTATTTTCCTTGTCTTTAAGAAGGATTGATCACAGATTTCCTCTAAATAAGAACTGCAGGTTGGAAAGAGTGGAGGAGTCGGATCCCTGGAGACACCTCCTCTTCCATCCACAGCTCATGATCCTCTTAATTCATTCAATGTTTCTGACAATGGACTCCCTCCTATGTGTCAAGTATATAAACACAGAAATCGATGGCTTGAGCCGGGCGTGGTGGCGCATGCTTGTAATCCCAGTACTTGGAGGCTGAGACAGGAGGATCGCAGGTTCACTACTTAGTGGACCCCATTTCAAAATAAAGAATAAAAAATAGGTCTGGGGGTATAGCTCGGAGGTAGAATGGCCCTGGGTTCAACCCCCAGTACTGCAAAAATAAAGTAAAACAAATGCAATTACTTGTTGGGAAATCCTCTGTCAACTGTGAAGTTCTATAGAGCGCTAATTCTATTATCACTTTATTATTGAATTAACATTTAATGTGACCAACATTTGGTTTTCAGAAAACTTTAAAGCATGCATATGACCGAGAGGGTCTTAAGGTTCCCTCCACCTCGTTCAACTTGACACAGGCTTCTTTCTGACTCTAAGCCCAGACCTCCTTTTTCTTAGGGAATAGTTTGTTTTGTTTTGAATTTTTTTAGAACATTTGCAATTTTAAATTTACTTTCTGCCTCTTTGGAATGTGAATCTGTCTTACAACCTCTTAACTGTGTTTATTACCTGGGAATGTCTTCCTCCAGGGCCTGGGAGTCATATCTTTAGAATACAAACCTCAAGGGAAAAAACACCCACCTCCAATTTCTGGGGCAGGGGAGGAGCCCAACTTCTAATAGCACTTTGCTCCAAGTGTAATCCCGCATTGAAGATTAGAGAAAATGCACTTTCCCTTTGGGTTAGGCCAATGAGCAAATAGCGACAGCCTGTGACTCCCCTAACACCCCAGCCATCAAGAGCGCTCCCACCCTTTATTGCAGGGAAGCTATATTCAATCGTCAGTCCCAGCCGCTCTCTTATTGCACCAACCTTGAATAACAACTTCTTTACGTATTTGACTTTGTCCGGTGCAATATTTGCTTTGATGCAAATAGGCAAAAGAATAAAGAAATACCAGGATTTGCAGCAAAATTTAACAGACCTTGGGGTATTGAATGGAACCCAGTGGCATTCTACCTCCAAGCTCCATCCCTAGCCCTACTTTTGTTCTTTATTTTGAAACAGGGTCTCACTGAGTTGCAAAGGGCCTCACTAAATAGCTGAGGCTGGCCACAAATCACGATCCTCCTGTCTCAGCCTCTCAAATGCTGGGATTACAAGCGTGCGCCACCACGCCCAGCTCTGTTCTATTTTTTTCCCCAATCCTCTAGTGGCCATTTTATTAACAAATACAAATTTGAAACGTTTATGGTAATATATGTCAATATTGAGCAAAATGTGTGTGAATAGTAATTCTGCAATCGGGAAGACATCTTGATCTGATTAATTTTGGTGACATCTTCTGAACTGCAACTCTCATGATGACATTTCCTTACACTTGCTCTGATATGTAAAATCACTCTGCTCTCAAATAGATTGTAATCTCTCAGAGGAGAGGGGCTAATCTATAACTGACTTTAAGTCATCTAACGATCATCTCTCTACAAAAAAATCATATGTTTCCATGTGTAGATCAACTTGTAGACGTCACAATGTTCAGTATGTGAATCTATTTCAGTATTCATCACAGAGTTAAACTTATTGGAAGCTGGAAAATATGAAACTCCTCCTTGGGTAATCAGTACACTGAATGGGCAGTCCAGCCACGGTTCCTATAATATTATAACATCGCATATTATAAAGAAGATTGCAATATTAATTTGAAATAAGGTTATTACAATGCAACTGTACAAAAGGATGGCTTTTAGAGACGTATCACAACAGGTAAGTGTACAAATCCCCCCAAAAATAGCAATATTAAACTTTTGTCAATATTAATCACAAACTCAAGGCCAGTCTCAGCAACTTAATGAGACCCCGTTTCAAAAATTAAATAAACAAACAAACAAATAGATAGGACCGGGAGCATAGCTTGGGTTCAATCTCCAGAAACAAAAAATTGTCAATATTAAATATAATTTAAACATATAGTTAACTTAGCCTTAGGATGCTTTTACTGAGAGACACAGAAAGAACAGATGTGGCACAGAAGCAAGACAGATAAGAGGAATATTTATGTCCTCTGGGGGAAAAAAAAAACCTATATGATAAGACTCTCTTAAAAAACCTTCAATAGAGCCGGGCGTGGTGGCGCGCGCTTGTCATCCCCGCGCTCGGGAGGCGGAGACAGGAGGATCGCGCAGGTTCGAAGCCAGCCATGCGCGCTGGCTTAGGAGACACTGTTTCCAAATAAAAATGTAAAAATGGGTCTGGGAGTGTAGCCCGGAGGTAGAAGGGCTTCCAGGAACCCCAGTACCACCAAAAAAAAAAAAAATTCCTTCAATAGTTCCCAACTGCTTAAAGTATAAGCTATCTTACCATACCAAAACACTTTGGCCAAATCTGAACCAGATCAAATCTCCTCCCCCATCATCCCATAGCATTTGCGCCTACGTTCGTTATTTTTGGTGTCCTCTCATGAATGGAGAGAAATTGCTCTTTAAATCTAAAAACCCATTCAGCCATAGAAAACAGAACGAAATCTTCTCATTTGTGGCCACACGGATGGCAGTGGAGATCTCATGTTTAGAGACATAAGCCAGGCACAGAAAGATAAGTAAGTACCATGTGGTCCCACGCCTAGACGGAAAATAAGAATTTTCTGTTGCAGAAGGAAAGGCATCAGCATACCACATGGTACCCCCGTGTATATGTGCAATTTTTATGTTTTTGTATCTGCTAATTAATTTAAATAATAAATAAATAAGACTTCAGACCCTGAAATAGTTAAATCTATTAACACAATTGCCTAAAACCTTTGTTTATACAATAGTGTTCACAAGTGGGCAGTGCAATCATGGCATCATAGCCCAATCTAAAAGCCCTAGGAAATCTCCTTAGATCTCCATATGATTAGCTCCCTGCATTTTTTTTTTCAAAGTAAATTCACAACTATCATCTGTTATTACTAGCGGTGAGTTAAGAATGATTATTAATCCCACATTATTAATGAGATCTTTGATGCTGAGTTTCTTGTACAGCTTTATTGAGGCATAATTAACATACAAAAAAACTTCCTGTATTTAACAACTATAATTACATGCTGAGAGAGCTTAAACGTCTTGCATATGTATCAAGATAGGACTTAAAGCCAGGTATGGTGGCGCACGCCTGTAATCCCGGTACTTGGGAGGCTGAGACAGGAGGATCGCAGGTTTAAGGACAGCCTCAGCAACTTAGTGAAAACCTGAGCCATGTTGTGCGACCCTGTTTCAAAATAAAAAGGGCTGGGGGTGTTCCACGGAGGTAGAACAGCCCTGGGCTCAGTCCCCAGTACAATAAAAGGGGGGGGGGGCAGCAAGGTGGGACCTAAGGAAGGCCTAGAGCCCATTTCTATGTAATTTTACCCAAAAAAGCTTTTAAAGATGTGTTATAATAGAAAAATGTACAAATCTCAAGGAATAGCAATATCAATGACTTTTGTCAATATTCATGACTCTGGTCACTGTTAATTGCAGATCCCAGGGTTGACAGAAGTGACCTTTTATCTATTAAGCCCCCACTCTGTGTTCTTGGAAGGGCACTAGGACTAAAGTGTACCCAAAGTGGTAAAAGTTGGACATGGCGTCCACAAGACAGGGCTCATTCCAGCTCCCTGTCTGCTCAGAGCACACAGCACAGGCAGAATGGCAAGCGCCTCTCCACACCATCGTGAGAACACAAAGGCCATGTGACCAAATAGGCTTCTTCTTGGGCCCAGGTTGAGCTTCCCGAAGAAGTTTCCTGAGGATGCCCTTTCTGCACACGGGCTGTGCCATACGTAGACGGAGAAGTAGTGTTCCAGGTACTCGAGTCCATGGAAGCTGCCCTTTCAGAGAGAAGATGGCAGAGCCCACAACTTAGCATACCCATCACCGTGCAGTTAAGTCCTTTATCCCTGACTCGCTTGGCAGGATTTGTGTCCTTTGCCTGGATGTACTGAAGGCTCACTGTCAATCACTCTTCCTTTTTGAAAAATACAGAGAGAGTGACAAAACTAATAAGTGGTAGAATTGGTGTCTCGGAAATTCCAGTTGCCCATCCAGTTTTCTCCTCCCTGCTTAGTATTTAAAGGAAGGTTATGCAAGCCTAATAAATCACCCAGCTGATTCCAGACGAAGTTCATAATGGGGGGAAAAATGGATGCGTTAAAAATGATTGGAGTCAGCTCTACTGAGCATCATCTTTCCTGATGGGAATTCTTTTGTTACTGAAAATTTTAGAACATGTTGATAAACTTGGTCTCGGTATTCGATGCTTTTATACTGGATAATTATATAAAGTCTACAGAATAAAAGTCACAAAAAGATAAAAATATTTACTGGAGGAGTTTTGTTTCTGGTGAGGATGGAGAATGGTTTTAAAAAAAACAACTTTATCTCTCAATGTAGCAATAAGGAAAAAAGAACGCTTTTCTATAAAGCTATAAAAAAGGCAGTGGATGCAGAGAAGACTTAATGAGCTACATTCAAGAGAGAAATTGACGCTTCCACACGTTGGGGCGGATGCCCAAGCTGACTGTGGTGATGTGGAGGCAGAAGCTCGCCCTCAGTGGGAAAACGAGGATGAAAAAAACCAGCCAGGTTCTGGCGATGGTGTGGGCCAGCAAAGGGAAGTTTGTGGTGCTTACCTGCAATCCCAGTATCTGGGAGGCTGAGGCAGGAAGACTGTAAGTTTGAGGCTAACTTCGGCAACTTACAGAGACTCTATTTCAAAAGAAATAAAATAAAATAGGTAGGGCCGGGGGTGTAGCTCCAAGATAGAATGCCCCTTGGCTCAATCTCCAGTACCAAAAAAAAAAAAAAAAAGAAAAGAGAAATGAAAAGAATTAAAGTAGTGATGTGTGCATATGTATGTTTTTAACAGCATAATTCATAATGGCTTAACTATAGAACCAGCCTAGGTGTCCATCAGCAGATAAATGGATCACAAAATTATGGAATATACACACAGTGGGGTTCTGCTCAGCCATGAAGAAGAACAATATTATGTCCTTTGCAGGGAAATGGAACCGAAGAGCATTATGCTAAGCGAGATTCCTCAGTCACAAAAAGTGAAAGGCGGGATGTTCTCCCTCCTAGGTGGGGCTGGGGATACACTGGGACGCAGGAGCGCCTCTAGACAGAGGAGGGGACACTGTGGCGCCGTGATGGGGGGCGGCCAAAGAAGGGGGTGGGAGAGGAGACCTGCTGAAGGAAACACCTCCGTGCACACCATGTCCATACACAAATGTATCAGTGCCCATCACCATGCTGAGCCTGGGGCGTGGGCTGGGGCTGGGGCGGCTCACCGGGTGCAGAGGGTATCTGCACCTCTACCTCTGAACGGCATCATGATGGATGATTACAATGCACCAATCAAAAAATAAAAGGTCGCCGGGCGTGGTGGCGCACGCTTGTCATCCCCGAGCTTGGGAGGCGGAGACAGGAGGATGGCGCAGGTTCGAAGCCAGCCGCGCTGGCGTAAGAGACCCTGTTTCAAAAATATAAAATAGGTCTGGGAGTGTAGCCCGGAGGTAGAAGGGCTTCCAGGAACCTCAGTACCACCAAAAAAAATAAAATAAAATAAAAATAAAAATAATAAAAAGTGGGTTTTTTTGTTTGTTTGTTTTTGTTTTTGTGGTGCTGGGGATCGAAGCCAGAGGCATTCTACCTCTGAGCTATACCCCCAGCCTTATTTTTAATTTTTTATTTTGAAACAGCGTCTCACTAAGTTGCAGAGGGCCTCACTAAGTTGCCGAGGCCGGCCGCGAACCTGAAATCCTTCTGTCTCAGCCTCCCAAGTACTGGGATTACAAGCATGTGCTACCATGACCAGCTTAAAATTTTTTTAATTAAAAAATTAATAAAAATAAGAGAACGGAAACTCCGTAACCACTCAAATGCAAAAATCATTACTCAAGTTGACACAGCTCCACCTCCAAGAATCTTCCTGAGAATGCAGCAGAAACACGTTTATGAAGGCCGAGCTAGGAAGCAGAAGAAACTGTAGCCATTTCATGGCGTTGGGATCCCAGAGCCCTGCTCAAATTGAATCCACAAGTGAATCCTAACAAACTCTTACAAATCAAACCCTTCTGAGTTCAAATCCTGAGATCAAAGGAATTTATTTGCCTCTGGGTTGGAGCAGCCGTAGCAAAGAAAGTTGAGCGTTGAGCCGAACGCAATGTGAGGTCTCTGGAATCACTTTGGAGGTCAGACGTAAGCTCCAAACAGGTGCAGCTGCAGTCCGGCCCTGACCCAGGGTGAAGGACAGTCTAAACGAGCATACCCAGCCCTGGCTGGCTGATTAAAGAAAGTTCTCCTACCCGCTGAGAAAACAAGAGAAGGAAAAGAAAAACACATCACATTTCATTCCCCACTTCTCTCTGAAATGCCATGGCTGGTTTGCTATAAAAATGTATGTGATATGTAAAGTAGGTAAACAGACCCATAGTCAATACAAGAAAACTCAAAGGCTATTATAAACTGGTGAAGATTTTATTTAAAAAAAAAAAAAGATAGGTTTAAAAAATGGTAGAAAGCTGAGTGTGGTGGCACACGCTTGTAATCCCAGTACTCGGGAGGCTGACTGAGACAGGAGGACTGCAGGTTCGTGGCCAGCCTCAGCTATTTAACGAGGCCCTATGCAACTTAGTGAGGACCTGTTTCAAAATAAATGATAAAAAAAAATAGGGTTGGGAAAGCCGGGCGTGGTGGCACACACTTGTAATACCAGCATCTGGGAGGCTGAGACAGGAGGATCACAGTTCGTGGACAGCCGCAGCTACTACTTAGTGAGATCCTTTGCAACTCAGTGAGACCCTGTTTCAAAATAAAAAATAGGGCTGGAGGTGTTGCTTGGAGGTAGAATGCCCCTCCATCCCCAGTTCCGCAAAAAAATAAATAAATAAATAAGTAAATAAAGCTGATCAAAAAGCAACCAAAAAAAAGTATTAAAGTACAAACACCTTTGTGGTTTTATACAGGGTATTGACTTGGATAAATCAGTTGTTTAAAGAAAATACTTAGAATTTTCGGGGATATTTTATTGTGTTCTAATATAAGATAAAGATTTATTGATGTGTGAAGGCCAAGATATTCAACTGAAAAAGACATATTATAAAATGATGTATAAATTATGATCGTGTATAGTTAAAAATATATTATTTACATACATTCACAGGGAAAATGTAAGTGAGTATGTTCTGGAGGGTTCCCATGCAATCTTTCTGTCATGAAAATGCCATATTTTTATTTTGTATTTTTGCTTGCATGTAATTTCTAATCCTGTACAATGCACAAGTACTCCTTCCACTTCTATACTAACAGACAATTTATGTGAGTGACTTGAACTTTGTTCATGAAAACAGTGTTGAAAATCTTCTCTTAAAAATCTGTTCCCAGCCGGGCGTGGTGGCGCACGCTTGTAATCCCCGCGCTTGGGAGGCAGAGACAGGAGGATCACGCAGGTTCGAAGCCAGGCGCGCGCGCTGGCTTAGGAGACCCTGTTTCCAAATTAAAAAAAAAAATGTAAAAATGGGTCTGGGAGTGTAGCCCGGAGGTAGAAGGGCTTCCAGGAACCCCAGTACCACCAAAAAAAAAAAAAAAAAAAAAAAAAAATCTGTTCCCAAAGTATGCCATTGTTTCCAAATGAGTTCCATTTAAACATATAATATGCAGGCACTTAAGAGAAAAACTGAATAAAGCACGGTAATAGGTAACCTTTTTTAAATATTTAGCATGTGTTAATCTCCTGTGCTCTGTGCTTGCAATTAATTGTTTTTGTTGTTGTCGTTGTTTGGTTAGTTGAAATCCTCTTAGACGTTTATTTGGTGCATTGTAATTATACATGGATTTAGTTCCTGAAATAATCTTCTAAGAAAAGTACCACAACTACATCCATCCTCAGATGAGGAGCCTGGAACCATACAGTCACTAAACTAGCACTAAACTAGCACCAGTTGCCATCACTCCCAAGTGTGGAATCACTCCCAGAGCTAATGCTACCATTACATCGCAGAGCTAGTGCACCACGGCCTCCATCCTCAAAGGCTATTATGGAACGAGAGAAGATCAGGTGGAGAACCAAGGATGCGAGGAAGTGAAATACTTTGCCACAGGCTCGGCAATGCAGGAGCGTAGCCAGAATGTGAAAACAGGTATGTCTGTTATTGATCAGCAAACGCCACGCTGCATCCCAGCCTTTATCATCCACACGCAGTCCCTTCACGTGAAGCCCTGGCAATGTCTATAACCCCATGCTCCCACTGCACAACTTATAAAATGCCCAGATAAGAGAGCTGATATTTATGAAGGGTTATTTGAAGGAAATGAACCCATCCGTTCCTTTAAAATCTGGAGTGAAACCCAATCATCAGAACATTGCAAGTTCGGAACATATTATCTCGGCTGGCTGCAAAATTGCTTTCTCTGAGTTCCGTGTTCTGTCCTGGGCGCTTATTGAGGGATAAGTCAAGAAAACATTGCATGAATCCCATAAATGTGTTTGCAATAGAGAAGCCATCAGAGGGCATTTTTAGCTTACCTCTCAATGTCCTGTGGGTAAGTAAAGCTCTGATGAGAGCTATCTTTTAAAATAAGGTCCCCGATAAAGTGGTGCCTTCCTTGAGAAATTTCCTTAGCATTCTTTCTACCTTTGTTTTTATTTTCAGAACACTTAAAGAGTGCTTACTTTGTGCCAGCCCCTGTCTGAAGTAACTTACTGATATGGGTATATTTGATTTATTCTTTATAATCTGGCTACGAAAAACTGGCTTCTATTATTCTCAATTAACTTCTGTGAAAATGTAGAACCGGGTAAGTACTTAATTTGCCCAAGGTCACACAGTTTTGGGGGATTATTTGTTTGCTTGTTTGTTTGCCATTTATTTATTGCATTCTCTTTGCAAATGAATGTGTTTTCTTTCTTTTTATGCTTGTTAGGAAGTTCAAAGGCAAAATTTTTACCCAATGCTAACAACTCCCTAGGATCTTTTCACCATTAAATATACATGCCATTTTCCTTTGTAATGATGATATTGTATTATATTTTGCATTTTTTTCTTCCTGCATGAATAGATATGGGCATAAAAATAAGGATGGAGCCAAAGGTTAAGATCAAGATAAAATTAGAATTGTGTATGCAATTCCTATATGCTAAGCCAAGTGCTTCATAACCTGAAAATTTTTTTGAAAACTGTATTTCATTAAAAGTTTGACAGAAGTTCAAATAAATCAAATTTTGAAATGAACATATAAATGTTATTAATTTAAATGAAACATTCTTTAGACAAGAGGGGAAAGACTGGTGATATTTCTTAATCTAATGACTAAATTCAATGGGTTCAGGATTTTTTTAAAAAAAAAAAAAAGGTACAAGTATGTGTGTACAGGAGTTTGTCATTGTACAGCCCAGAGCTTATCTTTTTGAAGCAATTTTTCCTCTTATAGAGGCCAGAAAAAGCAATAAATTTAGCAAGGCACTGGAAGACATTGAGAAGCCCAGCTACATAAACCACTTGCTCGAACACAATAATACTAAGAAATACCCGTTCTTGTCTTCTGTTGCAGATAAGATAGTTCAGCAGTGACAAACTTGTATTAGTGATCAGTCACTGCCAACTCCAACTTAGGAGCGAGGTGAGAGCTCAGGTCTGCAGCGGAGCCCAAGATACTTCATAGAGTGAAACGCTCCTCCAGCTGTCTCTGTCACGTGCCTTTATCAGAAAAGGGATAGAAACCGTTTCCAGGGGCAATTGGTGGCTACCGTGAACGCCAAACGCCGTTTTATTCGGCGACTATCCCTCGATCATTCCTGGATCCTTCTTCTGGAAGTCATGCTGGAGACGCTGCCAACATTATCTTACTGACAGAAGCGTAGAAGAGACGCTTGAACCCTTCTCTGGCCAAAAATGTCACACTCGTAAGTTAAAGCCTGGCCTGTGTGTGAGATCGGGGCGGGCTCTGCTTCTTTGGATCCAACTAGGATTTCTTTTGCTGAGGCTCCACAACAAAGCACCCCAGACTCAGAGCCAGAAATGTCTTTTGTCATAATTCTGGAGGCTAAAGTCTGAGATCAGCGCCCTTGGTTTCTTACGAGGCCCCTCTCCTTGGCTTGCCGATGGCCGCCATCTTCCCCTGCGTCTTCATGGGGTCAGGGCTCTGTCAATGGTGTCTGAGTCACAAGTCCTCTTCCTCTTGGACTAGAGCCCACCCTAATGACCTCACATAAACTGAATTACCTCCTTAAAGACCCTGTCCTCACGCAGAGCCACCTGCTAAGGTACGGGGCATCAGCACTTGCTATCAAAATGGAGGGACGCCTCTTAGCTCACAACACTGTATCTGGGCGCCCACACTTGCACTGATCTCTCTGCCGTATTCTGAGTGGACTGGGTATTTAGGGGTAAAAACCTCAACCGCAGCAATCCCATTCCTGGTAAGCCACAGGAATGACTTATGAAGCTGGTGATTTTCTGCCTGAAGCTGACTTAAGGAGAGAGGACATTCAGCTGCAAAATAAATGAGGATTCCAGTTTCTTAAACTCTTGTGAGAGATAAACATGAATTCAGAAAATATCCCAACCTAGACTCATAATAAAAGGAATGAAAAGTGATATTAATTTCCGAGGGTTCTGCTCTACATCAAGAATGGGCCCAAAGGAAAACAGGACAGGAGAGGAACCAAGTGGAATCGAGGCTGGAACTCCCCGGGAAAACTTCAGATTTCTGCTTCTCTCACCACTATGGGAATCGGTATAGAGGCTCCGCAAAAGACTAGGGATGGAACCCACCAGGTGACCCAGCTCCCCACTTCTTGGCACCTTTCTAAAAGAATTAAAGTCAGAATGCTATATACAAGCATATCCATGTTCACAGCGGCACAATTCACCATTGCCAAGTTATGGAAACAACCTAGGCATCCGTCAACAGACGGGCGGATAGATCAAAGGCACACGAGGGAATGCTACCCATCCCTAGAGAAGAAAAAATGTGTATGTCATTTGCGGAAAAATGGATGGAACTAGAGAATGTGAGGTTTAGTGAGATCAGCCAGTCTCAGAACGTCAAGATTCACATGTTTTCTCTATGTGGACACTAGAGATAAAATAGAAAATATAAGGGGATGGGAGAGAGAGAGACAGAGACAGAGAGACAGAGAGAGACAGAGATAGAGACAAAGAGACAGAGAGAGAGAGAGACAGAGACAGAGACAGAGACAGACAGAGGGAGGAGAGAGAGAGAGAGAGAGAGAGAGAGAGAGAGAGAGAGAGAAGAGAGGAGAGAGAGGGGAGAGAGAGAAGACAGAGAGAGAGAGAGAGACAGAGAGAGAGAGAGACAGACAGACAGACAGACAGAGACAGAGACAGACAGAGGGAGGAGAGAGAGAGGAGAGGAGAGAGAGAGGAGAGAGAGGGGAGAGAGAGAGAGAGAGAGAGAGAGAGAGAGAGAGAGAGAGAGAGGAGAGAGAGGAGAGAAGAGAGAGAGAGAGAGAGAGAGAGAGAGAGAGAGAGAGAGAGAGAGACAGGAGACTGAACCCAGGGGCATTCTACTTCTGAGCTACAACCCCAACTCTGTTTTACTTTTTAGTTTGAAACAAGGCCTCACTAAGGTGCTGAGGTTGCCCATGAACCTGCGATCCTCCTGTCTCAGCCTCTCAAGTACTGGGATTACAGGCGTGTGCTATCATGCCCAGCTATAAAGGACTTTAAAAGAAGAGAGAGACCTGTAGAAGAGTAGAAAGGGACTGGGGGAGGTGGTTGGAAAAGTGAAAAAGAAGGCTTGAGGAAGAAAACAATTCAAATAATGTTATGTCCTTATATGACGTCACACAACCAATCTCACTAACATGTGCAGGGAGGAAGAGAGCGGAGTGGGGTGGGACACAGAAGAAAACACACCAGGTGATGTGTGCATGTTTACTTTTGCATGTTGCAAAAGTATAACGTTCCTGATTCTCTTAATTAGGAAGAAAAATATCAGAATATTTATGGTTCATTCTTAGGCCCCCAAATATGCTCCTGATAGAAGCATATTGCTAGTGTATACATTTTCCTCTCGTCATTACTAACTCTATTCACAAAGGTTAATACACGACGTATTACCAAACCTGCAGGACCACAAGTGAAATCTTATTTCCACGCATCTAAATTAACCTTACAGTTTCTCCCATCCGGAGATGATTTTCTTTTCTCAAACCTTATTTCTTTTTCTTGTCTACTTCTTGACCATTCACCTCTCATAAGCAATATTCACCAGCCATTCTCTACCATAACACTTATATTTCCTATTTTCACTCTCAAATATACATATGCCAAAAAGTCAGCCCTCTTAATATACACTGTTGCAATAGTTGATTTTAACCAAATGAGATTGCAGGACATGCAAATTTCACATGTTCAGCCAGTCAAGGACCACTCTAGACGTTGATGTGCATGCTACCACACTCTAGACGTTGATGTGCATGCTACCATAGCCTTATAGCCTTCCTTCTTTCCATGTGGCTATACATTCATGGCATGCGTGTGTGTGTGTGTGTGTGTGTGTGTGTGTGTGTGTGTGTGTGTTTTACTGGGGATTGAACCCAGGAGCATTCTACCTCTGAGCTACACCCCCATTTTATTTTTTATTTGAAACAGTGTCTCACAAAGTTGCAGAGGGGCTCACTAAGTTGCTGGGACTGATGGTGAACCTTCAGTCCTCCTGTCTCAGCCTCCCAAGTACTGGAATTACAGGAGGCGTGCGCCACCACCCCTGGCTCACTCGTGGCTTTTCCATGGACACACTAGGTTCTAATCAACCATGATCATCACTTTCTTTTTTTTTTCTTCCTTTTTTTTTTTTTTGCAGGTCTGGTGATGGAACCCAGGGGCATTTGACCTCCGAGCTACACCCTCTGCCCTATTTTTTATTCTTTATTTTGAAACAGGGTCCCACTGAGTTGCAGAGGGCCTCCCTAAGTAGCTGAGGCTGTCCGCGAACCGCGATCCTCCCGTCTCAGCCTCCCACACGCTGGGATTACAAGCATGCGCCACCACGCCCGGCTATGATCATCACTTTCTGGCTCATCCCTTCTAAATTTCCAGCACGACCAAGGTCTGAGCCTCTGTTTCTTTTCAACCCCACCACAGATATCCCTAAAACTCTAATAATATTATAAGAACTAAAAATGGTCCAAGCTTATCCCATTCCTTTCTACTCCCAGATTTAGAGCCAGCTCCCTTTGAAGGAAGCCTGAATTGTTTCACTGAAGAATCATATGAGGGACACGGGTGCAAAGAATACCTAGGAGCTGGGTTTCCTGAGTGGATTTGACGCGAGGGTAACATCCGGAGTACTTGACCTCATACAGACACGGGGTCGGGCATCGGCTCTCACTTTCACCCCACCCACACTAACTCTTATCTTCCCTGTTCTATTATTTGTTTTTGTTGTTGTTGTTGTTGTTGCTGCTGTTTGTTGTTGTTGTTTGTTGTTGTTTGTTGTTGTTTGTTGTTGTTTGTTGATGTTGTTTGTTGATGTTGTTTGTTGTTGTTGTTGTTGTTGTTGTTTTATTCATCTCTTTCCCTGTTGGAGCTACCTTTTAATTTCTAATCCTATCCTGGAAAGAATGATATAGAGTACCATATGTTCTCATACCAAAGATGCATTTTAAAACATGTCGGCCAAAGTGGTGTGAACCATAATTTCTCAGATATGTATGTATATAAAATTGTCGTGTGCTTTCTTTTTTGTCCTTCGACTTGAGATGGATGGCTTTTGCACCAGGTTTGAATGGTTCTCTTGTCTGCATTACTTGAATATAACACCAAAACGTTAAGAAAAAATAGATATATGTTATTGAAAACTTGAGGGTATATGTCATTATCGTTATAAATAAAGACTGTATAGACCTGATACTCACCATAAAAGGGGAAAGGAGTGCTAAATTTGAACATCTTGATAAGATCAGTGAGGACATTTACTTTGTTCAAGTGAAAAACTACATTAAAAAATATCTACGTAGAAAAAATGCGCATTACCAAAACCTCTGTACTTATTCGTACACATTTAGACATATTGGCGTGAGCTGTTGGCTTTGTGGAAATAAAATACATCCAGTGATAGAATTAAACACTGCTCAACCGACTTTGTGAGATGCTGATATGAAAACAAAGAGAACGAGTCACTCCGGCAGCCTCAACACCCGAGAAAGAGAAGAGATGCAGTGCCCTGTGGGAATAACAGCTTGAGTCTCACAGGGAAGACGTTGACTCCCAGAGAAAGAGAACAAGGTCAGCCAGAGAGCCCTCGTCTGTCCCCACCTGGTGCCGCTGGCTGTTTCTCCCACAAGTGGGGCTTTAATCACAATCAATAGGGGTGTTAAAGCACGGTCTGACCCGGTTCCACGGCCCCGCTGCTGCACAGGGGGTAGGCTGAGCCCTGAGGAGGACGGAGCCAGCCCTCCAGGACACGCCCCACATCCGCCTGGGCTGCTCCAGGGTGTCTCAGGCCCACACAAACCCCTCTACCTGCCCCTTACCTGCCACTGACAAGGGCTTGGCACATCTCAGAGGGAGGAGACCAATCTGATGGAGGTGACAATAGTCAAAAGGAGATTGCTAAACTAAATTAGAAGCATGTAGCAATCCCCATTGCAGAAATAGATGCCTGAAATATTTATATGCTCATGAACAATTTCATTTTCTGCCTTCTCTGCTGCAGAATTAAAGATATGAAACTTGGAGATATTAAAGAACCATGTATGGTCACTCAATATGCTCCTCTGTGCCCTAAGGAAAAAATACTGCCTAATCCACAAGAAACAAATTCCCAATATCTGCAGCCCTTGCTACGAGACCTTGGCGTGGGCTGAAACCCAGAGCCACGTTTCAGGGTCTTCCTCAGGAATCAGACCTGCTTTGGAAACTTGGCATGAAAATTCCCTATTTGCTGATTTAATGCACCTGCAGCCTCTCAAAATGGAAAGCAATGTCCGCAGCAAACAAACTGGGTTCTCAAGGTATGTTCTCCGCCACTCTCTCCAGTGCATTGACAGTTTGATTTTTCCTAGAAGCAGGAGCCAAGTCAAAATAAGACATGCAGGACATCTACCGGGAAAGAAAAGCTGGTGATGGAGTGAGGGATGGAGCAGGGGAAGGCAGGGAGAGCCTCCCACGGTGATGCAGGGTGATCGCTGCAAAAGCAGAGACAAAAGGAAGAGACTGTCCAGTTTGGCCAAAACTTCAGGCGGGTTTCTATGGGCATCCCTACTCAAAAGCTGCTTGTTGATTACAGGAGGAATTTTGTGTTGGGGGGAAAAAATTGGGATGATTTTGAGACTAACAACAGCCTGGTAGAAACTTGGTCTCAGCAAGAGGGAGGGAGGGACACAGTGGGGGAACCCACACTGAGGCAGCTGGCGCTGTCAATCAGCCGTGCTCTCCGCGGTGGGCTGCTTTTGATGGAGATCTTAGCAGGGCACTTCTAGCGTCCCTACATCATGGCAGACATATGCCACCGAGTCGTGGGGCCTCCGGATCAAATCAGGGTGTACGCTGAGACATCTCAAACATGACACGAAATTAACGAAAGTTTTTGTAAGATGTATTAGCTGCGCCTCTGCTTTCTGAAACAAGAGGACCCAACGTGTAGCTTAACAGCGGCGAGGAGATGCCGAGTCTGTGCTTGTAAGATTAATTATTGACCCATAGGTGACACGGTGGTGTCCTCAGGGACGGCTGATACACGTTAGCTCTTCTGGTAGATGGTTGTGAGTCTAATAACTCTGCCGGTAACATTTTTTTTGTCATTTTATCGTTTTACAAAACCCCCTATCAAGATGGCCATCTGTCACTGAGTTCCACTGTTAAGTGTGCCTACCTCTCCAAGTCCCATCTGTTTATGGCCAAATTTTTCTTATTGAAAATTATAATTGAATCCAAATGCAGAAAGAACAGTATGAATGAATGAATTCCCAAATAACCACAGGGCCATGACAATCCTCTTTCATTGATATGCCACCCACATAACTTCCTCCACCACAAGATTCAGAAGCAAATTCCTACGCATCCTATCAATTGACCTTAAGGAGTTCAGCATGTATTTTTTGTGTGTGTGTGTGGTACTGGGGATGGAACTCAGGGGCTTTCTACCTCTGGGCTACACTCCCAGACCTATTTTATATTTTGTTTGGAAAGAGGGTCTCACTAAGTTGCTGAGAGCCTCACTAAGTAGCTGAGGCTGGCTTCGAACCTGTGCGATCCTCCTGTCTCGGCCTCCCGATTACAAGCACGGGATACTGGGACTACAAGCGTGCACCACCACGCCTGGCTCAATATGTATTATTTAAGCCAACACCATTACTTAAAAAGGACTGCAACTTCACTATCAAAACACATTTATAACAATTTATCATCAGATATCTAATCAATATTCATATTTCTCCAGGTGGCTCATAAATTGTACATTTGCTTTTCTGACAAAGAGCCCAGTAAGATCCATACATTGCAGTTAATTGGCACGAGTCTTAGGTTTCTTTGGGTTTGGTGCTGGGGATGGAACCCAGGGGCATTCTACCTCTGAGCTACACCCCCAGCCTAGTTTTTATTCTTTATTTTGAAACAGGGTCTCACTGAGTTGCAGAGGGCCTCCCTAAGTTGCTGAGGCTGGCCGCGAACCGCGGTCCTCCTCTCTCAGCTCCCAAAGTACTAGGATAACAAGTACCACACCCAGCCGGAATGTCCCTTTTACTCATGTTATTCCTGGATCTCTTTCTCTCAGTGGGCAACTGACGTGTTGGCTACATCAGGCCATTAGTCCTGCAGAACTTCTGCCTGGTTCCTGTTGCTGATTTTATGTCTGCAAATCATCTTAACATTTTATTCATTTCCCTGTATTTCTTGTAAAGTGGCTATGAGAGGTAAATCCTCCAACAGATTTTCCAGTAGATTCTTTGCAGGAAGCTTCCAGGGAAAATGTCCCCAGAATACTCAAAAGTTCCTAAGTTTGACTCTTGGCATTATACTTTTTTTTTTTTTTTTTTTTTTGGTGGTACTGGGGTTCCTGGAAGCCCTTCTATCTCCGGGCTACACTCCCAGACCTATTTTTACATTTTTATTTGGAAACAGGGTCTCCTAAGCCGGCGCGCGGGGCTGGCTTCGAACCTGCGTGATCCTCCTGTCTCGGCCTCCCAAGCGCGGGGATTACAGGCGTGCCCACCACGCCCGGCCTCGGCATTATACTTTAATGTCACTTTGGCTACACGTGGGCACTTTTCTCTCTTTCCCTGGAGAGCCTTAATTATAATAATACTCCATTTTCTTCTGCAAAAAATTTTGCTGTCAAGCCAGGCATGATAGCACGCACCTGTAATCCCAGTACTTGGGAGGCCGAGACAGAGATTTCAGGTTTGAGGACAGCCTAGGCAATTTAGTGAGCCCCTCAGCAACCTAGCCAGACCCTGTTTCAAAACAAAATAATAAAAAGAGCTGGGAATGTAGCTCAGGAGATAAAATGCCCTGCCTTCAATCCCCGGTAGCAAAAGAGAAGAAAAAAGAAGAAAAGAAAGGAAAGAAAATTTTGCTATCAAAAATGCCAATTTTTTTTTTCTTTTTGGTGGTGGGGCTGGGGGCAGGAGATGAAGCCTCACTGGGCACTGAGTTCGGGCATGTTCCAACACTAAGCTACCTCCCGAGCCACCGCTTTTTAATTTATTTTGGTATTAGGGATAGAAACTAGGGGAATTCTACCTCTGAGCTACATCCCCAGCCCAATTGTATTTGTTATTTTGAAACGGGGCCTCACTAAAGTGCTGAGGCTGGCCTCAAACCGGTGATCCTCCCATCTCAGGCTCCCAAGTCTTAGTATTACAGGTGTGAGCCGCCATGCCCGGCTCCTTGTTAATTTTTAACTTAAGACAGGGTCCCACTCACTTGCCCAGGCTGGCCTCGAACTTGAGGCCCTCCTGCCTCAGCCTCCCAAGTAGCTGGGATGACAGATATGTACCACTGTTCCAGTCAACATTCTTGTAGCTATAATCTAAAAATTGGCCATGTAACTTAGAGGGAAGAAGATTTATTTTCTCAGGGTTCTAGTTCAGTCCATGTGAGGCCGGGGAACACGAATTTCAGGGCATGGCGGCAGGAGGTAGGGAGAAAGAGAATGCACGGACTGCGCTCTTCAAATCCTAGAGGTTGGAAGCAAGAGAACAGGCAAGAAGAGGAGGAACCGTTGATATACTCCCCGAGGCCCCACCCCCTCCAGCCACAGCCTGACAGCCCACCGGGGCCCAAAGCGCCCAGCTAAGTCCATGACCAACCGCTGCTGGGATCACAGCCCTCGTGACTCAATTATATCAACCCGGATATTAGTGGATGAGCTCTTTAGGGGACATTTTATAATCTAACTATAGTAACCACTGTGTCTGAATTACTTTCTTTGCTTAATATACAACTTGGTGTTGTTGCCTGGATACCCATAGAATTATTTATTTTATCAGTAACAGTTTTACCAGGATATAAGTAGTGGCCATTCTGGTCAATTTCCCTATGTCTCTGATGCAACCTTTCAATGTGTCGATTTCAGGATATTTTCTCAAATGGGTATTTTTCCTTGTGTGTTCTATGGCCTTGTGTTTGCTTCCTCCAAAACTTCACAATTGTTGAAAGTTCCCGGGATGTTTTATTTATTTATTTATTATTTATTTATTTATTTATTTATTTTTGCAGTACTGGGGATGGAACCCAGGGGCATTCTACCTCTGGGCTACGCCTCTAGCCCGATTTTTTTTTTTTTTTTGAAACAGGGTCTCACTGAGTGGCAAAAGGCTTCACTCAGTAATAGCTGAGGCTGTCCACGAACCACGGTCCTCACGTCTCAGCCTCCCAAATGCTGGGATTACAAGCACGCACCACTCCCGGCTAGGCCTGTTTCTATATCAAGCTGTTTCTCAAAGGAAGCTTAAACTGACAGTTGTAATGTGGGTTCGCTAATGGAATGGGGGGAAAGATGGGGAAGCGAGACCAGGCTGGGAAGAAAGACCCAGGGAGAGAGGAGGTTTCAGTCTAAGTAAGTGATGGGGTGCCTTGCTGAACCTCAGAAGGCAGCCAATGGGAGGGGCTTCAGGGACCCCGAGAGTAACTGCTGACCGCCCCAAAGAATCCCATCACTACTGACGACTTACAGAACGGAAGACATTTCCTGATCACAGCCCAGCCACATTACGAACAATATTAACTAACTCCTTCCTGTCCTCGAGGGCACAGCACTGATGCAATATCAATCCTTTCCTGTTAATCAAACCTGTACATGTCTTTATTTTTTGTTATGGAAATTCTTTTCCAAGCCAAGTCCACGCTACAACAAACAGCTCACACACACAACACGTGTGTGTGTGTGTGTGTGTGTGTGTGTGTGTGTGTGTGTATGGTATATTTTACTGGGGATTAGCCCCAAGGACATTCTACCTCTGAGCAACACCCACAGCCCTTTGTATTTTTTTTTTTTTTTTGGAAAAGGGTCTCACTTTGTTACTGAGGGTCCTCCTAAATTGCTGGGGCTGGCCTCAAGCCTGTGGTCCTCCTGTCTTAGCCTCTAAGTATCAGTATCACAGGCATGCGCCACCGCTCAGGGATTGACTGTAGCTCTTGACCAGAGCTAGATAGACAGCGAGTATAAAAGGTGTGGAAGAGAAGTCAAACTCGGTGACAAGACCCCGTCCCTAAAATCCTTTGATGCCAGATAAATGGGTTTTGAATTTTCTTTGAAAGCAAACAAGGAATTTTAAGGAAAGCGTAGAAAAATACTTTAGAAATATCACATCGGTGTCGGGGAAGAGAATGGCCGAGAATAAAGGGCATAAATACAAGACAGGCAACAAATCAAAACTACAACGAGAAATCGTCTCGCCCCAGTTAAAATGGCTACTATCAAAAAGACAAAAATAGCAAATGCCGGCAAAGACACAGAAAGCGAATGAAGTATTGTTTTAGGATGGGAAAGACAAGCAAAGTTGTACTCTAGATGCCTGTAGAGAGGCTGAAAATGGGAAATCAAAAGTGTTGGCTGCTAGCCGGGCGTGGTGGCGCACCCTTGTGATCCCAGCATTCGGGAGGCTGAGATTAGAGGATCACGGTTCGCGGACAGCCTCAGCTACTTAGTGAGGCCCTCCACAACTCAGTGAGACCCTCTTTCAAAATAAAGAATAAGCCGGGCGTGGTGGCGCACGCTTGTAATCCCCACGCTTGGGAGGCGGAGACAGGAGGATCGCGCAGGTTCAGAGCCAGCCTCGCTGGCTTAAGAGACCCTGTTTCCAAATAAAAATATTTTAAAAATAGGTCTGGGAGTGTAACCGGGAGGTAGAAGGGTTTCCAGGAACCCCAATACTACTAAAAAAAATAATGAAAAAAATAAAGAATAAAAAATTGGGCAGGGGTTTAGCTTGGAGGTCAAATACATCTGGGTTCCATCCCCAGACCTCCAAAACAAATGTCTGCTAGCCGGGCATGGTGGCGCACACTTGTGATTCCAGCGTTCAGGAGGCTGAGACAGGATCGCCAGATGGAAGACAGCCTTAGCAGATGGAAAGACTCATCAACCTATCGAGACCCTTTTTCAAAATAAAAAATAAAATAAGGATCCGGGCGTGGTGGCGCACGCTTGTAATCCCCGCGCTTGGGAGGCTGAGACAGGAGGATCGCACAGGTTCGAAACCAGCCTCAGCTACTTAGTGAGATCCTGTTTCCAATAAAATATAAAATAGGTCTGGGAGTGTAGCCTGGAGGTAAAAAGCCTCTGGGTTCGACCCCCAGTACCACAAAAAATAAAATAAAATAAAATAAAATAAGGATAGAGATGTAGCTCAGAGGTAGAATGGCTCCGGGTTCAATCTCCAGTATTACAAAAATACATAAATAAAAGAATAAATGTAGCTGGCGTGGTGGTACGCACCTGTAATTCCATTACTTGGGAGGCAGAGACAGAAGGATCACAGGTTCACAGCCAGCCTCAACTACTTAATGAGGCCCTCTGCAACTCAGTGAGACTCTGTTTCAAAAAATAGAGCCTGGCATAGAGGCACACGCTTATAATCCCCAGCATCTAGGAGGCTGAAACAGGAGGATCAGGGTTCGAGGGCAGCCTCAGCTACTTAGTGAGGCCCTTTGCAAGTCAGTGAGACCCTGTTTCAAAATAAAGAATAAAAAATAGGGCTGGGGGTATAGTTCAGAAGTAGAATGCCCCTGGGTTCCATCCCCAGTACCGCAAATAAATAAATAAATAAATAAATAAATAAATAAATAATAAAATAGGGCTGGGGGTGTAGCTCAGAGGTAGAATGCCCCTAGGTTCAATCCCAAGTATAAAATAATTAATAATACATGTCAGGTGCTATCATTTAGGTCTGAAATGTCCCCAAAACACTGTGTTAAAGACTCGTTCCCCTGGCCCATAGTGCTAATAAGAGGTGGAGCCCATTGGATGTTGTCAATGACTGGGGATGTGTCCTCAAAGGGGACCATGAGACCCTGGTCCCTTTCTTTTTTGCATCCTAGCCATGAGGCAAGTGGCCTGATCATAAATTGCCACCATGATGTGGTGCCTCACCGCACACCCAGAAGCAACAGGACCAACCAAGCAAGGACGGAAACCACCGACACTGTTATCAGACATAAACCTTTTCTCTTTATAAGCTGACTGCCTCAGGCCATTTGTTACAGTAATGGAAAACTGACTGACACACAGGGCAGGGCTAAAGCTCTTGCAGAAGTAGTAACAGATGGTGAAAAATGAAAGACACCAGCAAAGGACTACATCCCACACAAGCAGGTATGTCCTCCACACAAACAGGACATCAGAAGATACGTTGATTCCCTCCCATGCACCAAGCCTCGTAGCGGCACCGTCACATACACTGCTCCATTAACCTTATAACAGAGAATCTCTGGTGGTGTTAATATCTACAATCGCGAGACTAGTAGTTACCAGAGTCAGACTTTAGGTGTGTGTCTGTTACGAGTATTTCTGCTATTCGTTTTAAGGAAGAATTATGGTCTGCGAGGCACCTAAGTGCAAGTTCCAAGACTCTTGCTTGCTCTTACCTTGAACAGTGAATGGGCTCACAGCTACAACACGCCAGCTTCCCATCTGCAAAACAAACTGAGGTTTCTTCCTGTTTTGACGAACTTCAGTGAATAAAGGCCACATGTTTGGCTCGTGAAAATTATTTTCTATTAACGTGTTTGTGTGTAACCTATAATTGACTCCTATTTTTTTTTTTTTTTTTTTGGCGGTACTGGGGATGGAACCCAGGGGCATTCTACCTCCAAGCTACACCCCCTCAGCCCTGTTTTTTATTCTTTATTTTGAAACAGAGTGTCACTGAGTTGCAGAGGGCCTCACTAAGTAGCTGAGGCTGTCCTCAAACCACGATCCTCTGGTCTCAGCCCCCCATTGCTAAGATTACAAGTATGCACCACCCTGCCCAGCTAATTGACTCCTATTTTAGGTGAGAAAGGGTTCAGGTAGATAAATTCAGATTATCACTATTATTAGCACTGCCAAATCTTAGCAATTATCTAGATAAAGGACTAAAAGTTCACTATCCAAGTCAATATTAGAATTGTAAGAGTCTGCATTGTTCAGAATTTTTTTAACTAGAGATTGAATCCAGGGATAACTCTTTTCTTATTTATTTATTCATTCATTCATTCATTTATTCTGTGTGTGTGAAACTGGGGCTTAAACCCAAAGGCATTCTACCTCTGCATTTTTGTTCTTGATATTGAAACAAAGTCTTCCTAAGTTGTGGAGAGCCTCACTAAGTCGCTGAACCTGGTCTTGAACCTCTCATCCTCCAATCTCAGCCTCCCAAGTACTGGGATTACAAGCAGGCACCACCATGCCCAGCTGAACCCAGGGATAATTCTACCTCTGCACTACACCCACAGCCCTATTTTATTTTTTATTTTGAAACAGAGTCTAAGTTGTGGATAGCCTCGCTACATTGCTGAAGCTGCCCACAAATGTATGATCCTCCAGTATCAGCCTCCCAAGTACTGCTTCTCTTATTATTATTAATTTTGAGACAAGGTCTAAATAATTTTCTGAAGATCTTACTAAGTTGCTGAGGCTGACCTCAAACCTGCAATCCTCCCATCTCAGCCTCCCAAGTACTGGAAATACAGATGTATAGCACCATGCTGAGCTTTGTTCGGAAGGTTAACAGTAAATTTGCTAAAGATTTGTTTTACTAGGCAAAAACTATACTTTGACCTATGAAATTTTTATTTTGCTAAAAGTTTTATTTAATCTGTCAACTCATGTGTGCGTATGCATGCCTAGTTTTGGGATTTAACACTGATTCAGATTTTACCCACAGAAATTCCTCCATAGGAAATTTATGCATTTCTATCAAATTTAAAGTGAGCTCTTAGCTGGGTATGATAGCAGGCACACACCTATAATTCTAGTACTTGGAAGGCTGAGTGAGTAGGATTGCAGGCTCACAGCCAGCCTCAGCAACTCAGGGAGGCCCTCCCCAACTCACCAAGACCCTGTTTCAAAAACAAAACAAAACAAAATAGGTTTGGGAGTGCAGCTCAGAGGTAGAACTCCCCTGGGTTCAGGCCTCAGTGCTACAAAAATAATATATAATAAAATGAGCATTTACCATCAGTAAAAAGCAATAAGAACATGTTTCTCAATTCTTGCAAAACTTCTCCATCACACTAAGCCTGGTATGTACCAGAAAGCAGGCACCTCTGCTGGTCTGCATCATCTAAAGCAAATCTTAAAACATGGGGTGAGGGTGGCGAGCGGGTAATGAACCATGCAGGACTGGCCTTGAGAGGTCCCCCGTCTGAAAAGAGCATTGTCAAACCGACAGCCCGTTTGTCTTGGTAAATATTCCTCTTCATTCCTGAAGCATCGGAGCGTGAGAAGGTGAACACAGGCAACAATCTGAAAGTCTCTAATGAATACTGTAACATCCGAGCCGAGCGACTCTCCATCTACCTGCTCTCTGTGGAGGATACAGGCTGAAGAGATGGGTTAAAAACAAAGGAGAGACCCCATTTCCTACCTCTGCTGCCGTGGGCCAGTCTGCAGCAATCTGAACCTCTCATTAAAAAAAAATAATAATAAATAAAAAATAAAAAAAGATTAATAGAATCAGAAGACATCACTACCCTGAGCCAGGCGTGGCAGTACACGCCTGTAATCCCAGGACTTGGGCAGCTGAGACAGGAGGATTACAGATTCAAGGCCGGCCTCAACAATTTAGCCAAACCTTTTAACCAAACCCAGTTTCATAATAAAATAAATAAATAAAATAAGAAGTAGAATGCCCCTGGGTTCAAGTCCCAGTACCCCCCCAAAAAAAACAAAATCTACCAGTCAAAATAATTTTTTTGTGGTACTCGGAATGGACCCCAGGGACAGTCTACCTCTGAGCTACACCCCTAGCCCTATTTTTTATTCTTTATTTTGAAACAGGGTCTCTCTGAGTTGCAAAGGGCCTAAGTAGCTGAGGCTGTCCATGACCCGCGACCCTCCTGTCTCAGCCTCCCACATGCTGGGATTGCAAGTGTGCACATCACGCCCAGCTCAAAATAAATTTTTAAATATCCAAAATAAAGAGGATACATGCCCCAATTTGTTCAGTGAGGTCATATTAACCTTCCTATCAAAAACTCAAAATTGGATATTGCAAGAAAAATGAGTCGTGGACTAATACCCATCATGAATTGATTGCAAAAATAATTATATATAAAATATAAATAACACATGATAATATTATATGGATTATGTTATAATTTACACTGTATAATTATGTAATATAATTATTTATTATCTTATTTTATAATTTATATTATAATAAATAGTATATAAAAACATTTATATACACACACTATGTGTGTGTATGTATGTGTGTGTTACCAGGGATTGAGTCCAGGAACCCAGGGGCATTCTGCCTCCAAGCTACATCCCCAGCACTACTTTTTATTCTTTTTTGTGAAGCAAGGTCTCATTAAGTTGCCAGGGACCTCGCTAAGTAGCCAAGGCTGGCCACAAACCTGCAATCCTCCTATACTGGGATTACAAGAGTGCACCACCACACCTGGCTTAAATATATGTTTTTAGAGGAAAGAATCTTTATTCTCTTACGGCTTTGGGCTCAGCTCACGTGAGGCCGGGGACCGAGGATCTCAAACATGGCGGTGCGAGGCAGAGAGAAGAAAGCACATGGGCTGTGCTTCTCATAGCAAGAGAGCAGAGGGAGGAAGAGCCATATATCATCTCTAAGGCCACACCCCCAGGGTCCACCTCCTCCAGTTACACCCTACCGGCCTACCAGGTACCACCCAGGTAAATGCATTAACGGATTCATCCACTTCTGTTATTACAACCCTTATGACTCAATTACATCAGCTCCGAACTAATGAGTAAGGTCTTTCAGGGCCATTTTATATCTAACTTTAACATTAACCAAACAGGAGATGTTCAATACTTCACAGAAAACTGAAGACACTACTGAAAAAATATATAGTATAAAATCTAAACAACCAAGACACAAGTCAGCAAATTTCAAAACAAAACATTATGAAGATATTGATAGTCCCTTCTAAACTGATACACATATTCAATACAATCCCGATGAAAATCCCTGCCGGATTTTTATATGGCGGAAAATGAAAAGCTGATGGTAAATAGATATGCAAATGCAAAAGCTCACAAATACCCAAGACAATTGTGAAAGTAAACAAAGACTCTGTGTTCACACAACTAGGTATGAAGACTTTGGTTATAAAACCGCAGTAATTAAAACAATACAGCATGACGCGAAGATAGAGAAAAGTAGTCAGTGAAACAGAATACAGAGTCCAAAAAGCAAAGCAAGGCTGACATGGATAGTTGGATTTTAACAAAGGTGACACTTCAGAGAAGACAAAAAAAGAATGGTCTTTTTGATAAAGGTGCTATGTCACTTGAATTTCAATGTAGGAGAGAAACAACTCCTTCTTCATGCAATATGCATGTACACACACACACACACACACACACACACACACACACACACAACTAGAGGTTTTTAAGATCAAAATAATGAAGTCAGAATAATAAAATTCTTACAATAAAACAAAGAAAATATTACCAAAGTGGGGGGAAAAAGAGAACAGGAAAAGATATCACCCCAAATAAATTCCACAAATGATTCTTAGCCACAGTGTTTACGTGTAAGTGTGCACGTATCCCATACAGGAACATGGAAAATGCAATAGGAAAGTTAAAGCGCTTTTTACCAAAATAAAAAGGATGTCCAAGACGGGCGTGGTGGCGCACGCTTGTAATCCCTGCGCTTGGGAGGCAGAGACAGGAGGATCGCGTAGGTTCGAAGCCAGCCGCGTGCGCTGGCTTAGGAGACCCTGTTTCCAAATAAAAATGTAAAAAATAGGTCTGGGAATGTAGCCCGGAGGTAGAAGGGCTTCCAGGAACCCCAGTACCACAAAAAAAAAAGATGTCCAAATGAAAAATAAACAAATTCATATATATTAAGCCCCATCAAGAACATACAAAGTAAAATTTAAAACCACAATGGTATACCAGCGTGCGCAGAGTAGCACGGGAAAAAAAAAAAAAAAAAACCCTGACATGCCTGGCACGTTGGTGAGAATCCAGAGCAGTTGGAAATATCGCACGCCGCTGGGGGGAGTGTTAATTGGCACGACAGCATCGGAAAACTCTTGACAGTAACAGGCTCCAAGTATCATGCGTGCCGTTGGATCAGACCAGCGAGCAACGTCACAGAGACTGAGGGCCATGTGTCTCGCCATAAAAGAAATGGGAAACAAATAAGGAGTCCAGGGTGGCAACAAGATATCCTGAATGGCTGAACTGGAATTGGACAGAAAAGGAGACTATTCTGCTTTCAGCTGTACTCACTAAAGAGTCCAGAGCCAATGACACCCCAGTGGGTCTTGCTTTCTGAATGCCACTCCTCTATGAAAGAAAATGGGAACCCTGAGGAAGTGATGGATGGCTACCATCTGAACCAGGAACATCTTACATGGTCAGACAGTGATGGGTACCTGTTGAAGAGACACAGGAGTAAGTTGAAAGGAGCTTCTGCTGACCAAATCTTAGATATTTTTATTTTTTGCTGGTACTGAGGTTTGAACTCAGGTGCATACTACCCCTGAGCTATACCCATAGCCCAATTATTGTTTTAAGATGGTCTTGCTAAGTTGCTGAGGGCTCACTAAATTTCTGAGGCCGGCCCCAAACCTGTGGTACTCTGTCTCAGCCTCCCAAATACTAGGACAACGGGCAGGCACCACCATGCCCAGCTCCAAATTTAAGATAATTTGAGTACCAAATAAACAAAGAAAGTAACGGATTATAACTCATGGATTTAAATAGGAATTCATAAATGAATTCTGAGCGAAATTGGGGAAGAAGAAGAGGCTCTTCCACACAAGAGAATTCCAGCAACAGATTTTGGAGAATGGATGACATTAGAATACTGCCAGTTTGCCGGGCGCGGTGGCGCACACTTGTAATCCCCGCGCTTGAGAGGCAGAGACAGGAGAATCGCGCAGGTTCAAAGCCAGCGGTGGGCGCTGCCTTAAGAGACCCTGTTTCCAAATAAAAATGTAAAAATAGGTCTGGGAGTATAGCCCAGAGGTAGAAGGGCTTCCAGGAATCCCAGTACCACCAAAAAAATAATAATAATTAATAATAATAATAATAATAATAATAATAATAATAATGCCAGTTTACAACCAACATAGTAAAAATTGATTCAGAGCTGGGTGTGGTGGTGCATGCTAGTAATCCCAGCACGTGGGAGGCTGAGAGAGGAAGAGTGCAGGTTTGTGGGCAGCCTCAGCTACTCAGTGAGGCCCTCACAATTAGTGAGATCCTGTTTCAAAATAAAGAATAGAGCTAGGGGTGTAGCTCAGAGGTATAATCCCCCTGGGTTCAATCCCCAGTACTGCAAAAAATATAGTTTTTTATTCAGGCAAGAATTATGAATGGGATGATAAATTCAACTGGAGGAAACATTCTAGTGAAAAGTAGGATGTTTAGTCAGTTTTACTGTGTCTCTGCCTATATGTTGATTATAAAATAAGGGAATAGTGAAGAAAATGGATATCCAATTAATCAAAATCAACCGGGCATTAACCAAAAGAGATTGTGTGTTATCAGATATAGCTGCAGCAACACATGTAGTATTTGCTATGGTTAAAGAATGTCCCCTGAAAAGCTCATACATTAATGTCGATGCAATTAAGTTATAAGGGGTGTAATCCTAACTGGTAGGTAAATCCACTGTAATGCATTTGCTGGGTGGCAACCTAGGCAGATGGGATGTGACTGGAGAAGGTGGGTCCCTGGGGTGTGGCCACAGGAACTGTGCTTGTGTCTTTGAATTCTTTTGCTTGCTGGCTCTTTGGCTTCCAGCCTCCATGATGTGAGAGCAGAGACCTTGCACGCATGTGTGCTCTCCCACTCGCTTCCCTCTCCTATCTATCTCTGTCTCTATCTCTTCCCCTTCCCACTGCCACCCCCTGAGCTCTGCAGAACCTGGCCCCACACAAACTGAACCCAGAATCTAAAAATGAAAAAATGTGAGCATATAGATCTTCCTTCCTCTAAGTTGAGTGGTCAGTTGTTTGGGATTATAGCAGTGAAAATGTTGACCAAGACAATATTCGAGCCCAAAATATACAAACCCAACCCACTTCTCAGGTGAGGCCGGTATGTCGTGACTTCCTTCTAAAACGTTTAGTATGGAAGGAGGGAAAGAAGAGTTTGAAGAAGACAAACCTGACAAACACTACCTAAGCCAGGTGATCAAGATCAAGAGCAAGAGTGATGAGTAATGATGTCCCTACCTTAGGTATGATGTATACACATGTATGGTGTAGGCCCAGTGTGATCGAAACTACACGTGTGTGTGTGTGTGTGTGTGTGTGTGTGTGTGTGTGTGTGTGTGTGTGAGGGTCTGGGGATGCAACCCAGGGCCATTCGACCTCCAAACTACACCCTCTGCCCTATTTTTTATCCTTTATTTTGAAACAGGGTTTCACTAAGTTAGGGAGAGCCTCACTAAGTAGCTGAGGCTGTCTGTGAACCATAATCCTCCGGTCTCAGCCTCCTGAATGCTGGGATTGATTACATGCATGCACTCCCATGCCCAGCTGAAACAGCACTTTTATCTCCAGAATCTAGTGCTGCCCCCAAACCCATAAATGCATTCTGATAATTATAAAGACATCAGAAAAACCCCAATGAGGGACATTCTACAAAGTACCTGACCAGTACTGCTCAAAACCTCAAGGTCATTTAAAAAAAAGTGTAAGAAACTGTCACAGCCAAGAAGTTAAGGAGACATGAAAACTAAATATAATGTAGAAACTGGAATGAGATCCTGGGACAGAAAAAAAAAACCACTAGAAAACACTTAAGAAAAGCATATTGGAGCCAGGATCACAGGTTTGAGGTCAACCTTAGCAATTTAGTGAGACCCTCAGTAATACAGACAGAACTTGTTTCAAAATAAAAAGAGCTGGGGCTATAGCTTGGAGATAGACACAAGATAGATATCTGGGTTCAATTCCCAGTACCAAAAAAAAAAAGGAAAATAATGTATTGAACTGGAACCCAAAACTAAGGAGTCCACACTGTAAAGTATGAACTTTAAATAATAATTGGTCAATATTGGTTTACTAATTATAACAAATGTATCATACTAATAAAGGAAAATAGGTATAAAGAATATGTTTTTAATTCATTTATTCTTTTACTGGTGCATTGTAGTCATACACCTTAATGGAGTACAAGATGGTGGAAGCACACATGCACCCATCACTCATTTAGCTCTTCCCCAATTCCCGCCCCATTTCCTCTTCCCTCCCTCCTTCTCATATTTGGCTTAGTAATTGACTTTTATATGTTTGTGAATGTACAACATGTACATTATGGAATTTCCCTCCCCCTAGATATGTCACCTTATTTGCTTATCTATGGTTTCTCCTTCTTCATCTAGAGTTCCTCCTATGACCTTTTTTCTCCCTAGCTTCCACATATTAGGGAAAGCATCTAAATTTTTAATTTTTGTGACTGACTAATATCACGTAGCATAATGTCCTCCAGCTCCATCCATTTCCCTGTAAAGTAATTGTATTTTTCTTTATGGCTGAGTAAAATTCCATTGCATATATATATATCCCACCGTTTTGTAATCTATTCATCTACTGATGAACAACTTAGCTGGTTACATAGTTGGGCAATTGTGAATTGTGCAGTTATGAATGTGGATACATATGCATTAGTTTGATAGTTCAGTTTCTGTTCTTTTGGGTAGATACCCAGAAGTAGTATTGCTATATCATATGGTAGGTTTGTTCTCATTCTTCTGAGGATCCTCCTTACTGTTTTCCAAAGTGGTTGCACTAATTTGCCATTCCACCAACAATGTCTTTAGAGTTCCCACTTCTTGTGGAGAATATATTATCTTGTCCAAATTTTTCTGTAAGTCTAAAACTGTAAAAGTTTCTTATAAAAAATGACCTTGATAATGAATTACTTGCTAATAGCATATAATTTTTTAAACTACATATTTGAGTTTAAGAGCAAACAGTAGAGTACCCTGTTGTTCTCTGTAGTGGGAGGCATTTATGTGTTTGATTTTTTTTTTACATAATACTAAAACTGGACAAAATGCCTTAAACTTATGAGTAAGAAATAAAAAACTGGACAAAGTAGTCCAGGGCTCACACAGCTGCTCAGCAACGTCACAAATGACTCACCCTCTTCCCCTCTTACCAGTTCACTCTATTTTTATGGCATGTGCAAGCTCCTGGTAGCAATGTAGCTACCGCTGCTCCAAACATCTTATCTGTGCTTTGGAGAAAGAAATAAGAAAAGGGGAAGAAGGAAGGAGAGTGAAGAGGAAAGTACTTTCGTTCCTTTTTTAGACGACAGTCTTTTCTCCCAACTATGTGCCTCATAGGCCAAACTAACCAAAAGGAATTTATGAGAATGGACTGTATACAGGAGTCAGGTCAACCAACTAAGAGTGACTTTCACAGAAGACAGAAATGAGAGAAGAGAGAACTATAAAAGAAGAGATGAGTCTAGAGGCAAGGTCACGGGGGCCAGGGCAAGGGGGATGCACTCTGCTGCTGGAGCCCATGGCAGATGATATAAATCTTTCCAAGGTAGATTGAATCAGACTTCCTTTGCAAAAAAAAAAAAATAGAGAGAGAGAGATAGATATAATATATATATATATATAGAGAGAGATAATATATATAGAGAGAGAGATAATATATATATGTATATATATATATAGAGAGAGATAATATATATAGAGAGATAATATATAGAGAGAGATATAATATATATATATAGAGAGAGATAATATATATATGTATATATATAGAGAGAGAGATAATATATATATAGAGAGAGATAATATATATAGAGAGAGATAATATATATATAGAGAGAGAGATAATATATATATAGAGAGATAATATATATAGAGAGAGAGAGATATAATATATATATATAGAGATAATATATATATGTATATATATAGAGAGAGAGATAATATATATATAGAGAGAGATAATATATATATATATAGAGAGAGAGATAATATATATATAGAGAGAGAGAGATAATATATATATGTATATATATATAGAGAGAGAGATAATATATATATAGAGAGAGAGATAATATATATATAGAGAGAGAGATAATATATATATAGAGAGAGAGAGATAATATATATAGAGAGAGAGAGAGATAATATATATATGTATATATATAGAGAGAGAGAGATGATATATATATATATATATATATATATATATATATATAGAGAGAGAGAGAGAGAGAGAGAGAGAGAGAGAGAGAGAGAGATGAAACTGTCAGAGCCAAACTGTGAGTAGAGACTTGCAAAGCACATTCATAACAAAGGACTTGTAACTAGAATGTACAAAGAACTATTACGTCGCAATAACATAAAGACAATTAAGTCCTCATCAAAATTAAAAAGTGTTTTCTCTCTGAAAGACTCTGTTAAGAGAATGAAAGGACAAGCTACAGGCTGGGGAAAAAAAATGTTTGTAAATCCCTGATCCAGATTATATAAACAACTTGCAAAACTCAACAATAAGAAAACAAGTAACCTGATTTTTTCTAATGGGCAAAATATCTGAACACACACTTCCCGAAGGAAAATATACAGATGGAGAATAAACTCACAAAAACATGTTCACCATCACTCATTAGGGAAATGCAAATTCAAGCGACAGTGTGATATCATGAGACACTCACTAAAATGGCTAAAATTTTGCAATTTATCCTACGAAGATTTGACAAGCATGTGAAACAACTGAGTTCTTGTTCGCTACTGGTGAGAATGGAAATGGGGCAGCCACACGGGAAAAATTTGTTAATTTTTTTTAAAAGAAAGCCTAAACTACACTAGGCATGGTGGTGTATATCTATAATCCCAGTACTTGGGAGGCTGAGACAAGAGGATCACAGGTTAAGGCCACCCTCAACAATTTAGTAAGACTCTCAGGAACCTAAAGAGATCCAGTTTTAGAACAATAAACAAAAAGGGCTGAGGTGTAGCTCAGAGGTAGAATGCCCCTGGGTTTAATCCCCAGTACACATACACACACTACATTATTATGCTACCTGACTTTCTATTCTTAAGCATTTGTCCTAAAGAAATGAAATCAAAGGTTCACTCAACAATTTACACCCAGATGTTCAGAGCAATTTAATTTGTCACCACCCCAAACTGCAAACAACTCAAATGCCCATCAACAGGCAAATGGATATACAGATTACGGCATATCCATACAATGAAAAACTATTTACCAAAGAAAATGAATAACCAGTGATACATGCAACAGAAGCATGGACCATTCCTAAATAAAAAAATCCAAATATAATTTACTTACCATACATCATAGGGTTTCATTATATGAAATACCCACAATAGTCAAATCCATAGGAACAGAAAGTAGATTAGTGGTGGTCAGCAGCTAGGAGGATGAGACTGAGGTCTAAGGAGAGACTAACAGGTGTGGGGCTTCTTTGGGGGTGATGAAAACACTCTAAAACTAGATTGTGGTACTGGTTGAACATTTTCAATATACAAGATGGCACTAGGTTGTATATTTTGCAGTGGTAAAGATGATTTTATGTGATACATAGCTTAGTACAAATTTTTTTTAAGTAGATATTGTAGAGTTCCATTTTTTTTTTTGAAGATTTAAAGAAGTTTCTTAAAAAAATAGAAATACAGAAGATAGTTACAACCCCATGCCCATGGGGTGGGGGCCGAGCCAATTCACCACCCAAAGATACAGCGCATGGACCAGCCTTTTTATACCCATGACCTCCATCTTGTTTACATCATTCTGACTTTCCCTGTAAGGCTCCTCCCCCAGCAAGGTGTGGCAAGGTGTCTCCTTTCACAAAGGTCGACCCCGCCTACCATCTTAGCCAGTTTATGTAATCTTGTAGATCTGTCTTTAGACAGAGAAAGGCCTAGTTCCCCTCTCCCATTGACTTGCTAATTACTTTTAGCTAAGTCCATCTAAGTTTCAATAGCTATTTGCTTCCTGACCAAAGCCAAGCCTTTCTCTCTCCAGGTCTGCCATTTTGACACAATTATTTCTGAAATAGACCTATTAATAACCAGAGCTTTCTCAAATCTTCCTAAGCCATTCCCAATACGGGTACATTCCCCCCTCTGTCTAGTAACTTCCTGATACCTGTCAGGCCAAAGGTAGATACAGAAAATACATTTTGACTTTTACAATTTTACAAACATTTAACATGAGCTCAATTTCCATTAATTTTTCCCTCATTTACATACAGGTTTATAGTGGCAGAAAACAGATTTGTTATTACATAGGTTGTGGGATACAAATATACAAAGAAACCTTGGGAGATGCTGACATGGTCAGCATTTTAATTGTGGCAATGGTTTCACATGGGTGCGGGTGTCAGAACTCATCCAACATTGAACGTTAACAGTACGCCCTGTTAACAGTACGCCCTTCGCCTTGCATACATTAGAGCATCAGGAGCTGAAACAGCATCAAGAACGGCCCATGGGAAGTTCTCAACCTGAGAAAGACACTGGTGTGACCAAGAAAGTGAAAAAGAAAATGTATTTTAATGCCAGACATAGTGGTGCACACTTGTAATCCCAGGACTTGGGAGGCTGAGACAGGAGATCACAGGTTTGCAGCCAGCTTTAGCAACTTAGTGAGACCCTGTTTCCAAATAAAAAATAAAATAGGACTGGGCATGTAGCTCAGAGATAGAATGCTCCTGGGTTCCATCCCCAATACTACAAGAAAGAAAAAAGGAAGGGAGGGAGGGAGGGAGGGGTTTCAAGCACATCTTTCCTCAAAATGGATCTGGAATCACTAATCTCCATCTCTACGGCCACCCCACTACCATCTTCTGTATTATTGAATCTCCCCCAAAATGTTTTCTGCCCCTCAGTCAGGTCACCTTCCTTGATCATCTATAGTTTCTCCTCCGTCTAGAGTTCCTCCCATGACCCTCTTTCTCCCTCGCTTCCACATATGAGGGAGAGCATTCAATTTTCCACTTTTTGTGACTGACTAATCTCACTTAGCATAATGTCCTCCAATTCCATCCATTTCCCTGTAAATGATGTAATTGTGTTCTTCTTTATGGCTGAGTAAAATTCCATCGTGTACACATCCCATAGTTTTGTAATCCATTCATCTGTTGATGGACATCTTGGCTGGTTCCATAGTTTGGCAATAGTGAATCATGCAGCCCTGAACATAGATGCATGTGTTTTAGTTTTGGTAGTTTGGCTTCCATTCTTTTGGGTAGAGACCCAGAAGTGGTATTGCTGGATCATATGGTAGTTTTGTTCTCATTCTTCTAAGGATCCTCCACAAATCCAGCTGATCCTCCTAAAACCCAAGTCCAGAAATAGAATGGAGACCAGCTGAGTAGAGAAAGGAGGCCCCAGGGAGGAAGGAGAGGAGAGGAGGTACTGGAAGGATGCAATTGACCAAATTATGCTATGTGCTGCTCAACTGGGTACCATACACCTGTAACTCCAGCATTTGGGTGGCTGAGACAGGAAGATCGCAGGTTCAAGGCCAGATTCAAAAACTTAGTGAGACTTTGAAGAACTTAGCAAGATCAAGAAGGATACTGTCAAATAGGATGTCGTGGATGGCAGAGAGATAAGGAAAGATGCCACCTGCTGCCTGAACATGGGGGCTGGGCATAGATACAAGACGACCCCTTGTGTTTGGGGACAGGGAAGTCACTGCTAACCTCAGCATCCAGGGGAAACATTAAAGCCATTCACAGAAGACGGGATCTGAAGAAGTCAGCCTGCACATATAACGGAAATTAATAATGTGGATAATTCAGCTTTGAAAAGAGATGGCGCTGGTTCTGAAATCACGAGTATACTGAACAACAGCTGACATAGCAAACCCTGTTCCCTTCTTCCAAACCACACTCGGTATCATTCTCTTCTAGGCAAAATGCCCTTGAGAAACAGGAAGTAGGCTCACCTTTCCTAAGTAACTCATTCTATTGTTTAACCCTCACTTTTTGAACTAATGCCCCTAAATCCTGGGTAAATCCTCCAGACTGCAGGCTATTTTAGGACCATAATCTCTTCTCGTGGCAGGATCAAACCAACTCTCTCTTCAAACAGTTGAGTTTTATTTTGCCTTTTTAGTGTGTTGACTATTAAAAAAAAAAGTCAAAATAAGAACCTGAAAGGGTAATTGCACGTGATTATATTTCTTCATCACTGCTTTCAAAAGCTCACAGAAACCATAATTTGCCGTGTCTTCGTACATGCTAGCTTGCATTGTTTATAATTCGTTAATCGCTGTATTTCTCAAATATTCTTTTCGTAAATTGTCTGGGTCTCCCCGCTTACTTCATGTGAAGGTTATGCTCAGAAATGCTGTCGTTAAGTAACCTTCAAATCATCTCCTCGGAGTTTGGAAGTTACCAGAATTACAATATTCCAGAAAACGAAAGAAACAAGTCCACAATAAGTAATGATAGAAATGTTCTGAGGCCGGGCGTGGTGGCGCATGCTTGTGATCCCCCCGCTCGGGAGGCGGAGACAGGAGGATTGCACGGGTTCGAAGCCAGCCTCAGCTACTTAGTGAGGCTCTCGGCAACTTAGTGAGACCCTGTTTCCAAATAAAATAAATAAAATATTAAAAAAAAAGGTCTGGGAGTATAGCCCGGAGGTAGAAAGCTTCTGGGTTCCACCCCCAGTACCACCAAAAAAAAAAAAAAAAAGAAGAAGAAGAAAGAAATGTTCTGAGACCACCGATCGGTATAGTCTTGTATTAACTTTTCTCACACATATTTTATACCATATCTATTACTTCCAGATTTTACTATATTAGGAAGCTCAACAAATTAATTTTCCTCCCAATTCAAAGTCTCGTTTATATTCATAGTCAATCAGATTTATTAACAATCTTTATTATTATTTGAATCAAGTAAGAATAACACGTGACCAGGCGTGTTGGTGCACACCT
The DNA here is from genome assembly GCF_963383645.1 of Muscardinus avellanarius. Lineage (NCBI taxonomy): Eukaryota > Metazoa > Chordata > Mammalia > Rodentia > Gliridae > Muscardinus > Muscardinus avellanarius. The sequence goes on from NC_137796.1 coordinate 11,429,449, forward strand.
GTAATCCCAGTACGTGGGAGGCTGAGACAGGAAGATCAAAAGTTGGAGACCAGTCTCGGCAACTTCAAGACACTGTTTCAAAGTAAAAAATAAAAAAGGGATTGGATATAACTTGGAGGTAGAATATCCCTGGGTTCAATCCCAAGTCCCCCAAAAAAATAGTATGCATGTTCTTTTTCTATTTGCTCCCACTCTGTAATCAGCACATAGCAGAATTTTGATGAATGTGTTAAGTGGGTGAATAAAGGCTTTTCACAAACTTTTGGCAGAGGGTGTGATGGTCTAAATAGGCTGGTGTTCAACGAGGAACGCCTTTGGAAAGAAATTAGTGTGTGTTTTCATTCAGAAGTGATTTGTTTAAACCTCTAAAAATTTCTAAGATGTTCAAAATGTTCTACATTGTGTTGTTTAATATCCATCAGCTACAGATAGCCCCTGAGCCCTTGAAATATAACTAAGACAACTGAGAAAGCGAATTGAAAATTTTATGACATTTTAGTTCATTTAAACTTAAAGAGCCACAGGGAGCTACTGTAGTGGACAACACAGCTTTAGATGACTGGGATAAATATTTTCGTATGTGTGGTACTGAAGAGTGAATCCGGGAGCATTCTACTCTGAGCTGCATCCCCGGCCCTTTTCTATTTTTTTTGTTTGTTTGTTTGTTTGTTTGTTTGTTTGTTTTGGAACAGGATCTCGATAGGTTGTTGAGGGTCCCACTGAGCTGCTGAGGATTGCCTCAAAACTGTGACCCTCTTGTCTCAGCCTCGCATATATTGGGGTTTACAGATGTGTGTGATCTTTTTTTTTTTTTTTTTTTTAAATTTTATTTTATTGGTGCACTGTATTCATACATCATAGTGGGATACAAACTTTTGTAGACATACATGCACACATCGCCCAGTCAGCCCCCACCCGATCCCCACCCCATTTTCTCCCCATCCCTCCTTCCCATGCTTGGCTTAGTGGTTGACATCTAGTATTATAGCAATTTATCCAAAATTAAAAATGATAATCTCACATAACAGTTTCATTTGTCTGATACCAAGCGTTTGATGATTTAAAGATAGCATTTCAATATTTCTTTTTGCTTTCTTTCTTACTAGAGCATATTTTTTTTTCTGTTTTTTTTAGGTGAAACTATCATATATTTATATATTTATTTTTCAGAAAAAAATCTATCCTAATATGGAATATGAATTCTAGATACCCAAAACGATCTTGAAAAAGAACAAAGCTAGCAGATATATATTTTCTGATTTCAAGCCATATAAAGCTACAATAATTGAAACAGTGTAGTACTGTTCTAAAGGCAGATATATAGACCATTGGAGTTAAATACAAGCCTAGAGCTAAATTCTTCCCTATATTGTCAAGTTATTTTTGACAAGGTTTCCACGAACATTTGGTGGTGGAAATAATAATCTTTTAACTAAATATTGTTGAAAAATAATAATTACATGGAAAAGAATAAAATTGGACCTTTACCTAATCCCATATACAAGTATTAACTCAAAATAGATAAAAGACCTAAATATAAATCTTAAGACTATAAACTTTTAGGAGAAAATCTGGGTCATAAAACCTCACAACATTGAAATTGGCAGTGATTTCTTGGATATGATTTCAATGGCACAGGCAACAGCAGAATATACAAACTTCCTAAAAAATAAAAGAAAATATTGTATATCCAAAGACAATGTAAACAGAGTTAAAAGTTACTAATAGAATTGGATAAAATATTTCCAAATGCTATATCTGAAGGTATATTAATATTCCAACTAGAAATCCTAAAAATTAACAACAATAAAGGCAAACAATACAACTTAGAGATAGGTAAAAGACTAACATAAATAATGAATCTCCACAGATAACCAATCTTAGTTGTCTGTTGGATGGAAACTCTTGTTTCTCTGGTTCTGGTGAGTGTTACCTATTTCTTCTTTGTAGTTAATCTCTTTGAGTATTTTCTCTAGCGCTGGTTTTGAAGACATAAATTCCTTCAGTTTCTGTTTGTCATGGAAGCTTCTTATTTCTCCATCTAATTTGATAGAAAGTTTTGCTGGATAGGAAATTTTTGGCTGGAAGTTGTTTTCTTTCAGAGTTTGGAATATGTTACTCCAAGCCCTTCTGGCTCTCATGACTTGGTTTGGGAAGTCTGGAGTGATTCTAATTGGTTTGCCTCTGAATGTCAGTTGGCCCTTTGTTTTTGTTGCCTTTAAGATTCTCTGCTTGGCTTCCACATTGGTCATTTTGACAATTATATGGCGTGGGGATCCTCTTCTCCAATCCTGTCTAAAGGGAGTTCTATAAGTTTCCTGGATCTGTGTATCAACCTCTTGCTCTATATTTGGAAAATTTTCTGCTATTACTTCCTTGAAGAGATTGTTGATCCCTTTGGTATCACTTTCTTTTCCCTCCTCTATTCCAATTATTCTTAGGTTAGCTCTCTTAAGATGGGCCCATATTTCTTCAATGTCAGATTCCTGCTGTTGGATATTTTTTTCTAGATTAGAAACTATGCATTCATTTTTGGATTGCTCATCTTCTAAGAGCGAGATTCTGTTCTCCATGTGGTCTAATCGGTTGTTTGTGCTTTGAATTGAGGCCTTTACTTCATTAATTGCATCCTTTATCTCTTTTTGGCTCTCTCTGAGTTCTTTTCGAAGCACCTCTATTATTTCTACAGTTATTTTCCTGATTTGATCTTCTAGAAATCCCTGATTTTCTGTTTTATCAGGTTCTGATGTTGTGGGGTTGTGCACATTCATTACTCCAGTGTTATTCCTCTTTCCCATGATTTCGGAGGTTTGTGCCTTCTCTGGGTTCTTCCCTTGGCTTCACTTAAGGTGCTCTGGATCTCGAGTCTGTATTATCTCAGACCCCACTACTCCTTTACTGGGTTGTATCACAGAGTCTCCGACCCAGGGAGTCGATAGAGGCTGCTTTAAACTATGGGGGGTGCCAGGTTGCACATTCTCCTATGGTGTGATATCTCTGCCACCACCACTCCCTCACTGGGTCAAGTCCCAGGAGGCCCAATACTGCGATTTCTCCTCTGTGGCCCGCAATTTGACTCACTGTTCTTGAGTACGCAGATGTAGCTGAACTGGACTCGGTGAATTCACTGCTGCTGCCGCCGCCAGTGGCAATATGGCGCCTCTGCCACGCCCTCGGCCATGAGACTGGCGTATTTTTTCTTCTCTGGTTTTGATTTCCACTCTGAATCCCTGCAGCGTGTGCTGAGCTCAGCCACTGGGAGCTTTAAATGCTGTATGCGCCGAAAGATCCCGCCTGGCTGTTCCGCAGCGGCTCACCTGGCTTGCTGTAGCCGTCCGTTGAGTTCGCCGCTGCCGCCGGCAGTATGGCGCTGCTGCCGCGTCCTCGGGCGCGTGTGTCTCCTCTGTGGCCCTGAGCTCTGTTCTCAGTCCGCTTTCTCTCTGGAGCCTGGTGGTTTTTTTTTTTGTTTTTCTGGTGATGGTGTTTTCTGGCTATGAAAGGCGCTCTTTTTGTGGTATTGGAAATTGGTTGTTAGCGGGACTCTTAAGCCCCGCTTTTCTCGGTCGCCATCTCCCGTCAACCCTTTTTGGAAGGAAGCACATGGAGCAGCCGTTGCTCCTGGACCCTATGGGCAAATAGCAATACCAGTACAATTTGGGGGCAGCTGATTAAGGATGAACGGTGGCTGCAGCAGGAGTCAGGCTGGGCTGGAGCTCCCCTGATCGTGTGTGATCTTGATAAATATTTTTGATCCTTTCTAAAAACAAAAGTATCTTCCTGATAGTCCCATACAGTTTAAAAAAAGAAAAAAGCCAATTCAAGCAACAGTTTGGGGGCGTGTATATCAGTTTTAAACATCAAGGCGGCAGAATGCAGCAGACGCGGGGTCAGTGGGCAGGAGCAGCACAGCCCTGGGGGTTGCCCCTCCCCCTCCGCTCCTCCGCAGGGGTGGGCCTGGTCTCAGGATTTAGGGTATTCCCTTGGTGGTGTTTCTGGAAACTCTGGGGCTCAGCCTCATGCATCTTCCAATGTCCCCGGCACAGAGTAGCCATATTAAATAGATACCCAGGGGACGTGTACAGCATCGCGGAGATCCGCGCTATCCGAGTGTGCGCAGGCGCAGCTGTGCACGCCAATGGCCAAAGAGCACCGTAGTTAGATGCAAGATTGGACTTACCACTTATCCCCAGATTTTATTATTTTTTTATGGTGGCGGTGTTGGAGATCGAATCCAAGGGCATTCTACCTCCAAGCCATACCCTAAGCCCTATTTCGTTTTATGTCCTTTTATATTGTTTTGTTTTGAAACAGCCCTTGCTACATTGCTGAAGCCGGCCTTGAACCTGGTATCCTCCTGGCTCAGCCTCCCCAGTGCCAGGATTACAAGCGTGCGCCATCACGCCTGGCTCACATACCCCAATTTGGCCTAGGCGATACGAGCTGAAGTTTACTATCCCAGTGTTCACAGCCGGAGTGCACCGTTCTCAGAGGTACCTGCATTTGAGCTCTAACAAAGCCCAACTTGTCATCAACTCTCCACAGCCGTATCTGCCTGTATTGCTACATTTTGAAGCAATTAATATATGGTTATTGGATTCGCTCTCTTAGTCTGATCAATGTAAATGTATATTTGAAGCATTTCATGATTAACTACAGTGCTTTCTTAACAATAATCATTAGTCATAGTAAATATATTAAAAAATAACTTATGTTAATGATATTACATTACTATTTTATAAATTTTATAAATACTTAAAATATAAAATGTTATACTTTATGAATATAAATTTTATATTATCTAATAATGTAATGTTTAATTACATAATGTTTATTGTAATATATTTTACTATGTATTAATATGATGAAACTATTATTTAGTATTATTATATGTTATCTTATAAATATAAGATATAGAGCCGGGAGTGGTGGCGCACGCTTGTAATCCCAGCACTTGAAAGGCTGAGACAGGAGGATCGCACAGGTTCAAAGCCAGCCTCAGCTACTTAGTGAGGCTCTCAGCAACTTAGTGAGACCCTGTTTCCAAATAAAGTATAAAAATAGGTCTGGGAGGATTGCCAGAAGGTAGAATGCCCCTGGGTTCCACTCCCAGTACCACCAAAACATAAATAACTAAATAAATAAGTATGATATAAATAATAATACAATAAAGTGTATTTTCATTTAGTAATCTGTTAAATTATATTACTAAATAATATTCATATAATGATGTTTATATAGTATAATGTCATTTAGGAGTATAATAATGGTTATTAAATTAGGCCCAACACGATATTGTTAAATATAAAAGCTATTTGATTTCAGAACAAATTAAAGATCTTGAGTCAACTACAACAGAAGCAAATTCTGTGTGCTACCGTGACTACGTGAGGAGATGAAGCCCTCGCCGGCATCCTGGGTGCGGGCAACTCGGGACGAGCACCGGGCAGCAAGACGACGGCGGCGCCGCCCTCAGCCTGCGCCGCCCTAGGTGCCCGGCGCATCAGACCAGAAGGAGATCTCCCGCATTAAACATTGTTCAAACTAATTTGAAGTGTAATTGCATAGTCACATCAATATAATCAAAGAAATGTGTTTTTTACAAGGTATAATCACTTTCTAACTGCCAATTAAGAACTCTCCCCAGTTTATTAGAAACGACTACCTTGGCATCATCTGGTGAGTGAGTGTGTGGATTAGCCCAGCTGCCTCCGGGGTCCTCGGGCACCAGCAATATAAAGAAGTGACTGCGAAACCCTGTGTTTTGAGGGTCCCCAGCTGAACCGGGGTCCCAGTACCACAGCGACTGGCCACCCTCCTCTAGTAGGGAACGACAGGGACCGGGAGGTGGCCGTTTACACCAGGCCTGTCCCTGGCTTCATCCTCTACCTGGTCGAGGGCCTCAGGAGCCCCTCACGTGGACAGTGGTTTATATTAGCCACGCCCTTTGAATGGTCTCACTGTGTCCAGTTTGCGCAGCCGCTGGGAGCCTGACCCTGTATCCTTCCCAGCATCCAAGGGAAACCCTCCCGGGGTAACCCTAAGTCGTCAGGCGCAAGGTGCAAATTCAGCATACCCCGGAGAAAGGAAAGAAGGTCAATGGTCTTTACTTGTAGAGGCTGGGTAGGGAAGGCACAGTGAATCGGGAGGGCATCCTCTGTCCCTGGGTCAAGCAAGACAGGAGTGAAGAGCCAGGCAGAGAGAGAGGAAGGGCGCAGTGTATGAAAGGGAACAGGGTGGGGTCGCGTTCCATCAGGGAAGACCCCTGAACGGTCCATTGGTAGGACGATGCAACAGAGAACCCCGTCTGTGGGGCACCGAGGCCCCTCAGGTCTTATCTCTGGCCACCGGCTTGAGCCCTTTGGGTGAGACATGTCACGGTGAATGAGCCCTGTTTCTGATATGAGAAAGTTCAACTCGTATTCATAATGGATGTCGGAGCAACGTAAGATTGTGAGAATCTGCCGCATCCTGGCTCCAGTGAGTATCCTGAAAACTCAGATGTACATCCCTTCTCATCTTGGTGTCTAGTTTATTCGCTCCACATTCTTTTTTTCTTTTTTTTTTTCTTTTTTTTTTTTTTTTTGGTGGTACTGGGGTTCCTGGAAGCCCTTCTACCTCCGGGCTACACTCCCAGACCTATTTTTATTTTTTTTTTTTAATTTGGAAACAGGGTCTCCTAAGCCAGCGCGCGTGGCTGGCTTCGAACCTGCGCGATCATCCTGTCTCTGCCTCCCAAGCGCGGGGATTATAAGCGTGCGCCACCACGCCCGGCTATTCGCTCCACATTCTATAAGAGAAAGATGTCCATTCCAGTGATGCTGGATAATGGGTTTGTTGAAATTGCCCCCTGAAGGACCAAACTTTTTAAAAAGAAAATTATAATAATTAATAATTCATAGCAATTAATAATTATTTTATTAACAATTACTTAAAATACTTATTTATACTAATTGTTGATCATTATAGTTATTGAATTATTTGCTCAAAATTAATTCATCTGTTTGGGCTTGGTAGCATACAACTTCCAGGGTTTAGGAGGTTGAGACAGGAGGATCACAGGTTTGAGGACAGCTTTGGCAATGTATTAAGACTCTCAGCCACTCAAGGAGAACTTGTTTCAAAATAAAAAAATAATAATAATAAATTAGGACTGGGGGTCTAGCTCAGAAGTAAAATGCCCCTGGGTTCAATCTCAAATATCATACCAAAAAATAATAATATATCAAGGAAGTTTAAAGTGCACATAGGACTTCTGTACCCAGTTAAAATAGTTATATAATACAAGGCATTAGCCAAGCACTCCAAGCTGGGTTCTGTCTCTCATTTATATCACTGCTCCTCTTGAACTGTTTAGACCCCAGTTTTTTCACACACAGAACTGGATAATTGCCCCAAAACAATTAAGTCAAACAAGGTTAAAAGGATAATGGAAATAAGATGTGTGGAACTGCTTTGTAGAGTGAGTCTTATCGGAAATGAGGCATGGGAGTGCACACTTGTGATCCTAGTGCTTGGGAGGCTGGGACAGGAGGATCACAAGTTCAAGGCCAGCCTCAGCAACTTAGTGAGATCCTGTTTCAAAAATACCATAGGGATTGGGGCATAGCTCGAAGGTAGGATGCACCTCTGTTCATTCCCCAGTGCCAGACCAAAAAAATAAGATAAAATAAAAGTGAGTCTCACTATACACATATAATTATTTATATTAAATAAGGTACTTCCTGAGCTGAATTGTCTTGGAATAACATATATCCTTTCTCTAGGAATCAGACTGCTTGATGGACCTAATGAATATGTGTGGCCATCTTTCTATATGCATGACCTAGTTCCAGCTGCAGAAGATAACACAGACATTATCGATTTTGTTGCTTTTACCTCTAAAAGGTGTCATAATTTACAAAAAGTTTAAACTTAACAAGAAGCTGCCTTGCCCAACATCTGTTACAACAAAAATCTCATGTCTACCCTGTTGAAAGAAATTCTACATATATCGCGTATGCCCCGTGAAAAGTTTGCGTTCCAAACAAAAGTATTTCAGAGCACATTTTCCTGTATGCAAAGTAATTAAAAGGATCTGTAGCCGGGGAAGGTGGTGCAAGCTTGTAATCGCAGCTTTCAGGAGGCTGAGACCAGAGGGTAGCAGTTTGCAGACAGCCTCAGCAACTTAGTGAAGCCCTTTACAACTCAGTGAGACTCTGTTTTGAAAATTTTTTAAAAAGACTAAAAATAGGGCTGGGGGTGTAGCTTGGAGGTACAGTACCCCTGGGTTCCATCCCCAGTACCACCTTAAAAAAAAGGATTTGTATTCACATATATTAAAACATATTTTGTGGCTTTGTATGTAGAATATACCCTGGAACTGATGAGTCTAGTCTGCATTAGTTCATAAATGTCTAATACAATTATTTATGTCATTGGAGCTTATAGCTACCATCTCATGATTTGTTTTCTGTTTGCCTCGGTTTTGTGTTCCCTTTTTACTCTTTTAGTATCTTCTTTTGAATTAATTAAGCTACTTTATTACCCCATTGTCACTTCACAGAAAAATATTCTGCTATTGTGTTAAGCAATTAATGCTGGAGACATTCGTACTTTTTTAAGTACTGTGTAGTACAAATTGGTACTTTTTGACAGTATTTTAGAACCCTTGAACTTCTTTTACTCTGCTTTCAGTTATTTTGTCATGCCACTAATAACTTAAAATCTGTAAGATAGAAGGTTTATCATTTTCTGTGGAAAATATCCATTTATGTTCACCCACAGTTAATCTTTATGGCATTGTTCAGTAGCTAGAAAGCACAGAGAGAGAAAAAGGAGAAAGGGCCAGGGACAGATTTAATCCCCGAGGCCACACCCTCAGCTACCTACTTCCTCTAGCCACACCCCACCTGCCTACAGTTAGGGCCCAATAAGTCAAAATTAGTAATCTATCAATAGGTTAGTTCATCGATAAGGTTAGAGCCCTTATGATTCAATTACTTTGCCTCTGAACAATACTGCAATGCCAATGTGTGAGTTCTTCTGGAAGGATATTCCCTACCCATACCACAACAAATACCCTCAATCCTCATTTGTCTAAAAACATCTTTCTTGTGCTTTATGTTTTAAGAGACATTTTGCTAGAGTTTACGGAGCCTAGATTGGTTATTTTCACTCACCACTTTGATCGTTCCATTGTCCGTTAGCATCCATCACTTCTGTTGAGAAGTCTGCTGTGAGTCATAGCACTACCCTTTTGAAGATATTCTTCATTCATTGCTTCTAACCATAACTCTTTTCTTATAGCTCTCAGTTTGGGGGTTCTGGCACTGTTGCTATGATGTGTCATTTTGCAGCAAATTAACACTACTGTGTGTTCATGTGCAGCTTTGTTCTGATTTTATTTGACTTAGAAATCAGAGCTTCTTGAAAATGTAGGATTTTTTTAATGCTTATTCTTAATTTTCAAATATTCTTTATGGCCCCTTTTTTGCACATGGTCTTCAGAACTCCAATTCTTATATGTTAGACCTTTTGGCCATGCCCCACACTTCTTTTAGGCTTTGTTCTGATTTTTGTTATCATTGTCGTTTTTCTCTTTGTGGTTTAGTTTGGTATTTATGTCATTCTATCTTCTAATTTATACTACTGTATTTTTCTCTGGGATCTACTTTTTGTTTGTTTGCTTTCTTGCTTTGTTTTGTTTTGTTTTTTTGTTTTTTTGTTTTTGGTTGTTTTTTTTTTTTTTGGTACTGAGGTTTGAACTCAGGGGCATTCTACTTTCAAGCTACACCTCTCCCTTTTTATTTCTTATTTTGAAACAAGGTCTCATTAAGTTGCTGAGGCTGGCTTTGAACCTGAGATTCTTCTGTCTCATCCTCCCAAGTACTGTGATTACAAGCATGTGCTACTAGACCCAGCTTCCAATCTGCTTTCTCTTTCTCACCACCCCCTGCAGTATTGGGCGTTGAGCACAGGGGCATTCTACCTCTAAGTTACATCTCCAGCCCTATTTTTCATTATTAATTTTGAAACAGTCTCACTAAGTTGCATAGGGCCTCACTAAGTAGCTCAGACTGGCCATGAACCTGTGATCCTCCTGTCTCAGCCTTCCAAGTACTGGGATTACAAGCATGTACCACCACAGCCAGCTTCCAATTTTATTAAGACTCTTCACTGGATTTTAATTTTCATTGTTAAATTTTTTTCCGTTTCAAATGTCCATCTACCAATAAAGATTTTAACATGACCATCTAGCTGGATGTGGTGGCACATGCTTGTAACCCCAGTATTTGGGAGCCTGAGACAGGAGGATTTCGAGTTCAAGGACATCCTCAGCAAGTAGTGAGACTCTCGGTAACATGTATAGACCCTATTTTTTTTTTTTTTTTGGTGGTACTGGGGTTCCTGGAAGCCCTTCTACCTCCGGGCTACACTCCCAGACCTAATTTTTATACTTTTTTATTTGGAAACAGGGTCTCCTAAGCCAGCGCGCGCGGCTGGCTTCGAACCTGCGCGGTCCTCCTGTCTCTGCCTCCCAAGCGCGGGGATTACAAGCGTGCGCCACCACGCCCTGCATTATAGACCCTATTTTTAAATACACATTTTTTAAAATGAGGCTGAGGGAGCCAGGTGTGGTGGCGCACGCTTGTAATCCCCGCGGTTGGGAGGCAGAGACGGTAAGATCGCGCAGGTTGGAAGCCAGCTGCGCGCACTGACCCTGTTTCCAAATAAAAAATGTAAAAATAGGTCTGGGAGTGTAGCCCAGAGGTAGAGGGCTTCTAAGAACCCCAGTGCCACCAAAAACATAAAATAAAATAAGGCTGAGGGTATAGCTCAGAGGTAGAATGCCCCTGGATTCGATCCCTAGTGCCACACAAGAAAATGTTCATCTAATTCTTTTTCATCAATTTTAATTATTTGTTGACATAGTCTATTCTTTCATCTATTTTCCGTTGTTCCCTTTACTTTCTTGAACTCATTTTTAATACTTATTTTAGACTTTGTGCTAACTCTGAATTCTGAATCTGGATCGTTTTTAAGTGTGAACCTCTTTACGACATCATCTCTTCATAATAGGCTATGTTTTGTTGTTGTTGTTGTTGCTGCTGCTGCTGCTGCTGCTGCTGCTGCTGCTGCTGCTGCTGCTGCTGTTGCTGCTGCTGTTGGAATAGGTTCTCACTGTGTTGCCCAGGCTGGTCTCAAGCTTATGGGCTCAGATGATCCTCCCACCTTGAGCTCATAAATCATGAATGGCTAGGACTCTAGATGCCCACCAGTACACCTCAGTAATATTACCTCTTTGTGTATGTGGGGTTTCAATGCATATTAAATATTATGCATATTAAATAGTCCAGATGACATTATGTTATCTCGAACTCCAAGCAGATTCTCATTTCCTTATACAGTAACTGAATGGTTTAAACCAATTATAAATGGATCTGGGTTGGACCAAATGCCCTTTGAGGAAGACTTTCTACCTTTGGTTGACCTGTATTCTTAAGGCATGGATTTCAAGCTTTGTACTGATAGCCTGAAGATCTCTGCATCCTCGGTCCTGATAAATTCAATGGAAAATCTATATTGTTGTCAAAGTGTCCAGCCTCTAACCTCCAAACCCTAAGAGTTTCAAACTCTGCCCAAGAAAAATTTTGCTAGAATAAAAATAGCTTCGTGCTTTCTACCAGATGTATCTTCATTCCCTGTGTACCTCAAGACTCTAAGACATTTCAGTCTTCCTCTCAAAATATCCTGTGCTAGATTCCCAACTACTATCACACATCAGAATAATGCAAACTTTTCATTACAAAGAAAGAAAAAGGTGTTCTATCCATTGTTATGCCAGGCTGCATGACCAGAAAAACCTTTGCCCGCCACAATTTTCCCCAACCAGGCTCTCTTCCCGTGCAAATTTTCAGTTCACATTCAAAATCAGCAAATGTTCCTCCCTCAGTTAAAACATCACACACACACACACACACACACACACACACACACACACACAGCTCTAAGGCAGTAACTCATCTCTGATATGTTCTCTCCTCTCTGGAATTCTGTTCCTCTACTCTGTGTTGGATCCAAACCTCTCTAACATCTTCAGATTTTTTTCTTTTATTTGATTAGGCATTCTTATTGCACAGTGGACATGCCTGCCTGCTGTGGTTCATTACTTTATACCTGGAAGTGAAGGTCATATTGACCTCTTTCTAATTCTAGCCCTATATCCTTTGTATGTGTCCTTTAAGTCACTTTGAAAATTAAAACTTGATTTTATTTAAACTTTGGGCCCAGTTTTCTAATGAATGATACATTTAGCCTCAAATCCTAACTGATGGATTTTCAGCAAATTGTATTCTTTCAGCAGGTTCTCCAGTGTAGAGGACAGAGAAATTGGTACCAGAATTATTTTGTTTTATTCTTATAACATGTAGATGGGCCACTCGTGGGATTATCTAAAAGGTTCTTTTTGACATTGCCTTAGGCAAAATATTAATCACAGAATTATCTTAAGATTGTGATACTTTTTCCACCAAAATTAAAACAAAATTGAACATATCACTTATGCATCATTAAAAACTCTGTGGTAATACCCTCCGTGCATCTGAGAAAGAAATCTAAGTACAGAGAAGTAAATTACCCACAAGCACAGAATTACCTGGTGGAAAAGTTAAAAAATAAATTAGCCCAGATCTCAAGGATTGTCCTTTTTAGAGGACTGATTCCTACTTCTATTTGGCTCAGAAAATGACCCCCCAAATTAGTGATTCAGTCCTCATAGGATGGATAACTAATGATTTTTGGTCCATTCCCCTTGATTTAAAATTCAAAGTATGATCAACAAAAGGAAAAAGATAAGAGAGAAGTGTTATGTTTGATCTCTCTAATAAGCTGGATGAGTAAAATCATGAAACAGTGAGACCATTCAAGCCACTAAAGCGTACCTACCAATTGAGAACAATTAAACACTTGTTACATCATAAAGGGTGACTCACAAAAGGAATTCCCCCTCTTTGGTGTTGGGATTTTATCTGAGGAGTCCACAGATGAATCACTACAAGCTGTCTCATGGGGCAGGCACATAAAAGGAACCTTAAATAATTTAGCAAAAGACACACAAGTAACCCAGGGCACTACAGGCGCAGTCTGTGTGCTCTTCTCAGTACAATTATTTGTTTAGTGAGATAAAATAAATTTCAGGTTGTGATTAAAATAAAACATAATAGTCTACACTTTGTATTATCTAGGAAATTGCTTGTGGAAATAGCACGCAAGAAAGTCAGATGACACAAGGTTTAATTCCAACATTGTCAACAGCTAAATGTGTAAATGGGAGCGAGTCTAGGTTGTTGTTGTTTTTTTTTGAGACTCTATTTACTTGTTTGTAAAATAGGAATAATGTGCATGTTTCCTATTTACTGTGTGAGATGCATATAAGAGTGAATCTATGAAACGTGAGAACCACATATCACAGAAAGCAAGTTCATAGATAAGAAATTGTTTTCATAGAATTGTAGGCCTGTCCAAAACAACACTGCTTTCATTTGTATTGGTTTTTCCTTTATCTGTACTACAAATATACAAATTAAATCAAATGGAACACAGAGATTTTCAGTGGGGCTGGTCACCCCTTCCACTTCCTTTTTACAATGGATGGAATATTTGTATCCCTCCACCCCCCAAAAAAATGTATATGCTGAAATCCCAATCTAATGTGATAGTATTAGAAGGTAGGGCTTCAAGGAGATAACTAGGTCCTGAGATTGGAAACCTCCTGAATGACATTAAGTGCCTATCTCAGTCAACATTCTCACTGCCATAATCCAAAACAACTAACCACACAATTTAGAGAAAGGAAGATTTATTTGCTCACAGGTTTTGGAGATTTCAGAGGTTCCATTCATGTGAGGCCAGGTCTGCAGAGCTCGTGGCATGGCGGCAAGAAGCAGAGAGAAGGAAAGGAAGCGAGGCTCTGCTCTCACATCACAGAACTCAAACAAGAAAGAGCGAGAGAGTAAGCGGATTCAAAGATAAAGGCAGAGTTCCTAGTGCCACACCCCCAGGGGCCCGCCTTCTCTAGTCACACCCCACCTGGCTAGGTTACCACCCAGTGAATCTACTACAATGGCCTTATCCACTGATGACATCACAGCCCTCATGACTTTATTGCATCAACTCTGAACCTTAATATGTGAGCTCCTCATGGGACATTCTATAGCTAACCATAACAGCCTTTACAAACCCGACCCCGGAGAGCTGTCTTACTTTCCTCTTGATGAGGGCACAGGAGAAATAAGTGATCTGCAACCCAGATAAGGGCCCTCACCAGGAGCCACCATGGCTGGTACCCCAAACATAAACTTCCAGCCTACAGGACCATGAAAAATAAATTTCTTTTGTAAATAAGATTTCCTGCTCATGGGACCTTTTTATGGCAGCACACACAGACTAAGATGCTTTTTCTCTGGCAAAGAGAGAGAGTTCTCTTGCCCAATACTAAAATTTCAGTATTTCACTAATGGCAAAATAACTCATTCTCAGGTGACACTAGAGCATCTATGCAGAAATCTGTTTATATCCAGAGTGAAATGGCTGCTTTATGATATCCTGGACTATAACTACAGGGCTAACACAAACCACAGATTGGTCTTTGAATAATCAAAGGATGTCAGAATATTGAGAAAAGAGAGTCTAAGTCATTATCAGCTAAAAATAGGTGCTATTTGAATACAAGCTTGTGAGAAATAAAGTAGGAACAACAGAGGTGAGACCTTGTAAAGACACTGAGACAGGAACAGCAGGGGGCCGGGTGATGGGTTGATGTGGTTTTACTTCTAGGTTCTGCTAACAACCAACATGGATTACTTTAGGGCAGAGTTCAAACCATAAAGAGGCAGGACATTTTCTCCCTCTAAGAGGATTGTTGAAATTTTACTGAGAAATTAACCTGTTCATGGCATGCTAGCTGGTCTACCCTTAGAGCCTGGAATATACTCATAAGATTTTTCTTCAAGACACAAGGCACAGTTTTCATCAAGAAAACTATTTTGATAGTATGCAGGAAGATAAAAGGTAAATTTGTATAGCTTTGCACTAAGTTACAATTATAAAGATGAAATTAAAAGTATTTGGAGGCTGTTTGGGTTTGTTTGTTTTTGTGGTACTAGGGATAGAACCCAGAGATGTTCTACCTCTGAGCTACACCTTCAGCCATATTTTTTTTATTTTAGTCTCACTAAGTTCCTGAGCATCTCATTAAGTTGCTGAGACTGGCCTTGAACCCGTAATCCTCCTGTCTCAGCCTTCCAAGAACTGGGATTACAGGTGTACAACACCATGTCCAGGTAGATGAAACTATTTGTAAAGAGGACTGCAAGCCCTTATCACACACTTCCTCCTTCTCCACACCTTAAAAACTGGAACTGACCTCTGGCCTCGCTTTGAGATGAGTATGTGTAATATCTAGTGGGAAAACTTACCTGCTGGAGCTCAGCTCTCTGACAGTCTTCCCTTCCCCGTGGGCTTGTGGAGAAGCCGGACTTAGCCATGACATAGAAGACAGTCACCCTGGACCTTCCAAATCTGCGGTGGGCTTTGTGTGAGTGAAAAAAAAAATCGCTTGCTCCCTTAGGCCGCTGGAATGCGTCGGCTGCCTGGCATTTGACTTGCTCCCAGCGAGTCACCCACACAAACCTGAAAATCACATGAAGGAGAATAGTAAGGAGAATTATATTATGGGCTGGAAAGAGGGCAGGCCATAATATGCAATCATGTTTGATCACTTTTGAGTCAGTTCATCTATGCAATCATATGGTCACTCTATGGCAAATTGGAAAACAAAGTTCATAGCATGAGTTGGTTATTATTGGATTTTATGCATTTTTGTATTCTTTTTTTGTTGGTGGTGGTGATACTGGGGGAGGAATACAGGGGCTTTTCTACCTCTGGGCTATACTCCCAGACCTATTTTCTATTTTATTTGGAAGCAGGGTCTCACTAAGTTGCTGAGAGCCTCACTAAGTAGCTGAGGCTGGCTTTGAACCTGTGCGATCCTCCTGTCTCAGTCTCCCAAGTGCAGGGATTACAAGCGTGCACCACCACACACGGCCATTTTTGTATTCTCTTTTGATACTGGGGAGTGAACCCAGAAGCATTCTGCCTCCAAGCTACACCCTCGGCCTTTTTGTTTTTTTTATTTTGAAGCAGGGTCTTGCTAAGTTGCCGAGGCTAGTCTCAAACCTGCGATCCTGCTGTCTCAGCTTCCCAAGTACCAGGGTTTCAGGTATGCGCCACCACGCTTGACACCAGCTTGACAATATACGCCGAAAAGGATTGGCTCTGAAAAGAACTTTCATTTGCAAGCAGGAATAAAAGAGAACAGAGAAAGTGCAAAAATTCTAGGGTTTGCACATGTAAAGTGTAAAAATAAACACAAAACGAAACAAAAACACTCCCTTTAGTAAAAGATTAAAGTGGGCAGACTTTCTTCTCTTTCTTATTCTTCTCTTGACCCGATTTCTCCTAGATGGGGAAAGAACAACATTTGATACTTCCTTCTCTTGGCTTCCAGACGACTCACCTTCCTGTCCCCTCCTCCCTCACTGGTCTCACTTCCAGTATCCTCTGTGGTTCTTCCCCACCTCCAGACCCCCGATCACTGTTCAGTCACCCATCCTGGACAAGGACCTCTTCTGCACTTATATATACACGTGGTCCTGGGAAGCTCATGGCTTTAATACATGTATGCTGGTCACTCTCCTTGTCTGCTCAAAATTGTCAAGCCAAGCAGGGTGGCACATGCCTATAGTCCTAGCTACTCAGAAAGCTGAGACAGGAGGATCACTTAAATCCCACAAGTTCAAGACCAGCCTGGGAAAAATAACAAGACCCCATTGGGTTTTTTTTTAGTGTGTGTGTGTGTGTGTGTGTGTGTGTGTGTGTGTGTGTGTGTGGTACTGGGGTTCCTGGAAGCCCTTCTACCTCCGGGCTACACTCCCAGACCTATTTTATATTTTTATTTGAAAACAGGGTCTCTTAAGCCAGCACGGCTGGCTTCGATCCTCTGTCTCCACCTCCCAAGCGCGGGGATTACAGGCATGCGCCACCACACCCGGCCAACAAGACCCCATCTTAAAAAAAAAAAAAAAAACTGTTGTATTCCTGTATCCAAAACTGAATGCATATACTCCTCCAACCCAAAACAATGAAAACTAACTTCCCATCCCTGGTCCTTCAGCGAGATTCCTGATTTGAGTAATTACAAATCCCATCCTTCCGGTTTCGGTGCCATTGCTGTTAGTGTCCTGTTAGCCCCTTCTCATTCTCTGGCCTCATTCAACTCCCTAGCAACCCAACTGGCCTCTTGGTCAAAATCTGCACTATATCAAGAATCGGAGCCGTTCTTGCTCTGTTCTTTACTGAGGCAGCATTATCAGCATCTCTTCCCAAAACCATCACTCCTGCCCTCTAACTTCTCTCCCTTCTGCCTCACATGGTGGCTACCTAGAATCAGGTCACCACTTAGCAGCCAATGTTTCATTTAAGGCAAGATCAGACCCTATCTCTTGGCTGATTTCAGCGCTACCACAGTTCCCAACTAACCCAGAGAAAATCCTACATCCTCTCTTCTTTTTTCATTTCCCCCATTTCCTTTCAGCCTCTAACTTGACTTTTTTATTCTTGTATTGGTGCATGATAGTCTTACCATCTATGGGCAGTGGATGACATCACTATTTCCCTCATCCCTTCCTTTACTCCAGCCAGAGCGGCCTTCTTGCTTTTTCTCAAACACACCAGGCATGACCCCACCTCCAAGCCATCACCACTGATTTTCTCTTTACCTGTAATAATTTCTTCTTTTTTTCCCCCACTCCTCCCTTACATTTTTGCTCAAATGACACTTTCTTTCAACCCTTTTCTTCACTGCGATGTCCCTAGCACCCAGAAGAGTGCCTGGCACATAGGCTTCCATTATGCGTGAAAGCCGACACTCAGAGAGAAAACATGTTTAGTGGCAACCATCTTTTTCGATAGATTCGAAAGACACTAGCCTAGAAATAACACAGATACTTTCTAGGTTCCTCATGATCAAATGATCACCCAAAGTGAGAGAGCTTGCCCATTATTGAAAACTGTTCATGGGCTAAAGAATTTAATCTGCACTGGATCCAAGACTCCAGGGCTCTTTCTGATCCAATCAGAGATTTTGTACTCACACATACATTTAGGCTCACACACACATGCATATATTCACAGTGTGTGCATAACTAGTTTTAAGTGTCTTAAGAACCATTCTGTCCCGTGAACCCCTGGGTCAGCAGACAGGAGACCCTCAAGTCCTCAGTTGCTTTACAAACTCAATAGAGAGGCAAAAATCAATAATGCCTAAAAATACCTAATTTTCCTTCCAGGACTGAAGAATAAATTATCTATTTTCTTTTCTAGCAGTGCTTTGGAGTTCAATACAGCGTTGGACATTTGCACCCTTAAGCAAACATCACTCTCTAGGTCGGCTTAAGCATATCACCAGCCTCAGCAAATCAGCCGTTAATGACCCTGGTCTTCCTGCCTGGTTCTCTTGACACCAGGAAAATTATTCTTCCTGATATTGCAAGATGCCCCACCCTCGTTTTTTAAAATGCCTTTGCAGATTGCCCTACACTCGTTTTAAGACTAGATTTTTGCTTCAGAATTCATATTGCAGTGTAAGGAAAACTAAATCCTCTTACAAATCCTGTGTCGACGACTCCAACACCATCACGGAGGAACAGAACCGACTTGGAAAGATAAGGATGTGTTCCTGGAACCTCGAAACTGGCTAACAGCATCTCTTAGATGCCATGGCTCTGATAGGTACTTAACGTTACTCGGAAGATCTTCATCTGAAGCCTTATCTTTTCTGCTAATAAATTCCCTCACAATAAAACAGAATGCAGAATTCGAACTAAAAGGACATATTGTAGTCACTCCTCTGTTCATAATACATTTTTCTTCTCTGGTGGTAGCTCAGTATAAGCTTCAGCTTGAAGAATTTGGGTGTCAGCAAATGCAAACTCAAGGGCACTTCTTTGGGCAGGACACCACCAACGGAGACCCAGGTTTTCTTTGCAGTAAGCCACCCAAGCAGATCCCACAGATCCAACCAGCTCTGCTGGCCAGCCTGCATGTAAATCCCCCTCGAAACACTGGCTGGAGATGCTGTTTGCTGCGAACAGTGGAGAGCTGGAATCGGTGACCTAGAAATGCAAGACCATCCATTGCAAGTCGGCTGGAGTAAGCTACCCTCGCATGCACCCCCTCGTCGTTCCTGTAGGATGTGCCCAATATACTCGGCGCCTACGAAGAAAATGGCACGAGAATACCCATTTACCCCAATTGTGGGCTCCATTAGGGTAATTATAAATCAGCACTCCTGGCGTGCATAGAGTCCATGATGCTCAAAGCAATGCTCGTTTGGGGGAGCAATTATATTCATTTTATAACCACCCGGTCCCCATAAAAAAAAAAATCCTCCTTTCCCTCGGTGTAGGAAAATAAACCATCAAACTCCACTCTCCGTTGAACTAGTGGAAACATTTCACTCTAATTCTCTGTCTCGGTGTTTCCAGCTTTAAGAGCTCAAACATTTTCCTTTTATGTGCACCGAGGCACTGCTGACAACCATCTCCTTGTGTTTTCTCTCTGTCAGATCAGGGTCACCGCAGCTAACCTCTTAAACAATCTCTATAGAGATGCGGCAAGTCCGGGGAGACAAACGGATGTCGCTGGTAAACAGGAGTGGAGAGACCCATTTTCTGTTAGCGAGTGAAACCCAGGCCATCCTGTACTCCCTTTTCACAGCCCTCGGAGTCGTTCATTTTCCATAGCTGACCACAGCTAGGGTCTGGTGCGTGCCTCTAGCTCCTGGAAGGAAGTGAGCTTATTTATGATTTTCTTCACTGCCTGCCCTCGATTTCTAGTGATCGATTCCAGGAGAATCAACACTGAAATTTTTTTACGACGTGTGGTCCCAAAAGGAAACACCACCCACAGCCTTGCTCCTCCTGTAAGCCTTTTGGTTTTATAGCCAAAGTAATCCCCAGAGAAAGACTCTTCCAATAACGAGTGGGCTTTGGCCATGAAGCCAGCCCGGCACGGCGGCAGAATAGTAGCAGCCAGCCCTTGGTGTGTTTGTGATTATTTAACTTTATATGTATGTGACCACAGCCCAAGTTAATCCTGGCTTTGCAACTAAGGTTTCTTGGCCGTCTCATAACATCTTCTTTAGTGCAGAGGACTGAGTAGAGGAGAAACAGATACGGGAGGGAGGGAGGGAGGGAGGGAGGGAGGGAGGGAGGGAGGGAGGGGCAGGCTAATGAGTCAACAGTGTCTCTTTGTGGGCTTCCGGGAGGTTTCTGCTTCTCATTTTCTTAGAGGAATGTTCAACTGCTGCTACGTTGTTTTTGTTGTGGTGGTGGTTTGGTTTGGTTTGGTTTTTGTGGTACTGGGGATTGCGACCAGGGACATTCTACCTCCAAGCTATACCCACCCACCCTCAGCCTTATTTTATTTTTTGCTTTGAAACCAGGCCTTGGCTAGGTAACTGAGAACATCACTATGTTATGAGGCTGTCCTCGAACCCGAGACCCTCCTGTCTCAGCCTCCCAAACACTGGGATTACAGGTGTGGACAACTATGCCCAGCTCTGTTGTTGTTGCTGTTGTTGTTGTTGTTGTTGTTGTTGTTGTTACTGGAGATTGAACTCAGGAGCATTTTATCTCTGAGCTACATTCAGATTCTTTTTTTATTTTTTATTTTGAAACGGTCTCACAAGGTCGCTAAGAGCCTAAGTTGCTGAGGCTGACCTCAAGCCGGCCATTCTCCTGTCTCAGCCTCCCAAGTCCTGGGTTGATAGGCGTGCGCCGCCACTCCCATAGAAACGTTCAGATTCTTCACTACCTGGCATGAGTATCTGCAGCTATGGGTGTGCACATTCTTCTATTTCTTCCTTCCTGCTACGATCAGTTCTAACGTGCAAGACGCCCTCACTCCACCTTCAGTGACAGTTTGGCAGCCTCCGTGCCCTCGTCCTCGGTTCCAAGCAGCCCCTTGTAGAGTCTCTGCCCAGCTTCTTCAACGGGCTCCAGAAGCAGAGGAAGTCGGGCGTGGTACGCACATTTGTAATCCCAGCATTGGGGAGGCTGAGACGGAAGGATCGCGGTTTGCGGACAGCCTCAGCTACTTAGTGAGGCCCTTTGCAGCTCAGTGAGACCCTGTTTCAAAAGACCCTGTTTCAAAATAAAGAATGAAAAATATGGCTGGGGGTGTAGCTCGGAGGTAGACTGCCCCTGGGTTCCATCCCCAGTACTGCAAAAATAAATAAATAAATAAATAAATAAATAAATAAATAAATAAATAAAAGCAGAGGGAGCCAAGCCCTGGGTAACCTGAGATACGGGAGAAACCAGGAGCACAGATCAGGGAGGAGAGCCCTGGAGGAGGTGATTGTAGAAAAGAGTTGCCATAAGTGGCACCACCTTCACACACCTTCAATCCCAGTACCCGGGAGGCTTCGCAGGTTTGGGGACAGCCTCGGCAGTTTAGCAAGACCCTCTGCAATTTAGCAAGACTGTTTAAAATGTAAAAAGAGAGGGAGGGAGGGGATAGGTGTACAGTTCAGAATTAGAATACCCCTGGATTCAATCCTCAGTACCACAAAAAAAAATTAGTTTTTGTAAAATTTTACCATGCCCAGTTATCACTATACTAATATTTTCCATTCAAGAGCCTTTTTGTCCCCAAATTATTTTTGTAGGTATTATTTATTTATTTATTTATTTATTTATTTATTTACTTTGCAGTACTGAGGATGGAACCCAGGGGCATTCTACCTCCGAGCTACACCCCCAGCCCTATTTTTTATTCTTTATTTTGAAACAGGGTCTCACTAGTTGCAAAAGACCTCACTAAGTAGCTGAGGCTGTCCGTGAACCGCGATCCTCCTGTCTCAGCCTCCCGAATGCTGGGATTACAAGCGTGCACCACCACGCCCGGCTTGTAGATACCTTTTAACTAAAGCAATTAGTTTGTTAACTGAATCTCATGGTAGTTTTGTTAAACTCAAAATAGTTTTGTTAACTAAAGCTCACGGTAGTTTCATCAAGTCGTTGGATGTAGTTCGCGCTATCCTGAAAATCATCACATGAACCAAGGACTGGAATTTCAGCAGCCCTACCCAGCCAAGTCACTTGATTTCTCCTCTCTTGGCTCGTTTCACAATTCATAACAGACAGTGCATTACAAGAGTCAAGTGGAGAGGGAGCACATGCTTCCGAGCTGCGGGCAGCAAAACAAGATTCAGTATCCTTGAAGGTTGTAAGAAAAGATAAAGTGCGCTGACAACCAGGTAAGAAAATGGAAGACATCTTTACTCTCAAGCAAGTCTGGAAGGCTGTTTTTCTTAAAATGTAAAGAAAGGGATATAAAATAAATTGTTGATTTTACTGCACAGATTAACTGTTCCACAAGAACAATTACACATAAACTTCCAAATGCCTCGTCTCCCCCACCACGCGATAACCCCATTTAAAGGTGCCATCTTTGATTTTTAAATTAATTTTTTAGGAACAGAAACATGAACTTAACAAGCAAATAGCCAAATTAGGATAAATTCAGATGTGTTTGGAATATTGAGGATCTATTTACATTTTAATAAGATATTTCCTCGGTGCAGGTCTTAGATAAATCTCCCTGGAGATGATGCTGGGACACAGAATTAAGAAAAAAGAGACGCCCTTGATGATCTGGGGGAAAGGGAGGAGACGCGGAGGGGTGTTTAATAGAAACAGATGTGGCTATAATCCCCTTAGGAAGAAAGAAGCTGTACACGTATAACATAAGAAGAGGGAAAATGGCTTAAGACAAGTATAATGGAAAATCCTGGGGCGCTCTGGAAACTCAAGCTAAGAATGAGTTCATGACTCAGTCTCTTCTAATTCAGAGCCCAACGACGGGTGTGCTGTGTGGATAACTTAAGGAAGAACACCGATGTTAAGCTCCACAATATGTTTTTTGTTTGCTCGTTTATCTGTTTGTTTGGTTGTTTGGTTCGTTGGTTGGTTAATTGGTTTGTTTTTGTTTGTTTGTTAGTTTGTTTGTGGTACCAGAGATTGAACCCAGGGGCATTCTACCTCCAAGCTACACCTCCAGCCCTATTTTATTTTTTTTTTATTTTGAACCAGGGTCTTTCTAAGTCGCTGAGAGTCTCACTAGGTTATTGAGGCTGGCCTTGAACCTCTGATATTCCTGTCTCAGCCTCCCAAGTACCAGGATTACAGGTGTGTGCCACACCGCCCAGCATACAATATGTTATTTGGAAGAAAAATTAACAGAAGTTTCTCAACATGGCACTGGAAGGTTTTAAAAAGTCTAAAAATGTAGTGAGAATATCTACAGTCGCCAGGCATGGTGGCGCACGCTTGTAATCCCCGCGCTCGGGAGGTGGAGACAGGAGGATCGCGCAGGTTCGAAGCCAGCCGCGCGCGCTGGCTTAGGAGACCCTGTTTCCAAATAAAAATGTAAAAAGAGGTCTGGGAGTGTAGCCAAGAGGTAGAAGGGCTTCCAGGAACCCCAGTACCACCAAAAAAAAAAAAAAAGAATATCTACAGTCATGGCTCTATAAGCTAGTTTGCATTTCTCCAACCTATTAAGATTGAGCATTAAAATATGTTAATGCGCTGGGTGTGGTGGCATACACCTGTAATCCCAGTACCTGGGAGGCTACTACAGAAGGATCACAGGTTCTAGGCCAGGCTCCGCAACTTGGTAAGGCCCTTCGCAAATCAGTAAGACAGTTTCAAAATAAAAAAATAAAATAGGGATAGGGATGTACCTTAAAGGTAAAACATCCCCCTGAGTTCAATCCCCAGTACCACAAAAAGAAAAAATGTTAATCAATATCATAGAATTCTATTAACTCCATTTATTTTAATGACCGATGACAGGTTGGGTCCCTCCCCACAGGGGCGGGACCTTAGAAAAGGAGACTCTGCTGGGCGATGTTGCGAGGGGCAGCGTTCCTATGCGTAGCCCCACCCACAAGATATAAACCTTAAAAGGAAGGGCATTTCCTCTCCAGCGGCAAAGGGGCTTGGAGGTCTTCAGGAGCCGTCCAGCCTCTATCCCCAAGAGAAGACCACATTAAAATTCTTTTCCGTACCCTGTCTCTCTCGCCTTTTTCTACACCAAAACCTAACATCTAGTGCCAAAAACTGGGAAGATTATTTTATTTTAATTTAATTTATAATTTTTTTTAATGTCCTGCCGCCACTGATGCTGCGTGCTCTGGGCAGCATTGGCGGAAACCTCCGCCTGGATCTGCCCGGGTGCTCTATCTACTGGGACCGCGCCCACCCCGCCCGCGGCTCCAGGACCGCTGCTGCCGCTGCCCCCTGCCTGCCCAGGCTCACCTAACCAATCCACAGCTCCCTACCGGAACAGCTACAGTTCCTTCTGAGGATCCCCACTGGGATTATAATGACAGGGGTGAGGAAATAAAAAAGAAAAATCACATGATACTATGCCTTCAAGCTGAGCCCAGGATAACTCCCCAGGTAGCGGGTAAGCCAATCTCCTTCTTGACTGATACAGTCGCTACCTACTCTGTCTTCCCTTCCTTCTAAGGACCTAGTTTCCCTTCCCAAATTGAGGTTCAGGGGATTGACGGCATGCTCTCTTGCCCACGTACTACAGGCCCCCTTTTATGCCATTTAGAGACCTTTATGGTTAACCATCCATTCCTGATTATCCCTTCATGTTCTACCTCCCTTTTAGATAGAGACTTTTTAACCAAAATTGGGGCTGAACTCTCATTTAATTTCCCCATGGCTTCTGTTTCCTCTAATATAATATTAATGGCTGCAACTACAGTTGATGACGGGAAGCCAAACCTCCCCTTCCAATAGATGTGGTTGACCCTATAGTATGGGATACCAGCACCCCAGTGGTGGCAACACACCACACCCCAATCCGAATTGTCCTACGTGAACCCACTATTTTCCCTGTCCCCTCCCAGTTTCCCATATCCCTCCTTCACCGACGTGGGCTTAAACCCATTATTTCTCATCTCCAGGCCCAGGGACTGCTTATCCCTACTAATCCCCTTTTAACACCCCCGTTCTCTCATTTAAAAAGCCTAATGGGACCTATAATGATGTGGTGGTCCCAATCCACCCAGTTGTCCCTAATCCCTGTACCCTCTTTTCTCAGATTCCCCCCAATACCACCCACTTTTCAGTTCTTGACTTAAAGGACGTGTTTTATACAATTTCTCTGCATCCTGAGTCATACCCCCTTTTGCCTTCCCTTGAGAGGACCTCGATGCCCAGGTTGTTCAACAACTAGCCTGGACTTCCCCCCTCCCCAGGGTTTTCGAGATAACCCACACCTCTTTGGACAGGCTCTAGCACAGGACCTCCTCCAGTGCCCCTTGGAGCCTAGTTCTCTGTTACAATATGTAGATGACCTTTACCTTTTTAGTCCCTCCCTAGAAGTGTCCAAATGGCACACTGCCCATCTCCTTAATTTTCTTGGAAGCAGGGGTTACAGGGTGGCCCCACATAAAGCCCAGTTATCAGTGCCTGAGGTGCGGTATCTAGGCCTACATCCACCTCAAACACCCGAGGACTAATTGTTGACTGGGTCAAGGCCTTACGAGACTTGCAGCCGCCCATCTCAGCTGATCAGATCCAAGAGCTGCGAGTGTCATGGCCTGAGCTCCTGCCCGTGTAAGGGCCACCCCTTGAAGCCCCACCTTTATGAGCCCCTTTGAATTGCTATACAGTCGCCCTTTCCTGCTTAATCACGCTCTCCCTTCGGATCCTTCTCCTTTGTCTTCCTATCTTCCTTACTTGTCTTTTCTCAGGCACCTTCTTAGGGAACATGCTGACGGGTATCTTCTCCAACCCAGGACTGAGAAAGCAGCTCCACACCCTGCAGTCAAGGTCCGTAAGCCAGGGGATCAAGTCCTCCTCAAGTCACTTCAGCCAAAACATGTCCAAAAACGGTATACTGGACCTTTCACAGGGATCCTCACCACACCTACCACAGCCAAACTGCTGGGGGACCCCAACTGGCATCATCTTACCCGGCTAAAAAGGGCTCCGTTACAACAGTCCCATGACAAATTCTCTTGCACAGTGTTGGGGCCTACTAAGCCTCATTTTTCTCGGCATAATTCTCTTTGATGTCTTATTTTAGTAGATCCACTTGTTCACATACTACAGTGCTCTCCCTCTTCGGATGCCATACCGTCATAACTCCTTGTCTGCTAAAGTCTCCTCGAGCACGCATCACCAAGCTGTCCAGGGTAACCTCCGACTCACGCCACAGCCATATTCCCACCTGCCCACTTCTGGAGGACCCGACCTCTCCCAGCCGAGGGGCCCCTTTACGACACCCCTTGGCAGCAGGAAGTAGTTTATTTTGTGTGTGTGTGGTACTGGGGGTGGAACCCAGAGGCTTTCTACCTCCAGGCTATACTCCCAAACCTTTTTTTATATTTTATTTGGAAACAGGGTCTCACTAAGTTGCTGAAAGCCTCACTAAGTAGCTGAGACTGGCTTAGAACCCGTGTGATCCTCCTGTCTCAGCCTCCCAAGCACGGGGATTACAAGCGTGTGACACCACACCCGGCTAGCAGGAAGTCGTTTAAGATTCGAATCTCCACCCATTATCACCAAAAGGCCGGGATGACAGATTGGGTCCTCCCCGCAGGGGCGGGACCTTAGAAAAGGAGGAGACTCTGCTGGGTGATATTGTGAGGCAGGCGATGTTTGGCATTCCTATGCATAGCCCCACCCACAAGACGTAAACCTTAAAAGGAAGGGCGTTTCCTCTCCAGCAGCAGAGGGGCTCGGAGGTCTCCAGGAGCAGTCCAGCCCTATTCCCAAGAGAAGACCACATTAAAATTCTTTTGTGTACCCGGTCTCTCTCCCCTTTTTCTGCACTAAAACCTCACAACAACCACCTATATTCCTACAAAGATTTGCAAAGCTTGCAGGAATAGAATAAGCCAACTGCTACAATTCCACCAGGTTCCTACAGATAATTGTCAAATGACAAGAAGGAATCAGGGCAAAGTTGGGGAGGAGAGAATGTTTCCTAGTAAACTCTGAGCAAGACCGGCACTCCCTCATACTCCACAGACACTCTTTCTACCTCCAAGAAAAAAATTCCCTTCTTTAAGCTTTGTATTTTCCTTGATATGTAGAGAATGGAGATGATATGATGCAAGTCCCCACCTTGCTCTTTAGAGAAAAAGAGGTGGACAGAGAAGTTGTCAAGGAAAACCTGTACAAGGGAAGATTTGGGGGCTTGCGTAAAGAATAAGAGCTGGGCGTGGTGGCGCACGCTTGTAATCCCCACACTTGGGAGGCGGAGACAGGAGGATCGCACAGGTTCGAAGCCAGCCGCGCTGGCTTAAGAGACCCTGTTTCCAAATGAAAAAATATAAAAAAAAAATAGGTCTGGGAGTGTAGCCCGGAGGTCGACGAGATGCTTCCAGGAACCCCAGTACCACCAAAAAAAAAAAAAATGAGAAGTAACAATTCAGCTGGGTGTGGGAGTACACACCTGTAATCTCAGTATGTGGGAGACTGGGACAGGAGAACCACAAGTTTGAGACAGCCTCAACAACTTAACAAGACTGTCTCAATATAAAAATAAACTAGGGCTGGGGGGTGTAGCGTGGAGATAGAACAGCCTGGATTCAATCCCTAGTACTACAAAAGAAGGAGGAAGAGAAGAAAAAAAGGAAGAAGAGAAGGAAGAGGGGGAGGAGAGGGAGGAGGAGAAGAAGGAGAAAGGGAGGGGGAGGGGAGGAGGATGGAGAAGGGGGAAGAAGGGGAGGGGAGGGGCTGGCTAGCTCAACAGTGGGTGCTTGCCTAGCATGCATGAGTGAGAGCCCGGTTCTCACTGTCTCGCGCTTCCCCCCCACACACACACACACACACACAAAGCCACAATCCTGGCCTTTCCAAATCTTGACATTTTTTGCCCCACATCTCAGGCTAGAACTTGGACAGAACTCTAAGCCCATCTCTCAAAGCTGAGCCTCATCATGGATGATTATTACCAAAAAAAAAAAAAAAACTGTGCAGCGTGAACCAACCAATGCAGGACCGGAAGGGCTCCCGTGGCTGTCTACGAAGGGGACGGCGGCACGGAGCGCCCCACCTGAACCTCTACCTGGATGCCACACAGCTGCGGCCACGCCGGGCCCACAGCCGCAGCCTGCAGGCGGGGGAAGAGCGAGCAGCAGGCAGGTCAGGAGGCCTGCAGGCCGCGTTCTGCCTCCGCCGCAGACACAGCAGGAAGAGATTCTCGAGAAGAGAAAGACCGCAGCCAGGCCACGAGGTCTGAGCCTCCGCCGAGGAGCATTCCGTGGGGCCTGGGAGACACAAAGACTTCGGTACGACATTTTTAATTCAAGCTCATTTCAAGTGTGCAGAGATTCCCAGCAAATTCTCTGCGTGTGATAAGCAATGTCATTATTATCATTGGAAAAGGTCCAGAAACTCTAAAGCAAGCATTTCAATATCATCATAATATCTGCAGTTAAGAACTTCACCCTTGAGCCGGGCGTGGTGGCGCACGCTTGTCATCCCCGCGCTTGGGAGGCGGAGACAGGAGGGTGGCGCAGGTTCGAAGCCAGCCTCGCTGGCTTAAGAGACCCTGTTTCCAAATAAAAATATAAAAAACAAGTCTGGGAGTATAGCCTGGAGGTAGAAGGGTTCCATTCCCAGTACCACCAAAAAATTAAATAAATAAAAAGAGCCCAGTGCAGTGGTGCACCCTTGTAATCCCAGTACTTGGGTGGCTAAGACAAGTGGACCACAGATTCAAGGCCAGCCTCGGTCACTTAGTTAGACCCTCAGCAACTGAGTGAGACCCTGTTTTAAAATAAAGAATAAAAAGTCTGGTGTGTGTGGTCATGCACACTTGTAATCCTAGCATTAGGAAGGCTGAGATAGGAGGATTGCAGTTTGAGGCCCTTTGCAACTCAGTGAGACCCTGTTTCCAAATAAAGAATAAAAAACAGGGCTAGGTGTGTAGCTCAGAGGTAGAATGTCCCTGGGTTCCATTCCCAATATCACAAAAAAATAAGAAATAAATAAAGAATAAAATAGGGCTGAGTGGAGGGATAGCTCAGAGGTAGAATAGCTCTAGGTTCAATGCCCAGTACCACAAAAACAGAGAGAGAGAGAGAGAGAGAGAGAGAGAGAGAGAAACAGAGAGATAGAGAGATGGAGATAGAGGGGGGGAATGAGGGAGGAAGAGAGGGAGAGAAATACTAAGTCAAGAATTATAATCTTTCCTTAAAAATTAGTTGCTCTCGAGCAGTGCTCTTCAAGTGGGAAAGGACCCAGGGCCTAGCGAGCCTGTGTCATCCGCTTTTCCCCAGCTCAGTCCGGGTGAGCAGCGTGTTGCTAGGCAACTGGGGAGGACAGATGCTGTGACCACAGGGCCGTATCCCGTGACCAAGGGGAGGGAGGCATGCCACACAGCCCAGGACACAGTGTACGGACCAATCCCAGAAGTTACCAGGCAGGAACCGTTTACACGGGCAAGGTTTCCTTAAAGGATATTAGAAATCAAAGGGATTTTTAAAAAAGAAGAAGTTGAGGTGGGCAAAGTCCCTCCCACCACGTACCCCACAGAGAGGGAGACCGCGGTGCCAAAGGGAATCGCAGAAAATGTCACACCGGGTGGGGAGAGGAGCCTCTTGCAAGAATCCAGGCATTCAATTCATTTCTGCAGCTCAGAGGAGCTTGACTTTCCATCCGATGCTCTCAGGGGCCCTGACACAAAGGGAGGCCGAACGGGCTAACGAAGGCCCCTCTCCACGCTCGCACACCTCGCTCCAGGGGCCCGGGGCCCTTCTCCTGCCATTGGAATTCAGTGAGTGCACGCACACTCAGTACTCCCTAATTGTTTTGGGGAGGTGGTTCTGGGGATTGAATCCAGGGGCATTCTGCCTCGGAGCACATTCCCAGCCCAATTTTATTTTATTTTTCATTTTGAAACAAGTTCCTGCTAGGTTGCTGACAGTCTCGTTAAGCTGCTGAGGCTGGCCTCAAACCTGCAATCCCCCTGTCTGAGCCTCCCTCATCCTGGGACTACAGGCATGTGCCACCACGCCTGGCCCTCAGTACTCTCTGTGCTGTTCTCGTGAGCTACTGTGTTGTGCGCAAGGACTTGTTTTAGGCTCTTAGGAACACTGCTGGTAGAAGCAGGACCACCACCACCCTGAATCTCCACTCCCCTCACTGTCGGCACCTTCCTTTGATTTAATGGATCCAATTTCCCCTCCGCTCTCATTTGTATTATTACACTTAGAGATACTACGCTGTACCGCTTTTCATTGTCGGGAAAAGTCCGTTTGGTTTGCAAGTCTATATTTTATCTTTGTTTTTCAAGGATGTTTTTTGATGGATGTAAAATTCTAAGTTTCAACCGGGCGTGGTGACGCACACCTGTAATCCTAGTACTGATAGGTTGGGTCCCTCCCTCCGCCCGTGGGACCCTGCATCAGGAGCAGGAGGTGGAACCCCGGAAGCCAGAAGCGGAGATATGGTGAGACTCCAGGCGTCAAGAGACTCCAAACATCGCAAGACAAAGTCCAGACAGAGCAAGACTCCAAATGCCGCAAGAGAGTCGGCATTCCCACACTGCTAGCCCCACCCCAGCCCCCTGCTTTAAATATCAGAGTACTTCCGCTCCCCCACACAACTCTGCTGACCGCATGGCTCATGGGTCCCTTCCTCCACGGTTGGCAGACCAGCCCAAGGGCGCCGGTTGATTAAAGCAGCTTTTGATAACTAGGCTGGAGTTTACCTCCTTCACGACCCCCACTCAATTTCAACGTTACAAGTACCTGGGAGGCTGAAACAGGAGGATTGCAGGTTCGAGGTCAGCCTCAGCAATTTAGAAAGGTCCTCAGCAATTTAGTGAGACCCTGTTTCAAAATTTAAAAAACAAAAGGGGATAGGAATCTAGCTTAGAGGCAGAGTGCCTCTATTCAACCCCCAGTACTACCAAATAAAATGAAATAAAATTCTAAGTTGACTGGGCTGTTTTTCCTTTCTTTCGGCACTCAGAAGATAAAATTCCATTGCCCTCTGGCTTGCATAGTTCCAGAGGAGAGATCTGAAATCATTCTTATCTTTATTGCCCAGTGGGTAATGTGTCTTTGGTGCCTGGTTGCTTTGAAAATATTTTTCCTTAATCAGTATTTTTCAGAAATTTGGTGATGTTGTGAGTCCATTTTCCATTGTTGTATGTATCCTGAAGGGTTCGTTGAAAGTTTACCATCTCTGGCATCAGAGTTTACTAGCTTTAGAGACCAACCATTACGTGTCCAGAGGCTTTCAGAGCCTCTGTTTTATAGGACACCAATTAAATGCACGTCAGACCCTTTGATACTATTCAACAAATCACTAGATCTCCATTCTTATATGTTTACTTCTCTGTGCGCTTCATTTTATAAATTTCTTTTAGTACATGTTCCAGTTTACAGACTGCTCCAATTCCGAGGGCTGCTCTTAATCCAACCCAGTAAAGTCTCAATTTTATATATCGTATTTTCACATTCATGTGTCTTGGGGTTTGGGGTTTTTTTTTTTTTTTGGTGGTATGGGGGTTCCAGGAAGCCATTCTACCTCCGGGCTACACTCCCAGACCTATTTTTTTTACATTTTATTTTTGGAAACAGGGTCTCCTAAGCCAGCGCGCGCGGCTGGCTTCGAACCTGCGCGATCCTCCCGTCTCTGCCTCCCAAGCGCGGGGATGACAAGCGTGCGCCGCCACGCCCGGCCCATCTTGGTTCATTTTTATATCTTTCATGCCTTTCCTGATTATATTTAAAGTGAAAACTCTCCTTTCTTTTAGGGGCATTCTATATTCAAGCCACACACCCCCAAGCCGATTTTCTATTCTTTATTTTTTATTCTTTATTCTTTATTTTCAAAACTGGTCTCACTAAATTGCGGAGGGCCTCCCTAAGTAGCTGCGGCTGGCTGCGCACCTGCCATCCTCCCTCCTGTCTCAGTCTCTTAAGTACTGGGATTGCAAGCATGAGCCCAGTTTAAAGTGCAGATTTTTCTTTTTTGGCATTATTGGGATGGAAGCCAGGGGCATCCTACCTCCAAGATACACCCCCAGCCCTATTTTATTTTTTAGTATTTGTATTTCTTTGAAACAGGGTCTCGCTGAGTTCCGAAGGGCCTCGCTAAATAGCTGAGGCTATCAGTAAATCTCGGTCCTCCGGTCTCCGCCTCCCAAATGCTGGGATTACAAGCGTGCGCCACCACGCCCGGCTCAGTCTGCTCATTTCCATGTCTCCTATCTGGCTTCTCCCTGGGAAAAGGACCCAAGAACTGCCTGTGTTCACTGTGGCCGCCAAAGCACATCGGCGTCAGGGCGAGAACGCCATAGGACCTCAGGAAAGGCCGCCGCTCATCTCAGTCACCCTGGACGACACTCAGCACACCAAGGAACCATGTTCTCCAAACCCCTCAGTGAATCACTCCTTTAGAAAAACTGACCAGAGGCTAATAAAAGTAAGTGCGACTCCCAAGGAACTTTGAGCAGCGTCTCATCATTCACCCTTGCTTCCTCCCATGACAAAGAAGTTTCCCATGTTCTTTCAGTGTGTCTAGTAGAGAATGTTCCCCCTTGAAGAGTCTCGCCGGACGTGGGGGCGCACGCTTGTAACCCCAGCATTCAGGAGGCTGAGACAGGAGGATCGAGGTTCAAGAACAGCCTCAGCTACTTAGTGAGCCCCTCTGCAACCCAGTGAGACCCTGTTTCAAAATAAAGAATACAAAATAGGACAGGGGGGTGTAGCTCAGAGATCAAATGCCCCTGGGGTTCCATCCCCAGACCCACAAAAAAAAAAAAAAAAAAAAAAAACATGAGTTTCAAATGTTACTGAAACAAGCTGGTCATGGCGGTGCACGCTTGTCATCCCAGTACTTGGGAGGCTGAGACAGGAGGATCACAGGCTTTCGTGGCCAGCCTCAGCTACTTAGTGAGGCCCTGTTTCAAAATAAATAATAAAAAATAGGGATGGGGGTGTAGTTGGGTTCAATCCCCAATATCACAAAAACAGAAAGAAAGAAAGAAAGAAAGAAAGAAAGAAAGAAAGAAAGAAAGAAAGAAAGAAAGAGGAGGAAGGGAGAGAGAAAGAAGGAAGGAGAGAAAGAAAGAAAGTCTTAAGAAGGCCTAAGGGGATTTTGCTGGCTCCGAGGGCAATACCGCCAGATAAGCCAAACCCTGACGGGAGACTCCATTCACCCATCGCAGTGTACTGGACTATCTCTGTGGCTCAACTGCAGGTGAAGTAGCCACCTCTTCAGTCCTTTCCTGAGAGTTCTGCCAGTCCATGGCACCACCTCAAACAATAAAAGAAAAAAAAGAAAGAAAGCTCTTTTTAATGAGTGCTATGCTAAATACCGAGAAAAAGATGACCCAGCAAATAAGCAAAGGCTGGCTTCTCTGTGCTTGCAGACATGGCCAACGTAACCAAGGGTGGGGGCTCCATGGTAGAGTGCTTGCCTGGTGCTGGTGAGGCCCTGGGTTCAGTTTCCAACACCATGGCAGAGGAGAACGAGGAGGAGGAGAAGGAGGGAGAGAAATAAAGGGCGGGCTGCTGCTTTGACTTCTAATGAAGGTGACTTACAAGGCACGTAGCATTCTAAAATATGTGCATCTCCTTAGACTTTTTATATATGCGTTTCACAAATTTCACTTCTCTTCCAAGTGTAGAAGACTCATAGCTCCTGGCAAGATATGTAACATTTAACACGCAGAGTTCTCAGCCAGGAAGTCAACAGAGGGGAGACACGCTCACTAAACTTTTCTGGCTCGTAACAAAAAGGAAAGAAAAAGTGAATGTACACACAGAGGTATTAAATGCTCAATATAAATATTCACAGATATCAGACATCCAGTGCAGATTGTGGGCTGCTTGCCTTCAAGAAATATAGACTGAGCTGCCATGGTAGCACACCATTGTAATCTCAGGATTTAGGAGCCTGAGACAGGAGGATTGAAGGTTTGAGGCCATCCTCAGCAACTTAGTGAGATCTTTTTCAAAATTAAAAAAATAATAATAAAAACAGAGCTAAGAGGTAGAATGCCAGCTGGGTGGCGCACACTTGTAATCCCAGTACTTGGGAGGCCAAGACAGGAGAATCACAGGTTCAAGGCCAGCCTCAGCAACTTAGTGAGGCCCGCCACAATGTAGTAAGACCCTGTTTCAACATAAAATAGGGCAGGGCTAGGGTAGAGCTCAAAGGCAGAATGCCCCAGGGTTCAATTCCCAGTACCACAAAAAAAAAAAAAAGTGTTCACTAGCAACTAACATACTTTCAACTA
The DNA here is from genome assembly GCF_963383645.1 of Muscardinus avellanarius. Taxonomy (NCBI): domain Eukaryota; kingdom Metazoa; phylum Chordata; class Mammalia; order Rodentia; family Gliridae; genus Muscardinus; species Muscardinus avellanarius. The sequence continues at coordinate 11,463,841 of NC_137796.1, forward strand.
TTCAGTTTATATCTAATTACACGTAGATGACTATTAGATACTGAATGTTCAAAGAACAAGAAAAACATCCTGGCATTAACACAGTCCAAACAGAAATGGAAAGAGAACAGTAGGAGAGATGTTGAAACCATCTCAGTGACCGTCTGGATTTAAATGTTTGCAAAGGAGACTGGCATGGTGGCACATGCCTATAATCCCAGCTCTCGGAAGGCTGAGACAGGAGGACCACAGATTCGAGGACAGTCTCAGCAAGTAGCGAGACTCTCAACAACCCCCTGAGACCGTTTTCCAAACAAAATATAAAACAGGACTGACGGTATAGCTGGGAGGTACAATGCCCCCTGTTGATCCCCAGGACGACGACAAGAAATAAAAATAAAAAATAAACGCCGGGCGTGGTGGCGCACCCTTGTAACCCCAGCACTGGGGAGGCTGAGACGGGAGGATCGCGGTTCGCAGACAGCCTCAGCTACTTAGTGAGGCCCTTTGCAACTCAGTGAGACCCTGTTTCAAAAGTAAAAAAAAAAAAAGACTAAAAATTAGGGCTGAGGGTGTAGCTCGGAGGTAGAATGCCCCTGGGTTTCATCCCCAGTGCCACAAAATAAAAATAAAAAAATAAAAGATAAAAGAAAATGTTTGCGGAGCAAGCATTCCTTGATGGATAGTCTTGAGATCTGATGATTCGGAGCTGTCTTAACAGATGCCATGCTCGTAGACTATAGCAAGAAAGGATGTCACCCTTTCTTAGCCTTACCCCTGATCTCATTAATGCCCTCTGGCACTTAAAACGACAGCCCGTGAGCACTCAGGGCTCTAAACATTTCATCATCACAACCTTTCCCGAGTCTCTTAATTTTCATACTCTCTAGCTACAATGTCTACTGTGCCGCTCTCTGTGGATATTTACATTTAAATCTATACTAATTAAAAGCAAAAGGTACTCAGGCCCTCCGCAACTCAGTGAGACCCTGTTTCAAAATAAAGAATAAAAAATAGGGCAGGGGTTGTAGCTCGGAGGTCGAATGCCCCTGGGTTCCATCCCCAGACCCGCAAAACAATAAAAATTTAAAAAAGGTAAAATTCACTTCCTCAGTCTTCCTGTTCTCAAGTTCTCAATAGCCACAATATATAAAATATTTTCATCGCCGGCGTGGTGGCGCACGCTTGTAATCCCCGCGCTTGGGAGGCGGAGACAGGAGGATCGCGCAGGTTCGAAGCCAGCCGCACTGGCGTAAGAGACCCTGTTTCAAAAATATAAAAAAATAGGTCTGGGAGTGTAGCCCTGAGGAAGAAGGGCTTCCAGGAACCCCAGTACCACCAAAAAATAAAAATAAAAAAAATAAAAAAGAGACCCTGTTTCCAAATAAAAATATAAATAATAGGTCTGGGAGTGTAGCCTGGAGGTAGAAGGGTTTCCAGGAACCCCAGTACCACAAAAAAAAAAAAAAATACTTTCATCAACACAGCAAGTTCTGTTTGATGAAACCACTTTACAGATTTCCAAATAAGAAAATAATGTTCACACTGAAGTCATTATTATGTCACCAAGCAGGTTTCTCATAACATTATATTTATTTTATAATAAAATGTTTTTCTTTGTGGATAAGCTTACTATTCATCTTATGATTATTAAAATGGTAATTTATTAATATGTCCCTATGTTAAGCCATTCAAAATGGCCAAATCATGGAACTAACCTAGGTGTTCACCAACAGATGAATGAATTTTATTGCTGGGAATCTACCCAGCAATAAAAAAAGAACAAAATGATAGCAATTTTAGCCAGGCACAGTGGTACAAGCTTGTAATCCCAGTACTTGGGAGGCTGAGACAGGAGGATCTCAGGTTTTGAGGACAGCCTCAGGCAAGTAATGAGACTCTCATCAACCTACCAGGCATGGTTGTGCACACCTGTAATCCCAGTACTTGGGAAGCTAAGACAAGAGGAAGTGTTGGATTTTTATAGTACAGTATGCATCTAGGTTTTGTTTACAACAGTGAAATGGGTTTGCATTGACTTCCTCAATTAAAGGAAATTTCAGGCTGGGTGTGGTAGCCCACATTTGTAATCCCAGTACTTGAGAGGCTGAGACAGGAAGATCATAGATTCGAAGCCAGACCAGGCAATTTAGTGAGGCTCTCATCAACTTAGTGAGACCTTGTTTCAAAGTAAGAAATAAAAAGAACTAGGAACGTAGCTCAGAGGTAGAATGCCCCTGGGGTTTAATCCCCACTACCACAAAAATTAAAAAAAAAAAGTTTGAACACCATTTCCAAACCAGCAAAGCAGCAAGTCAAGATTTCAAGTCTTTAAAATCTTTAACCCAGCCAGACGCAGTGGCACATGCCTATAATTCCAGTACTTGAGAGGCTAAGACAGGAGGATCATAAGTTCTAAACCAACCTCAGCAACTTGGTAAGACTCTCAACAACCCAGAGACCCTGTCTCAAAATAAAAGAAAAAAAAAAAGCTGGGTTGTACCTCAGAGGTACGATGCCCCTGCATTCCATCACTAGTATCGCCCCAAAAATAGCAAAAACCTTGACCCAAACAAAAAGTAGTTTTATATCCATGCTGACAACTATTTTTAATTTTTTATTGGTGCACTGTACTCATACATCATAGTGAGATACAAAACATCTTTTGTAGACATACATGCACACATCGCCCAGTCAGCCCCCACCCGATCCCCACCCCTCCCATGCTTGGCTTAGTGGTTGACATCTAGTATTATAGCATTTATCCAAAATTAGAAATGATAATCTCACATAACAGTTTCATTTGTATGATACCAAGCTTTTGATAACTTATAGATAACATTTCAATATTTCTTTTTGCTTTCTTTCTTACCAGAGAATATTTTTTTCTTTTTTTTTTTAGGTGAAACTATCATATATTTATATAATTATTTTTCAGAAAAAATCTATCCTAATATGGAATATGGACTCTAGATACCCAAAACAATCTTGAAAAAGAACAAAGCTAGAAGATATATATTTTCTGATTTCAAACCATATAAAGCTACAATAATTGAAACAGTGTAGTACTGTTCTAAAGGCAGATATATAAACCATTGGAGTTAAATAAAAGCCTAGAGCTAAATTCTTCTATATATTGTCAAGTTATTTTTGACAAGGTTTCCACGAACATTTGGTGGTGGAAATAATAATCTTTTAACTAAATATTGTTGAAAAATAATAATTACATGGAAAAGAATAAAATTGGACCCTTACCTAATCCCATATACAAATATTAACTCAAAATAGATAAAAGACCTAAATATAAATCTTAAGACTATAAACTTTTAGAAGAAAATCTGGGTCATAAAACCTCACAACATTGAAATTGGCAGTGATTTCTTGGATATGATTTCAATGGCACAGGCAACAAAAGGGTAAATAAACTCCCTAAAAAATAAAAATAAAATTGTATATCCAAAGACAATGTAAACAGAGTTAAAAGTTACTGATAGAATGGGATAAAATATTTCCATATGCTATATCTGAAGGTATATTAATATTCCAACTAGAAATCCTAAAAATTAGCATCAATAAAAGCAAACAATACAATTTAGAGATAGGTAAAAGACTAACATAAATATTGAATCTCCACAGACAACTAATCTTAGTTGTCTGTTGGATGGAAAATCTTGTTTCTCTGGTTCTGGTGTGTGTTACCTATTTCTTCTTTGTAGTTAATCTCTGAGTATTTTCTCTAGCGCTGGTTTTGAAGACATAAATTCCTTCAGTTTCTGTTTGTCATGGAAGCTTCTTATTTCCCCATCTAATTTGATAGAAAGTTTTTCTGGGTAGGAAATTTTTGGTTGAAAGTTGTTTTCTTTCAGAGTTTGGAATATGTTACTCCAAGCCCTTCTGGTCTCATGACTTGGTTTGGGAAGTCTGGAGTGATTCTAATTGGTTTGCCTCTGAATGTCACTCGGCCCTTTGTTTTTGTTGCCTCTAAGATTCTCTGCTTGGCTTCCACATTGGTCATTTTGACAATTATGTGGCGTGGGGATCCTCTTCTCCGATCCTGTCTAAAGGGAGTTCTATAAATTTCCTGGACCTGTGTATCGACCTCTTGCTCTATGTTTGGAAAATTTTTTGCTATTACTTTCTTGAAGAGATTGTTGATCCCTTTGGTTTCACCTTCTTTTCCCTCCTCTATTCCAATTATTCTTAGGTTAGCTCTCTTAAAATGGGCCCATATTTCTTCAATGTCAGATTCCTGCTGTCGGATATTTTTTTCTAGATTAGAAACTATGTGTTCATTTTTGGAATGATCATCTTCTAAGAGCGAGATTCTATTCTCCATGTGGTCTAATCGGTTGTTTGTACTTTGAATTGAGGCCTTTACTTCATTAATTGCATCCTTTATCTCTTTTTGGCTTTCTCTGAATTCTTTTCGTAACACCTCTATTATTTCTACAGTTATTTTCCGGATTTGATCTTCTAGAAATCTCTGAATTTCTGTTTTATCAGGTTCTGATGTTGTGGGGTTGTGGGCATTCATTGTTCCATTGTTATTCCTCTTTCCCGTGATTTCGGAAGTTTGTGCCTTCTCTGGGTTCTTCCCTTGGGTCACTATGACTTCGCTTGATCTCGAGTCAGTGGTATCTTAGTCCTACTCAGACTACTCCTTTACTGGGTTGTATCGCAGAGTCTCAGACCCAGGGAGTTGATAGAGGCTTCTTTAGACTATGGGGGGTGCCAGGTTGCACGTTCTCCTATGGTGGGATATTTCTGCCACTGCCATTCCCCCACTGGGTTAAGTCCCTTGGAGTGCAGTACTGGGATTTCTCCTCTGGGGCCCGCAATTTGACTCACTGTTGTTGAGTACGCAGATGGAGCTGTAGTGGACTCGGTGAATCCCTGCTGCTGCCGCCAGTGGCAATATGACGCCGCTGCCATGCCCTCGGCCGTGAGGCTGGCATATTTCTTCTCCGGTTTTGAGCTCCGCTCTGAGTCCCTGCAGCATGTGCTGAGCCCAGCCACTGGGAGCTTTAGATGCTCCCTGCACCAAAAAATCTGCCGAATCCCGCCCGGCTGTTCCACAGCAGCTCACCTCGGCTCGCTGCCCACCGCTTCTCTCTGGAGCCTGGTGGGCTGTTTAGTGCGTTGGTCTGTAGCCGTAGCCGTCCAGTGAACTCACTGCTGCCGCCGGCAGTAAGGCGCTGCTGCTGCGTCCTCGGCCATGAGGCCGGCGTATCTCCTCTGTGGCTCTGAGCTCCATTCTGAGTCCCCCTCCTCTCTGGGGCTGGTGCTGCAAGGAAAGATGGCGCCTGCCTCTCCGCGCCATGGCTCTGGCCGCAGCACTGCAGTCTGGTTTCTTTCTGGTGTCCCGTTTGCCCAGCCCTCTTTTTTCTGTCCCTTGTAATTACATTTTTTGTTGTTGTTGTTTCTCTGGTGATAGTGTTTTCTGGCTATGAAAGGCGCTGATTTTGTGGTAATAGAGATTGGTTGTTAGCGGGGCTCTTAAGCCCCGCTTTTCTCGATCGCCATCTTCCAATATTTTTATACTATTCTTCTCTCTGGAAGATTTCATTGGGAGAAAATGGGTCAGGCTTCCAAGAGGAACCAGAAGAAACTGATACAGGTGACAGTAATGTAGAAAATGTTACACACGCTTGTAATCCCAGCATTCGGGAAGCTGAGACAGGAGGATCACAGTTCATGGACAGCCTCAGGTATTTAGTGAGGCCCTCTGCAACTCAGTGAGACCCTGTTTCAAAATAAAGAATAAAAAATAGCACTGGGGGTTTAGCTCGGAGGTAGAATGCCCCTGGGTTCCATCCCCGGTACCAAAAAAAAAAAAAAAAAAAAATTAATTTCCCCCAACAAGCTGGCCGTGTGTGTGTGTGTGTGTGTGTGTGTGTGTGTGCGTGCACATTATACTCCCAGCACCAGCCCTATTTTATTTTTATTTTGAAACAAGGTTTCATGAGATTGCTGAGGGTCTCAGTAAGTTGCCAACGCCGTGCTCAAACCTGTGAGCCTACTGTCTAAGCCCCCCAAGTTCTGGGTTTACAGGCTTGAGTCTTATGCTTGCGCATAGGTTTAGCTGTCTCTTCTCCCCCACTTTTATCATCCCTTCCCAAATCAGCAACTCTGAACTACTCTTTGCTGTGAATCCAAGGTATTCAGAGAAAGATGAGACTGATTTACATATTTAGCCCATAAATTCAGGGTTTATCACTTAATTTATAGGCGCATAATTGATATAGCTCTCTGTTGACTATCTTTTGTTTGTCAAGACATTTTTTTCCCCCAAGTTCTGATGCTCCTTCCTTCTGGCCGCATAGATTTTCATGAAAAATCAACGGAAACCTACAGCCACTGAAAATAACCTTGAGGAATGAAGGAAAAATCAAAATAGTCTCAGATGAAGGAAAATATGTCATTAAAATGAGATCATTTATCACCATAAATTTTACTGTATGCCGGGCATGGTGGGGCACACCTATAATCCAAGCACTTGGGAGGCTAAGACGGGAGGATTGCAGGCTCCAGGCCAGCCTGGAAACTTAGGGAGACTGCTAGGAACTTAGTGAGATCCAGCTTCAAAGTAAAAACAAGAAAAAAGAAAAATATTTAAAGGGCTAAAGGTGTGGCTCAGAGGTAGAATGCCCCGGGCTTTAATCCTCAGTACCAAACATATACACAAAGTTTTATTATATTTTTATTTTTATCTATATATTTTTATTGGTGCATTGTACTCAAACATCTTAATGGAATTTAAAAAAAAAACTTGTAGAATGCTGGGCGTGGTGGTGCACGCTTGTAATCCCCACGCTTGGGAGGCGGAGACAGGAGGATCGCGCAGGTTCAAAGCCAGCCTCTTGCTGGCTTAAGAGACCCTGTTTCCAAATAAAAATATAACATAGGTCTGGGAGTGTAGCCCAGAAACAGAAGGGTTCCATCCCCAGTATGACCAAAAGAAAAAAAAAAAAAAAAACTTGTGGAGATACACATGCACACATCGCCCAGTTGGCCTTTATCCAATCCCCATCCCGTTCTCTCCCCCTCCCTCCTTCCCATGCTTGATTGAGTGATTGGCTTTGATATGTTTAAGTACATCATGTGCTTTAAAGAGCTTCCATCTTCCCCCTCACCCCTCAGATAGGTCACCCAACTGCTCCTCTATAGGGCCCCTTCTTCATCTAGAGTTTCTCCTATTACCCATTTCTCCCTAGTTTTCGCATATTAGGGAAAGTGTCTGATTTCTTATTATTTATGACATTTCCCTGTAGATGCCATAATTTTGTTCTCCTTTATGTCTGGATAAAATTCCACTGTGTACGTACCCCATGGCTTTGTAATCGCTCATCTGTTGATGGACCTCTTGGCTGGTTCCATGGTTTGGGAATGATGGATTGTGCATCTATGGTCATAGATACTCATACATGGGTTTGGTAGTTTCGTTTTCATTTTTGGGGATAGATACCCATAGGTGGTATTGACTGCCCATCTCTTCACACTAGGACAGTAAAAACCCCCTCTCCAATCTCCAGGGTGAGATGTTCAGATGCTCAAGTTGGTTAATGATGTCAAGAAAACCCCACCCATCCCAGTTCATCGAGAAAAGATACGGGGTGTTCATCCTACACTGCACTACCTAGAGACGGAGGATAGGTCAGAGTGGGGTGTGGTGGCCCACGCCTGTTACGACAGTACTGGGGATCGCTGGGTCAAGGCCAGACAGCAACTTAGTGAGACCCTGCTTCAAAAACAAACAATTAAAAAAAACATTAACTCCAAAGGGAAAAGAGTTTCACCCCTCATTCTCTTGCACCAACGTGTTAACTGTGTCTCAGCAGCACACAGAGGTGACCCTGGAGAGAGGCGCCTGACTTAGGTAGAGGCTGACGTTGCTGTTTTAAGGGTATTCTAACAAACAGTACAGATTAGCTTCCCGGCTGCTAAAGGAGTCTGTCTCCAGCCCGGGACCTTTGCTTGCCTGCCTTTCTCAGCACACGCCTCTTCCTCTCCAGAGCCAAGCAGACACACGCCGAGATCAAACGTGAAAGCCCCTTGATCAAAATGGCCACGTTCCCCACTCCCACCCTGTCTCTACCGAGAGGCTGTGAAGATTTTCCTGTCAAATCTGTCAGGCGAGTCTTTGAAGGTGTCCATCAATCGCCAACGCCAGGTCTGCCAGACAAGAGGGTTGTGTTCAGGAAGCCAGAGGAAACACAGATCCGGGCTATCAAAGGCAGTGAGACCCTGAGCATCCCGTCCGATCCTATGTTACCCCAGGTCTGGATTTCCACAGAACAGAAAGGCAGCCAAGCAGATACCAAGGCTTTCAAGGAGGGGAATATTCCTTTGTTTCCTAAACAAGACTAATGGCTTCTTAAATTTCAAAGGATGGGGTAGAGAGATTCCCTCCATGAATTTGGGTGTTCTTCCTTAAAGATTTTCGGAGCCAGAAACTTGCTGAGAGAAAGAGAGAAAAAGAGACAGAGAAAGACAGAAACAGAGACAGAGAGAGAATATGTGTGTTAGCTACTGAGCATTGTTCTACCTCCAAGCTATATCCTCAGCCCTTTTTATTTTTTTTTTTTTTTTTACTTTGAAACAAGGTCTCACTCGGTTGCTGAGTGTCTGTCTTGCTGCATTGCTGAGGCTGTCATCAAACCTGTGATCCTTCTCTCTCAGCCTCCCAAGGACTGGGATTGCAGGCATGTGTCACCACACCCGGCTCTGCTAGGATTTCTTGATAACCTATCAGAAGTGGAAGGTAAAAGAATCTATTTCTTTTCTTGACTTATCTGTGTAGAAGGCACAATTTTCATTCAGATGTATTTTCAATAATGGAAATGGAGATATTAAAATGGTTTAGCAATTTCTCAACAGATATCTCATCTTAGCTCTTTTTAACAAGAAGGCTAATGAAGAGCTGCCTCAGACAGTTCATCTACACAAGTTTTAGTTCGGCACAGCAACCGACTCGTCAGATGCATTTCTTGCTAGGCACAGGGATATTCTGTGTCTGGCAGAATGAAGTCTAGCCGGGGAACCAGAGTTCAGATCACTCCGTCCTACCTTTAAGCTTTCCGGAAGGTCTTGTAATAAATGGACCGACTCCCTTTGCCGTGACCTCTTGCACCTGCTAGCAGAAACTACAGAGAGACACATGTCTGAGATCTGTATCAAGCACATAAAGGGCTGGCAAAAAAAAAGCACGCAGTGAATGCAATTTTAAAATAACAGATAGCTGATAAGTCCCAAATGAGCTGAAGTATGCTTAACAAAAACGAAACATAATGGGATGTGTGGGAGAAATGTTGCTGGTTTATTTGGAGACGACAAAAGGTCAACAGATTATTTGTTCAGAAAACGTTCAAGAATTTTTATTTGCTTGAAAATGAATGAAAGCAATATGCACGCTTTAGGAAAATAAAATGCCAGGCAATTATGCATTAAATTATTACTTAGTTGGGTGAGGGGCACAGCTCAGTGGTAGAGCACTTAAGCATGCACAAGGCCCTGGGTTCGATTCCCAGCATGATAAAAATGTATTATATGTTTGAATAAATGGAAAGAAGCGCTACATAGTGAAGAATCATAAAGTCTTCATCCTGCCTATGTGATATTTACACTTAGAGTACATTTAAATCAACGGGGTGTGGTGGCACACTCCTGTAATTCCAGTACATGATCCAGGAGGATTGCAGGAACCTAGTGAGACCCTATTTCAAAACAAACAAACAACAAAAAAAAAAAAAAAAAAAAAAACGCCGGGCGTGGTGGTGCACGCTTGTAATCCCCGCGCTTGGGAGGCCGAGACAGGAGGATTGCATGAGTTCATAGCCAGCTGCGCTGGTTTAAGAGACCCTGTTTCAAAAATATAAAATAGGTCTGGGAGTCTAGCCCAGAGGTAGAAGGGCTTCCAGGAACCCCAGTACCACCAAAAAAAAAAAAGGATAGAGGTTTAGTTTGGAGGCAGAATGCTCCAGGGTTTAATTACCAGTGCCAATATATATATTTAAATCAAACTATAACAACAGAAAAAGAGAGTTATAATGCAAAAGTCATAAAATATTATACATATATAATCATGTATGTATATTTAATATACATTCTATACTTATGTCGGTATATATAATTTATTTAAAAGTAAACTGTAAAGCCAGGCATGGTGGTACATGCTTGTAATCCCAGCATTTGGGAGGCTGAGACAGGAGGATCGTGGTTTGCAGACAACCTCAGCTACATAGTGAGGCCCTTTGCAACTCAGTGAGACCCTGTTTCAAAATAAAGAATAAAAAATAGGGTGGAGGTGTAACTCAGAGGTAGAATGCCCCTCGGTTTCATCCCCAGTACCACAACAAAAAAAAGTAAACTGACCTTCTAAATAACATTAGAAGATTTTTAATGATATAAAATATACTAAATGACAGTAGTCAAAAATCTTTCAATAGAATAAAAATCATAAAAATTCATTACATATTATATGTGACATATAATATGTAAACCTAATGAGATGTATGTAGATAACAGGTATCTATAACATAATGATAACAGGGTTAGAAAATTATATATCAAATTTTGCTGATTGGTCTGCTCTAGTTCATTACATTTTGTGTATGCATGGTATTGGGAAATGAACCTGAGCTACATCCCCAGATCTCTTATCTTTTATTTTGAAATAGGATCTTGATAAGTTGTCCACACTGGCCTCAAGTTTAGATCTTTCTGCCTCAATCTCTTCAGTGACTAGAATTACAGGTGTATGCCACGGCACCCAGCTAGTCCAAAACGTTAGTTCTCTTTTAAATAATCTGTGACGTGTGATGTACTTAACATATCAAAGTCGATCAGGAAGCCAAGCATGGGTAGGAGGGAGGGGGAGGGAAGGGGAGAGGGATTGGGTAGGGGCTGATGGGGTGATGTGTGCATGTATATCGCCACAAGTTTTTTATCCCATTGAGATATATGACTATAATGCACCAATAAAAATTCATTAAATAAAAAATATATAAATAAATAAATCATCTGTGACAGTCAGGCATGGTGGCACATGCATGTAATCGCAGTACTTGGGAGGCTGAAACAGGAGGATCACAGGTTCACAACCAGCCTCAGCTACTTAGCGAGGCCCTCAGCAACTTAATGAGACCCTGCTTCAAAATAAAAAATAAGAAATAGGGCTGGGCTTATAGCTTGGAGGTAGAATGCCCCTGGGTTCAACCTCCAGTACTTAAATAGATAAATAAATAAATAAATAAATAAATAGTGATAACTTACTTTCTTATTAAAACAGGCAGTTATTACTTCCATAATTAGGAACAAAGTTACAATTTGGACAGGTTAAAAATAGCCTAATTTGTTCCTGTTTCTAGAACGATGTGTTTATTCTCTGGTTCAAATTCAGATCAATAATTATTTGTGTTTTTAAGTATACTTTTTCAGTATTTCACATTACATTAGGTTTGGGGGGCTGTTTGGTCGCATCAGGAGAGAACTGTAGTATTTTTATGTCCAGATGCCTTCTATTTGGCTGTTTACCTCCAAACAAAGAAGGAAGAAGAAAAAGAGGAGGAGAAATTGCTACAGAGTTCAACTATGAGCCCCTGCACTGAATACTATGATGATTTATATGGAAGTTCATTAAATAAAGTTAATGAATTCATAAAATTATAATCAGAGACGTCTGTGTGTTTGGTTCCTGTGGTTTGGTTTCCATAGGCCAGTTACTTAGGAATCAGGCTACATTATACATGGGTATAAACATGTCTGGAGACTATAATGCTGGCGCAAGCTTCACCTTTTATTGGTCTCTTGTCCAGTAGATTTCAATGAATAAGCTCCAGGGCTAATGAAGGGTACATAATATGAAAGTTTATTTGCAAGCCAAACAAAGATAGAAAATAGGCTGGTTCCTGCACAGGGGAGGGGCTCTCCAGAGGATGGAGTTCTTGGGAGGTGAGCTTTTATCGCTTCTTATGGTCCCCCATTTGCTCTTTTGCTATTGGTCAGAATTGAGTCTTGGGGAGCCAATGCCTTTGGCTCTATCTTTTTTGCGGGGGTTGGTACTGGGGATGTAACCCAGGGGCATTCTACCTTCGAGCTACACCCAGCCCCAGCCCTACTTTGTATTCTTTGAGACAGCGTCTCACTGAGTTGCAAAGGGCCTCACTAAGTAGCTGAGGATGTCCACGGGCCGTGATCCTCCTGTCTCAGCCTCCCGAATGCTGGGATTACAAGCAAGAGCCACCACGCCCGGCTCTTTGGCTCCATTTTAATCCTTAATTTGAATTTTTATTTTGTGGGCTGGTGGGCTCTGCCCCCCTGGCTCCCCTTGTGTTCCCACCCTCTCCCCTCCCTCCTTGTTTACACAGGTTGTCCTCAGAATGTGGCCACAGAAGGGCTCAAGTCTTGTTTTCCTTTCCATAGCCCTTGCTTGCTTAGTGTTGCTATCTTGATATCTTACTAACCTTCCCAGATTTTGATTCTTACATAGATGATTTCTTGCAATCCTGTTTCTAGACCCTCTGTTCTGCCTTAGCGTTCTAGGTAAGTAAGGTAAGAACTGAGTGTTCTAGGTAAGTTCTAGGTACGTGGCCCTATAGATCCACAGAGGAGGGGAGAAGAAAAACATCCCCCAACCTAGAGTTTCTTCATGAAATGTGCACTTGTCTTTACATTCACATTGTCAGCGCGTCCCTCAGTTCTATGGTTTGGTTTCCCAGGGGTGAGGAAAGGCTCTGAAGATCGTGCAACATATGAGAACACGGAGGAAACGCGGGTTGGGTTAGCAGGCGTGACGGCAGCACAGGGCCAGGACACTGCTCTTCCCCAGCCAGGCACTTCCCTTTCAGTAACTGGGCATCTGGCATGCTCGACCAGAGGAAAATGGAACCACTTTCTGGATGCTTTTATCATCAGTCAATACCACGTGCATTCATGGATAAGCCATTTATAGACGTGCCAGCCACTGTTGCTGTGCAGTCACTTATGGTAAATTATTCTCTCTCTGTACCGTGTTATTTGGAGGCAGATTAGCACTATCCATGAGGAACTTTGGGTTTAATTAGCATCTGAGAATTTTAAACACCCATAATTGTATGTGGCCAGGGATATCATCCCTGGCTAATCTGCATGTCGTCCCTATCGTCCCTAAGATGTGAGAATTGAATGATAACGATTCTACGCCACACGATGTTGTGCACTGAGGGTAAAGACTGCTCGGAGCTGAGGAGACTTGGCACCTCAGCTTTTAGGGTCACGGTGAACCACAAGCCGGCTTAATACCCTTTTGTCTCATGCCCACTGGATTCCCCTGGCGAGTTTGCCCACCGCTCTGGCAGTTCTCCCCAGAGCTGTCTGGCTCGGTTATCTGGGTCCTAGGAGGCTATTAGCAGAATCAGACTTGAAAGGTTCAAAGGGCTCACGGGTTATCCATCAGGCCAATTCCATTTCAGATATAAAACTATCTCATGCACCCGGTCAAATTGACATTTTCTCCCTCCTAACATATCGGTAGCACAAAAGCTGAAGATCCTTCCATCTTAAGATTCGGAATCTCACCATCCTTTAACGAAACAGTATTTTCACTAAGTCTTTTCTCAGGTTCACTGGCTGCTTCTCTTGAAAAATGCTCTAGCTTTGTTTTTCTTTTTTTTAATTATGAATACAAAATTATGAATTTTTCTTTTAAATTATGAATACAATTGTTTCCCTTTATTCTTTTTTAAATTATCTTTTTAAATATGAATTATAAGTTATGAATACAATAATTATTCAAAAACTCACCCTGAGGAATGTTAATAGTTGTCCAGCACACACATTCTGCAACTCTTTCATACAGTTTTTTAAAAATTGACTCAAGCCAGGCATGGTGGCACACACCTGCAATCCTGGTACTTGAAAGGCTGAGACAGGAGGACTGCAGTTCGAGGCCAGCCTCGGCAAGTTGTGAGACTCTCATCAACCTAGTGAGACCCTGCTTCAAAGTAAAAATAAAATAAGGCTAGAGGTGTAGTTCAGGGGTAGAATGTCCCTGGGTTCAATCCCTAGGGCCACACACACAAAGAAAAAAAATGAATCAAAACACTGTAGGAGAAAATTTGGGCTTCGAAGGAAAACTACGTATTATCTACATATTAACAATGAACATTCTATGTGAACTATTTTATATCTTTGAAAATTGCAGATAATAATAACAATGCAAAAGTAATTCTAATCTGGAGAAATGTAAATTTTGCTAGGACTAAATTATCTTTGTTCTCCCACTGTGGAGAAGCCAGGGTTTTGGGGGGGAAGGAACTATAGAAATTTAGGGAAGTGAGGATACCATTTAAAAGAAAGCCATGATAAAGGGCTATGTTCCAAAGAAGTCTCTGAAACAGTCCATTTTCAAAAATGGAAAACAGCCCAGGATCTCTTTTGAACCTGTCAAATATCGGAGTCCCTCTTTGACTTAGGAGTTAAGTAAAATCTCTAACAGCTATTCTTTTTTTTTTTTTTTTTCCTAATGGAACTGGGGACTGAACCCAGGGGCATTCTACCTCTAATCTACACCACCAGCTATTTATTTATTTATTTATTTATTTATTTATTGTGGTACCGGGAATTGGACCCAGGGATATTCTACCTCCGAGCTACACCTCCAGCCCATTTTATTTTTTATTGTGAGACAGGGTCTTGCTAGATTACTGAGAGTCTCACTAAGTTGCTGAGGCTGGTCTCGAACCTTCAATTTTCCTGTCTCAGCCTCCCAAGTACTGGGATTACAGGCGTACCTGGCTCATCATACCTGGCTCGTTTTACATTTGTATAGGAGTTATGACTTTACATTTTTAATTGTCATGTAACAGCTGCAAATGAAGAAAATAAGCCTAACTATGGTATTATCAGGGAAATTATAAAAATGAGATAAGGATAAGGACGTATCCAACAAGAGGGAATCAAGAGTCATACTGTATTTCCAAGCTACATGTTCGACCGTTTGTTTGTTTGTTTGTTTGTTTGTTTGTTTGTTTGTTTGTTTGAAAAAATGTCTCACGAGGCTGCTGGGACTATCTTTAAACCTGGATCCTCCTGTCTCAGCCTCGCAAGTACTGGGATTACAGGCGTGCACCACCATGCCCGGCTCTCTCTTGTTCTTCCAAGCATACACATGCCATAATTTCAACAGAAAAAAAATGAAAAGTTTTCCAATAATTTTTGCTAAAAGTAGTATCACAACTGGACATGGTGGGACACGCCTGTAATTCTAGAATTTGTGAGCCTGAGACAAGAGGATCAAGGGTTTAAGGACAGCCTCAACAACTTAGTGAGGCCCTCAGAAACTTACCAAGACCCTCTTTTTAAAAAAGAAAAAAATATATATAAAGGTAATACCACTCTTACATCCATTTTAGAGAGTCCTGATGGAATGATCGAGTGAAGGTGGTCACTATCTGAAACCATCATCAAAGCAGAGCTGTACCAAAGTTCAACAGGTCAGGAAGATTTTATTCAAGAAGAATAAAAACCTGTCTTAACACCTTTGAGACAATGAGTGGCAGAGATTTTTTAAAGCGAGAGTGGGGGATCTTTACCTTACCAGACAAAATGAGAAACATGTCAATAAACACTGGAGGCTGGGCGTGGTGACACACACTTTAATCCTAGTATTTGGGAGGCTGAGATAGGAGGATCACAGATTCGAGGACAAGCTCAGCAAGGAGTGATACTTTCATCAACCTAGAGAGACCCTGTTTCAAAATAAAACTAAAAAATAGGGGCTGGGTGTGTAGGTCAGAGGTAGAATGCCCTTGGGTTCAACTCCCGGTATCACATTAAAAAAAGAAACTAGAAGAAGAATCATCTTTGTTATATAGTGACAGAGAACATCACTGAATTGTGACCTACCCTTATGTAGAAAGTAGAACTTGTGAGTGATAAAACTGGGTATTGAGTTGAGGAAATTCAAAGCAGTGTTGAAGATGTAGCCTGATTTCTTCCTGCTGCCTGTACTAAATTTCTAGAGGAAAGCAACAAATTAGAGGAAGAATCATTCAGCAAAATAGAACTAGGATTTGATGATCTGGGAAATTCTCGGTTTATCCAGATTGCAAAAGATGCTAAATTTAGGAAAACACACTCTGGAGAGAAGGCCAAAGGTACGACTGGGAAACCTTTCGGCAGTGCTAAATAGATTAGGTGTGAAGAAAGGGAGAGGCACCTGGGAGGCTGTTGGAGCAATAACCTATGTGAGTAATTATGGTGCCGTGGCCGGGAAGAACATACGGTGGTCCAGCACTGTGTATGGTGAAAAGTGGTTGGAGGCGCCGGGCGTGGTGGCGCACGCTTGTAATCCCCGCGCTTGGGAGGCGGAGACAGGAGGATCGCAGGTTCGAAGCCAGCCTCAGCTACTTAGTGAGGCTCTCGGCAACTTAGTGAGACCCTGTTTCCAAATAAAGTATAAAATAGGTCTGGGAATGTAGCCCGGAGGTAGAAAGCCTCTGGGTTTTACCCCAATACCACCAAAAAATAAAATAGAATAAAATAAAATAAAATAAAATAAAATAAAATAAAATAAAATAGAGTTGAAGACTCCCGGGAGGCTGGGTCTGGATAACTAGAGGAATAGAGTTGATACTTCCTGTGATTGGTTTACTTGGGGAACCAGGAACTTAGTTATTAATGTGAAAGACTGATATCTCTATTTTTTCTCTTTTTTTTTTAATTTTGTGGTACTGGAGAAGATACATCCCCAGCCCAATTTTTTTTTTTTAAATAGGGTCTCGCTAAGTTGCCAAGGCTGGGTTTAAACATGTGATCCTCCTGTCTCAGACTCCCAAGTACTGGGATTATAAGCACGTACCACCATGGCTGGTTGATATCTTTATTTATTAATTGAACATTTTGGAAAGGTAATTAAACACAGGGGTCCAAAGAGTGGCATCTAGGTTCATAGAATCTGAGGTTATTGGCAGGATGTATTAAAGCCCTGAGACAGGGGAATGACATCAAAGCAGAAACTGGAGATACAAAAGAAAAGAGATTCAAAAGCAAAGTCATGGAAAAAAAAATAAAAAATAAGTTATGAAAGTTGGGCGCGGTGGTGCATGCTTACAATCCCAGCATTTGGGAGGCTGAGACAGGAGGACCACAGTTCACAGACAGCCTCAGCTACTTAATGAGGCCCCTTTGCAACTCAATGACACCCTGTTTCAAAATAAAAAATACAAAATAGGGGTAAGGGTGTAGCTCGGAGGTAGAATGCCCCTGGATTCCATCCCCAGTACCACAAAAAAAAAAAAAAAAGTCATGGGAATATCCAAAATTGAAAAGTCCGGAAGCAGAAGGATCGCAGGTTGGCAGCCTCAGCAACATAGCAAGGCTCTCAGCATCTTACCTAGACCCTGCTTCCAAATAAAGTAAATAAATAAGGAGGACTGAGGGTGAAGCTTGAAGGCAGAATGCCCCTGGGTTAATCCTAGCACCACAAAAAAAATAAAAAATAAAAATCTGGAAGAAGAGGAGAGACCAACAAAGCAGACTTCAAGGAGTGTGGTCGAATAAAAATCAAGAGTTTGGACTTCTGCTAAGCCACGTGAAGAAAATGTTTCAAAGAAGGAGTGATGGGAAATGCCAAATACCAAGCCGGGCGTGGTGGCGCACGCTTGTAATCCCAGCACTCGGGAGGCTGAGGCCGGAGGATCGCGGTTCGCGGCCAGCCTCAGCTACTTAGTGAGGCCCTCTGCAACTTACACCCTATTTCAAAATAAAGAATAAAGAAAATAGGGCAGGGGGTGTACTTCAGAGGTCAAATGCCCCTGGGTTCCATCTCCAGACCCACAAAAAAAAATAAAGGAAGAATAAAACACAGGGCTGGTGAAGGGGTAGCTCAGAGGTAAAATGCCCTTGGGTTCCATTCCCAGTATGGCAAAGAAAAAAGAAAAGAAATAAGAAAGTGCCAAATACTGAAGAGAAGGTGAGGAGGAGGAGGACTGGGTTTAGCACGCTGGAAGTCCTTGAGGAGGAGAGTCTTACATGATACTCTAGAGGGAGACCAGAGAACTGAAACGCGCATATATGGGCAATGAAATGAACGTGGCCAGAAGCCAATTAACTTTGCTTTCTCCCTGTCGTTAATGCTCTTATCGTATCTGCAGTGTAATTATACATCGTCGTGAGGTTCGAGGTGATGCAGCTCTCCATGCCCACGGCACTGGGGCACTTCCTCCCACATCCCCCCGCGCCCTCCTCCCTCGCACATGTTAGTGAGACTAGTAGTGATGGCTTCGTGTATGCCATATATATATTTTTTTTTGGGGGGGGGTGGTGCTGGGGATGGAACCCAGGGGCTTCCTATCCTCCCAGACCAATTTTATGCTTTATTTAGAAACAGGGTCTCACTAAGTTGCTGAGAGCCTCGCTCAGTAGCTGAGGCTGGCTTCGAACCTGCGTGATCCTCCTGTCTCAGCCTCCTGCATGCTGGGATTCCAAGCGTGCGCCACCACGCCCGGCTCACATAATATTTTTTTGCCTGTTCCCTTCATCGAGCTGTCTTTTCCCCTCCCTGCCTCCTCCAGGCCCCTCCACTATCCTACTGGTCTCTCCTCATTTATCTGAAGTCTCCTATTTTCTCTCTGGCTTCCACCTATTAAAGAAGATGTGCGACCCTTGACTTTCTGCGACTGGCCGATCTCACTTGGTCTCACATTCTCTAGCCCCATCCATCTTGCTGCAGATGACTTAATTCTGCTCTTCTCTCTGGCTGAGTAAAATCCCACTGGGTGGCTGTACACCACATCTTCTTTATCCACTCATTTGTTCATGGACGCCCAGGTTGCTTCCATAGTTTGGCTACTATGTGAATTTGTTTGGTGACAGGAGGACTTTAGTGGTAGATCGGAGAAAGAATTGAAAGGATTGTATATAGGGAATGAAATTAATTTGCCTGGAAAATCAATTAATTTTGCTTTCTAAAAATCTCCTGCCAAGCACGCTGGCGCACACCCGTAACCCCAGTACTCGGGAGGCTGAGAAAGGAGGATCACCGGTGCAAGACCAGTCACAAGAACTTAGTGAGAACCTGCTTTAAAATAAAAGGGTTCAGGGTGAGCCGGGCGTGGTGGCGCACACTTGGAATCCCAGCATTCGGGAAGCTGAGACCGGAGGATCGGGGTTCGAGGACAGCCTCAGCTACTTAGTGAGGCCCTCCGCAACTCAGTGAGACCCTGTTTCAAAATAAAGAATAAAAATCAGGACAGGGGCTGTAGCTCGGAGGTCGAATGCCCCTGGGTTCCATCCCCAGACCCACAAAAAAAAAAAAAAAAAAAAAAAAAAGGCTGAGGGTATAGCTTAGAGGTAGAATGTCCTTGAGTTCAACCCCAAGTACCAAAAAAAAAAAAAAAAAAATCTACAAATCTGGCAAGAAGGAAGTCTTTACTAATCTAAGAAGAAGATAGACTTGTGTTGAGTGGCATCAGGCTGCTGGAGACATAGCACATAAGTAACCAGCCGGGATCACTCAGTGAAAAGGTCTGTAATTAAAGAAACAGGTAGCAATTGTATGGTAAGTCACAAGGTCTAAATGAAAATCAAATATGATTCTTTTAATCGGCTTCATCTGTAAGGCAAAATAAAGATAGAGAGCCGGTGATCTGAGGGGTTGGGGCTGGTGGGAAGAAAGCAACAGTAAGCAAATCCCACAACACACCCCAAGCTGCATCGTCTCCACGACTGCCGATGCGTCCCACGTTACACACCATATATCCGGCCACAGAACCCCTATTTTTTTTTTGCAATATTTTTTATACTGGGGGGTTCAATTCAGTGACATTCTATCTCCCTATCCCCATTTAATTTTTCTTTTATTTTGAAAAGGAGTCTCGCTAAGTCACCAATGCTGGCCTCGAACCTGCAATCCTCCTGTCTGAGCCTCCAGAGTATTACGATCACAGGTGTGCACCATCGCGCCTGGCTCCCTTATTTTACAGGTGGGTGAAACTGAGTCTCCTGATGCTGAGTGACTCCATCAGGGACGCTCCTTGGTCAGCGGGAGACATGAAATTGGAACATCAACCTTTCTTTAGAACCTCTCCTCCCACCATGCCAGTCCACGGAGCTGTCAGCTAGCAGCTTCATGAGGTGAGGAGGAGAACTTTTTAAATTTACTGGCCCTGACCTAGTGATAAATGGCTCCATATTTTATTGTAATAATGTTGGCCAGTGAATAAAAGCCCATTTCAAGGTGCCGTTTAATGATGTTTTGGAGGTAGGAGACACAAAACTGAAAGATAAAATGTGCTTGCTCTCTGCAGATATGAAATAAGAGTTTCTCTTCCATAATGCATTTAAGCCACTAACATTTGGTGGTAGCAGATGTCCCCGAAGTAGCAAGGACCTTAATCAGCCCATCCCCATCTGGCTTCATCAGGAGCAGAAGGAGTGCTCTGGGGTTTCCTGACTGTGACTTGAGCCACAGCCGAAGCCTGGTTCTCCTTTCCCAGGTCTCACGGCCATTGGACTTTCTCTTGTCAAGTTAGACCTCCAAGCCGGGCGTGGTGGCGCACGCTTGTAATCCCAGCTTTGGGGAGGCTGAGACAGGAGGATCGCGGTTTGTGTACAGCTTTAGCTACTTAGTGAGGCCCTCTGCAACTCAGTGAGACCCTGTTTGAAGATAAAGAATAAAATATACGGCCAGGGGTATAGCTCAGAGGTCGAGTACCCCTGGGTTCCGTCCCCAGACCCACAAAAAAAAAAAAAAAAAAAAAAGCTATATCTCCAGTGAGGGCGGCAGCCATGGTTACAAGGCACATGGACCTGGACCGTGACAACAGATCAAGATCGAATGAGCCTTGCTTTGTGCTCGCTGGTGTAGTTAAAAGCCACGTCACCACCAAGGCGGTCATGAAGAAGTACGGTGTTCTCTGCATAAACCGCCTTCTGCACGTATAGTCGGTGTATGCTCTAGGGTACACCATCCTAATAAAGATGGAAACGTTGAATTGCTTTCTAAAACAGCTAAAATTGCAGAATGCCAACATTGGAAGGTATTTGGAGTTTTTTTAGGTCACCTAGTAAGTTTCAATTTTAAATGGATGAAATAGCCTGGCATGGTGGCACACACTTGTAATCCCAGTACTTGGGAAACTGAGACAGGAGAATGGCAGGTTCAAGGCCAGCCTCAGCTATTTATTGAGACGCTCCTCCACAACTTCGTGAGACCCTGTTTCAAAAATAAAGAATAATGCTGGGCGTGGTGGCACACGCTTGTAATCCCCGCACTTGGGAGAGACAGGAGGATCGCACAGGTTTGAAGCTAGCCTCACTGGCTTAAGAGACCCTGTTTCCAAGTTAAAAAAAAAAAAAAGCATATGTCTGGGAGTGTAGCCCAGAGGTAGAAGGGTTTTCAGGAACCCCAGTACCACCAAAAAATAAAAATAAAAAATAAAAATATATTAAAAATATATAAAAAATATTATTTTAAATGTATTAAAAATATAAAATATTATTTTAAATATATTTTAAATATATTATTTTAAATATATTAAAAATATAAAAATATATAAAAATATTATTTTAAATATATTTTAAAAATATAAAATATATATATAATATATAAAAAATAGGGCTGGGGGGGGGTAACTCGAAAGTAGAATGCCCCTGGGTTCCACTCCAAGTACCACACAAAAAAAATGGATAAAGCCAGGCAGGCATGGTGGCATATGCCTGTAATCTCTGTACTTAGGAGACTGAAATAGGAGGAGCTCAGGTTCAAGGACAGCCTCAACTAGTGAGACTCTCATTAATCTAATGAGACCCTGTTTCAAAATAAAAAATATAATAGGAGCAGGGTATGGCAGGGTGTGGCAGCGCATGCTTATAACCGCAGTACTTGAGAGGCTGAGACAGGAGGATCACAGGTTTTTGGACAGCCTTAGCTACTTAATGAGACCCTCTGCAACTTAGTGAGACCCTACTTTGAAACAAAGAAAAAAAATAAGCCTGGAGGTGTAGCTCAGAGGTAGAATGCCCTTGGGTTCAATTTCCAGTACCACAAAACAAAATTATTTAAAAAAATAAATGGATGAATACTTTTTTTGTGTGTGTGGTGGTGGTGGTACTGGGGGTGGGACCCAGAGGCTTTCTACCTCCGGGCTACACTCCCAGACCTATTTTATACTTTATTTGGAAACAGGGTCTCACTAAGTTGCCGAGAGCCTCACTAAGTAGCTGAGGCTGGCTTCGAACCTGCGATCCTCCTGTCTCAGCCTCCCGAGCGCGGGGATGACAAGCGTGCGCCACCACGCCGGCTTTGGATGAATACTTTCTAAAGCTGACCTAAGAGTCACACATGGTCTTTTTGTGCACTCCGAAATACCAGAGCATTAAACAAACAAAGCAGGAACCCAAGTCAGGCATGGTGGTATGTGCCTATAATCCCAGTAAGCATGCAGCCCGCCTCAGCAATTTAACAAGGCCCCCGGCAATTTAGTGAGACCCTGTATCAAAATAAGAAATAAAATAGAGCTTTTTATTTCCATTTGTTCTGGCTGATAACCTCACAGATTTGGTGAGCATCTGATGGTGAGACTCAGACACTATTACCCAATAAAAATCAGCTACAGACGGGCGTGCACACCTGGAATCCTAGTACTTGGGAGGCTGAGACAGGAGGATCACAAGTTCAAGACTAGCCTCAGCAATTCAGTGAGATTCTCAGCAACCTAGAAAGACCTTGTTTCAAAGAATAAAATGAAATAGGGCTAGGGGTATAGCTCGGAGGTAGAATGTCCCTGGGCTCAATTCCCAAGTACCAGAGAAAGAGAGAGGGGAGAGGGAGGAGGAGGAGGAGGAGGAGGAGGAGGAGGAGGAGGAGGAGGAGGAAGAGGAGGTGGAGGAGGAGGATGAAGAGGATGAAGAGGAGGAGGAGGAGGAGGAGGAGGAGGAGAGGACCTATGTGATCCTTTGAAAGCTAAAAGCCAGGCTGTACTTCCTGTTTGGACTAGACTGTTCCTGTCTCTGATCACAACGCAAGACTGGAGAAGAGTCATTTTGGATCATTCATATATGCCTCCTCCATTCAGCTCAGCTTATTATTTAATGCATATGCCATTGTTATAATAATAGCAATAAAATGAGATTAACATTAGAGCACTTACTGTCTACGCCAATTGTTTCATCAGAAACAGTTCTGTTAATTGATTATCAGAAGCATTATTAATGATTGTTGCTTTTGCTAATTTTTTATACCAGAGTCATGTCATGGTTACAAGTGTTCAAAAAGGTAATAATTATCTTAGTAGTCATTTTGAAACATCTCTTTTCATGATTTCCCCAGAAAACTATTGACTTAAAGTTTATTTTTTAAGTTATAGCAAATGTAGGATATGGGCTTTTCATCTTATAGAAATCAGCCTAATATTCAAACTTACTTTAAGATTAGAATTTTAGCCAGGTGTGGTGACACACACCTATAATCCCAGCTATGAGGGAGGCTAAGGCAGGAGGATCACAAGTCTGAGGCCAGCAAGAGCAATTTAGGAAGGCCCTGTCTCAAAATAAACTTTTTTGTGTTATATTGGGATTGAAGCCAGGGGCATTCTACCTCTGAGCTACACTCCCAGCCCATTTTTGTTTGTTTTGTTTTCTCTCGTTTTGAGTAGGGTCTCTCTGTTGCTGAGAGTCTGACTACTTTGCTAAGACTGTTCTCAAACCTGTGACCTCCTGTCTAACCTCCCAAATTCTGGGATTCCAGGCGTGCACCACTACACCCCGCTCAAAATAAACTTTAAAAGGACTAAGATGTAACTCTTGGGTTCAATCTCGAGTACCATAGAAAGAAAAAGATTATAATTTTAGTATGCTGAGAATGGCATAAAAATTTAAACTAGAATATCTTCATCAAAACTTCTTACTATAGTCTAAGCCAGGAACGTCCTGGAAAACTCGTGTCTCAAAGTCTTCACAGCCAGCCTGTTGCACCTGTAACACTACTGAGAAGTAGCGGAACCTTTCAGCGGTGGGTCCGTGGAGATGTGCCCTGGGGGGACACAGTGGGCCCCTGGTCCCTTCCTGTTTTGCTCTTTTGCTTCCTGGGCAACATGAGAATAATGGACTCCTCTACCTCACCACACCCATATTTACTGTGCCACCGTAGGCCAAAAAACACAGGACCAAGCAACCATTGCCTTAAATGTCTGAATCTATGAGCCAAAATCAACCCTTCTTCCTTTTTTTTTTTTTTTTTTTTTTTGGTGGTGGTGGTGGTGTGTGTGTGTGTGTGTGTGTGTGTGTGTGTGTGTGTGTGTGTGTGTTATTGGGAAATGAACTCAGGGGCATTCTACCTCCCAGCTACACTCCCAGACCCATTTTTTATTCTCTATTTTGAAACAGGGTCCCACTGAGGTACAAAGAGCCTCACCAAGTAGCTGAGACTGGCCACAAAGCACGATCCTCCTGTCTCAGCCTCCCGAATGCTGGGATTACACGTGTGCGCCACCACGCCCAGCCCTTTCTTCCTTTCAAGTTGATCATCTCAGGGATTTTGAGATATTGATGGAAAGCTGATTAACATCCTTGGAAACACGCTTATACAGAAATTATCAAATTAACTCATATGATCTACAAGCTTCTGTAAATGCAAAGTGGTTCTTGAAACATGTCTTACTCTACGAGGAGCTGGAGAAATCGAGTCGCAAAGAGCTCTTAGTACTTTTCGAACCCCATGGGCTGCCTACCAAAAGTAGAATTATGCTGGCCAGTCCTCTGCTTCATAACTAGAGTACGCTATGACCACTCTGGCAATGGCTGGACTATTTCATCTCATCAGAGTCTGACTCCTCCAAGCAAACACGGAGAGTGCGGATATGGACAATAAAAATGACCTCAAGAAACAACTTGGACGTGTGTCAAAAGCAAGTATCAGCATGTGTTAAAAGTAAAGCGTTTATCAGGTTAAGAACCAGTTCATCCACGTGGTTTCTCAGTAACTGAGTGATTACGTGTCTTCTACGCAAGTCTACGTCTAGGCTCACTGTGCTCTGATCAGGTGGAGATAAAACACGTTTAATAAGAAAACTAAGGAAACACTGCTTCTTTCAAATACAAGAGTGGAAAAATCCTAGAGGGGAAAATACTAGAAGTATTAAGTAACAAAGTTTGATGGTTCAAATTTATATGATGGTCCTCTATAGAAAAAATATATAATTTAGCAAGATTCAATAAGTAGTCGTTTAAATTAAATGATTTGTTAAAAAAAAATTAGGCTGTGTTTATCCCAGCACGGTGGTACACGTCTGTAATCCCAGTACTTGGGAGGCTGACACAGGAGAATGGCAGGTTTGTCAAGCAAAAACTTAGAAAGACTGTTTCAAATTAAAAAAAAGAAATTTAAAGGTGTCTGAGGCATACCTCAAAAGTAGAATGCCCTTGGGTTCAATCTCCAGTGTCACAAAAAATAAAAGTTAAATCTATGAGTTTTTAAATCAAAGTATACTGAAAACTGGGATATGAGAAAAAATAAATTCACACCATTCAGAACACAGTTATTGTGTCTGAGTTGGTGTGATACTTGTTTGAGAGAGAGTCCTAGTAGAAGAAAGTTATAAATTAGGTTTTAATGGGTTCCTATGCAATGATAATGAAATTGTAATGCAGATTTTCTTTTGAATTTTCCCATTTGCACTACTTTTCTCTAATAATTTCTGCTTCGTTGACTGTACATTGATCTTCACTGCACATTGGTATTCCTTAAATTACATACTCTATTTGTAAATTAAGGGAAAAAGACTAATCCAGATTCTGATGGAACCACCCAATCTTCCATCAGAAAACTCAAAATAACTCCTGTAATTTTTTTTTTCTTTTGGCCAGGAAGATTTAGGAATTGGCTATTCGATGTATTTGGTTTTATTCTCCTTGATCTGCCTTCATATTTGATCTTTCTTTCTGCCTTGAGTCATTTCGCAGCTAATTAATTTCTCTAAATCGCTCCAAGTGAGAAGAAAAACAAAATAATATGAGCTGTTCTAGTGGTGTCAAAGGAGGAGAAAATAACGTGCGACCAAACTGTTGCTGTACAGCCTCGGCCACTTAGAGAGGCCCCTTGCAACTCAGAGAGACCCTGTTTCTAAATAAAGTATAAAAAAAGCAGGGCTGGGGTTGTCTGTGGGAGATAGAATGCCCCTGGGTTCCATCCCCAATACCGATTAAAAAAAAAAAAAACTGTTGCTGTGAACATCAACACCAGATGAGCCTAGGCCCACCTGTCACCACCAACATTCCTTTTAGTGTGGGAAACCAAGTTGGAGCCAGTTATGCCAAGCCTGACGGCACAAGCGGCAGTAATGCACCAGCTCCGAGCCTGTGTGGTCAACAGTCATCTTGCTCCCCAACCCAGGAGTCTCAGATCTAGCCTGCTTTCTGAGCACTTCCTCTATTCCTCCCAAATTCATTTCTTCTATAGCCAGGCATAGTGGTGCTGCTGTAATCCCAGTACTCGGGGGAAGGAGACAGGAGGACCTCAAGTTCAAGGCCAGCCTCAGCAATCTAGAGAGACTCTGAGTCCCCTAGTGAGACCTTGAGGTAGAATGCCCCTGGGTTCAATACCCAGCACCACAAAACGAAATAAAATAAAATGACCAGGGGTATAGAGGTAGAATGCTCCTGGGTACAATCCCTAGTACCAAAAACAAACCAAAAAAAAAAAAAAAGAACATGATGATTATACCCAACAATAATGCATCCTCCCTCGAGTATCTAGAATCTTCCTTGACCTGGCTCTCATGCGGATAGACTTTTAACAATGAGCCCGGTCGGTTCTTCTTCCCACCTTTGCCTGCCCCATTCTCTCAGGGGACAGAACCTACATTCGACACTATCTCAGAGAAGACGTATCCCTGGAAACTCTGTTTAAACCATCCATCGGCTGGGTGTGGTGGTGCTCACCTCTCATCCCAATACTTGGGAGGCTGAGACAAAAGGATTGTAGGTTCGAGGCCAGCCTGGGCAACTTAAGTGAGACCCTCCGCCACTTAGTGAGACCCCGTTCCCAAGTAAAAAGTGAAAAGAGCAGGGATGTCGCTCAGAGGTAGAATACCCGAGTTCGGTCCCCAACACCAACAAACAAACAACAAATCACTTTCTACAAGTATTTCTACCCTCTGAAATCCTGACACAGCAGCCCTGAGGAACGTCACCACTGGCTAGAAGACGGCTCTCTTCAGCCCTTGGCTCCCGGGCAGCTGTTGTGGTCACACAGCCACGTTATCTGAAGTCAGCTCAGCCTTCGCCGTCCCCCTTCCCACCCTCAGCCCTCCCTGCCTCTCTCTGCACCTCTCCCAGCCAACATCCAAAGTCCTAGGCCACCTTAGAGATTTTAGGTGGATTTAATTTCACCCCCGGTCACAAATAATCAAAACTTGTCTACGATTGGAGTAATGGCTGAGAGCTGATGCCAGCGTGCCCTACGGTCTGCTTCTTCCTAGCACGGCTGATGACTGAGCACCAGGTGCTGAGGCAGCGTCTTCGTGTTCCTCCGAATGCTTCAACGCCTATGAAGACCCGAAGGAGGGAGAACTGACGACCCAAGAGAACGGGCCGGGCGCTGACTTTTAATTAGTCCTGTGTTAAGAAACTTTGGGGAGCCGGGCGTGGTGGTGCCCGCTTGTAATCCCAGCGCTTGGGAGGCTGAGACAGGAGGATCGCACAGGTTCGAAGCCGGCCTCAGCTACTTAAGTGAGGCTCTCAGCAACTTAGTGAGACCCTGTTTCCAAATAAAAAAAGAGCCTGTTTCAAAGTTTAAAAACAGCCGGGCGTGGTGGCACACACTTGTAATCCCAGCATTCAGGAGGCTGAGACCAGAGGATCGCGGTTTGCGGACAACCTCAGCTACTTAGTGAAGCCCTTTGCAACTCAGTGAGACCCTGTTTCAAAATAAGAATAAAAAACAGGGCTGGGGAGCGTAGCTCTGAGGTAGAACGTCCCTGGGTTCCATCCCCAGCACCAAAAAAAAAAAAACCCAGAAACTCATTCCCACATAGAGAGCCTAGAAAAGGCAAAGAAACAGGGAGCTTCTGCCCATGTTCTGAAGTCGCACAGTAGCATTCAAACCCCCAAGGAAAGGAGGAGACTGCGGACGGCGGCAGCGGAGGGTTTAGCTCTCCCTCCTGCGCCTCAGAGAACTTTTGCTAAACTAATCCCAGTGCATTAGGATTGCAAGTGATGACCTTGACGGAGCTTCCATCAGAAAATAGATATCCAAACCCAAACGATGATTCGGCGCGAGGACATCAAGAAGCCAGTCGGCCTCGGATGCCCTTCGTAGCCATCACCAGACACCTGCCCCCTCGCGCCTTTGGTGTCCTGGTCTGGGCAGGTCAAGGGCATCCGCGCTGGCTCTCCGGTGAGTTGGTGGGACGCAAGTGTGCCAGCCAGTGCTGAACACAGCTCAGCCTGGCCAGGCTGCAAGCCTGCTCACCCCGCACCTGAGCGCCTAGACAGATTCAAAACAGCCAGCTAATTAAACCTGGAGCAGTAAGCTATCATCATCCAAGATTCATGGGCATCCAGCAAGCAGAAGCACTCGCGACACGGCATTCGGCAACAGCTGTCACCTGCTATAATGTTCTTTAATTATCTTAAAATCTGTAAGAACTGACAAATGGGTGACAAAATGCAATTTTCTGTGTCAGGAAGCGAGAGACAAGCCTGTGTTGCTTTGATGAGAGGAAATACTGTGGAAATCATGTCTCCCGGCTCTCCTTAGTGGTGGTGGTGGTGGGGGGGGGTTGTTGTCACTCAATTCTGGTCTGTAAACACTCTTATTATGGAACTCCTGGAGGGCCATGTCTCCTTCGCTATGAAGATCGAGTGGGAGAGGTTGGAATGGGCACCGGGCTGCGCCAGGCTTGTCCTCACAGCCTCGGTCTCGGCCCTTGTCCCCAATCCAGGGCTCAACCCTGCCACACTGCTATTTCCCATGGAGAGGCACACTGGGGTGGGTCTTTAGCAAAGAGCCACCCAAGTGTGCTGGCGCCATGCCGTGCCCCGGCCGTAGATTCCTCCCAGTGCCTGTCTAAAGTCTAGTGCAAGCCCTGCAGGGCTCCAGTCGGGCCGATGACCTCTGCGATGACCCCGATTTCTTTTGGTCATTACAGGCTCCCGAACGCGCAGGCTGGGTTCCTTTAGGGCAAAGCTCGCGTCTATCATTTGCACAGTCTCGCCAGCCTTTTGGGGTCAAAAATGTTCACCAGAACACAAAACTAACGGCAGAAGGAAAGGTCGCCTGGTAGTGAATAGATCTTACCCACATTAGCTGGAAGCCCATATCCTCTGAACGGAGCTGGAAGGAACTCATAAGCCAAGAGCGTGGCTCGCCGCTCCGGGTCCCAGGACATAAAACAGAAAAATGTGGGCTTGCGCGTGCTGGCTGAGAGCCCAGGGAAGCCTTAAAGTCTACAGAAAACGTATATACAGTGTGCTACAACAGACCATTATATGTAATGATAATGTGCACATGGGCGTGCGTGTGTGTGTGTGTGTGTTAGTTTTCTGTCATTGTTTTTGGGTTTTGGGGTTTTTTTTTTTTGGCTTTTGGAGATACAAATAGCACAATCAATCGGCATGCTACGGCCAGTGCCGATACCCTAAAAGGGTCATCCATAATTCTCAAGACACCCAGGAGCTGCAGCCTGTTCTCACAAGGTGCTCCAAAGTAGGCCCGTGTGTGGCCGTGATTACAGCTTGGAACCTGCAGATTAAGATTTAAATGGGTGACAATAGGTGGCCCCGTGCATATTTCTGCCCACTAATTATAGTGTCAGCATTTAAATTTTCTATTCAAAAAAAATCCTCATCTGCAATTAGCATTCAGCCATTCTTTTAACATACGTTAATAGTTAAATTAGCCCGTGTTTGTGATGTCTAAGATGTAAGCTCTCCGGGAACGAGGGGGAAATTAGTGGCTACAGTATGCTACGGTGATTGCTGAGCCAGTCCTTCGAAAACACAGATTTTTAACTTGTCAGTCCCAGGGATCGTTAACCTTTGCGGGAGCTTCAGATTCACAGCCGTGACATTCTATTTCTCGCTCCTTTTCTTTTCTGTACAAAAGCGCTTCCCAGTTCTTCCACCGCCATCTTCCAGATAAGCCATGATTTTCTAAGACTTCCTCCTTTCTGCAAAACACCTTTCTCCTTTTTTTTTTTTTTTTTTTTTTTTGCGGGTCTGGGGATGGAACCCAGGGGCGTTCGACCTCCATGCTACACCCCCTACCCTAGTTTTTATTCTTTATTTTGAAACAGGGTCTCACTAAGTTGTAGAGGGCCTCACCAAGTAGCTGAGGCTGTCCGCGAACCGCGATCCTCCGGTCTCAGCCTCCCGAATGCTGGGATTACAAGCGTGCGCCACCACGCCCGGCTACTTTTCTCCTATTTAACTCCCTGGGTGAACATTAGACCCGAGATCACATGGAGAAAGCCGCTGCACACCTAACATGCTCTGTACATTTCAAGGCTCTTGTCTCTCCCAGTTACTGCTCCTGCTGGAGGTTTCCCTGTAGATTCCTGCAGCACAGAAAACAGAGTTTAATCTTGATATCACTGTTTAACTACTGCTAATTTTATTTGTAAACCTCTTCCATAAGACTGAAAACTTCCTGGGGCATTGTATCCTCGTCTGTGAAATAAGAGAGTTGTAGTAAAGGTCTCTAGGTGTCTGCTTGTCCTAAAGTTTTGAAGAAGCCGGGTGTGGTGACACATGCCTGTAATCCCAGTACTTGGGAGTCTGAGATAGGAGGATTGCAGGTTTGAGGACAGCCTCAGCAACCAAGCAAGGCTCTCAGCAATCTAGTGAGACTCTGTGTCAAAACAAAAAAATGAAAGAGGGATGGTGGTGTGGCTTAGGTGTAGAATGCCCCTGGGCTCAATCTTCAGTACCACAAAAAACATTTTTTTTAATAATTTAAGCAGGGGGAAACATCTTAGCTCAGTAAATACATGATGAGTTTGGAGAAAAGATAAACCATTCTTTCCACAATTCTATGACAATCAGATCTAAAGTGAACATTCTGGGGAAGGGAAAGTGCTAGGGATTGAACCCAGGAGCATTCTGCCTCTGAGCTACATCCCTAGTCCGATTTTATGTTTTATTTTGAAACAGGACCTAAGTCGCGAAGCTGACCTCAAACCTGCAATCCTCCCATTTCAGCCTCTCGAGTACTGAACTGTAAAGCGAATATTCTTTGCCAGCATATAGAATAGCATTCAGGAAGACTTGCTCTTTCAAGTTTACAACCAAGAAAGTTCATTATATTTTTTTTTTCTTCACTTTTTGTGAAATTGTGAAGCAACAGACGCCAGGCGGCCTGGTAGAACCTCTCCTGCTCTCACTTGATTTCATTTGGATAAATACCAAGAAGCGGTATAATTGGGTCAGACGGGGGTGGTTCCAGTCCTGCTTTTCTGAGGAACTTCTACAAGGCCAGAACACCATAGTGACACATGGAGCCAGGCGAGAGGGTGCACACCTGTGCCTGGGACGCCCAGAGAGAACGATCGCAGGTTCAAGGACAGCCTCGGCAAGTAGCGAGACTCTCCGAAACCTAGTGAGACCCTATTTCAAAACAAAAAATGAAACTTGTGCTGGGAGTATAGCTTTGAAGTAGAATACGCTTGAGTTCAGTTCCCAAACAACAACAAAAGTTTAATAGTGATACATTTATACCCACGTTTATAGCAACACAGTTCACAGTAGTGTCTGTCAACAGATAAATGGAAAAAGAAAATGTGGTATATATATATGCGGGGAAGTTTTGCTTGGCCATCAAGGACAAAATCGTGTCATGTGCAGGAAAATGGGTAGAACTGGAAACATCACGCTGACATGAGTCAGGCTCAGAAAGTTAAGAGCGGCATCTTTACCGTCTTATGTGGAAGGCAGAGAGAAGGAAGGAAGGAAAAAGGACTTTCAGAAAACAGGACAGACACCAATAGAGGAGCGGAAAAGATGGCGGAGGGGAGGAAGAAAGGGAAGAGGAGGTATGAGGAAGGAGACAGACCAAAGTATGACATGCACCTATATTAATTTATCACTGTAAACCTCCCTAATATGCATATTTATAATGCACCAATTTTTTTTTTGTGTGTGTGTGTGTGTGTATGTGTGGTGCTAGGGATTAAACCCAGGGGCATTCTACCCCCAAGATACACCTCCAGCCGTGTGTGTGTGTGTGTGTGTGTGTGTGTGTGTGTGTGTGTGTGTGCGGTACTGGAAATAGAACCCGGGGCATTCTATCTCCAAGCTACACCTCCAGCCCTATTTTTTTATTCTTTTTTTGTTTTGTTTTGTTTTGGTGGTACTGGGGATGGAACACAGAGGCTTTCTACCTCCAGGCTACACTCCCAGACCTATTTTATACTTTATTTGGAAACAGGGTCTCACTAAGTTGCTGAGAGCCTCACTCAGTAGCTGAGGCTGGCTTTGAACCTGCGCAATCCTCCTGTCTCAGCCTCCCAAGCGCGGGGATTACAAGCGTGCGCCGCCACGCCCGGTTTATTCTTTATTTTGAGACAGGATCTGAGTTGCAAAGGGCCTAAGTAGCTGAGGCGTCCGCGAACCATGATCCTCGCTCTCAGCCTCCCAAATGCTGGGATGACAAGCGTGCGCCACCACGCCTGGCATAGCTTAGCTTTATAATATAAAAAGTTATGGTAAAGCCGGGCGTGGTGGTGCACGCTTGTCATCCCAGCATTTTGGAGGCTAAGACAGGAGGATCGCGGTTCAAGAGCAGACTCAGTTACTTAGTGAGGCCCTTTGCAACTCAGTGAGACCTGTTTCAAAATAAGGAATAGAAAATAGGACTGGGAGTGTAGCTTAGAGGTAGAATGCCCCCGGGTTCCATCCCTAGTAACACAAAAAATAAATAATAAATTAATTAATTAAATAAAATAAAATAACAAAGAGAAAGACCTGTAGAATACTAGAAGGGGTTTGGGGGAGGGAACTCAGAGAAGAGGAAGGACTGAGGAAGCAACCCATTCCAATAATATTACGGCGAGATGTGAAGGTATTATTATGAATTTTCCTAACATGTGGGGAGAGGAGAAAGGGGTTGAGGTAGGTCGTGGAAGGAAATATTCCAAGAGCGATGCACATGTGTGTTTTTATCACACCGAGCCTCGCTATGACGCACAAATGCAGTGCACTAATAAAATAAGTTCATTAAAAATAAAAGAGGGTGCTGGTAGGGGCTGGGAGTGGAACTCGGTAGTAGACCGCTGGCCAGCATGCACGGGGCCCTGGCTTTGATCCCCGGTACCACACCCAAAAATTACATGTATATATTCACACATGCACACACGTGCGTGCATGCACATGCACACACAGTATACATTTACAATGCTTTGTGCTCAGCTGCTCGGCGGCCTTTGGCACTTCTCTCTTTTGCCCAACCAAGTCCTAACACACTTTTCTGGACTCAGCACCCACCACACGCCCCTCTGTATCCACAACTCTACTCAGATGGGATTTCTTGCGTTCATCAGATTGTGGTTTGATTCGTGTTCTCTCCTCTGGCTAAAATGGTCTTTCCCCATCACCTCTCTACAAATTCTTATTAATTTCTTTGTGGGGTAGGGCAGGGGGTGATGGGAACTAAACCCAGAGGCGTTCTACCTCTGAGCTACAACCGTACTCCTATCTATTTGAGGGAGGAGGGTACTGGGAATCGAACTCTGGGGCATTTTACCCCCAAGCTGTGCCCCCAGCCCTATTTTATTTGTTATTTGGAAACAGGATCTCACTAAGTTACCGAGGCTGGCCTTGAACCTGCAATCCTCCTGTCTCAGCCTCCCAAGTACTGGGATCACAGACATGACCGTCACCCAAGCCCTATTTTATTTTTAAGTGTGTGTGTGTGTGTGTGTGTGTGTGTGTGTGTGTGTGTTTCTGAAGATTGAACCCAGGGGCATTCTACCTCTCAGTTACACCTCCAGCCCTTTATTTTTTATTTGGAAAACAGGGTCTTGCTAAGTTCCTAACAACCTCACTGAATTGCTAAGGGTGGCTTCAGACCTGGAATTCTCCTATCTCAGTCTCCCAAGTACTGGGATGCCAGCCATACATCACCAGAGCGGGGCCCTATTCTTTTTTTTTTTTTTTTTTTTTTTTTTTTTTTTTTTTTTTTTGGTACTGGGGATGAAACCCAGAGGCATTGTACCTCTGTGCTACACTCCCGGCCCTATTTTTTTAGTCCTTTTATGTTTAGAACAGAGTCTCGCTGAGTTGTGGAGGGCCTCACTAAGTAGCTGAGGCTGTCTGGGAACCTCGATCCTCCAGTCTCTACCTCCCGAGTGCTGGGATTACAAGCATGCGTCACCATGCCTGGCCATATCCTATCTTTAATTTTGAGATATGATCTCACTGAGTTATCACAAGCTGGCCTCAAACCTGCAATCCTCCTGTCTCAAGGAGCCTCCCAAGATTACAGGTTTGCACCCGATACCCAGCTTGTTCGCATTCGTTTTCTTTCTTGTTGAGCAGACAAGATCATCTGTGACTCATGCTAAGTCTCTGCAGCCAGAGCATCAGGGAAGACCTGATGATAACTGCTGTCGAGTCAGTTTTTAAATTGTGTGCTAAAAAAGCCTAGAAACAAAGACCAAGTCAGCAGACCTGAAAACCTCAAGTGCCAGGTTTTGCTTTCTGAAATTAAGTAAACAAGCCCTTCGTGGCAGTGCATGCCTGTCATCCCAGTACTTGGGAGGCTGAGACAGGAAGACCACAGGTTCGAGGACGATCTTAGCAATTAAACAAGACACTGTTTCAAAATGTTTTAAAAGGGGCAGGCCACCAAGTGCTGTGTCCATGTATGTCACTGTCAACATGATTTATATTATGATGTGAGACTATAATGCACCAATAAAAGTACATAAAATAACTAAATAAATATTTTAAAGGGCTGGAGGTGTAGCTCAAAGGTAGAATGTCTCTGGGCTCAATCCCAGTACAAAAAAAAAAAAATAGATCATCTGTCACCATATCTATAAGCAAAAAGAACTCTAACAGTAAGAGAATTTTTTTTTTTTTTTGTGGTCCTGGAGGTGGAACCCAGAGGCTTTCTACCTCCGGGCTATACTCCCAGACCAGTTTTCTATTTTATTTGGAAACAGGGTCTTACTAAATTGCTGAGAGCCTCACTCAGTAGCTGAGGCTGGCTTTGAACCTGCACGATCCTCCTGTCTTGCCTCCCAAGCGCAGGGATTACAAGCGTGCGCCGCCATGCCCGGCACAGTATGAGAATTCTATTGGGAAGACAAAAGAATCCACATTAAAAAGAGTCCAATAGGCCGGGCGTGGCGGCGCACGCTTGTAATCCCCGTGCTTGGGAGGCGGAGACAGGAGGATTGCACAGTTTCGAAGCCAGCCGTGCTGGCGTAAGAGACCCTGTTTCAAAAATATAAAAATAGGTCTGGGAGTGTAGCCCAGAGGTAGAAGGGCTTCTAGGAACCCCAGTACCACCAAAAATAGAAAGAAAGAAAGAAAGAAAGAAAGAAAGAAAGAAAGAAAGAAAGAAAGAAAGAAAGAAGAAAGAAAGAAAGAAAGAAAGAAAGAAAGAAAGAAAGAAAGAAAGGTCCAATGGCCGGGCATGGCGGCGCACACTTGTAATCCCAGTACTTGGAAGGCTGAGACAGGAGGATCGCAGTTCGCAGCCAGCCTCAGCTACTTAGTGAGGTCCTCTGCAACTCAGTGAGACCTTGTCTCAAAATAAAGAATAAAAAATAGGGCTTGGGTGTTCTTGAGAGGTCGAATGACCCTGGGTTCCATCCCCAGTACTGCAAAAAAAAAAAAAAAATGTTACTGAAACAAAAATAAAACTTTTATTATTCACTATTAGAGTATCGTCGGTATACTTTTCTTCTGAAAACTGGTAGCTAAAGCAAACAAAATGACTATTACTTATCTGCTTTACATAGACCAATTATATTACAGGGCAGCCAAATGTTTGATGAAGAAAACTTTCTTTGAACAGAACTTTTCCACGTAGCATAGGAAGCAGGACTGGAGGAGTGACAATACTCACACCCCCGTGAAGACGCCAGGCTCAGAAGCGGGTCCCCGCTGGCCCGAAGAGACGCAATCAGACTTCTCACACCTCACGACGAGAATGCTCAAAACCACTTATGAAATGCTCTTGCCAGCAAAATTGAGCCCAAATCGGATCAAGCTTCTAGATATAAATATCAGCACACCATAAATAGAGGAGACAGAAAAGCATATTGCCTGACGTCATTAAAATGCAATCAGTAAACTCCAAAGGATCACAATTATAGAGGGTGGTCAGCCTGCTTTCTTTGGGAGTTGCTGCATACATATAACAGCTTTATAATCTATTAGTAAATTCTGTGTGTGTGTGTGTGTGTGTGTGTGTGTGTGTATGTATGTGTGTGTGTGTGTGTTACTGGGGGTAGAACCCAGGGGCTTTCTACCTCCGGGCTATACTCTCAGACCTATTTTTTATACTTTATTTGGAAACAGGGTCTCTCTAAGTAGCTGAGGCTGGCTTCGAACCTGTGCGATCCTCCTGTCTCAGCCTCCCAAGCATGGGGATTAGTAAATTCTTTCATGTGGGAGGGGACGGGGGATTGAGCCCAGAGGCACTCTACCTCCAAGCTACATCCCCAGACCTTTTTATGTTGTTGTTGTTGTTGTTGTTGTTGTTGTTGTTGTTGTTGTTGTTTTGAAACGGGATCTTGCTACATTGCTGACCGGCTCACTACTTGCTGAGGTTGGCCTTGAACCTGCGATCCTCCTGTCTCAGCCTCCCAAGTACAGGGATGACAGGTGTGTGCCACCACACCCAGCTTTCAAGTAAATTCTGAGGTGTGTGCTTTGCGGTGTTTCTCTGGGATTCCTCAGAGGACAATGCTGTAGTAGCCTGCCCGGGCGGCTGAGCCTAAAAACACCCTCTTTGCTGAGTTACTGTTTCTCTAGTTTCCTGCTGGTCTCCCCACTTGCTTGCCCAATCCTTACCTCAGGGTCCTCTTTAGGAGAACTCAAAATTAAAATAAATAAATAAATAAATATAATCAGTGAGATTTCATTAAAATAGATTTATTTGAGCCGGGCATGGTAGCACACATCTGTCATCCCAGTACATGGGAAGCTGAGACAGGAGGATTGCAGGTTCAAGGCCAGCCTCAGCAAGTAGTAAGACTGTTATCAACCTAGTGAGACTGTTTCAATTTTTTTTTTTTTTTTTTTTTTTTTTTTGCGGGTCTGTGGATGGAACCCAGGGGCATTTGACCTCCAAGCTACACCCCCTGGCCTATTTTCTATTCTTTATTTTGAAACAGGGTCTCACTGAGTTGCAGAGGGCCTCACTAAGTAGCTGAGGCTGTCCATGAACCACGATCCTCTGGTCTCAGCCTCCCGAATGCTGGGATTAGAAGCGTGCACCACCACGCCAGGCTCTGTTTCAAAATTTTTAAAAATAAGATAAAATAGGGCTGGGGGTATAGCTCAGAGGTAGAAAGTCCCTGGTTTCAATTCCCAGTACCATAAATTTATTTATTTATATATTTATTTATTCATTTATTTATTCATTTATTTATATATTTACTCATTTATTGGAAGATGTTACTGGGAGATAATAATGACAAAAATAAGTCTGTGCTAGACAGGCGTGGTGTCACTTGTAATCCCATCATTTGGGAGGCTGAAACAGGAGGATCTGGGTTCACACACAGCCTCAGCTACTATTTAGTGAGGCCCTTTGCAACTCAGTGAGACCTTGTTTCAAAATAAAGAATAAAAAATAGGCCAGGCGTGGTGGTACACGCTTGTAATCCCCACGCTTGGGAGGCGGAGACAAGAGGATCGCGCAAGTTTGAAGCCAGACGCGCTGGCTTAAGAGACCCTGTTTCAAAAATATAAAATAGGAGAGACTTCCGGGAAGATGGCGACCAAGAAAAGTGGGGCTTAAGAGCCCTGCTAACAACCAATCTCCATTACCACAAAATCAGCGCCTTTCATAGCCAGAAAACACCATCACCAGAGAAACAAAAAAATCACCAGGCTCCAGAGAGAAAGCAGACTGAGAACAGAGCTCAGAGCCACAGAGGAGATACACCGGCCTCACACCCGAGGACGCGGCAGCAGCGCCATACTGCCGGTGGCAGTGGTAAGTTCACCGGACGGCTACAGCAAGCCGAGGTGAGCCGCTGCGGAACAGCCAGGCGGGATTTTTCAGCGCAGGGAGCATCTAAAGCTCCCAGTGGCTGAGCTAAGCACAAGCTGCAAGGACTCAGAGTGGAACTCAAAACCAAGAAGAAATAAGCCAGCCTCATGGCCGAGGGCGTAGCGGCGGTGCCATATTGCCACCGGCGGCAGCAGCAGCGAATTCACCGAGGCCAGTACAGCTACATCTGCGAACTCAAGAACAGTGAGTCAAATTGCGGGCCACACAGGAGAAATCCCAGTACTGTACTCCCTGGGACTTGACCCAGTGGGGGAGTGGCGGTGGCAGAGATATCACACCATAGGAGAACATGCAACCTGGCACCCCCCACCCCCATAATTTAAAGCAGCCTCTATTGACTCCCTGGGTCGGAGACTCTGTGATACAACCCAGTAAAGGAGTAGTGGGGTCTGAGATACCACAGACTCGAGATCCAGAGCACCTTAAGCGAAGTCGTAGTGACCCAAGGGAAGAACCCAGAGAAGGCACAAACTTCTGAAATCATGGGAAAGAGGAATAACACTGGAGCAATGAATGCCCATAACCCCACAACATCAGAAGCCAATAAAACAGAAAATCAGAGATTTCTAGAAGATCAAATCAGGAAAATAACTGTAGAAATAATAGAGGTGCTTTGAAAAGAACTCAGAGAGAGCCAAAAAGAGATAAAGGATGCAATTAATGAAGTAAAGGCCTCAATTCAAAGCACAAACAACCGATTAAGACCACATGGAGAACAGAATCTCGCTCTTAGAAGATGATCATTCCAAAAATGAACGCATAGTTTCTAATCTAGAAAAACATATCCAACAGCAGGAATCTGACATTGAAGAAATATGGGCCCATTTTAAGAGAGCTAACCTAAGAATAATTGGATTAGAGGAGGGAAAAGAAAGTGAAACCAAAGGGATCAACAATCTCTTCAAGGAAGTAATAGCAGAAAATTTTCCAAACATAGAGCAAGAGGTTGATACACAGGTCCAGGAAACTTATAGAACTCCCTTTAGACAGGATCGGAGAAGAGGATCCCCACGCCACATAATTGTCAAAATGACCAATGTGGAAGCCAAGCAGAGAATCTTAAAGGCAACAAAAACAAAGGGCCAAGTGACATTCAGAGGCAAACCAATTAGAATCACTCCTGACTTCCCAAACCAAGTCATGAGAGCCAGAAGGGCTTGGAGTAACATATTCCAAACTCTGAAAGAAAACAACTTCCAGCCAAAAATTTCCTATCCAGCAAAACTTTCTATCAAATTAGATGGAGAAATAAGAAGCTTCCATGACAAACAGAAACTGAAGGAATTTATGTCTTCAAAACCAGCGCTAGAGAAAATACTCAAAGAGATTAACTACAAAGAAGAAATAGGTAACACACACCAGAACCAGAGAAACAAGATTTTCCATCCAACAGACAACTAAGATTGGTTATCTGTGAAGATTCATTATTTATGTTAGTCTTTTACCTATCTCTAAATTGTATTGTTTGCTTTTATTATTGCTAATTTTTACGATTTCTAGTTGGAATATTAATATACCTTCAGATATAGCATTTGGAAATATTTTATCCAATTCTATTAGTAACTTTTAACTCTGTTTACATTGTCTTTGGATATACAATATTTTTTTATTTTTTAGGGAGTTTGTATACTCTTCTGTTGCCTGTGCCATTGAAATCATATCCAAGAAATCACTGCCAATTTCAATGTTGTGAGGTTTTATGACCCAGATTTTCTTCTAAAAGTTTATAGTCTTAAGATTTATATTTAGGTCTTTTATCTATTTTGAGTTAATGCTTGTATATGGGATTAGGTAAGGGTCCAATTTTATTCTTTCCATGTAATTATTATTTTTCAACAATATTTAGTTAAAACATTATTATTTCCACCACCAAAGGTTCGTGGAAACCTTGTCAAAAATAACTTGACAATATAAGGAAGAATTTAGCTCTAGGCTTGTATTTAACTCCAATGGTTTATATATCTGCCTTTAGAACAGTACTACACTGTTTCAATTATTGTAGCTTTATATGGTTTGAAATCAAAAAATATACATCTTCTAGCTTTGTTCTTTTTCAAGATTGTTTTGGGTATCTAGAATCCATATTCCATATTAGGATAGATTTTTTTCTGAAAAATAAATATATAAATATATGATAGTTTCACCTAAAAAAAATAGGAAAAAAATATTCTCTGGTAAGAAAGAAAGCAAAAAGAAATATTGAAATGTTATCTTTAAGTCATCAAAAGCTTGGTATCAGACAAATGAAACTGTTATGTGAGATTATCATTTTTAATTTTGGATAAATTGCTATAATACTAGATGTCAACCACTAAGCCAAGCATGGGAAGGAGGAATGGGGAGAGAATGGGGTGGGGATCGGGTGGGGGCTGACTGGGCTATGTGTCCATGTATGTCTACAAAAGTTTGTATTCCACTATGATGTATGAATACAGTGCACCAATAAAAAATAAATAAATAAATATATATATAATAGGTCTGGAAGTGTAGCCCGGAGGTAGAAGGGATACCAAGAACCCCAGTACCACCAAAAAGAAGAAGAAGAAGAAGAAGAAGAAGAAGAAGAAGAAGGAGGAGGAGGAGGAGGAGGAGGAGGAGGAGGAGGAGGAGGAGGAGGAGGGGGAGGAAGAAAAATAGGGCTGGGGTGTAGCTTAGAGGTAGAATGCCCCTGGGTTCCATCCTCAGTACCACAAAAAAAATAAAATAAGATGGTGCTAGTAACGTGGGATTGAACCCAGGAGCACTGTACCGCTGAGCTCTTTTTCCATTTTTGACTTGAGACAGGGTCTTGCTAAACCACCTTTTTTATATCTTATATTTGTTTTTGTTTTGTTTTGTTTTTTGCAGTACCAGGGACATTCTACCTCCGAGCTATACTCCCAGCCCAATTTTTTTTTTTTTTTTTTGCTTTTTTGGAGGATTTTTTTGTGGGTCTGGGGATGGAACCCAGGGGCGTTCTACCTCTGAGCTACATCCCAGCCCTATTTTTTATTCTTTATTTTTAAACAGGGTCTCACTGAGTTGCAAAGGACTCACTAAGTACCTGAAGCTGGGCAGGAACTGCGATCCTACTGTCTCAGCCTCCCAAATGCTGGGATTACAAGCGTGTACCACCACGCCCAGTTTATATTTTATATTTGAATAAAGAGATTAAATAACTCAGCCAGGATTATACAGCTAGTAAATTGTGGATAATATTCTTTGCTTGTAATTCTAATTCCTGGGAGGCTGAGAAAAGATGCTTACAGGTTCAC
Source organism: Muscardinus avellanarius (assembly GCF_963383645.1). Taxonomy (NCBI): domain Eukaryota; kingdom Metazoa; phylum Chordata; class Mammalia; order Rodentia; family Gliridae; genus Muscardinus; species Muscardinus avellanarius. The sequence continues at coordinate 11,505,301 of NC_137796.1, forward strand.
AGCCAGCTTGGCGAGTCCCTCCGCAACTTAGTGAGACCCTGATTCATAATAATTAATCAGCTATTTAGTGAGGACCTCCGCAACTTAGTGAGACCCTGATTCATAATAATTAATCAGCTATTTAGTGAGGACCTCCACAACTTAGTGAGACCCTGATTCAAAATAAAGAATACAAAATAGGGCTGGGAGTATAGCTCAGAGGTCAAATGCCCATGGGTTCCATCCCTAGTATAGCAAAAACAATAATAATAATAATAATAATAATAATAATAATAATAATAATAATAATAATTTAAAAAATAAGGTTGGGGGGTAGCTCAGAGATAGAATGCCCCCGGGTTCAATCTCTAGCACCACAAAAATAAAATAAAATGAAATATATGACACCAGTATGTCGTAGACACCTGCCTCCCATGCCCGTTGCCCCATTATTCACAAAATCCAACACACGGGATCAACCTGAGTGTCCATCCGCAGATGAGCTGATAAAAGAAAATAGGCTCCAAAAAGAAATATACAAATATCTGTACACAGTGAAATACTGTTCAGCCTCAAAAGGGAGGGAATCTCTTCTTATTCTGGGATAAATCCGGAGGATATTACATTAAATGAAATAAGCCAGGCACAGAAAGACATACGCCCATGAACTAAAAAAGCCAAACTTCACAAAAACAGAGAGTAAAATGGTAGTCACCAGAGGCTGGGGGTAGAAGAACGGGGAGATGTTTGTCATAGAGAATAAAATTTCAGTTAAACGAGAAGAGTTAAGTCCAAGAGCTCTCTTGTACATCATAAAAACTACGGTTAAGAGCAATACATTTTATACTTTAAAATTACTGAGAGATTCTCGCCACAAGAAAAGCGTTAAGTGTATGAGGTAATGCATATGTTAAATAGCTTAACTTAGCTATTCCACAGTGTGCGCAGATTGCAGAACATCATACTCTATACTATAAATATATGTTTTACTTGTCAATCAAAGAGCAAATTTTAGAAAAAATTTTAGAAAAATTTTAGAAAAAAATTTAGAAAAAAGTATACACCAAAAATAAAGTTACATAAACTATTGATGGTTTTAAATCCAGAAGGAAGGATAAATATGTTTTTACTTTGGATTTTGTTAATTTGATAATTTTACAGTCAACAAGATGTTTTTGTTTTGTTTGCGGTACTGCGGATGAAACCCAGGGGCATTCTACTTCTGAGCTACAACCCCAGCCCTGTTTTTTATTCCTTATTTTGAAACAGGGTCTCGCTGAGTTGCAAAGGGCCTCATTAAGTAGCTGAGGCTGGCCTCAAACCACGATCCTCCCGTGTCAGCCTCCCAAACGCTGGGATTACAAGTGTTCGCCACCACGCCCAGCTTCAACAAGATGTTTTGAGAATAAAAAGGCAATGTAAAAACTTAGGTCTGGCCAGGCATGGTGGCGCACGCTTGTAATCCCAGCATTTTGGAGACTGAGACCTGAGGATCGCAGTTCGCAGACAGCCTCAGCTACTTAGTGAGGCCCTCTGCAACTCAGTGAGACCCGGTTTCAAAATAAAAAGAATAAAAAAATAGGGCAGGGGGTGTAGCTTGGAGGTCGAATGCCCCTGGGTTTCATCCCCAGACCCAAAAAAAAAAAAATTAGTTCTGATTATTTATTTATTTACTTACTTATTTATTTATTACTGGGAGTTGAACCCAGGCACATTCTAACTCTGAGCTACACCCCCGGCCCTTTTTTATGTTTTATTTTTGAAACAGGGTCTCACAAAGTTGTGGAAGGCCTCACTAAGTTGCAGAGGCTGACTTCAAAACTGTAATCCTCCTGTCACAGCCTCCCTAGTACTGAGATTACTAGCATGCGGCACCATGCCCAGCTGAAAAAAAAAATTAATTAATTACGACTCTGCAAAATGCAGTTTATATTCCACTTATACGAGTCTGCATCTGTGGTTGTTCAAACTAAGGTCCAAGAACATTTGTGCCAGCTCGGCTCCCTGCACAACTCTTTGGAGTCGGAGCCACCACTGTGCGTCTTTGGGGGTGAATCAACTCTCAATACACAGCAAAAACACGGCAGCCAGAAGCAGACGCCGCGGCCCCGAGTCCCGCGGAAGGAGGACAGAAGTCACAGGCCAGGCGCAGCCGTGTCGCGCACAACAGGACCTTCTGGGTTTTAATTCTCTTTCATTATTTAATTTAGGACCCTCTGGGTTTTAATTCTATTCTATTATTTAATGTCCTGCTGTGTAACCCAAGAAGATGCCTTTGCAAGTCTTTGGCACCCTCTTTTGGGCAGTCTGATTATTTCAAAACTGACATTTATTTCAGTGAAGGAGATTTTTGAGTGGGTTCTAAGGCAAATTGAAATCCACCCCCCCCCTTTTTTTTTCTTTTTTCTTTTTTTGGTGGTACTGGGGGTGGAACCCAGAGGCTTTCTACCTCCGGGATATACTCCCAGATCTTTTTTTTTTTTTGGTGGTACTGGGGTTCCTGGAAGCCCTTCTATCTCCGGCCTACACTCCCAGACCTATTTTTACATTTTTATTTGGAAACAGGGTCTCCTAAGCCAGCGCGCGGGGCTAGTTTCGAACCTGCGCGATCCTCCTGTCTCTGCTTCCCAAGCGCGGGGATTACAAGCGTGCGCCACCACGCCCGGCCTCCCAGACCTTTTTTATATTTTATTTGGAAACAGGGTCTCACTAAGTTGCTGAGAGCCTCACTAAGTAGCTGAGGCTGGCTTCGAACCCGTGCGATCCTCCTGTCTCAGCCTCCCAAGCGCGGGGATTACAAGCGTGCGCCGCCACGCCCGGCAAAATGAGCCCCTTTTTTATTTGGGGCTTTTAGAATGAGAATGTGGAGTTGTGTGTGTGTGTGTGTGTGTGTGTGTGTGTGTGTGTGTGTGTTACTGGGGATTGAACCCAAGAAGCTACACTTCCAGCCCATGTGTTTTTGTTTGTTTGTGTACCTCCATCCCTATTTTATTGTTACTTTTTCTAGAACAGTGTCACACTAGGTTGATTAGTCTCACTACTTGCTGAGACTATCCTGGAACCGACAATCCTCCTGACTCAGCCTCCTGATACTGGGGTCATAGGAATGGGCCACCAGGCCCTGCTGTTCATTTGTTTTGAAACAGGGTCTAAGCTGCTAAAGCCGACCTGGACCTGCAATCCTTCTGTGTCGGCCTCCTGGGTGCTGAGATGACAGGTGTTCACCAGCACGCCCGGCTGCCAATGAGGCCTTCATTACCTTTTTGTGGTTTAAAGAAGGCAGCCTTATTCATGAAAGTCCAAAATGACTTTCCCCCCACCCAGTGGTGCTGGGGATTGAATCCAGGACTTCAGGCATCCTCTCATGGTTTGATAGCACATATCTTTTTATCACTAAATAATATTCCATTGTATGCATGTATCAAAGTTGGTTATCACCAGGCATGGTGGTACATGCTTGTAATCCCAGCATTTGGGAGGCTGAATCAGGAGGATTGCACAGGTTGGAAGCCAGCCTCAGCTACTTAGTGAAACCCTGTTTCCAAATAAAGTATAAAATAGAAGCCGGGAGTGGTGGTGCATGCATTCCGGAGGCTGAGACCAGAGGATCCCGGTTTGTGGACAGCCTCAGCTACTTAGTGAGGCCCTCTGCAATTCAGTTAGACTCAGCTTCAAAACAAAGAATAAAAAATAGGGATGTGCATGCAGCTGGGAAATAGAATGCCACTGGGTTCCACCCCCAGTATTGCAAAAAAAAAAAAAAAAAAAAAGTATAAAATAAGTCTGGGAGTATAGCCTGGAGGTAGAAAAGCTCCTGGGTTCCAACCCCAGTACCACAAAAAATAAAAAATAAAAATAAGAAAATAAAGAAGGCATTGCAGGTCCGGGGCGCATGGCGGCTGGACGCCGTCCGTGGCGCTCGGGGCTGTGCCCGGGCCGCGGGCCCTTCAGCCGGGGCAGCGGCCCCCAGACACCGGGAGTGGGGTCTCCCGCTGCTGCAATGCCTGCTGATCACAGCACCATGCATCAGGCAGGAGCGGCCGGGTGGAAGAACACTCGGGATTTTTTTTTTAAGTACCAAGCTGATACTAGTACAATGTAATTTTTGTAAACAGTTAAAATCATTCTTAGCCGGGGGTGGTGGCACACGCTTGTAATCCCCACGCTTGGGAGGCGGAGACAGGAGGATCGCGCTGGTTCCCTTGCTGTCTTAAGAGACCCTGTTTCCTAATAAAAATATAAAAATAGGTCTAGGAGTGTAGCCCGGAGGTAGAAGGGCTCCAGGAACCCCAGTACCACCAAAAAAAAAATCATTCTTAAAGATAGGCACAGTGGGGCATGACTTTAATCCCAACTACTTGAGAGGTTGAGATGGGAGATTCCTGGTTGAATATTATCCTGAGCAATTTAGCAAGACTCTGTCTCAAAATAAAATAAAAATTACTAGGATCTGGGGGTATATAGCTCAGTGATAGAGTGCTAGCCTAGTAGGCATAAAGTTCTGGTTTAATCCCCAGAACCAGCAAAATTATATCTATATTTCTAATATGGGTTCATCATGGCAAGGCCCAGTCTCCCCACAAAAAGAACTGGCAGACAGAATTTATGAAAAATGATTGTAACATGTCTATTGAATTTAAACCATCAAATCAAAGTTCCAAAACACAGGTACATAAAACAGCTAACATTTAAAATAAAAAGAATAAGGAAAAGAGCAACCAGTAAAAAGTTATAGAATAGAAAATGTTCTATATACACACACGTCTCAAATAATAAAAATCGACTTTAGATTTTCTTTCTAATGTTTGTTCTGCAACACAAACAGATCTGGGAAGATACAATTAATGCTAAGAAATATGGTTTATGTCTTCTTTATAGTTTATCTTTAATTATGCTAAGTGAGATTAGTCAGTCACATAAAATAAAAAATCAGATACTCTCCCTAATATGTGGAAGCGAGGGAGAAAATAGGTCGTAGGAGGAAGTCTAGAAGAAGAAGGAGAAGCCAGAGATGAGCAAATAAGGAGGCCTAACTGTGAGGGATGGGAGGAAAGAAGAGGAAAATCCCTAATGTACGTGCTATACATTCACAAACAGATCAAAGTCAATCACTAGGCCAAAAATGAGAGAGAGGTGGGGAGAGAGTGGGGTGGGCATTGAGGAAGGGCTAAATGAGTTATGTGTGCATCTATGCCTTTACCATCTTGTACTCAATAAGATGTATGACTACAGCGTACCAATAAAAAAAAAATTTAAAATAAAAAAAAAGAAAAGAAAGAATAAAAATAGGCAGCCAGGTGTAGTGGCGCACGCTTGTAATCCCAGCATTCAATAGTCTGAGACGGTAGGATCACGGTTCAAGGACAGCCTCAGCTACTACTTAGTGAGGCCCTTTGTAACTCAGTGAGACGCTGTTTCAAAATAAAGGAAAAAAAATAAGGCTGGGGGTGTAGCTCGGAGGTAGAATGCCCCTGGGTTCCATTCACAGTATGGCAATTTAAAAAAAAAAAAAGTTGGTTATCAATTCTCTGACAGAGAACATCTTGACAGCTTTCAGTTTGGGGCAGTCATGATTAATGCCGCTACAAACATTTGTACAAGGGTGTTTTATAGACATAAATTTTCAATTCATTTTGTTAAATACTGAGGAGCTTGATTCCTGTATCATAGGATTACATTACATTTAGCTTTAAATGTAAAGACACTGTCAAACTGTCTTCTAAGTGGCTGAGCCATTTTTGCATTTTCACCAACAAAAACTTTTTTTGGGTACCAGGGGTTGAACCCAGAGACATTCTACGTCCAAGTTATACCCCCAGACTGATTTTATTTCTTATTTGGAAATAAAATAAGGTCTCACTAAGTCGCAGAGAGCCTCACTAAGTTGCTGAAGCTGGTCAAAAACTGTGATCCTAAACTGGGCATGGTGGCGTATGTTTGTAATCCCAGCATTCCGGAGGCTGAGACTAGAGGATCGCGATTCGCGGACAGCCTCAGCTACTTAGTGCGGGGGGGGGGCCCTTTGCAACTCAGTGAGACCCTGTTTCAAAATAAAGAATAAAAAATTGGGCAGGGGGTGTAGTAGCTTGGAGGTCAAATGCCTCTGGGTTCCATCCCAGACCCGCAAAAAAAAAAAAAAAAAAAAAAAAAAAACTGCAATCCTCCTATCTCAGCCTCCCAAGTACAGGGATTACAAGCGTGCACCACCACGCCCGGCTTCCAGCAATGAATTTGCAAACTCAATTTTCTGTTCTGTATCTTCACCAGCTTTTATGATTGTATGACTTTAGCCTTTCTAATAAGTGCCTGTTGGTATCTGATTGTTGTTTTAATTTGCAGTTCCCCAATGACATACAATGTTCTCCCCACGTCTTAGCTGAGATGCTATCTGTTTATCTTCTTTGATGAGGTCCCTGTTCACATCTTGACCCATTTTTAATTTAGTTGTTTCTTTTCTCATATTTAAGAGTTCTTTGCATATTTAGATGCCAGTCCTTTCTCTGGTCTGTGTTTTGCAAATATTTTCTCTCTCAATACATGGTTTTTCTCATTTCACTCTTAACAGTGTCTTTTACAGAGATTTTAATTGAGTCCGATTCTTCAATTTTTTCCTTTCACGGATTGCACTTCTGGCCTTGTATTTGAAGGCTTGATGCCAAAACCCAAGCTTGTCTGGCTTTTCTCCTATGTATTCTTTTAGAACTTTTATAATTACATTTTAAGTCTATGATTCAGTTTGGGTTAACCTTTGTGCTAAAAGTAAAGTGTCTATCTAGATTCTTTTTTTTTTTAATATGAATTACCCATTATTCTAGAATCCTTTGTTAAAAAAAAAAGACTTTTTTTTTTTTTTTTTTTTTTTTTGCGGGTCTGGGGATGGAACCCAGGATCATTCGACCTCCGAGCTACACCCCCTGCCCAATTTTTTATTCTTTATTTGAAAACCGGGTCTCACTGAGTCGCAGAGGGCCTCACTAAGTAGCTGAGGCTGTCTGCGAACCGCGACCCTCAGGTCTCAGCCTCCCGAATGCTGGGATGACAAGCGTGCGCCACAACGCCCGGCTTTCCTTTTTGTCTTTGTTCTTTTGTCAGATACCAGTTGACTCAATTTGTACGAGCCTATTTCTCAGTTCTTTATTTATTCCCATCCATCTCCTTATCTGTTTTCTTGTCTGTGCTTTGGCCAGGCTTTCTTGATGACCACAGTTTATAGTAAGCCTTAAAGCTGGTCAGTGTCAATTCTTGGACTTTGTTTGTCTTCAGTATTAACTACAGAGTCTTTTGTCTTTCCCAAAAAAATCAATTTATCTATATTCACAGAATAACTTGCTGGATTTCTATCAGGATTATATTAACTCTAAAGTTCAAAATGAGGAGAATCGACATCTTAACTGTATTGTGCTTCCTAGAGCCATGCAAATGAGTGGATACATCTCCATTCACTTGGATCGTCCTTGATTTCTTTTATCAGAAACTTGTAGTTTTCCTTATATAGATTCTATATAGATCCTGGTCATATTTTTTTTATTTTTAGTACTAATCAAAATGGTATCCTGTCTTTAATTTCAAATTCGAATTGCTCCTTGCAAGTATTTAGGAAAGCAATTTAATTTTGTATATTAATCTTGTATCCTATAACCACACTATAACGGCTGATTAGTTCTAGTTTTCTTGTCCCTTCTTTTGAATTTTTCTACCTGATAACAATGTTTTCAGTACATAGAGCTTTTTTTCCCCTCCTTCTTTCTAATCTAATGTACTTTTCTTGTCTTATTACACCAGCTAGGACTTCGAGTCGGAATCATTTTGTTCCCAAAACTGTTGGTCACCTTAATTTCTCCTCCATAAGGCCCCTTCTTCAATCAGATTTCCTCCTATTACCCATTTCTTCCTAGTTTTTGCATATTAGGGAAACATCTGATTTTTCTTCTGCAATATTTCTCTGTGTATGCCCCGTTGCAAGCTCTTGAAGGTCCCAGCACCGGCCTAGCCGCCCAGCAGACTCTAATCCCGGCCTCACTGGCTCCAGCTACGGCCTCGCCACATGGCAGGCCCCGATCCTGGCCTTGCTGGCCCTCTATTCCTAGTTTGTTGAGAGATTTTATTACATGTAACTTCCTCACTTATTATAAATGAATATAGAATTTTGTCAGATTTGTTTCTGCATGTATTGATATTACACGTTTTTTTTTAAGCCTGTTTATGTGGTAGAGTATGTGTACTGGTTTTTTAGTGTTAAACCAGCCTTGCATACCGGGAATAAGTCTTACTTGGTTATGATGTGTGATTTTTATTCATCGTTGAATTTGATTCACAAATAATTTGTGAAGTACTTTTCATGTATATTCAGGAGACATATTGGTCAGCTGTTTTCCTTTCTTAGAATGTTTTTATCTGGCTTTGAAGTTAATATATTGTCAGTTTCATAGGATGAAAGTGTTTTTATCTGTTTCTGTTTTCTGGAAGAAAATGTAAAGAATGGGTAAGATCTCTTCCTTGAATGTTAGGTAAAAATTGCCTGTGAAACCATCTGAAACAGGTGCTTCAATTTGAAAATTTTATTAAATATCAATTCAAAGTCATCAGTAGACGTGGACCTGTTCAGATTATCTTTTTCTGTCTGTCTTTTTGTCTGTGTTTTGTACTGTGACTTAATCTCAGGGGCATTCTACCTCTGAACTATACTCTCAGACATACTTTTTTTTAATTTTGAAACATGCCCTCACTAAGTAGCTGAGGCTGGCCATGAAGCTGCAATCCTCCTGCCTCAGCGTCCCAAAAACCGGGATTACAAGCGTGCACCACTTTACCCAGCTTCTTTTGGGTTTTGAAAGCTTCTGTCCCACTGGTCTATTTCATCTAAGTTATCAGTCTTGTGGGCATAGAGTTATTCATAAAATTATTTTAGTCCTCTATTTTATATAATATCAGAAATGATCCTTTTTTTTTTTTTTTTTTTGGTGGTACTGGGGTTCCTGGAAGCCCTTCTACCTCCAGGCTACACTCCCAGACCTATTTTTACATTTTTATTTGGAAACAGGGTCTCCTAAGCCAGCGCGTGCGGCTGGCTTCGAACCTGCGCGTTCCTCCTGTCTCTGCCTCCCAAGCGCAGGGATTACAAGCGTGCGCCATCAACACCCGGCAATCTTTCCCTCTTTAAAACCAATTTTTTGTGGGGAGGGAAGAATGTTTTTGGTTTTTTGTTTTGTTTTGTTTTGTTTTTTGCAGGGGGCGAGATTGGTACTAGAGAATGAACCCATAGGCGTTGTACCTCCAACCGACATGCCCAGCCCCATTTTATTTCTTATTTGGAAACAGGGTCTCGCTAGGTTGCTGAGAGCCTCGCTAAATTGCCAAGGCTGGCTTTGAACTTAACATCCTCCTGTCCCAGCCTCCCAAGTCCTGGGATTACAAGCGTGCACCATCACACCTGACTCTTGTTCTGTTTTGGAGTTGGGGACTCACTAGTTCCAAGGTGTCAAACTCCTGGACACAAGCTTTCCTACCACTTTAACCTACCTGGTGCTGAGACTCCAGGTGTTCACTGACACGATGACTTTTTTTTTCCAGGGCTGGGGATCAAACTCAGGGCTTCACACATGCTACCACTGAGCTACGTCCCCAGCATGAATTAGGACTTCCTTAATTGAAGGAGGTAAAACCCACCAAAGTTTGCCCCACACCCTAAGATTGGTCATGCAGGAGGTTTGGTTACTGGGGATGGCACCCAGGGGCATTCTACCCCTGAGCTACGCTCCCAGCCGATTTTATTTTTTATTTTGAAACAGAGTCTCACTAAGTTGCAGAGGGCATAAGTTTCTGGTACTGCCCTCAAACCTGCGATCCTCCAGTCTCCGTCTCCCAGGTACTGAGATTTCAGTCATGCACCGCCATGCTGGGCTTGATTTTTGTTTTAATATCCTTTCATTGGTGCACTGTGACCATAGATCATATTGAGGTTTAGTGTGATAGGAACACACATGCCCACAGCACCGTTGCATTTCCCTCCAGAGCCCACCCTGCTGTCTCCCCTTTCCTGTTCATAATACTGAAATGGGTACTGATAGCCTCATGAATATACATAGGATTTCTTGAAACGGATTCCTTCATTGGGTCTCCTCCCTTCTTATTCTACCTCCCTCTCACTATTTTACTGGTGTATCCACATTATATGAAGTCCCTTGTGCTTCCAATTTGTTTGTTTGTTTGTTTGTTTGTTTGTTATGGGAAATTATCAGTGCCCATCTCAATATTATGTATGGGGAAGAATGGGGAGTGGGGTGGATTGGGGGCAAGCTCACCAAATGCTTTTTTTTTTTTTTTTTTGTGGTACTGGGGTTCCTGGAAGCCCTTCTACCTCCAGGCTACACTCCCAGACCTATTTTTACATTTTTATTTGGAAACAGGGTCTCCTAAGCCAGAGCGCGCGGCTGGCTTCGAACCTGCGCGATCCTCCTGTCTCCACCTCCCAAGCGCGGGGATTACAAGCGTGCGCCACCACGCCCTGCTATTTTATTTCTCACTAAAGTTGCTGAGGCTAATGGCAAACCTGCGATCCTCCTGTCCTGGGCATAGGGATTTAAAACTACGACCTCCTAGAGTTGGGCACGGTGGCTCATCCTTGTAATCCCAGTACTTGGGAAGCTGAGACAGGAGGATCACAGGTTTGAAGATAGCCTCAACAATTTAGTGAGACCATGTTTAAATTTTTTTTTTTTTTTTTTGGTGGTCCTGGGGTTTCTGGAAGCCCTTCTACCTCCGGGCTACACTCCCAGACCTATTTTTACATTTTCATTTGGAAACAGGGTCTCCTAAGCCAGCGCGCGCGGCTGGCTTCGAACCTGCGCGATCCTCCTGTCTCCACCTCCCAAGCACGGGGATTACAAGCGTGCGCCACCACGCCCGGCTTCACCAAATGCTGTGTGCATGTATATCACTACCACCCTGAACCTCATTATGATGTGTGATTACAATATACCAATTAAAGGAAATATTTTTTAAAAAACAACTTTCAGGAGAGTAGGTGATTGAAGCCAGCAGCGTAGCTTTTGATAATTTCCATGGTGTAAATACTCCAGTGATGGTCAGTTTCAAGCTACCAAGGGCGTAACAAGTTTACAGACTTCCTGAATACTTAACAGCCGCTGCTCATTGTTATGATCTGGAGAAATCTGAGAGGAGGGAGTATGTTGTTTTCTTTCTTAGTATTTTTTTCATTTGTTATTTCTTGAAACATGATTCATAGATTTTTCATTCTAACACTGTTAAGGACTAGAATGTGTCTCCTGAAAATATGTGTGTGTGTACATGTGTGTGTGTTGGTTACAGGAGATTGAACCCAGGGGCGTGCTACCTCTGACCTACACCCCAAGCCCTTTTTATGCTTTGTTTAGAGTCTTGCTTAGGTACTGAATCTTACTCCATTACTGAGGCTGGTCTCGATCCTGCAATCCTCCTAGCTCAGCCTCCCAAGCACTAGGATTACAGTCATGGGCCACCATACCTGGCTCTGAAATTCCTATCTTGAGGCCTTAACTCCCAATACTGTGTAAGTTTACTCCGAGATGGGGCCTTCAAAGACATAATTAGATTGCAAGGAGGTCATTCATCCATTATTACTGGCATCCTTACAAGAAAAAACAATTAGGACACAGACAGTTACGGGAGGAAGATCCCATGAAGACATACTGAGAAGACAGCCATGTTCAAGCCAAGAAGAGACCTCAGAAGAAACCAGCCCCGCTGCCATCTAGACCCTGGATTCAGCCTCCAGAATGGTGAGAAAAGAAATCCCTGTGCTTTGGACTTCCCAGCAGGCAGACTTTGTCATGGCAGCTCACACAAACCAGCACACTAACACAAACACCAACCAGAAGGGCGTCCTCGCAGACTTCAAAACAAGCGCTCCCAAATACATCCAATCTACTAAATTTCGGCACAACCCGTTTAGGCTTAAACTATTGCTCTGTCTACGACAGAAACCACGCTTGAGGCCGTCTTCCCAGGCACGCAGCCGTAATGAATAGGGACGGTTAGACAGAAATGTGTCTGCTCCCTCAGCTGAAACCGCCGGCTGCTTCTTGGGGCCTATGAATTTTCATAACCCCCAAATCACGCCAATGTTAAAAGCCAAATCCATGAGAACAGCCGTGGGGCTGTGCATGGGATTTATGCCATCTCTTTGTGTCCAAAGTCCCAGGGACCAGCCTGCATGCCCTAAATAAAAAAAGGAAATTGCATATAAAAGGCTGGGCGATGAGAATCTGGAAATTTGTAGGGAAGAATTTGATTTGTTTTGCTTTGTCTTTTGATGTTTTGTTTTGTTTTTGTTGTTTGTTTGTTTGGTTTTTGGTTTGTGGTGCTGGAGAATGAACTGAGGGGCATTCTGCCTCTGGACTATACCCCTAGCCCTGTCTTATTTTTTATTTAGAAACAAGGTCTCACTAAATTGCAGAGGGCCTCACTAAGTGGCTGAGGCTGGCTGCGAACCTGCGATCCTCCCGTCTCAGTCTCCCAAATACAGGGATTACAGACATATGCCACCATGTCTGGATTCCATCAACTTTTGGGGAAGGGGGGACTTTTTTTTGTGGTACTGGGGTTCCTGGAAGCCCTTCTACCTCCGGGCTACACTCCCAGAACTATTTTATATTTTTTAAATTTGGAAACAGGGTCTCTTAAGCTAGCAAGGCTGGCTCCGAACCAGCACGGTCCTCCTGTCTCTGCCTCCCAAGCGCAGGGATCACAAGTGTGCGCCACCACGCCCGGCGGGGAAGGGGGGATTTCTGGGGAATGAACCCAAGGGCATTCTACCTCTGAGCTACACCCCAGCCTGATTTTTTAATTTTTATTTTTCAACAGGGTTTCACTAGGTTGAGAAGAGTCTCGCTACTTGCTGAGGCTGTCCTCAAACCTCTGATCCTCCTGTCTGAGCCTCCTAAATTCTGGGATTGCAAGCATGCACCACCACACTTAGGTAACAGAGAAGGATTTGGACAGAGCATCTGTTAGTAATCCAGCCTACAGCCAGGAAGCCTCCCCATCCTCTAGCTCAACTCCCAGCAAGAGGAAGGAGCCGAGCAGCACCTTCACCTTGTAAGTGGTGCCAGTTTTCTTGGGTAAAATGAGAGAATCAATCCATTCACCAATCTTTTTATTTTTATTTTTTTCACTACTAGAAATTGAGCCCAGGGACATTCTACCTCTGAGCTACAACAACCCCAGCCCGATTTTTTATTCTTTATTTTGAAACAGGGTCTCACTGAATTGCAAAGGACCTCCCTCACTAAGCAGCTGAGGCTGTCCGTGAACCACGATCCTCCCGTCTCAGCCTCCCAAATGCTGGGATTACAAGCGTGCGCCACCACGCCCAGTTTATTTCTCAATTGCTTTATAGTCTAAGGTGCTCATTTGGTTTTACTAAAGAATGAGAACTTTTGCTCTTTGATAATGTCCATTCACCAATCTCTCTTTTAAAAAGGGAAAAGAAATGCTACCTGATTTAAAAATACATCTGAGTGGACAGAGAAGCTTCTCAGTCTTCTGATGTGGCCAGAGATCAGACCAAAGGCAGAGTGCACCAAAGGCAGCCATCCCGCCAAAATAGAAGTCACGCGATTGAGTTGCTATAGTGAAACTGCAGGAATAAGAGTCTCTGTGGATTCAATAGCCCCTCTCAAAAGCCAGGGAAAAAAATAACCCAAAAAATGTCAGAATCAACTTTTTCAGAACTCTGGAAATTAGGCGACGACTTGTAACAAACTCAAGAAGCATTTATTCCCAAAAAAAAAAAAAAAAAATTATCATAAAAACAAAAAGCCTTGTGGGGCTTTAACTTACCACCATCCTGCACCCTTTTCATGGAAACAACACCTTGCGTCCTGGTGGCAAAGAGAACAAAGGACACAATTAAAAAGAGACCCCAGGATGCAGGTGTGGTGGCACATATTTATAATCCCAGTATTTGGGAGGCTGAGATGAAAGTATCGCAGGTTCAAGACCAGCCTCAGCAACTTAGTGAGATCCTGTTTCAAAACAAAAAAATAAAATAGGACTCAGGGTGTAGCTCAGAGGTAGAACACCCCTGGGTTCAATCCCCAGTACCACCAAAAAAAAAAAAAAAAAAATGAAAGAGAAAGAAGGCACCACAAGCCGAGTGTGGTGTTGCATGACTGTAATCCCAGTACTTGGGAGGCTAAGGCAGGAGGAGGGCAGGCTCGAGGCTGGCTTCAGCAATTTAGTGAGGCCCTGTTTCAAAATAAATTTTAAAAAGGGCTTGGAATAGAGTTGAGAGGTAGAATGTCCCTGAGTTCAATCCCGAGCACCAAAATAAAAGGAAATATCAAGTGCTGACAAGGATATAAGGAAATTAAAACCCTCATACACTATTGGTGAAAATGTAAAATTATCCAGCTCCTGTGAGAAACCATCCAGCTACTCTTCAAAAAGTTAATCACAGAGCCGGGCGTGGTGGCTCACACTTGGGATCCCAGTAATTGGGAGGCTGAGACAGGAGGATCGCAGGTTCATGGACAGCCTCAGCTACTTAGTGAGGCCTTCTGCAACTTAGAGAAACCCTGTTTCAAAATAAAGAATAAAAAATAGGGCTGGGAGTATAGATCAGAGTTAGATGCCCCTGTGTTCAATCCTTAGGACTGAAAAATAAAGTTAACCATAGAGTTAACCGTGGTCCAGCAATTCAACTCCTAGTTGAATATACTCAAGAAAAATGAAGATCCAGGTGTGGTGGCACACACCCGTAATCACAGTACTTGAGAGGCTGAGACAGGAGGATCACGGGCTCAAGTCCAGCCTCGACAATTTAGCAAGACTCTGTTTCAAAATAAAAAAATAACGTGGTGGCGCACGCTTGCAATCCCAGCATTCGGGAGGCTGAGACGGGAGGATCGAGATTCGCGGCCAGGCTCAGCTCCTTAGTGAGGCCCTCTGCAACTCAGTGAGACCCGGTTTCAAAATAAAGAATAAAAAATAGGGCTGGAGGTGTAGCTCTGAGGTAGAATGCCCCTGGGTTCCATCCCCAGTAGTGCAAAAATAAATAAATAAATAAATAAATAAATAAATAAATAAATAAATAAATAAATTAGACTGAGATGTATCTCAGAGGTAGAATGCCCCTCGATTATTCAATCATCAGTACAAAGAGAAAGCAAGAGAGAGAGAGAGGAAGAAAAACACATAGTCAAACCAAAACTCATACATAAATGTTTATATCAGAATTATTCATAATAGCCAAAAAATGCAAACAAATCAAATGTCCATCAAATAAGGAATAAACAAACTGAGACACATCCATATAGTGGAATATTATTTGGGCATAAAAAGAAATGAAATAGTGGTACATTCTACAACAGAGATGAACCTTAAAAGATACAAAAAGGCTATTATTATTATTATTATTATTATTATTATTATTATTATTTTGGTACTGGGGATTGAACCCAGAGGCATTCTACCTCCAAACTTCCAAGCTACACCCCCTATTTTTTATTCTTTATTTTGAAACAGGGCCTCACCAAGTTGCGGAGACCCTCACTAAGTAGCTGAAGCTGCCCTTGAACCTGCGATCTTCCTGCCTCAGCCTCCCAAGTACTGGGATTACAAGCGTGTGCCACCACGCCCAGCTAAAAGGCTCTTATGACTCGTTTATATAGAAATGACCAGAAGAGACAAATTTACAGAAATGGCAGGTACAAGGGTAGTGTCCCCATCCTTGGCACTGAGGACTGAACCCAAGGCTTTCTACCCCTGAACTACACCTCTAGCCTTTTGTTGTGTTTGAAACAGGGTCGTGCCCGGATACTGAACATCTCTCTACTTGCTGAGACCTCTTGAACCTGAGATCCTCCTGTCTCAGGTTCACAGCCAGCCTCAGCTGCCTAATGAGGCCCTCTACAACTTAGTGAGACCCTATTTCAAAATAAAGAATAAAACATAGGGCTGGGGGAGCAGCTCAGAGGTAAGAATGCCCCTGGGTTCCATCCCCAGTACCACACAGAAAAAATATCTGGAGTTAATTTTTGTGTGTGTGCTAAGGATGAAACCCAGGGGCATTCTACCTCCAAGATAAACTCCCAGCCCTATATTTTATTCTTTATTTTGAAGCAGGGTCTGAGTTGCAAAGGGCCTCACTAAGTAGCTGAGGCTGTCCACCAACTGCGATCCTGTCTCAGCCTCCCAAATGCTGGGATTACAAGTCTGTGCCACCTCGCCCAGCTGGAGTTAAATAATCTTGACGTCTGTATAATACTGTGAAAACACTCAAAAAACTTAAACTGTTTTTTGTTATTGGGGTGTGTGTGTGTGTGTGTGTGTAATACTTGGAATTGAACTCAGGGGCATTCCACCTCTGAGCCACATCCCCAGCCCTTTTTATTATTTGGAAACAGGGTCTCACCAAGTTGCTGACAGCCTCATTAGATGGCACAAGCTGACTTTGAACCTGCAATCCTCCTGTCTCAGCCTCCCAAGTACTGGGATTACAAGCATGTGCCACCACACCCGACTTAAAAAAAAAAAACTAAATTATATGCAGTAAGATGGTGATTTTTATGGCATGTGATTTATATCTCAATTTTTTTTTAAAGACGTGCAGTTGAACCAAATAGTACTGCTGACTCCTAATGCCTGGCCTTAAACACAGTCCAGACCAGCCACATCAATAAAAATAAAGAAAAACACCAACACCAGGGGCCTCGGATTTTGACATATATCCTCGATCTTTCAAAAGCCCAATCATGCTGCCAATAACGCGTTTTCATTTTAAGCTCCCTAATAAGCTGGCCCATTGTGGTCGTCGTTCCTTGTCTAACGTGTGACTTGATTTCCACAACAGAGCGAATTTTGAGAGATCACAGTGATTTCAATCCGTGAGGATCCTTCAACTGTAGGAGTGAATTAGAAAGATATTTTTATATTGCCTATTTGAGATAACAGGTCTTAGCACCATGCTGCGGGCAAAATACATCAAAAGCGCAGACGGAAGGTTAAGTTTCCTTTTAGATCTCAATTTTTATAACATAACACACAAAAAAAAAAAAAAATCCTGGCCTAAAAGCAGTCGAATTATTCAACTGCGAGACATTCTATATTCACCACCTTCCGCCCAAGGGAAAGAACAAAGTCAGCGCCGGAGACACCTCAAAGGTGAAGGTTTGTTCATCTTCTCGGGGTGCCCTCCTGAGTCTTCAGCCCCCGAGCACCACACCAGGACCCTCCGAGAGGAGATGCCAGTCAAAGCTTTCAAGAAAGCTCCTTATTCCGTCATGTTTGCAGAGGAGAATTCTCACGTGAAAAGAAGCAATACAGATCCAAGCGACGAGGGGTAAGTACCATGTCAAACAATTATTACCGTCTCATCCTATCCGAATCAGTCAATTAAATGCGACCCCCTCTCTAAATTAGTTTTAGATAGCTTTTAATCCCAGTTTGATTTTTTTTAATTTACCTTGTGTGCATACTTGTTTCTATGCAAAAAGAAAAAAAGTTTCTTGGTGTGATTATGCATCTTTGAGGAGGGATGCTGAGCTCTTTACCGCTAATGCTATCTAGTGAACACTGGTGTTTATGTTCACTTTAAACTGACTCCTTGGGGCTCTTTTCCCAAAGATGTTTATTTACTGAACTACCCAGAGATCCTCATTATAAGATGATTTCAAACAGAAGTGAATCCAGAAACATATTATCCAGGAGCAAGGTGGATGACAAGTTTGTATTTGATCCGGTCTCTCGTGGTTTCAGCCTGTGTGGTGCAGGGTCTGGTCCTGTCTGGCCTTGGCAGAGCCCACTGGGGCGGTACTGCTGCTTAGTAAAAGATTAAGCCGGACATGGTGGCACGTGCCCATAATCCCAGTATTTGGGAGGCTGAAACAGGAGGATGCCAGGTTCAAGAACAGCCAGAGCAAGTAGGGAGACTCTCATCAATCTAACAAGACCCTGTTTCCAAATAAAATGTTAAAAGGGCTGGGGGTGTAGCTCAGAGGTAGAATGCCCCGGGTTTCAATACCCAGTTCCACTAAATAAATAAATAAATAAATAAATAAATAAATAAATAAATACTGCTTTTTTTCTTACTGTACCAGAGATACATCCCCAGCCTTTTTTTTTTTTTTTTTTTTTTTTGTGGTACTGGGGGTGGAGCCCAGAGGCTTCCTACCTCCAAGCTATACTCCCAGCCCTATATTTTTTATATTTTATTTGGAAACAGGGTCTCACTAAGTTGCTGAGGCTGGCTTTGAACCTGTGCGATCCTCCTGTCTCAGCCTCCCAAGCGCGGGGATTACAAGCGTGCGCCACCACGCCCAGCTATCCCCAGCCCTTTTTATTTTTATTTTGAGACAAGGTCTCACTAAGTTGCACAGGCTGATTTTTTTTTTTTTTTTGCAGCACTGGGGATGGAACCCAGGGGCATTCTACGTCCATACTACACCCCCAGCCCTACTTTTTATTCTTTATTTTGAAACAGGGTCTCACTGAGTTGCAAAGGACCTCACTAAGTAGTAGCTGAGGCTGTCTTTGAACCACGATCTTCCTGTCTCAGCCTCCCAAATGCTGGGATTACAAGTGTGCACCACCACGCCTGGCCGCCCAGGCTGGTCTTGAACTTGCAAATCTCCTACCTTACCCTTTTGAGAAGCTGGGATCTTCTTGGTACTAGGGACTGGACTCGGGGGCATTCTACCACCCAGCTACACACCCAGCCTTTTTTTTTTTTTAAACAGGATCTTGCTTAGTTGATGAAGAGCCTCACTAAGGTGCTGAGGCTGACCTCGAACCTGTGATCCTCCCGTCTCAGCCTTCTGAGTACTGAGACGAGAGGTGTGAGCCACCACACTCAACAACAAAGGCTCCTTATATTGATGAAGGTGACAAGAAATGCGACATCCAGCTTGATCGTGCACATTCGCCGTTCACACCGCCGAGGACTTCCTGTTGATCGTTCAGTTTGTGCTGGGTCCTGTGTGGGCACCGAAGACACCGTGACAAGAGGCACCGCGAGGCCCCTGATCTAATGCAGTTTTACATATAGACACCGTATACGTAAATCAGACCGCTGCAGATAGCGCTAAGTGCTGTGGAGAAAACACAGCTGAATAATGAGACAGGACGCAAAAGGGCAGAACTATCTGTTTTCAAAGGTTCGCTAAAGTACAAAGAGAATGGCTGGCCCACCGGGCAGCCCCGCGCCTCCCAAGACCAGCGGGGCTCCCGCACCACAGCCCCAGGAGAACGTGGAATTTTCTTCAACCTGTGGTTAAAGGACACATTAAAAAAAAAAAAAAAAAAAAAAAAAAAAAGGAACCAGTGTGCCAATAAGAGCATTCAACTTTTATCAGTGGGTCTGCTGTTAAAAGTCTCCCCTTGCCAGGCGTGGTGGCGCACACTTGTAATCCCCGCGCTTGGGAGGCAGAGACAGGAGGATCGTGCAGGTTCGAAGCCAGCCGCGTGCGCTGGCTTACGAGACCCTGTTTCCAAGTAAAAATGTAAAAATAAGTCTGGGAGTGTAGCCCGGAAGTAGAAGGGATTCCAGGAACCCCAGTACCACCAAAAAAAAAAAAAAAAAAAGTCTCCCCTTAGCGCTTGGGAGGCTGAGACAGGAGGATCACTCGGGTTCGAAGCCAGCTTCAGCTACTTAGTGAGGCTCTCAGCAACTGTTTCCAAAATAAACAGACCCTGTTTCCAAATAAAATATAAAAATAGGTCTGGGAGTATAGTCCGGAGGTAGCAAAGCCCCTGGGTTCCACCCCAGTACCACACAGACACACACACACAAAAAAAAAAAAAGAGGGAAGATGGCAGTGGCCACGATACCAGTGGCGACCACAGCTACAGCAACAATAGCTGGCAGCAGCCAAATAGGACAGGTATTCCTTTGAGAAACCCTGGACATCATATTTTGGTTTAATATATAATTGGGACAATATTTAGAGACATTTATAAGCATGACTTCCTACCTAAAATATGAGACAAGAGACAGAGCAAGATGGCAGAGACGGCGGTAGCGGCCAGTATTCAGAAGAGCTAGATAAATCCAATCCAACCCGCCTTGAACTATTGGAGAAATCTCCCCAAAAAAAGACTGCTCCTGCCCCACATGCTCAGGAATTCTGGACAACATACTATGTAAGAAAAGTGCTCGGGAGGAGGGCCAAGATAGCGGCGGCGGTGGCCAGTATTGGGGAGAGGCAGGTAGATTCATTCTAATTCACCCTGAACTTTTGAGGAAATCTCCCCAAAAGTAGACTGCACCTGCCCCACATGCTCAGGAACCCTGGACAACATACTATGTAAGAAAAATGTTCGAGGCACTTCAGATGGAGCCCCGCATGGTCAGGTCGGCCGGCACCTCATGTCCCGGGAGCCAAGGGTGCTCCTGGCTGCTGCACTGGGCCTGGGGGCGCTCGAAGCAGCAGAACCCGCTCTCCGTGGTGAAACTGTGGGCCTCCGCTCTTGGCGGGTGATATGTCACCATGCAAAGACACACTTTGGAATTAATCACAAAGACAGAATTCAAAAACTATAGCCGGGCGTGGTGATGCACGCTTATAATCCCAGCATTCAGGAGGCTAAAACAGGAGGATTGCAGTTTGCAGACAGCCTCAGCTACTTAGTGAGGTCCTTTGCAACTCAGTGAGAGCCTGTTTCAAAATAAAGAATAAAAAATAAATAAATAAATAGGGCTAGCCGGGCATGGTGGCGCATGTTTGTAATCCCAACATTTGGGAGGCTAAGACCAGAGGATCGCGGTTCGCAGACAGCCTCAGCTACTTAATGAGGCCCTCTGCAACTTAGTAAGACCCGGTTTCAAAATAATTAAAAATAAGGCAGGGGATGTAGCTTGGAGGTAGAATGCCCCTGGGTTCCATCCCCAGACCTTCAAAAAAAAAAAAAAATAGGCCTGAGGTGTAGTTCAGAGGTAGAAAACTATGAACCCTTAGCCAGACATGATAGCGCATTCCTGTGATCCCAGTATTTGGGAGGCTGAGACAAGGATCGCAGGTTCAAGGCCAGTCTCAGCAACTTAGCAAGACCTTCAGCAATTTAGTGAGACCCTGTTTCAAAATAAAAAGAAGCCAGATATGGTGACACACTCTTGCAATCCCAGAATTTGGGAGACCGAGACAGGGAGATCACAGGCAATCTCAGCTACTTAGGCCCTTTGCAACTCAGTGAGACCCTGTTTCAAAATAAAGAATTTTAAAAAAAGGGATTGGGGTGTAGTTCGGAGGTAGAATGCCCCTGGGTTCCATCCCCAGTACCACAATAAATAAAATAAAAATAAATAAATGTTATCCAAGTGTGATGACACATGACTATACCTCCAGTACTTGGGAGGCTGAGACAGGAGGATCACTGGTTCACAGACATCCTCATCAAATTAGCAAGGACCACCAGGCACGGTGGCGCACGCTTGTAATCCCCGCTCTTGGGAGGCGGAGACAGGAGGATCGTGCTGGTTCCAAGCCAGCCACGCTGGCTTAAGAGACCGTTTCCAAAAAAATATATAAAATAGGTCTGGGAATGTAGCCCAGAGGTCCGGAGATAGAAGGGTTCCAGGAACCCCAGTACCACCAAAAAAAAAAAAAAAAAAATTAGCAAGGACTTCTACAATTTAGGAAGACTATTTCAAAATAAAATAAGGCTGGGGGTGTAGCTTGGAGGTAGAATGCCCCTGGATTAAGTCTCCAACGCCCACCCCCCCCCAAAAAAATGACTGAAAGAGCTGCCTGGACTGCTGATACTACCGTGACACTCAGAAGGAGACAAGGGAGGCAATTTTCCAATCAAGAAATTAGCAAGGTGAAAGTGCACTTGCGGGGAAGGGGAACCGAGCTGCAATGGCTCCAGGTACCAATTATTTCTAAGCATCTCTCTGAAGACGGCTATTTTAACACTTCACGTGATTCTAATTAAAGGACGAGCTTTCTCTGAATTCATGAAATATCTCTTTTGTAGTCAATGTGATTCAATAAGCAATAATTTACAAATTCCTGAAAGAAAAAAAAAGTGGAAAATAGAGGCAAAAGGTGAAGGAGTGCTCCTTCCACTGGGAAACAGCATCGTGAACACGTCTGAAAGGCTGATGGGAGCCGGGGGCATGGCGCCGCAGGCTGGAATCCCAGTACTTGGGAGGCGAAGGATCGCAGGTTCGTGGCCAGCCTCAGCTACTTAGTAAGACTCTATTTCCAAATGAAAAAATTAAAGAGAGGTGAGTATGTAGCTCAGAGGCAAAATGTCTCTGCCTTCAATCCCCAACACCACAAAAAAAAAAAGATTCAATAGTAAGAAAACACTCCCAATACCTTCAATTCACAAGTACCGAGGGCAACAACACCGAGGCTGGCTGAAGAGATGGGGACTTCCAGCGGGCCTGGTGATGCACGCTTGTAATCCTGGTACTTGGGAGGCTGAGACAGGAGAATCACAGGTTCAAAGCCAGCCATGGCAATCTGGCGCGCCTCTCAGCCACCTAGTGAAACACCATTTCCAAATAAGAAATAGAATAGAAGCTGGATGTGGTGGCACAGGCTTGTAAGCCCAGCATTCAGGAGGCCGAGACAGGAGGATCACGGTTCGCGTCCAGCCTCAGCTACTTAGGCCCTTTGCAACTCAGTGAGACCCTGTTTCAAAATAAAGACTAAAAAATAGGGGGCATAGCTTGTAGAATGCCCCTGGGTTCCATCCCCAGTACCACAAAAAAGAAAAGAAAGACAAAGAAAGAAAGAAGGAATACAGTGTGCCAATAAAAAATTATAAAAAAGAAAGAAGGAAGGAAGGAAGGAAGGAAGGAAGGATCGAATCGAATCAGGCTAGGGGCGTAACATGGAGGTAGATGCCTCTGGATTCCATCTCTAGTGCCAAAAAAAAAGGAACTTCCATCCCCAGCCGTACGTCCCTTTGGACGCACACGGGCAGCTTCCCCCGTCAATGCCTCCCTCTTCCCTCTTCACGTACCTGTCTTCATCCTCCGCTGCCCCTTATCACTAACGTGTGTCTAGAAAACACGGCCGACTCTGGAGCCCCGCCATTCCTCCTTTCCTCCCCTTCACTGGGAGTCCTTAAGGGGTTGGTCCTGCTCGCAATTGGGGCCAGCTCTTCCTGAACTAAAAAATCCTTCAGCTAGTAGGCCCAGCCTAAGCCAGTTGTGAGCTAATGAGCAGGAGACCTGGCTGGCTCAGGAGTGGGATGAGGAAGAGGCACCAGCTCAAGTCACTCAAAATCCCCTTAATATCCTGCTTAATAGAAGACAGCTAGAGAGCCGGGCGTGGCGGCGCACGCTTGTGATCGCAGCATCTGCGAGGCTGAGACAGGAGGATCGCGATTCGCAGACAGCCTCAGCTACTTAGTGAGGCCCCTGTAACTTAGTGAGACCTTGTTTCAAAATAAAAATTTTAAAAAAATAGGGCTGGGGGTGTAGGTCAAGGTAGAATACCCCTGGGTTCCATCCCAAGTACTGCAAAAAGGAGGAGGAGGAGGAGGAGGAGGAGGAGGAGGAGGAGGAGGGGGAGGAGGAGGAGGAGGAGGAGACAACTGAAATCTCTATTGGCTTCTGCATTCAGTGGGTTGCTGAATCGTATACAGTGTGGTTTCTGGAAAATTCCATGGTATGCTATGTAGAATGAAAATCAAAAAGGCAACTGCCGGGCGCAGTGGCACACACCTATAATTCCAGTACTTGGGAGGCTGAGACAGGAGGATTGCAGGTCTGATGCCAGCCTCCACAACTTAGCAAGACCCTGTTTCAAAATAAAATTTTCAAAAGAAGCCAGGTGTGGTGGTCCGTGCCTGTAATCCCAGCCCTTGGGAGGCTGAGACAAGAGGATCACAGGTTCATGCCAGCTTCAGCAACTTATCAGGGCCCTCTACAATTTAGTGAGGCCTTGTTTCAAAATTTGAAAATAAAATACAGCTGGGGGCCTAGCTCAGAAGTAGATGCCCCTGGGTTCAATCCTCAATACCACAAAAAAAAGTAAAAGAGCTTTAAATAAGAATACTGTAGTGCTCCATCCATGTCCATGTTTATAGCAACGCAATTCACAATAGCCAAGCAATGGAACCAACCTAGGTCTCCACCAACAGATGAATGGATTACAAAATTATGGGACATGTACACAATAGATTTTTTTTTTTTTTTTTGCAGTACTGGGGATGAAACCCAGGGGCATTCTACCTCCAAAGTATACCTCCAGCCCTATTTTTTATTCTTTATTTGGAAACAGGGTCTCACTGAGTTGCAGAGGGCCTCACTAAGTACCTGAGGCTGGCTGCGAATCGTGATCCTCCTGTCTCAGCCTCCCGAATGCTGGGATCACAAGTGTGCACCACCACGCCCGGCCCAACACAATGAAATTCTACTCAGCAATAAAGAAAAACAAATTTACATCATTTGCAGAAAAAAAAAAAAAAAAAGCATGGGCCTGGAGAACATTATGTTAAGTGAGATTAGCCAGTCACCGAAAGTGAAGGGTCATATGCTTTCCCTCATAGGTGGAAGCTGGGGAGTAACTGGAAATAAGAAGAACCTTAGTGGAGGAGTAACCCCGCCAAGCAGTGGAGGGGGCGAGGGGAGCGGGCGAGGGAGAATTAACAGACGAAACTCTTCCACCGATGTTATGTGAAGTTATCCATCTCAGTATCATGTACGGCAAAGGGGAGGGAGTGAGCCAGAAGGAAGTTCACCAGGTGCTGTGTGTGTCCTTATCGCCCAGAACTACATTATGAGACTACAATGCACGAATAAAAAATATATTTACAAAAGATCTGGGGCCGGGCGTGGTGGCGCACGCTTGTAATCCCCGCGTTTGGGAGGCGGAGACAGGAGGATCGCACAGGTTCAAAGCCAGCCTCAGCTACTTTGAAAGGCTCCATTTTAAAAGAAAAATTATAAGCCCCTAGCAGCCAGCTAATAGTTAAAAGAAAAATATTTTTTACTGCAGTTTAAGAAATATAGGCTAAAGAATGAGTAATATGCAATAAGCCCACCCTGTTCCAGGAACGTACCTAGCATCTTATCTATACTGACCGTGTCAGCGCATCCTGTGCTGGGAGCTTGCTGACTACATCTGGTATCTTATCTAACACTTGACTACAGAATGTACTTTTCAAATGATTCTGTAATGTTCTGTAAACGCATGTAATCAGGCCCAAACCCCCCCTAACTAGTGGTCTTTTCCCTATAAATACCCTCAGTTTCAGTTGCTCGGGGCCGAACTCCTCTGCTCTTAAGTGAGATACGAGTCGGCCCCAGTGCACTGGCTCCTTAATAAACCTTTTGTTCATTGCATCAAGGACGTGTCTCTCGTGTGTACTTGACGTCGCTTATCCCGAGGCTGATTGAGGGTCTCCCTGCGGCGGGGGTCTTTCAACTTAGTGAGACCCTGTTTCCAAATAAATTATTTTTTTAAAAAAAATAGAGCTGGGGGTGTAGCCCGGAGGTAGAAAGCCCCTGGATTCCATCCCCAGTAATGCAAAAATAAATAAATAAATAATAAAAAAATTTAAAAAGAGCTGGGGTGTAGCTCAGACTTATAATGCCTCTCGATTCAATCTCTAGTACCAAAAAAAGAAAGAAAATAGAAAGAAGAAAGAAAGAAGGAAAGAAAAAAAGAAAGAAATGGTCTGAAGTCTTAATTAGTCTCTGCTCTGATTCTTTATCAACAGATAAGAATGCGCACTGGGTCTCCTGTGTCCATCCCCGCCCACACCATGTAGTCTCTCTCCTACAGGCAGTTATCCAAGCCAGCTCTCCGAAGGAGGTACGCCTACACCCTGTGCCCAGGATGGTCTGCAGGTGAGTAAAATAGTACAGCTCTGATTGTTTTTGTTTGTTTTGTTTTTTGTTTTGAGGTACTGGGGATGGAACCCAGGGGCATTTTACCTCTGAGCTACACCCCTGGTCCTATTTTTTTCTTTTTTTTTGAAACAAGGTCTCACTGAGTTGCAAAGGGCCTCGCTAAGTAGCTGAGGCTGTCCACAAACCGCGATCCTCCTGTCTCAGCTTCCCGAATGCTGGGATTACAAGGGTGCGTCACCACGCCCGAACAAGAATTTTTAATATTAATAAGAAAGCAAATAGGCCTCCAGTATTTTCTGCAGTGATCGACACCGACAGTCTCAGTTTATATGTGGGATGATTCGTGCAATCCCGGCAGGTGCCAGGCCTTTAGAGGGCATAGTGGAAGCTCACAGAGATGTCCGCATTTCTTTTTTTTTTGGGGGGGGGGGGAGGGTCTGGGGATGGAACCCAGGGGCATTTGACTGCCGAGCTACACCCCCTGCCCTATTTTTTATTCTTTATTTTGAAACCGGGTCTCACTGAGTTGCAGAGGGCCTCACTAAGTAGCTGAGGCTGTCCGCGAACCGCGATCCTCCAGGTCTCAGCCTCCCGAATGCTGGGATTACAAGCGTGCGCCACCACGCCCGGCTCGCATTTCTTGACGTGAACAAGAGACCAGCAAAATTAACTTGTCTTCTACTTCACCATAAGCTCTTAAATTAGCCCCAGGAGGACATAAAACAGTCATCTAACCCGACCAGGTATT
The DNA here is from genome assembly GCF_963383645.1 of Muscardinus avellanarius. Taxonomy (NCBI): domain Eukaryota; kingdom Metazoa; phylum Chordata; class Mammalia; order Rodentia; family Gliridae; genus Muscardinus; species Muscardinus avellanarius. Next base: position 11,531,838 of record NC_137796.1, read on the forward strand.
CAGTCCTCAAAATGACTCAGGATTAAAGACCGTTTAAAAAATGAAAAAGAAAATAGGGCTGGGGAGGTGTAGCTCAGAGGTAGAATGCCCCTGCGTTCAATCCCCGGTACCACAAAAAATAAAATAAAAAAAATAAGAAGGAAAAAAAAAAGACTCAAGATTGTCGGCACTATTTCATGATTACCACAAGCTCCGCGGCTTCGTGTACATGTGGAAACGTACAGCGTATATTTGCGGAATTGCACGACGCGGAATTTATACACAACTAGATGTGAATACATTGGATGTGCACTCAGTGTTTTACTTAAAAAGGATATTCAATCAAACTGATTTGGAGTTTCCAGTCAAACAAAACCATTTTAACAATATCAATGACTTCATAGAAAACTCCCAGTTAGTCTCAACTGGCTACAAAAGCACTATTCTAACTCTGTGTGTGTGTGTGTGTGTGTGTGTGTGTGTGTGTGTGTGTGTGTGTGTGTGGTGTGAGGGAGAGAGAGAGACACAGTCTTTTTTTTTTTTTTTTTGGTGGTACTAGGAGTAGAACCCAGGGGCTTTCTACCTCCAGGCTATACTCCCAGACCGTCTATATTTTATTTTGAAACAGGGTCTCACTAAGTTGCTGAGAGCCTCACTAAGTAGCTGAGGCTGGCTTTGAACCTGCGCCATCCTCCTGTCTCAGCCTCCCAAGCACGGGGATTACAAGCGTGCGCCACCACGCCCGGCAAGAGAGAGAGAGAGAGGGAGAGGGAGAGGGGAGAGAGGAGAGAGGAGAGAGGAGAGAGGAGAGAGGAGAGAGGGAGGAGAGAGAGAGAGAGAGACTTGCTGTGTTACACAGGCTGGCCACCTCAGCCTTCCAAGTAGCTTGGATGACAGATACGTCTCCCCATGCCCAGTATTAAGGTATTAAGTTCCTATCTCTTTTTTTTTTTTTTTTTTTGTGTGTGTGTGTGTGTGTGTGTGTGTGGTACTGGGGATTAAACCCAAAGGCATTCTACTAAAAACTATACCCCCAGCTGGATTTTATTTCTTATTTGGAAACTGGTTTTTCAAATAAGCAACACTAGGTTGATGAGTCTCACTACTTGCTGGGGCTGTCCTTGAACCCGGGATCCTCTTGTCTCAGCCTCCCAAGTACTGAGATTACAAACATGTACTATCATGCTGTGCTCTTAAGCTCCTACCTCCTTCTAAGTGATACTTGCATTGTTAGGAACCTTATTTTTTTCTGTTTTTTTGTACTAGGAATTGAACATAGGGGCACGCTTCCTCCACGCTACACTAAAGCACTTTTTATTTTTTTGTTCTGAAACAGGGCCTGGAGCCAGGCGTGGTGGCGAACGCTTGTAATCCCAGCATTTGGGAGGCTGAGACCAGAGGATCGCGGTTCGCAGACAGCCTCAGCTACTTAGTGAGGCCCTTTGCAACTCAGTGAGACCCTGTTTCTAAATGAAGAATAAAAAATTGGGTAGGGGGTGTAGCTCGGAGGTCAAATGCCTCTGGGTTCCATTCCCAGACCCGCAAAAAAAAAAAAAAGAAAGAAAGAAAGAAAGAAACAGGGCCTGGCTGAATTGCTGAGGCTGTGACCCTCTTGTCTCAGCCTCCCAACTACAGGGATTATAGGCGTGTGCCAGCCATGCCTGGCTTTATCTGCTCCTTTCTCAACTGGAAATTTCCCTTCGAACCTTGCTCTACGGTTAACCCACTCTGCAGCTTTGGGATGCCCCCAGATAGAGCCCCAGCTTCTGCCGTCCTGGTCCTGGGGGGGGGGGGAGAGAGAAGAGAGAGAGGATTGAACTGAACCCAGTATACCCCACCCCTATTTTTGTGTGTGTGTGTGTGTGTGTGGTACTGGGGGTGGAACCCAGAGGCTTTCTACTTCCGGGCTATACTCCCAGACCTTTTTTATATTTTATTTGGAAACAGGGTCTCACTAAGTTGCTGAGAGCCTCACTAATTAGCTGAACCTGTGCGATCCTCCTGTCTCAGCCTCCCAAGCACAGGGATTACAAGCATGCACCACCATGCCCGGCTCAGCCCTATTTTTTTAAATCAGAGTGTCACTAGGTTGATGAGAGTCTCATTACTTGCTGAGGCTGTCCTCAAACCTGTGGTCCTCCTGTCCCGGCCTCCCAAGCACTGGGATTGCAGGCGTGCGCCACCATGCCTGGCTCCGTGCTGGCTTTACATGCCAGACACAAGAATGTTAATCAATGCCCCCGTAAGTATGCTTAAGTCTCTTTAGAGGCAGAAAATTTCCCTAGCAACTCTATCATTTCTACTACTGCAGTCTAGTGAGGAGCGGTCATGAATCATTTCCATCTATAGCGTGCATTATTTTAGGCAAAATATCTTTATAAATCTTACGCTGATGCAAAATTCCACAGGTCTGGCAATAAAGTAGAGCTCAGTGAAACAGACTGATTCACCCAAGCCAATACCAAATATATAATTTCATACATAGTATCTCTTAAAAGAACCCAGAAATGGATGGTTTGCCCAGCAGGTTTTTCCTGGCAAGCGGCTCGACTATGTAACACTGCCATCTAGTGGTAGAGTCCAAAACGCAGTAACAAAATAATCCTGACTTTCGCTGTTAACAAAGGTTTTAGGTTCCAGGATTTTAGCTTCCGGCCTGATGGAGTAAGGAAGTCCAGATTTCCATCCCAAACAAAATATAACACAATGGCTTGCAAGACACCAGACATCAGGCTCACAAGACAGTGCTCCTGTGAAACAGGAAGTAAGTAAGGTAAACCCTGAGCCGGGCGTGGTGGGCACGCTTGTAATCCCAGCATTCGGGAGGCTGAGACAGGGGGATCGGGTTCGCAGACAGCCTCAGCTACTTAGTGAGGCCCTCTGCAACTCTAAGAAGACGGCGAAGCTACTGGCTCATGAAATATTTACTAATTGCATGTGGTTCTGTGTTTAAGAGCTCTCACTGTGGCATCCAGTCCTGGCCATCCTCTTTTCGGAGTTCTCTCTACTAATACTTGGAGCCGAAGCATCAGAATGGCGGCCTTTCCACGCCGCGAGGTATTTCACATTCTCCTTATCTCACCGGAAATATCTCTTCCATGTTTCAAGCCAACTCCTTCAAGTTCTAATGAATTATTTATCTATAAAGTAGATATTGTATTCTGTGCGATAATTACATTGTTGATAGTTATCTAAGTGACAGTTTTAGGGGGGGGTTGTATTGTTGTGATTTTTTTGTTTGTTTTGGGGTGTTTTGTGGGTCTGGGGACGGAACCCAGGGGCATTTGACCTCCAAGCTACACCCCCTGCCCTGTTTTTTATTCTTTATTTTGAAACAGGGTCTCACTGAGTTGCAGAGGGCCTCCCTAAGTAGCTGAAGCTGTCCATGAACCGCGATCCTCTGGTCTCAGCCTCCCGAATGCTGGGATTACAAGCCTGCGCCACCACCCCCGGCTCCTAAGTAATAGTTTTTGTATGATAGTTAACCCCAGGCCATCAGCAACAATAAGTAAATGGGAAATATTCAGACACAGAATGGAGAAGATTTTTTTTTTTTTTGAAGTACTGGGGATGGAACCCAGGAGCATTCTACCTCTGAGCTACACCCCAAGCCCTATTTTTTATTCTTTATTTTAAAACAGGGTCTCACTAAGTCTCAGAGGGCTTCCCTAAGTAGCGAGGCTGGCCATGAACCGCAATCCTCCTCTTTCAGCCTCCCAAGTACTGGGATTACCGGCGTGTACCACAATGCCCAGCTATGGAAGAATTTTATTTGGAAATTTTGCATTTAAATCATTTCAGCATTTAACTTACAATTCGTTTTTACTTGCCTGTGGTGTCTCAATGTGAAGCAATGTGTTTCCACGCTGCAATTATCTTTAACACGCTATAAACAATTAAAATAGGTTAAAGTTAAAGCCCTTCCTAAAATTAAACTATTCAAATATGAATATTGGAAAGTATTACAACACTTGAGCTAAGTGCTATAAGGACTTATAAGTGTTATGCTTGCAAACAAGTAATTGTTTGCATATAGATGATTTTCAGATACAATATCTCTTTGTTTGGGGCTTTTTTAATTATTTATGGTGTGTTGATGATAATTGCATAGTGAAAAAAAGTCACGAATTCTAAATTAAGTCAGGCATAGTGGCACACACTCGTAATCCCAGTTCTTGAGAGACTGAGTCTAGAGGACCACAGGTTCGCGGCCAGCCTCACCTACGTAGTAAGGCCCTCCGCAACTTAGTGAGGCCCTGTTTCAAAATAAAGAATAAAATAGCTGGGCGTGGTAGCGCATGCTTGTAATCCCTGCGCTTGGGAGGCTGAGACAGGAGGATCACACGGGTTCGAAGCCAGCCTCAGCTATTTAGTGAGGCTCTCAGCAACTTAGTGAGACCCTGTTTCCAAATAAAATATAAAATAGGTCTGGGAGTATAGCCCAGAGGTAGAAAGCCTCTGGGTTCCACCCCCAGAACCATAAATAAATAAATAAATAAATAAATAAATAATAAAATAGATCTGGAGGTGTAGCTCAGAGATAGAATGCCCCTGGGTTCCATCCCAAGTACCACAAAAAAGAAAAAAAATGTAAAGTTAATTGTTTGGTGGGGGGGTTATTTGTGTATATGGTTCTGGTGATTGAACCCAGGGGTGAGCTATACCCTGCCAGCCCTATTTTATTATTTTGAAACAGGGTCCTTGCTAAGTTGCTGAGGCTGACCTCGAACCTGTGATCCTCCTGTCTCAACCTCCCAGATCCTGGGGTTACCGGCCTATGCTGCCACGCCTGGGCTTGTTGGACTTTTAATGTTCAGTTACTGTATATTCCACTTCTAGACTTTGCATTCAATCTTCATTTATTGAATTGAATAAAATATCAGGGACTAGAATAAAATTCTAGTTTGGTTTTAAATCTTCCATTTATTTGTTTAATTTCTTAAGCATATTTGTTGCGTGTGTGTATGGGCAGGCACTGGGGATTGAATCCAGGGGCATTCTTCCTCTAAGGTATACCCCCAGCGCTATTTTTTTATTTTTTATTTTGAAACAGGGTCTCACTAAATTGTGGAGGGCCTTACCAACTTGCCTAGTTTGCCTTGAACCTAGGAGGTGGAACCCAGGGGCTTTCTAACTCTGGGCTATACTCCCAGACCTTTTTTATATTTTATTTGGAAACAGGGTCTCACTAAGTTGCTGAGAGCCTCACTAAGTAGCTGAGGCTGGCTTCGAACCTGTGCGATCCTCCTGTCTCAGCCTCCCAAGCGCCAGGATTACAAGCGTGCGCCACCACGCCCGGCGTGTGTGTGTGTGTGTGTGTGTGTGTGTGTGTGTGTGTGTGTGTGTCCTGGGGATTGACTGAGCCCACAGGCGTTCTACCTCCAAGCTATTCTCAGCCCTTTTTATGTTTTTGGTTTGAAACAGGGCCTCCTAGGTTTCTGAGAGTCTCGCTACATTTCTGAGACTGTCCTGGAGCCCACGATTCTCCTGCCTCGTCCTCCTGAGTACTGGGATTTCAGGTGTGCACCAACTCGCCCGGCTATACCCTACCTATTCTTCTTGGCCCCGCTGGTTTCCTCTTATTCTAAAGGTATGCGATAGGGGTCTCCGGCCACAGCTTCCTGCCCACGTTTTATTTCTATAAGCTTTCTCTCAGCAGTGCACACCAATGTTTCTTTCCTCTCTCCATTTTCTGGCTGAGCCCTTACTATATCTTTGTTTGTTTGGGCTTTTTAACTACTAGATAGATTATATAAATAAGACGAGGTTCTACACGCTGAAATAAGAAGATTCATTGGAGCCGAGATCCCGAGGTTTTAGCTGTTTCGCTTCCTCCGGAACCTAATGCATCTTTTATATCCTGCATCATAAGGAGTCGATTGATTCTTCTCTGATTCTCGGGTTAAAGTAATAATGTGAATTCGGGGGGAGGGGACGAGGTAAATGTAAATGGGAAGCGATAGAAAATAGACGTTCCTGATGAGAGAGAAATAGTGCAGCATTGCATCTTTCTTAGATGTTTAAACATTGTGATTTATCTCTCAGTTGGAGGCAGAATAACTTCGATGTGGGTGAGGAGCAGAAGACTGAGGAGCAGGTGGTCGGGAGCTCCGTGGTTATTTTTCATCCTCAAGAACAAGAGACGACAAATAGAGCCCTGAGGCCAAATCTGGTGTGTGACTTTTTTGTAAATAATGAGTGTGTGTGTGTGTGAGAGTGTGTGTGTGTGTGTGTGTCTCTGTGTGTGTGTGTGTGTGTGTGTGTGTGTGTGTGTGTGTGTGTGTTACTGGGGTCAAACCCAGGGCCTCGTTCATGCTAGGCAAGCCCTTCATCACCAAGTACGTCCCGGCCCCTACAAATAATTTTCCTTGGAACACACAGCCAGGCCATTTAGGTCCCTAGCTCCTAGGACCCTCTCACAGCAGGAGCAGAGTGGACTAGTCACAGCCTGCGACACAAAACCTACAAGGCTGGCTGCTGGCTTCTTTCCAGGGGAAGTGCGCTGGCTCCTGCTCAAGATCTTAATGGTAGGAGCAAAACTAGCAGAGTAAAGGCCTTCAAAAATTCACCCGTCCGTGAAAGCCACGTAGAACGATGATTTATGTGCTCAGAAGCCACTTTTTCACATCTCCAGAAATGAATGACAGGCTTCTGGTGACAGAGGGAGGGACAGTTTATTTAAAAAAAAAAAAAATTGGCTGGATGTCAACTTGACATTTTTTTTTTCCAGTACTGGGGATAGAACCCAAGGGCAGTCTACCTCCGAACTACAGCCCCAGCCCTATTATATTTATTTTGAAACAGGGTCTTGCTAGATTGATGAGTGTCTCGCTACTTACTGTGGCTGTCCTCAAACCTGTGATCCTCCTTAATTTAGTACATCTAACTTAATCAGGCTAGAGTACAGTGTGTGGCATATGTCTGTAATCCCAGTACTTGGGAGGCTGAGACAAGAGGGTTGTAGGTTTGAGGCCAGCCTCAGCAACTTGGCAAGGCCCTCTTTCAAAAAAAATTATAAAATAAAATAGGGCTTGGAGTATAGCTCTAAAGTAGAATAACCCTGGATTCAATCCCTAGTGAAAAAAAAAAAAATAGGAGAGACAGGCGTGGTGGCGCACGCTTGTAATCCCCGCACTTGGGAGGCAGAGACAGGAGGATCACGCAGGTTCGAAGCCAGCCTTGCTGGCTTAAGAGACCCTGTTTCCAAATAAAAATATAAAATAGGTGTGGGAGTATAGCCCAGAAGGGTTTCCAGGGACCCCAGTACCACACACAAAAAAATATATATATATATAGGAGAATCGAATTCTGGATTATATATAGTGGCCTTACATAAAATAATTGCAAGAAATAAGTCATAGTAGCCAGGCATGATGGTGGTGCACGCTTATAATCCCAGTACTTGGGAGGCTGAGCCAGGAGGATCGCAGGTTAATGACTAGCCTCAGCAACTTTGTGAGGCCCTCCGCAACTCAGAGACTCTGTTTCAAAATAAAGAATAACGCTGGGTGTGGTGGCACATGCTTATAATCCCCACGATTGGGAAGCTGAGACAGGAGGATCGCACAGGTTCAAAGCCAGCCTCAGCTACTCAGTGAGGCTCTCAGCAACTTAGTGAGGCCCTGTTTCCAAATAAAATATTTTTTAAAAGGTCTGAGAGTATAGCCCGGAGGTAGAAAGCCTCTGGGTTCCACCCCCAGTACCACCAAAAAAATAAAAAATAAAAAATAGGTCTGGGAGTGTAGCCCGGAGATAGAAAGCCCCTGGGTTCCACCCCCAGTACCCACCAAAAAAAAAAAAAAAAAAAAGCCCCTAGGTTCCATCTCCACTACCAAACAAAAAAGCCAAAACTAAAATGATACCCCATAGACATGTGCAATTTTTATATTTCCTATGGATCACCTAAAAATAAATTTAATTTAAAAATAAAAGTTGCTGTGCATGGTGATATGCACACCTGTGATCCATGTACTTGGGAGGCTGAGACAAGGAGGATCGCAGGTTCAAGTATAGCCTCAGAAACTTAGTGAGGCTCTCAGCAACCTAGTGAGACCCTGTTTCAAAATAAAAAATTTAAAAAAAAGGCCGAGGGTATAGCTCAGAGGTAGAATGCCCCTGGGTTAATTCCCCAGTACCAAAAATGTATAAATAAAGTACAACTGTCATAACCACTTTCACTATCCCTCGCAGAAATAGCTCTAAAAAATACAACTTGTGAAACTGTGCTTTAGATTGGAGACATTGGTTTATTACTTTTTTTTTTTAAGGGAAGTAAAAGGTTTATTGAAAGCAGCAGGGAATGAGGAAAGATGGCTGAACACCACAAAGGGGCGGTCGGAACTCTTGGGGTCCAGCAGCTGCCTTCAGGACAATACTTGAGAGTAGCCCAAGCTGAGTTGCCTTCAGTTGCAGGCTGCTTTCTTCCAGAGTCCACGCGATCTGCAAGAAAGGAATAGGGAAAGTGGCAGAACACCTCTAGGACTGTCGGGTCTCTGGTGTCCAGTAGCTGCCTTTAGGTCACTACCCAAGTGTCGCCCGAGCCAAGTGCCATCAGTTGCAAACTACTTTCTTCCAGAGTCCATGTGATCTGCCAGAAAAGAGGTGCAGGTCACCCCTAGGGGCCCTGGTCAGCCTTGATGTCCAGAGGCCTTCAGGTCACTACCTGAGAGCATCCCGGGCCACGTGCCCTCAATTGCACTCTGCCTTCTCTCAGGGCTCACACAACCTGCAAGAGAGAGAGAACAGCTTCCCAAAAGGGGAGGGGGTCCCAAGAGGGAAAAACCCCTTGGTTTATTACTTTTAACGAAACATGCTGTGTGTTCATTAAAATTTATCAAGCCTGTACACCAGCACGAATGGTCACAGAATCTCTAGATGAAATATCTGCCAGGAACTGTAAGCAATTGAAAATGGTGTGGCGCCAGGCGTGGTGGCGCACGCTTGTAATCCCAGCCCTTGGGAGGCTGAGACAGGAGGATCGCGCAGGTTCGAAGCCAGCCTCAGTTACTTAGTGAGGCTCTCAGCAACTTAGTGAGACCCTGTTTCCAAATAAAATATAAAATAGATCTGGGAGTATAGCCCGGAGGTAGAAAGCCCCCGGGTTCCACCTCCTAGTACCATACAGAGAGAGAGAGAGAGAGGAGAGAGGAAGAGGAAGAGAAAGAGAAGAGAGAGGGAGAGGGAGAATGATGTGGCGTTTACTAGGATCGTGATTAGCAGAGGGCGGCACTCTGCATGCATGGCCACCAGGAGGCGCTAATACCCTGTGATTTCACCTCGGAAAAGTGCTGGAGCAGGGAAATTCACCGCTGGGCACCTGCTGGCCCCTCACAAGGGACCAAATGGAGGGGACACTACAAATGTGGGGTCAGGAGATACAAAGGGAGTGATGGCTTGCCTACTTGAACTCTTTACAGAAATACCTCTTAAGAAAATATATCTAGCCGGGCGTGGTGGCGCACGCTTGTAATCCCAGCATTAGGGAGGCTGAGACCTGGAGGATCACGGTTCCCGGACAGCCTCAGCTACTTAGTGAGGCCCCCTGCAACTCAGTGAGACCCGGTTTCAAAATAAACAATAAAAAATAGGGGCAGGGGGTGTAGCTCGGAGGTCAAATGCCCCTGGGTTCTATCCCCAGACCCGCAAAAAAAAAAAAAAAAGAAAAGAAAAGAAAATATATCTAGAGCCAGGTATGATGGCGCAGGCCTTGTAATCCCAGTACTTGTGAGGCTGAGACAGGAGGACCCCAGGTTGAAGGACGGCCTCAGCAACTGAGTGAAACTCTCATCAAACTAACGAGACTCTGTTTCAAAATAAAAATAAAGCTGGGCATGGTGGCTCACGCTTGTAATCCCCGCACTTGGGAGGCAGAGACAGGAGCAGGAGAACGGCACAGGTTTGAAACCAGCCGCGTGCGCTGGCTTAAGAGACCCTGTTTCCAAATAAAAAAGTATAAAAATAGGTCTGGGAGTGTAGCCCGGAGGTAGAAGGACTTCCAGGAACCCCAGTACCACCAAAAAAAAATTTTTAAATAAAAAAAAAAAATAGGGCTGAGGGTGTCGCTCGAAGATAGAATGCTCCTGGGTTCAAAATCCAGTACAGCCAGGCGTGGTGAGGCACGCTTGTAATCCCAGCATTTGGGAGACTGAGATAGGAGGATCATAGTTCACAGACAGCCTCAGCTACTTAGTGAGGCTCTTGGCACCTCAGTGAGACCCTGTTTCAAAATAAAGAATATAGATAGGGTTGGGGTGTAGCTCAAAGGTAGAATGCCCCTGGGTTCTATTTCCAGTACCGCAAAAAATAAATAGTTCCATTATTCTTTCTCTTCTCTCTCTGTGTGTGTGTGTGTGTGTGTGTGTGTGTGTGTGTGTGTTTTACTGGGGGTGGAACCCAGGGGCTTTTCTATCTTAGAATTATATTCCCAGACCTTGGAGGTTTCCAGGCATGGTGGCACACTTTTGTAATCTCAGCATTCAGAAGGCGGAGACAGGAGGATCGCAGGTTTGTGGACAGCTTCAGCTACTTAGTGAGGCCCTTGCAATTCAGTGAAACCCTGTTTCAAAGTAAAAAATAAAAATAATAATAAGGCTAGGGGTGTAGCTCGGAGGTAGGACTCCCCTGGGTTCTATCCCCAGTAGTGCAAAAAAAAAAAAAAAGAAAATTATCAAGTAGACATAAAAATTCTCATTGTTTATTCAGCTAAACCACAGCTTCCAACTGCATGCAGAGGGCGAACTTCAAGGAGAAAGGCAGGAACTCACCAGGAGAGCCAGGGGTGTCAGCACCCTGTCTTCAGAGAAAACAAATAGACAGGAAGCCAGGAAAAACTCAGCGGACTTCAACAGGGGCCTACCTGGCATTTGTAGAATATTCCATGCCACTCAATGACAGCAAAATATACATTATTTCCAAGACCACGTGGAGTGTGTGTGTGTGTGTGTGTGTGTGTGTAAGTGCCCACATACTACAGATTGAAACCAGGGGCATTTTAACTCCAAGGTTCACCTCTAGCTTTATTTTCTTATTTTATTTTTTATTTTATTTATTTATTTATTTGTGGTACTGGGGATGGAACCCAGGGGCATTCTACCTCTGAGCTACACCCCCAGCCCTATTTTTTATTCTTTATTTTGAGACAGGGTCTCACTGAGTTGCAAAGTGCCTAAGTAGCCAAGGCTGTCCTCAAACCACGATCCTCCTGTCTCAGCCTCCCGAATGCTGGGATTACAAGTGTGCACCAACATGCCCGGCCAAAAGCCAGGTTCTTACACATGCCTCACTAAAAAGCTGAGGCTGGCCTGGAACCGCCATCCTCCTGTCTCAGCCTCCCGAATGCTGGGATTACAAACAAGCATGTGCCATGCCTCCTGTTTCAAAATAAAAGGTAAAACAGGGCTGGAGGTATCGCTTTGAGGTAGAATGCTCCCGGGTTCAATCCCCAGCACTCCCTCTCCCTCCCCCCAAAAAAGAAAGAAAGCTCGAGTCTCGACAGATGGAAGGATTCAGTTCACACAAAGAATGTTCTCCAACAAAGATGGAATTAAATTAGAAATCAGTAGCAGAAAGATCCTTGGCAAAGCGCCAAAGACCAAGTTTAGGAGTCAAATCTATAAAAGTTCTAGGAGAAACCAGAGAAAATCATGGTGACCCAGGGAGATGACAGAATTTTTTTCCCCCCCTGGGGATGGAACCCAGGGGCATTTGACCTCCAAGCTACACCCCCTGCCCTATTTTGCCTATTTTGTATTCTTTATCTTGAAACGGGGACTCACTAAGTTACAGAGGGCCTCACTAAGTAGCTTAGGCTGGCCGCAAACCTGTGATCCTCCTGTCTCAGCCTCCCAAGCCTGGGATTACAAGCGTGAGCCACCACGCCCCAGCTAATAACTACACCTTAATGATAGAATAATTCATAAAAATATTAAACTTGGCCTGGCCTGCATTCTCCCTTGAACGTGGATTTCTCACTCTCCTAGACACATTTCTGTCTGTGTCTCAGGTTGGCGCATGCTGACATCTTTTCCTGTCATGTCAGCCAAGGACCCCGTTGGTTCCTGGTTGAGGAATTAACTCTTCACCCATGACACCTCTAGGGGACTCAGAAGGGGCTTCAGAGGCACCAACTTTGCGCTGATGAAACTGACCTTCTGGGTTTTAACAACTGACACTTGGAGAACAGTCACAAAAATAAAAGCGCTTAAGGAGAGAACGGCCAGTATTTGGGCCCTTGCCCTGCACATCAAATAGGACTCAGGGAATGATGGGTCCTTTTCTGGTTCTGCAGCCCAGCGCCATCTGTTTAAGCTAAATTTCCTTATGTAGTATGTATATATACAAGAATTTTTGTTTCAATTCTTTTTTTTTTTTTTTTTACAGTACTGGGGATGGACCCAAGGGCATTCTACCTCCGAGCTACACCCTCAGCCCTATTTTTTATTCATTATCTTGAAACAGGGTCTCACTGCCTTGCAGAGGGCCTCACAAAGTCGCTGAAGCTGTCTTCAAACTGCGACCCTCCTGTCTCAACCTCCCAAATGCTGGGAGTACAAGCGTGCGCCACCACATCCAGCTTTTTATTTTTATTTTGAAACAAGGTCTCACTAGGTTGATGAGAGTCTCACTATTTGCTAAGGCTGTCCTCGAACCTGTGATCCTCCTGTCTCAGCCTCCCAAGTACTAGGATTACAAATGTGCGCCACTACGCCAGGCTATGAATTGTTATTTTTACACTGATGTCATCTTCTGTCTGGCTGAAAAAAGAAACTATACATGTTCAATACTATCCAATTGTTTTCAGATATTTTCTATCTATATGAGGTTAGTTGAACCTGTGGATATAGAACTGACAAAAGTTATGTATATACATATATAAAATTATCTCTTATCAAGATGGTCTTAGAGCCAGGCATGGACGAGCACACCTGTAATCCCAGTACTTGGGAGGCTGAGACTGGAGGATCACAGGATTCAAGGACAGCCTCAGCAACACTGTGAGACTCTTTGAAAACAAAAACTAAGCCGGGCGTGGTGGCTCACGTTGGTAATCCCAGTACTTGGGGATCTAAGACTCTAAGACGGGAGGATTGCTCAGGTTTGAGGCCAGCCTCAACTACTTAGTGAGGCCCTCCAGAACCAGTAAAATACATTAGTATAAAGAGATATTTTTGAGCCGGGCGTGGTAGCACATGCTTGTAATCCCCGCGCTTGGGAGGCTGAGACAGGAGGATCGCGCAGGTTCGAAGCCAGCCTCAGCTGCTTAGTGAGGCGCTCAGCAACTTAGTGAGACCTGTTTCCAAATAAAATATAAAATGGATCTGGGAGTATAGCCCAGAGGTAGAAAGCCTCTGGGTTCCACCCCCATAGCACCAAAAAAATATAAAATTTTTTTTAAAAAAGAGATATTCTTTTGGGCATGGTGGCACACGCCTGTATTCCCCAAACTTGGGAGGCTGAAACAAGAATCACAGGTTTAAGGACAGCCTCAGCAATGTAGTAAGACTTCCAGCAACCTAGCAAGACCCAGTTTCATAAATAAAAAATTGTGGGGGGGGGGCTGGGGATTGAATCCAGGGGCATTTTACCTCTGATCTATAACCCCAGGCTAATTTTATTTCTTATTTAGAAACAGGGTCTCATTAAGTTGCAAGGGACTTGTTCATTTGCAGAGGCTGACTTCAGACCTGAACCTGCAACCCTCTTGTCTCAGCCTCCCAAGTATATGGAATATGCCCAGCTTAAAAAAAAAAAAAAATTATGTGGTACTGGGGATTGAGCTCGGGGCATTCTGAACTACACCCAGCCTATTTTGTTGTTATTATTTTTTACATTGAAACAGGTTCTCACTAAGTTGCAGAGAGCCTCACTAAATTGCTGATGCTGTCGGAGCCTGCCGTGAGGCAAGGCCGGTGCTGGGGCCTCCGAGGCTGGGATCGGAGACTGCCGAGGGGTTAGGCTGGTGCAGGGGCCAACAAGGCCGGGATAAGAGCTCACCGTGAGGCAAGGCTGGTGCTGGGGCCTCCGAGTCCAGGATCGGAGTCTGCCGAGGGTTAGGCCAGAGCCGGGGCCAGCGGCCGGCATTGGAGCCTTCCGTGAGGCAAGGCCGCTACTGGGGCCTCCGAGGCCGGGATCGGAGCCAGCTGAGGGGTTAGGCTGGTGTCGGAGCCAGCGAGACCAGAATCGGGGCCTCCCATAAGGAAAGGCCACTGCTTGAGCCAGCGAGGTCTGGATCAGTCCACTAGGTAGCCAGGCCACTACTGGGGCCGTCAAAAGTGGGATCGGTACTTGCAACGCGGCATGCACAGAGAAATATCGCAGAAAATAAAAATCAGATGCTTCCCCTAATCAGCAAAAACTAGGAGGAAAGGGGCAACAGGAAGAGGTCGAGCTATAGAAAGGGCCCTATAGTGAAGCAACTAAGGTGACCAATCAGAGGGTATGGAATAGGGGAGGATGGAGCCTCTTTAAAAGCAGGAGGTACATAAACAAATGTATCAAAGTTAATCACCAAACAAGCATGGGATCGAGGGAGGGAGAGGGAATGGGAGGGGGGCTGGATGAGGGTTGATTGGATGATGTGTGCTTGTATATCCTCTCAAGTCTTGTACTCCAATGTGATTGATATATGAGTACAATGCACCAATTAAAAAATAAAATAAAATGGAAAACAAACAAAAAAACCGCATCACTAATCATTTATCTTTATAGAATATCCTTAATGCCACCTTGTAATTTACACCAGCTTGTTCTCGTTTTACTGCATGTTTTTATGGTCACAAAAAAAATTGTAATAATCAATAAAATCAAAGGAATTATTTTGTAAAAAAAAATTGCTGATGCTGGCCACAAACCCACAATCCTCTTATCTCAGTCTCCCAAATACTGGGATTAAAAGAATGCACCACCACACTCAGCATAAAACAAAAATGTATTTATTTATTTATTTATTTATTTATTTATTTATTGTGGTGCCAGAAATGGAACATTCTACCTCCAGCTACACACCCCAGCCCTATTTTTTTTATTCTTTATTTTGAAACAAGGTCTCACTAAGTTTAAGAGGGCCTCACTAAGTAACTGAGGCTGGCCACAAACCTGTGATCCTACTGTCTCAGCCTCCCAAGTACTGGGATTATAAGGATGTGCCCCCATGCCTGGCTAAAAACAAATTTTTTGTGTGTGTATGTGTGGTACTGGGGATGGAACCCAGGGGCTCTCTGCCTCCAGACTATACTCCCAGACCTATCTTATATTTTATTTGGAAACAGGGTCACATGAGGTTGTTGAGAGCCTCACTAAATAGTTAAAGCTGGCTTTGAACCTGTGCAATCCTGTTTCTCAGCCTCCCAAGTACTGGGATTACAAGTGTGAGGCACCACGCCGGGCCAAAACTAGAAAGGGCTGATAGTTTATCTTGGAGGTCAGCATACTCCTGAATTCAATCTCCAGTAACACACACACACACACACACACACACACACACACACACACACACACAGATAGGCTACTTTATGGTCTGTGCAAATAGGGAATTTATTTGGCTGGCCAAGTCCCAGATCCCATCCTTGGGGCAATCTGGAACCTTGGGGCTAAAGCTACATTCCTTCTCCTTAGGGAAAAGCAGTTTTGCTCTCAAAGCCCAAGGACCCAGCCCACCCAGGTGATTAAAGACAACCTCAGTCCAACTGATTTCAGATGCTAATCACACCTACATCCTAGCTTCACCGTAGAACCTGCCTGAGGGGTCCAGTAACTGGCCCGTATTTGGCCAATGGGAGCCCCTACAGGGTGATTGCTGTGTTCTTTTGACATGTTCCCACAGTTTGTACTGAGTTCCTTACTTTCCACCAAAAGATGACTCTGAGCCAGGCATAGTGATGCACACCTATAATCCCAAGAGTTAAGAAGCTCAGGCTGGGCGTGGTGGCGCACGCTTATAATCCCCGCGCTTGGGAGGCTTAGACAGGAGGATCACACAGGTTCGAAGCCAGCCTCAGCTACTTAGTGAGGCTCTCAGCAACTTAGTAAGACCCTGTTTCCAAATAAAATATAAAATGGGTCTGGGAGTATAGCCTGGAAGTAAAAAGCCTCTGGGTTCCACCCCTAGTACCACTAAAAAAAAAAAAAAAAAAAGAGTTAAGAAGCTCACACAAGAGAATCCCGGGTTCAAGGACAACCTCGGCCAGTAGGAAGACTCAGCAACTGAGGGAGACCTTGTTGCAAAATTAAAAATAAACTGGGCGTGGCGGCGCACACTTGTAATCCCAGTGCTTGGGAGGCTGAGAAAGGAGGATCCCAGGTTCACGGCCAGCCTCAGCAATTTACTGAAGCCCTCCGCAATTTACTGAGACCCTGTTTCTAAATAAGAACAAAAAATAGGGCTGGGAGTATAGCTCAGAGGTAGAATGCTTCTGAGTTCAGTCCCCAGTGCTGAAAAATAAAATAGGGCTGGGAGTGTAGCTCAGAGGTGGAATGCCCCGGGTTCCATCCCCAGTACTGCAAAATATAAAATAAAATAGGGCTGGGAAGGCCGGGCATGGTGTCGCAGGCTTGTAATCCCAGCATTTGAGAGGCTGAGACCGGAGGATCACAGTTCACAGACAGCCTCAACTACTTAGTGAGGCCCTCTGCAACTCGGTGAGACCCTATTTCAAAATAAAGAATAAAAAATAGGGCAGGGGTGTAGCTCAGAGGTAGAACACCCCTGGGTTCCATCCCTAGTACCATAAAATAATAATAATAATAATAATAATAATAATAATAATAGAGACTCTCTATGATGCCAGCTGGTTAAGGGTAAGGATTTGTGTGTTCATGTGCAGGTATGGTGCTGGGGATGGAACCCAGGGGCGTTCTACCTCGCTACACCCCCCAGCCCTATTTTATTTTATGTATGTATGTATGTATGTTTGTATGTATTGCGGTACTGGGGATTGAACTCAGATGCTACACCTCCCCCTCTGAGCTACACCCCAGCCGTATTTTTTATTCTTTATTTTGAAACAGGGTCTCACTAAGTTGCAGAGGGCCTCATAAGTAGCTGAGGCTGTCCCCGAACCACTATCCTCCTGTCTCAGCCTCCCAAGTACTGGGCTTACAAGCGTGCGCCACCACGCCTGGCAGCCCTATTTTATTCTTTATTTTGAAACAGTGTCTTTCTAAGTTGCTGAGGGCCTCACTAAATTGCTGAGGCTGGCCTCCAAACTGCAGTGTCCCTGCCTCAGCCTCTCAAATCCTGGGATTATAGGCCAGCACTACCAGAGAGAGTGAGGGTTAGGATTTTTTTTTTTTTTTTTTTTTTTTTTTTGGTGGTACTGGGGTTCCTGGAAACCCTTCTACCTCTGGGCTACACTCCCAGACCTATTTTTATTTTTTGGAAACAGGGTCTCATACATAAGCCAGCGCGGCTGGCTTCGAACCTGCGCGATCTTCCTGTCTCCGCCTCCCAAGCGCGGGGATTACAAGCGTGATTCAGACGGTAGAATACGGTAGGAGCCACCTCTGGGGACTTGGGGCCGCCAGACCAGAATGACACCTGCAGGCAGGCCCTTTGGAAAGGGAAGGGGAAAGCCGGGAGACAAGCTGCGGCCACAGGTGGGATTCCTTTTCCTTCAGGGAACTCTCCATTGGCCCTTAAAGCCCACACGGGTTACCCAGGGTGATCTCATTTCCTGAGAGCCAAACGAAGAGCTGATCAAATCACGCCCTCAACCCACCTTCCGCACCACTCTATGAGTGTTTTCTTGAATAACTGGAAAGTAGAGACTAGCCGAGTTGTCACATAAACGGTCGTAGAAAGCCAGGCGTGGTGGTGCACACCCGTAATCCCAGGACTTGGGAGGCTGAGGCAGGACGATCGGAGGTTTGAGGACAGCCTCAGCAAGTAGGGAGATTCTCATCAACCTAACGAGACCCTGTTTCTAAATAAGAAATAAAATTGGACTGGGGATGTAGATTGTTGGTTTTTTTTTTTTTTTTTTTTTTTTTTTGCAGTACTGGGGATGGAACCCAGGGGCATTCTACCTCTGAGCGACACCCCCAGCCCTATTTTCTATTCTTAATTTTGAAACAGGGTCTCACTGAGTTGCAAAGGCCTCATTGAGTAGCTGAGCCTGTCTATGAACGTACACAAACTTCCTGTCTCAGCCTCTCAAATGCTGGGATTACAAGCGGGATATAGTTTGAATGTAGAATGGTTCAATCCCCAGTAACCACACACACACACACACACACACACACACACACACACACACACACAAATAGCCATATAATCTCAGTACTTGGAAGGTTGAGCCAGGAGGAGCACAGGTTCATGGCCAGACTCAGCAATTTAGTTAGGTCTGCAATTTATTTAGACTCTGTTTCAAAATAAAAGAATAATATAGATCTGGGGTTGTAACTCAGAGTTAAAATGCTCCTGGGTTTCATTCTCAGTACAAAAAAAAAAAAAAAAAAAAGCTGGGCATGGTGGTGCACACTTGTAATCTTAGTACTTGGGAGGCCACAACGGCAGGATCAAAGGTTCCAGGCCACTCTCATCAATTTAGCAAAACCCTGTTCCAAAATAAAGATAAAAATGGCTGGGAAGCCGGGCGTGGTGGCGCACGCTTGTAAACCCAGCTTTCAGGAGGCTGAGACAGGAGGATCTGGTTTGCGGACAGCCTCAGCTACTTAGTGAGGCCCTCTGCAACTCAGTGAGACCCTGTTTCAAAATAAAGAATAAAAATTAGGGCTCGGGGTGTCGCTAGGAAGTAGAATGCCCCTGGGTTCCACCCCCAGTACCACACACACACACACACACACACACACACACGGCTGGGGATCTAGCTCTGAGGCAGGATGCTGAAGAGTTCAATCTCCAGGACCAAATAAACAAGCAAAAGCAAGAATACTCGAACAAAACAGAGAGCGAACCGTCTGTCCCTGTCCTGGCACCAAGTCAGTCCTATCTGAAAAGATGGGAAAGATGGGAAAGTCGTCTAATAGGCTCTGTACTTCCAGTTAATGTGATGGCTTCACGTTTCTTTCCAAAGGTGTCAAATATTAAGTGAGGGAATTGGAGAGAAAGGTACTTGCGGAAGGGGTGGGTCTTCCTGCGCTCGGGGGAATCGGCCGCTCACTCGTCTCTCTGGTCGGGGTTCTCGGATTCTCTTCCCAAGATGGGTTTGAACCCCACTCCAAGTGGTAAATTCCCATCCATTTTTCCTTTGGTTTTGTTGTTCTTTTGTGGTGTTGGGGACGGAGCCTCTGGCCTCCTACACGCTAGGCAGGCCCTCTACCACTGAGCTGCTTTCCCGGCCGTTTGTTTGCTTGTGTTGTGGTACTGGGGATGGAACCCAGGGGAAATCTACCTCCAACTATCTCCCCAGCCCTTTCTGTTGTTGCTGTTGGTGTGTGTGTGTGGGGGGGGGAGTACTGGAGGTGGAACTCAGGGGCTTTTCTACCTCCAGGCTATACTCCCAGACCTATTTTATACTTTATTTTAGAAGCAAGGTCTCGCTAAGTTGCTGAGAGCCTCACTAAGTAGCTGAGGCTGGCTTCGAACCTGCGCGATCCTCCCGTCCCAGCCTCCCAAGCGCGGGGATTACAAGTGTGCGCCACCACGCCCGGCCAATTTTAATTTTTATTTGGAAACAGGTTGATCAGAGTCTCACTACTTGCTGAGGGTGTCCTCCAACCTGTGATCCTCCCGACTCAGCCTCCCAAGTACTGGGATCACAAGTGTGCGCCACCACAACCAGCTCGTGAGTTTTTTCTTTTTCTTTCTTTCTTTCTTTTTTAATGTAGGCATTTGTGACATTGTGTTGGGTTTCTCTTTTTTCTCTTTTTTTCCTTTAGCAGTATTGGGTTTGGAGGGCTCTACCACGGAGTTACATCCCCAACTCCCTCACTTCTTTTTTTAAATTTAAAGACAGGGCCTAGGCTGGCCTCAAATTTGTACTCTTCCTGCCCCCGCCTCCCAAATTTTGAGATTACAGGTGTGGTTTTGTGTAGTACTAGGGCCTGAAGCCAGTGGCATTAAACCACTGAGTTGTAGCTCAGTACTTTCTGGTTTTTACTTTAGTGAAACCTTCTCATTAAGTGAATCAAGGATGCCCTTGAAATTCTAATCCTGCCTCTGCCTGAGGAGTAGCTGAGATTACCAGCATGTGACACCACACCCAACTTCTTGAGGTTTTTGTTTGTTTTTGTTTCAGTAGCGGGATGGAACCCAGGGGCATTCTACCTCCCAGCGACTACCCCAGCCCTAGTTTTTACTATTTTTATTGAAACAGGGTCTCACTGAGTTTCAAAGGACCTCACTAAGTAACTGAGACTGGCTTCGAACCTGTGCTATCCTCCTGTCTCAGCCTCCCAAATGCTGGAACTACAAACATGTGCCACAACGCCCGGCTAACTTCATGGGTTTTGTTTTGACTTTTTTTTTTTTCTTTTTTCTTTTGGTGGTACTGGGGTTCCTGGAAGCCCTTCTACCTCTGGGCTACACTCCCAGACCTCTTTTTACATTTTTATTTGGAAACAGGGTCTCCTAAGCCAGAGCGCGCGGCTGGCTTCGAACCTGCGCGATTCTCCTGTCTCTGCCTCCCAAGCGCGGGGATTACAAGCGTGCGCCACCACGCCCGGCTTGACTTGTTTTTTTGATACTGGGGATGGAACCCAGGACTTTCTACCTCCGAGCTGCACTCCCAGCCCTATTTTTATTCTTTATTATTTTTTTAATGATGAAAATCAGGGCTTTTTTCTTTTTTCTTTTTATTTATTTAGGGTAGTACTGGGGGTGGAACCCAGAGGCTTTCTTCTACCTCTGGGCTATACTCTCAGACCTATTTTATATTTTATTTGGACACAAGTTCTCATTAAGTTGCTGAGAGCCTCACTAAGTAGCTGAGGCTGGCTTCGAACCTGTGTGATCCTCCTGTCTCAGCCTCCCAAGCGCGGGGGATTACAAGCGTGCGCCACCACCTTATCTTGAAACTGGGTCTCACTGAGTTGCAAAGAGCCTCACTAAGTAGCTGAGGCTGTCGCAAACTTCGATCCTGCTGGGATTACAAGCATGCACCACCAGGCCCAAATTGGGTTTTTATTTTTATTCCTTCCTAAATACAGGTTTTACTCAGTCACTGATACATAGATACAGTGAACCAGCCACAAAAATCCCACAGTCCCCGTCCCCTGCAGGGGTGCAGAATCACTTTTATATAGATATGTACAGGTGATAGCTTGGAGTCTGCTATCAGATTGCAGGGTCAGAAGACTGCCTCTAGTCTCTGAATCTTTTGTTGTTGTTATTAGAGATTAAAATCTGGGGCATTCTTGTAATCCCAGAGCTTGGGAGGCTGAGACAGGAGGATCGCACAGCTTCAAAGCCAGCCTCAGCTACTTAGTGAGGCTCTCAGCAACTTAGTGAGACCCTGTTTCTAATAAAATATAAAAATAGGTCTGGGAGTATAGCCCGGAGGTAGAAAGCCTCTGGGTTCCACCCCCAGTACCACAAAGTAAACAAACAAACAAACAAATAAATAAAGCTAGGGGCATTCTGCCTTTAAGCTAAACCTGCAGCCCTATTTTTTTTTTCTTTTTTGTGGTACTTGGCATGGAACCCAGGGACATTCTACCTCCCAGCTATACCCAGCCCTACTTTTTTATTCTTTACTTTGAAACAGGGTCTCACTGAGTTGCAGAGGCCTCACTAAGGAGCTGAGGCTGGACACAAACCATGATCCTCCTGTCTCAGCCTCCCAGATGCTGGGATTACAAGCGTGCTCCACCACGGCTTTTGTTATTTTGAAAGGGGGTCTCATTAAGTTGCCGAGGGCCTCACTAAGTTAGTGCAGCTGTCCAACACCATGAATGGAAACTTCACTCGGACCCCATGTGATGGAGTCACTGTCAAAACACAAGGACTAAGCCGGGCGTGGTGGCGCACGCTTGTAATCCCCGCGCTTGGGAGGCAGAGACAGGAGGATCGCGCAGGTTCGAAGCCAGCCGCGCGCGCTGGCTTAGGAGACCCTGTTTCCAAATAAAAATGTAAAAATAGGTCTGGGAGTGTAGCCCGGAGGTAGAAGGGCTTCCAGGAACCCCAGTACCACCAAAAAAAAAAAAAAAAAAACACAAGGACTAGACAGGCACAGGGGCCCACACCTGTAACCTCGGCTCTTAGGAGGCTGAGATAGGAAGGCAGTAGGTGGAGAGCAGCCTCCGCAAATTAGGCCCTTAGAAACTCAGCAAGACTCAGCCAGGAGTGGTGACCCACACTTCTAACCCTAGGACTTGGAGGCTGAAACCGGAGAATCTCAGGTTTGAAGCCGGCCTCAGCAACTTGGTGAAACCTGTTTCCAAGTAAATAAAAAATCAGGCTAGGGGTATAACCTGGAGGTAGAATGCCCTTGGGTTTAATCCTCCATACCACAAAGAAAAAGAGAAAGGAGCCGGGTGTGGTGGCGCACGCTGCTTGTAATCCCAGCATACAGGAGGCTGAGACTAGAGGATCACGGTACGCTGTTCGCGGACAGCCTCAGCTACTTAGTGAGGCCCTCTGCAACTCAGTGAGACCCTGTTTCAAAATAAAGAACAAAAAATAAGGCAGGGGGTGTAGCTCGGAGGTCAAATGCCCCTGGGTTCCATCCCCAGACACCCCCCCCCAAAAAAAACAAAAGAAAAAGAGAAAGAGAAGAAACTTAAGAGACACTAAAAATAGTGTGTGTGTGTGTGTGTGTGTGTGTGTGCGCGCGCGCGTGCACGCACGTGTGCGCACATGCACTACTGTGGATTGAACTCGGGCATTCTTCTTTTGTGGGGGGCAGGTCTGGGGATGGAACCCAGGGGCATTTGGCCTCCGAGCTACACCCCTGCCCTATTTTTTATTCTTTTTAATTTGAAACAGGGTCTCACTAAGTTGTGGAGGGCCTCACTAAGTAGCTGAGGCTGTCCACGAACCACGATCTCCCAAGTCTCAGCCTCCCAAATGCTGAGATTACAAGCGTGCGCCACCACGCCCGGCTGAACTCAGGGGCATTCTCTCTCTGAGCTATACCCCCAGCTCCATTTTACTTTTATTCTGAAACAGGGTCTTGCTAGGTAGTTGCTGAGACTGTCCTCGAACCTGTAATCTTCCTGTCTCAGTCTCCCAAGTACTGGGATTCCAAGTATGCATCACCATGCCTGGCACACTAAAAATATTGTCTAAAACTGCCTTTAGGTCATGTGTATAAGGTATATATAAAGCATAAATGAATTTCATGTTGAAACTTGGATCCAATTCAAAGATACATTTCTTTTTTTTTTTTTCTTTTTTTTTTGCGGGTCTGGGGATGGAACCCGGGGGCATTCAACCTCCGAGCTACACCCCCTGCCCTATTTTTTATTCTTTATTTTGAAACCAGGTCTCACTGAGTTGCAGAGGGCCTCACTACGTAGCTGAGGCTATCCGCGAACCGCGATCCTCCGGTCTCAGCCTCCCAAATGCTGGGATTACAAGCGTGCGCCACCACGCCCGGCTTCAAAGGTACCTCATTTCATATAGGTAAATCTTCCAACCCAGAAAAAAAAAGTCCATCCAAAACACTTTTGGTGCCGGGCGTGGTGGTGCACGCTTGTAATCCCAGTACTTGGGAGGCTGAGACAGGAGGATCACAGGTTCAAAGCCAGCCTCAGTAGTTTGGTGAGGCTCTCAGCTACTTAGTGAGACCTTGTTTCCAAATAAAATATAAAATAGGGAT
Organism: Muscardinus avellanarius; assembly: GCF_963383645.1. Classification (NCBI taxonomy): domain Eukaryota; kingdom Metazoa; phylum Chordata; class Mammalia; order Rodentia; family Gliridae; genus Muscardinus; species Muscardinus avellanarius. The sequence goes on from NC_137796.1 coordinate 11,555,534, forward strand.
GGGGGTGTAGCCTAGAGGTAGAAGGCCCCTGGGTTCCATCCCCAGTAACACACACACACACAAAAAAACACTTTTGGTCCCAAAGACTTTGGATAAGGGTGCTTAATCTGTACTGGAGAATTAAGAAAACTGGGTGTCGGGGTGTGGGAGTGTAGCTCAGTGGTAGAACACTGGCCTGGCATGGATAGCACCCAGCACTGCACAGATAAATAATAAGAAAAAACAAGACGACTAAGGTTTGTGGATGCTTAATGAATGTAAAATAGGATTTACTCTTTTATGATGTTAGGGCTTGAACCCAGGATTATCCCACATCTGAGCTATACCCCCAGACCAATTTTATTTTTTATTTTGAAACCGGGTCTCACTGATTTGCTGAGAACCTCATTGAGTTGCTGAAGCTTTAACCCTTCAATCCTCCTGTGTCAGCCTCCCAAGTACTGGGATTAGAGGTGAACACCACCACACCCAGTTTGAAAGGAGGATTTTAAAAGTCGAGCTCCGAGCTCCGTAATAGCAGTTAAGCACCTGAACTGATTAAGGTGGGACCATATTATATTTAAGGGCCACTAATAAAGGCCTTGGGACCCTGAGTATAACCAAAGGCCTCCTCACTTTTTTCTTTTTTTTTTTTTTTATGGTACTGGGGATGGAACCCAGGGGCATTCTGCCTCTGAGCTACACCCCCAGCCCTATTTTTTATTCTTTATTTTGAAACTGGGTCTCACTGAGTTGCAGAGGGCCTCGCTAAGTAGCTGAGGCTGGCCGTGAACTCTGATCTTCCTGTCTCAGCCTCTGGAATGCTGGGATTAACGGGCGTGTGCCACTGCGCGTGGCACGTCTTCACTTTTTGACGTGTCATCTCACTAAATTGTGGAATTTGGCCTCCAACTTGCCATCCTCTGGCCTCAGCCTCCCCTGAGTGGCTGAGGTTCCAGGGCTACACCGGTCGCTGCGTGTCCTATGGGACTAGAGATTCACCATGGCTTCCAACAGTAAGTACCTTTGGTAGAGAACTTAGTGCGTTGTTTTGAGAAAAGACTATTTGATTTCTATAAACAGGAAAGTTTTAGAGAGTGGGGAGGGCGTTGTTGTTGTTTTTGGGTTTCTGTTTTTGTTTTTGTTTTTGCAGTACTGGGGATGGAACCCAGGGTCATTCTACTTCCGAGCTATACCCCCAGCCCTATTTTTTATTCTTTATTTTAAAATAGAGTCTCAAGAGTTGTAAAGGGCCTCACTAAGTAACTGAGGCTGTCCGCTAACTAAGATCCTCCAGTCTCAGCCTCCCAAGTGCTGGGATTACAAGAGTGCATCACCGTGCCCGGCTCCTTTGTTTTTATTTCTTTTCTTTTCTTTTCTTTCTTTCTTTCTTTTTTTTTTTTTTTTTTTGTGGTACTAAGGGTGCAACCCAGGGGCAGGGGCTTTCTACCTCCAGGTTATACTCCCAGACCTATTTTATATTTTATTTGGAAACAGGGTCTCAGTAAGCATGCGCCTCTGGCATGTCTTTTATACCTTTCTACCTTGGGACTCGAGGGGGAAGCTTTTTAGACCAAGGCCTAAAAACTTGGGACATTGGACCCCAAAATCATGCAGAAATAGATAATTACATTGCCCGGAATGGCCAGAGGCAGGAGGAAAACCCCTCTATTTTCAAGCTTTCTTCCCTCTCCACTCTTGTCCCTCCTTCTGTTCTTAAAAAAAAAAAAAAAAAAAAAATCAGCCTGGCGTGGTGGCACACGCTTGTAATCCCAGCATTTGGAAGGCTGAGACCGGAGGATCGCAGTTCGCGGACAGCCTCAGCTACTTAGTGAGGCCCTCTGCAACTCAGTGAGACCCTGTCTCAAAATAAAGAATAAAAGCCAGGCGTGGTGGCGCACGCTTGTAATCCCCGCGCTTGGGAGGCTGAGACAGGAGGATCGCGCAGGTTCGAAGTCAGCCTCAGCTACTTAGTGAAGCTTTCAAGCAACTTAGTGAGACCCTGTTTCCAAATAAAATATATATTTAAAAAAAAAAAAAGGTCTGGAAATATAGCCCGGAGGCAGAAAGCCTCTGGGTTCCACCCCAAATACCACCCAAAAAAATAAAGAATAAAAAAAAAATTGGGCAGGGGTTGTAGCTTGGAGGCCAAATGCCCCTGGGTTCCATCCTCAGACCCACACACACACACACACACACACAAAATCGCTTTTTCTGCCTTCCTTGAAACAGAATTTCCCAGGGAAAAGAGAATCCTCTCCCATCCCCATATCCGCTCCCAAACAACAGCAGCAGGCCTACAGCCGGCTCTGCCCGAGCGCTGCGGGCTCCCAGGCTCACTCCGTTTCGGGGTTTTTTTGTTTTTGTTTTTGTTTTGTTTTTCCGGGTCTGGGGATGGAACCCAGGGGCATTTGACCTCTGAGCTACACCCCCTGCCCTATTTTTCATTCTTGCCCTATTTTTCATTCTTTATTTTGAAACCGGGTCTCACTGAGTTGCGGAGGGCCTCGCTAAGTAGCTGAGGCTGTCCGCGAACCGCGATCCTCAGGTCTCAGCCCCCCGAATGCTGGGATGACAAGCGCGCGCCACCACGCCCGGCTCCCCAGCCCTATTTTTTATTCTTTATTTTGAAACAGGGTTTCCCTGAGATGCGAAGGGCCTAAGTGGCTGAGGCTGGCTTCGAACCTGTGCAATCCTCCTGTCTCCGCCTCCCGAATGCTGGGATTGCGGGATTACAAACGTGCGCCACCACGCGCGGCTTCCCTTTGGGGCTTCGTGCTAACTTTTCCACTCCATCATCTGCGCACTGCCCCGCCCTTCCCCAGGCACCCAGACCGGCCGCTTTCCTGCCCCCTGTGTTGCAGTAAGCTTTCTCCTTCAAGCTCCTTCCCTCTGCCCGGCTCAGCCGGCTCCCTGCGAGCCTGCCAGCAGGCGCTTCACTCCTGCTCCTGCTCCTGCCAACTGTGTGGCTCAGGGCATTTAGCATGAAAGGAGCTTGCTCTGGCGAGTCAGTTAGTGAAGAGTAAGTAGATGTGAAAGCCCAGGGCCTCAGCGATATAGGGAAACTCAGCAACCTAGTGAGACCCTACTTCAAGACAGAAAAAAACCCCGGGGTGGTGGCGCACGCTTGTAATCCCAGCATCTGGGCGGCTGATACAGGAGGATCCCAGTTCACGGCCAGCCTCAGCTACTTAGTGAGGCCCTTTGCAACTCAGTGGGACCTAGTTTCAAAATAGAGAATAAAAAGAAGGGCTGGGGGTGTGGCTCAAGGAAGAATGCCCCTGGGCTCCATCCCCAGTAACCGCAAAAAAATAAATAAATAAAAATAAAAGGTCTGGGGGTATAGCTTGGGGGTAGAATGACTCTGAGCTCAACCTTCAGTACCACAAAAAAAGAGAGACTATCTCTCATAGCTTTGTAATGTGTTTGTATTTTAAGCTAAGTATTATTTCAAAAGGGTCAAAGGGCCTCACTAAGTGTTAGCTGAGGCTGTCTGAGAACCGCGATCCTCCTGTCTCAGCCTCCCAAATGCTGGCATTACAAGCGTGCGCCATCATGCCCCGCTTCTAAGTATTCTTCAATACTGTTCTTTATGCTTATGCTTTTTCGCAGATTCCTCATCTGAAGAAGAAAAAGGAGGAGGAGGAAGAGAAGGAAGAGAAAAGGAAGAAGATAGTCATAACAATGGCGGAACAAAAAGGAAAAGAATAAAACAGCGACATAAATTTGCTAAGGAAGAATTGCAAGAATTGCATATGATAGTTAAACAGAAGCCTTACCCGGATTATACTATGAGAGAAGAACTGGCCACAAAATTCCACTGTGAAGTGCATGTGATAAAGGTAAGTTTGTGGCCTCATATGACTGTTTCCTAGGAGACTAAAGGACAGCCGCACGTGGTGGCGCACGCTTGTAATCCCAGCATTCGGGAGGCTGAGACTGGAGGATCTTGTTTTGGGGACAGCCTCGGCTACTTAGTGAGGCCCTCCGTAACTTAGTGAGACCCTGTTTCAAAAATAAATAATAAAGCAGAGCATGGTGGCGCACGCTTGTAATCCCAGCACTTCGGAGGCTGAGACAGGAGGATCGCACAGGTTGGAAGCCAGCCTCGGCTACTTAGTGAGGCTCTCAGCAACTTAGCGAGACCCTGTTTCCAAATAAAGTATAAAAATAGGTCTGGGAGTATAGCCTGGAGATAGAAAAGCCCCTGGGCTTCACCCTCAGTACCACAAAAAAATAAAAATAAAAATAAAATAAAGATAAAGAATAAAAAATAGGACTGGGGGTATGGCTCAGTGGCAGAATGCCCTGGGATCCATCCCCAGCACCACATTAAAAAAAAAAAAAAAAAAAAAAAAAAAAAGCCAGCCTCAGCAACTTAGAGAGGCTCTTGGCAACCTAGTGAGACCGTTTCCAAATAAATAAAATCGGAGCCGGGCATGGTGGTGCACGCTTATAATCCCAGCATTCGGGAGGCTGAGACCAGAGGATCGTGGTTCGTGGACAGCCTCAGCTACTTAGTGAGGCCCTCCGCAACTCAGTGAGACCCGGTTTCAAAATAAAGAATAAAAAATAGACACCAGGCATGGTGGCACATGCTTGTAATCCCCGCGCTTGGGAGGCAGAGACAGGAGGATCACACTGGTTCGAAGCCAGCTGCGCTGGCTTAAGAGACCCTGTTTCCAAATAAAAATATAAAAATAGGTCTGGGAGTGTAGCCTAGAGGTAGAAGGGCTTTCAGGAACCCCAGTACCACCAAAATAATAATAATAATAATAATACAAAAATAAGGGCAGGGAGTGTAGCTCAGAGGTCAAATGTCCCTGGGTTCCATCCACAGACCCGCAAAAAAAAAAAAAAAAAAATAGGGCAGGGGGTGTAGCTCGGAGGTCAAATGCCTCTGAGTTCCATCCCCAGACCCACAAAAAATAAAATAAAATAAATGGCTGGGGGTATAGTACAGAGGTAGAACATCCCTGGTTTCTTTTTTTTTTTTTTTTTTTTTTTTTTTTTTGCGGGTCTGGGGATGGAACCCAGGGGCATTCTACCTTTGAGCTACACCCTCTACCCTATTTTTGATTCTTTTTTTGAAACCGGGTCTCACTGACTTGCAGAGGGCCTAAGTAGCTGAGGCTGTCCTCGAACCGCGATCCTCCAGGTCTCAGCCTCCCGAATGCTGGGATTACAAGTGTGCGCCACCACGCCCGGCTAACATCCCTGTTTTCAATCTCCAGTATATGAGAGAGAGAGAGCAAAAGCTACTGCTATACTGCTCAGTTCTGCTCTCAAAGCTACAACTTCAAGCTCATTAAGTAATAATGCTCAAATCAAATATCATTTTTTAAGCCAACAGAACTTTTCAAACATACTAGTCTGTACAATTTTGTAATCCCGGTACTTGGGAGGCTGAAACAAAGATCACTAAGTTGCTGAGAGTTGCACTACATTGCTGAGGCTCATCTTTATTTATTTTTTTATTTTGTGGTACTGGGAATGGAACCCAGGGGCATTCTACCTCCAAGCTACACCCCCAGCCCTGTTTCTTTTTTCTTTTCTTTCTCTCTCTCTCTCTTTTTTTTTTTTTTTTTTTTTGTTTTTTTTTTTTTTGGTGGTACTGGGGTTCCTGGAAGCCCTTCTACCTCCGGGCTACACTCCCAGACCTATTTTATACTTTTTATTTGGAAACAGGGTCTCCTCCTGTCTCTGCCTCCCAAACAAGGGGATTACAAGCATGCGCCACCACTCAGGCCCCAGTCCTATTTTTTATTCTTTATTTTGAAACGTAGTCTCACTGAGTTGCAAAGGGCCTACTAAGTAGCTGAGGCTATGCAGGAAGGAGATCCTCCTGTCTCAGCCTCCCGAATGCTGGATGACAAGCGTGCGCCACCACAGCCGGCCCTGAGGCTCATCTTGAACCTGTGCTCCTCCTGTCTCAGCCTCCCAGGTACTGGGATTACAGGCGTGGGCCATGGTGCCCAGCTTGGTTATGTGTATTTTTCACGCACACTGCTCAGTGTGAGAAGGTAAGTGAAGAACTCTGCTAGAAGAGGCTTACATAGAAACTCCCTAACTTGAGGCAAGGCATTGACCAATATGATCACATAAGTAGATTTAATAAAACTATATTATCTTTTCCCTTTAGAACTGGTTCCAGAATTATAGAGCCAGGCTCTTACCTGAAGAAAAACACAGAATATCTGTCTGCTGGAAAAAACAGAATTGCCTAACACAAGCCCATCAACGTTTAAGCACCCTGGGCACCCAGGTTGTGGCTTCCAACAATGCCACTGAGCATGGGTTTTTTAATACCCAGAAAGTGCCAATAAAAACAGCTGGTTGGACAGCACTGGATCAACAAGGGACTACCAGTCAACAAATGGGCTCCAATGGGTACTCCGTTTGGAATGAAGGACTTCCCAGGCCACAGGCATGCTATGGATACCCCTCTGTAAAGGAACAACAAGTTCCCAATCAACAGATGTACTTCGGTTTCTATTCTGTTCAAAAACAAGGGCTTCACAGTCCAAACGTGTACGCCAGTCTGCCCCCTCTAGAAAAACAAGAGGTTCCTGGTCAAGAAGTGTGCTCCCCAGTGGCAGGCTCTGGAAAGCAAGCGGGCAGGGAATTGGAGTATCCAGACGACACAGGAAGTGGGCATTTTCCTGCCTATTATCTCTCCTATAGCTCAGCGGGATGCATTTTTCCTTCAACATCTGGGCAGCACTTTGACAGTGACAGGCCTAAGGCCAGAAAACCCCAGCACGGGAGTCCCTTCCTTGGGTACCAAGCAAGACAGCAGGAAGAACAGGAGGAAGACCATCGCCCAGCATCACAAGACCAACCGCAGAATCAGCAACATCCCTGGCAGCAGTCTTACAATGATGGAGAGCAGATAGTATTCTGCCAGCAGCTGACAATGGACCAGAGTCAAAGGGATCTGGGACAGCAGTTGCCGCTCTTTCAGCTCCAGAGTCGGTTTCCTGAAACTTCCAGAATGTCATGGTCCTCTCAGCTACAGCCAGAGCCTCTCCAAATGGCTGACGGCTCAGCATCACTGCCGCTGGGACAATATACACAGCAAGGGACTTTAGCACAACCCATGGCTCAGATTCAGCAGCTGTACGATGAAAATCCTGTAAGCATCCACTTCCCGGACCGGGGAACACAGCCCCAGGAAGCAGTGCTGTATAGGTCAGTCCAAAGTCGTCCACACCACAGCAGCTCAAGGTGAAGCCTCCTCCCCAAGCCTTCCCAGTAAACGAATAATAATGTCTTAGCCAGGTATGATGGTGCATGCCTGTACTCCTAGTACTTGGAAGGCTGAGATAGGATCTCAGGTTTGAGGCCAGTCCCAACAACATAGTGAGGCCATTTCAAAAAATAAATAAGCTATTAAAAAATACAGAGGTAGCCGGGTGTGGTGGTGCACACTTGTGATCCCAGTATTTGGGAGACTGAGACAGGAGGATTGTAGTTCAAGGACAGCCTCAACTACTTAGTGAGGCCCTCTGAAACTTAGTAAGACCCTGTTTCCAAATATCCACTTTTTGGTAGAAGTCTTATGGTTCCGGACCTGTAAAACTTCAAGAACAGGTTTAGCTTTGCAGCATCTTTAAGGACCTACCTGGAGGGAGGTGTTGGGTATAGGTGTCATATCTTGTTCTTATGGGTTTGAAGGGAGAAGTACAGCTGGGCATGGTGGTGCACACTTGTAACCCCAGCACTTGGTCAGCTAAGATAGGAGGATTGCAGGTTCCACAGCAGCTTCAGCAACTTATTGAGATTCTTATTAATACAATTAATATTTTATTTTGAAACAGTCTCATTAAGTTGCTGAGGTTGGTTTTGCGCCTTTGATGCTCCTGTCTCACTCTCCCAGGTACTGGGATTATAAGCATGTGTCACCGTGCCTGGCTGCACATAACCTCTTTAAGATAGATTTCCAGTAGGGCATATAAGAATTGGAATGTTTATGTTAAGTGCATGTAATTTAATAATACTAGCAATTATTTGTACGTATAGTGACATGACTGCATCTATAGGTCTGAAGGGTATAAAGCATTAAGTAAATTAACTCTAGAGATTTTTTGCCTTTAGTTTACTACTTTGTTTTCCTTCTTCAATCATTCTACAAAGTATTAATTACAAACAAGTACCAGTGCCGCCACCATGACCACAAATGCATTAAAATCCACGTTGTAGCCGGGCGTGGTGGCGCACGCTTGTCACCCCCGCGCTTGGGAGGCGAGACAGAGGATCGCGCAGGTTCAAAGCCTGCCTTAGCCACTTAGTGAGGCTCTCAGAAACTTAGTGAGACCCTGTTTCCAAATAAATATAAAATAGGTCTGGGAGATAGGCCGGAGGTAGAAAAGCCTCTGGGTTCCACCCCCAGTACCACACACACAAAAATCCACTTCGTTGTCCTTATTGGCATCCAGGTCTTGCTGACCTCATCAGCCAAGGATCCTTTGGGCACAAGAGGAGCTCCATAAGCTCTTGCGACAGAAACAGCGTCAGCTCCCCCTTTGCTCAGCTTGAATCTGTCCCATTCGTTGCAAGAGTACGCGTGGGAGATTCTGATCATGGTGTCCATGGCCGTCTCCAGCTGGTGGGCATGTCGGCAGCAGAAATGACCACTCCAGAAGCAGTTGAGCCGGGCCAGGGAGAAGACACTGGGGCACCCGTCCCACTGTCCAGTAGTCACTTTTTCTTTTTAGTCTCCCCTACACTTTTCACTCTCCAAACTTCAGATGAACTCTGTGATGTCCGAGTTGGAGTCTGGTTTATCTTCTCTTACCGCAGCGTCCAGCACAGAATCGGGTGTGCCAAGTACACAGAAATCCTTGCTGGTGGAGGATTAGACAGAACAGAGAAAAGGAGGGAGGTTTCAGTCTATGACCAACTGGCTGCATTGCTTTGGGGTCATGTCAGGCAGCGAAACGTAGCGGGGAACACATGGTGGAGTAAGCCATCCACTCAGGTCCTCCAGGTCCAACATGGGGTCCTCGACTCCCATGTTGAAAGGAATTTCGCACATGCCAGAGAGCAAGTACTAGAGACAAAGAGCCTTTTTGTTTGTTTGCTTGTTTTGTGTGTGTGTGTGTGTGTGTGTGTGTGTGTGTGTGTGTGTGACACTGGGGATTGAACCCAGAGGCATTCTGCCTCTGAGCTACACCTGCAGCCCAATTTTATTTTATTTTTTGTGGTACTGGGATGGAACCCAGGGGCATTCTACCTCTGAGCTACACCCACAGCCCTATTTTTTATTTTTATTTTTATTTTTTGGTGGTAATAGGGGTGGAACCCAGAGGCTTTCTACCTCCAGGCTATATTCCCAGACCCCTTTTTTAAAATATATTTTATTTGGAAACAGGGTCTCACTAAGTAGCTGAGGCTGGCTTCAAACCCATGCAATCCTCCTGTCTCAGCCTCTCAAGCGCGGGGATTACAAGCGTGCGCCACCACGCCCAGTTCTTTTTTTTTTATTATTATTCTTTATTTTGAAACAGGGTCTGAGTTGCAGAGGGTAGCTGAGTAGCTGAGGCTGTCTGCGAACCATGATCCTCCAATCTTAGCCTCCCAAATGCTGGGATTACAAGTGTGCGCCACCATGCTCAGCTCCAAACTTTATTTTGAGCAAGGTCAGGAAGGGTCGTTTTTATCCTGAGTTAGCTCCAGAGGTGGCAATCACTCTCTAGTGAGGCTGGAGGGTCAGGCCTCTTGGAATGAGTATGAAGTAACAATTTATTCTCTAGTGGGGCTGACCCCAGGCCAGCAGCGAGAGCTCAGAGCCTTCCCCACCAGACCACCTTAACTGTTAGCAAGGAGAGTGGGCACCTCAGGGCTCAGGGAGGCTCAGCCTCAAGGGAGGGGACCAGGAGAACCTTGGCTGGGAGGCCCACCGCAGGGGGCAGAGCAGTTGGATTACTTGGGAGAGAAAGTGATTTTTACAGAATGAAGAGCAAGAGTGGAGAGGAGGGAAAGCTTGAAAACAAAGCCGCCTGTCGTCTGGCCTCCTGTCATTTTTTTTCTCCTTTTATAACGATTTTTATTAAATATGCTCAGCTCAGTACCCATAGTGCACTGCTCATTTAAGGTGGCTGTTCACAAGGATAAGGCAACTTGGTCAACGCTGTGGATTACACCAGATAAAAGACCATTACACGCAGAATTATTTCTCTTAGAACTTCACATAAGAACTTTCCTGTAAGGAGGCGGACAATTATAGGTACTTGATTTGGGGCAATTTTGACAGAATGTATAAGGATAAATATACTTGACATAGAATTACACTTCAATTTGCAATTTATTTCAGTGCTGTTTTCAAATATTTACTTTCTATATGTTGACATTCGTGAAAGAAAATCCTTAATGCTCCAAGTGCGAGTCAGAATGAAGTACAGGACTTAGTATTTAATAGCAACCAAAGACAAAATCAGATGGTTTATCATTTAATATATAAAAAAAACTTTTAAGATTAATTGGTAACTGACATATTTACAAAGAAAGATAGATGTTGCATTTTGGCCGAGTGTTCATTTATTCACTGACTCGCAGTCTTTTTTTTTTTTTTTTTTTTTTTTTTGCAGGTCTGGGGGTGGAACCCAGGGGCTACACCCCCTGCCCTATTTTTTATTCTTTATTTTGAAACAGGGTCTCACTGAGTTGCAGAGGGCCTCACTAAGTAGCTGAGGCTATCCGTGAACCACAATCCTCCCATCTCAGCCTCCCGAGTGCTGGGATTACAAGCGTGCACCACTACGCCCGCTTGTAAAGTCTTTTTCAAACAGGAAAATGCCGTTATTAATATGGCTTCATTCAGTTAACCTATATTTTAGAAAATATTTCTGTTGCAGAGAAAGTGAAGACTTTCTCTTGACATTAAACTTATACTTGGTTTACGCTTAAAGATAATGCCTAAAAACATTTTGGAAAAGGTTATTAATAATAATTTATTGCATTCTGCCTCTCTTTTCAACGTTAAATAATCCAGTGGAGCTTTAAGTCTTACTTTTCCTTTTATCTTCAAATAGACTCTTCAGCATATAAACCTGAATGGCTGACACCACCACCATGACTGCTAAAGTAACGATGGACCAGAAATTGACTCTATCAAAGTTGCTTTCTTGTATGCTTCCATCCCGAGCCTCAAATGCGCTAAGCAGAATTTGTATGTGACCAGTTTTGCCTACTCTGGACTTGATGCTGTTAATGGATTCCAGGATGTCTTCCAGTTTCATCTCCAACACATTTGTTCCAGTAATATATTTCTTCCGATCCTCTCATTCCTGTGCCTGTTCTCCCATATTACCCAGGATTAACTCAAAGAAAATTACTTTCTCAGAACTGGTGCTGAATGTGTTGTCAAAGCAGAACGTGTAGTCACCGATTTCAGTCTCTACAGTGTGAACTCCATCTGATTTTCTTTGTTCAAACACTAAGGTTTTGCCTTCTGGAGAGGCTAGATGGAAATCAGTATCTAATCCAGCTCCATCTAAAACCTGGTACTGGATCTCCAGCGAGGCCTTCAGGGGCACGGGCTGGCAGAAACATTCCTGGTCTGCCTGAGAGTAAAGGTGAAGTCGCTGTCTAGGGAGGGCGCGAAGCCGACGCCCCCCGCAGCAGCCCCTGGGACAGAGCTGCCAGGAGGAGCACCGGGAAAGGCAGCCAGGTCCGGTCTCCCACCCCTTCCCCGGGCGATCTCGGGCTGATCGTGGCGTGGGAGGTGTGGGCTCCTGGCACCTGGGTTCCGCGTTTCCTCCCTGGCCTCCTGGTGGCTGGAAACCCAGTTGGCAGCAAGATCAGCTGCCGGAGGCGCTGAAGGCTCCCAGGAAGGGGAAGCTGTCCTCTGCCCGGCAGGGACTGAGGGCGGGGCCAGCCTTGGCCTCCCCGCTGCTCAGCCTCGATGCCCAGGCAGCCGGTTTCCAAGGCTTTCTCCATGCACCCCTGGGCGATTTGTCACGGGCTGCGGGACCACACTTCCTGAAAGCCCCCCCCCCCTCCTGTTTGGGAACTGAGGGGTTGGTAAATCAGGTACTGAGGGAGTGTGGAGGATCTGTACCCTCCACCTGGGATTACACGCATACGTCACCAAGCCAGGCTGAGCTGGCACATTTCTAATGGCCCACTAGCTCTTAAACAGAACTTTATTGATTCTAACTACCAATAGCCAAAAATATTCGCTCCTTTATGTTTTTATACATAAGAGAGAGACTGTGTGTGTGTGTTATTGGGAATTGAACCCCCAGGGACATTCTACCTCTGGATTACACCTCACCACTTTTTCACTTTTTTTATTTTTTGGTGGTACTGGGGGTGGAACCCAGAGGCTTTCTACCTCCTGGCTATACTCCCAGACCTATTTTATATTTTATTTGGAAACAGGGTCTAAGTTGCTGAGAGCCTAAGTAGCTGAGTCTGGCTTTGAACCTGTGTGATCTTCCTGTCTCCTTCTCCCAAGCGCAGGGATTACAAGCGTGCACCACTACGCCCGGCTTCACTTTTTATTTTGGGTCTCACCAAGTTGTTGAGGCTGGCTTCCAAACTGATCCTCCCATCTCAGCCTGCAAATACTGGGATGCAGGCATGCACCAACACACCTGGCCACCCAAAGGGTTTTGTATATAATTAAAGGCAAAACTTACTGATGAGATTCAAATATACCGTGACATTTATTTTCAGTAACACAAGAAATTGAAACCAATTCATAGTCTTGACACCACCTTTAGCATGAAACGACACTCAATAAATACAAAACCCCGCATGAGCACATCAAGGTAATTTTTGAGATACAGACTGAGCGGTAGGTGAAGAAACATACACTGCAGATTCGACTGAGAAAGGTGAACGGAACAGCCGGGAAGGGAGGCCCGGTATTCAGCTAGCAAAGCAAATACAGGATTCTCAAAGCAGTCTGCAAATCGGAGCTCAGTGTGGGGGGGACGGGGGTATGGGGAGCAAAATGGTTGGGGACAGTTCATGTTCTGGATCTTATAAATCCATTTTTCGCGATTCTTGATTTGGAATCCACCACAGTCTCAAGGAACTTCTGCCAAAGAAGGGTATTCACTTTACTGCCGGAAGAGATGCTCCTCCTCAGTTTCCTCCTTAGACCTTGTCACTGGGTTCCTGTCACCCGCGCAGCAGAGGCTCACTACTGTCCTCAGTAAGGAAACCTTCCCGGTTATGGTTTTTCTCTCATAAACACACTGATACTTGCCAGAGACAGCTCTGAATAGCTCCAATTTCTCTAACTTTTATCCTCCTTCGCAACTCTGCTTGGCTACAAAATCTGAGACTCACAGAAAGAGCAGCAGCGCTGGTCAGAAGATGAGGGTCAGTTTCAACGGGAGAACTTTCTAAAGCTCAGTGGTCATAACTTTGTTACAGCCTCTTTTCGTGTCTCGTTATCTTGCCAGTTACTTCTTGCGGAATTCGATCCTCCGAGCCACATTCTGAGCACCAAATTTTTTGACCAGTGCATCTCTGGTACCTTCATCTCCCTTTTGCAAATCTAAGTCGTCTTGTCGGGACCAAATGGGGTATCCATCAGCCCTCTGACCAGACTCTAAAAAGGAGGAAGTCGCCTCCAACTCGCCGCTGTTTTTTAGGAAGGCCTGTGTAACAGTCGATAGATCCAAGTTAAACTTCTCCATTAACTGCCGGATGATCTTGATGGCGGCTCCCACCTCGGGCGTGGAGACTTTTTCCTCTTCCGGCTCCTCCGGCTGTGTCTCGGAGTCCTCCTCTGGTGTGGAGGGATCATCATCGCACATCGTTATGTGGATTTCAAAGTCAGGGCTCTCGTCCACCTGTGCAGCATGGTGAGGAAGACCGGCCCGTTAGCACATCTCCAAGCCTCGCGGTCCCTGGTCTCTCCCAAGCGCCGCCCTTGTTCTCTGGATCGCACTCATACAGGACTCCCTGCACGTCCTCTAAAGTGCCATGTTGCTTCTCACATCTACTCAGGTTACATGTATGGGTGTGTGTGTTTATGAACGCGAGAGGCTGGGATGTGAATGTATGCATGTGCATGCATGTAAAACTGGCATTTCCACAGGTTAGAAGCTACACTTAGTGGGAAATATATATATATGTACACACAGTTATGTACCTGTGCTCCTGAGATCACTTGGTAAATGCCTGACCTCAGCACAGACTCTAACGCTCCAGATGGACAGGGCTGAAGGATGTGCTCATGATGGCAGCGCTGGAGTCCACCAATGACCGCAGGCAGTAAGCACACGACACTGCTCTACGACTGCTTCCCGGCTTCCAAGCTACGCTCGTGTAGGCACGCTACGAAGCATGCGATTTGAGAACGCCATGTTTGAGAGCTGTTGGGAGTGTTTGGCAGCTGATAGAAAATGAATAGTACTGGGGATGAAACCCAGAGGCTTTCTACCTCCAGGCTACACTCCCAGACTTATCTTATTTGGAAACAGGGTCTCACTAAGTTGCTGACAGCTTCACTAAGTAGGTGAGGTTGGCTTCCAACCTGTGTAATCCTCCTGTCTCAGCCTCCCAAGTACTGGGATTACAAGTGTGCGCCACCACGCCCAGCTCTTTACTTTTTCTTTCTTTTTTTTTTTTTTTTGGTGGTACTGGGGGTGGAACCCAGAGGCTTTCTACCTCCGGGCTATACCCCCAGACCTTTTTTTTTTTTTTTTTAAATTTGGAAACAGGGTCTCACTAAGTTGCTGAAAGCCTCACTAAGTAGCTGAGGCTGGCTTCAAACCTGTGCGATCCTCCTGTCTCAGCCACCCAAGCGCGGGGATTACAAGCATGGGCCACCATGCCTGGCTACTTTTCTTTTTTTTTTTTTTTTTTGCAGGTCTGGGGATGGAACCCAGGGGCTTTTGACCTCCAAGCTACACCCCAAGCCCTACTTTTTTTATTCTTTATTTTGAAACAGGGTATCACTAAGTTGGGGAGAGCCTCACTAAGTAGCTGAGGCTGTCTGCAAACTGTGATCCTCAGGTCTCAGCCTCCCGAATGCTGTGATTACAAGTGTGCGTGACCACACCCAGCTTTTTTTTTTTTTGTGGTACTGAGGGTAGAACCCAGGGGCTTTTTTTTTATACCTCCAGGCTACACTCCCAGACCTATTTTATACTTTATTTGGAAACAGGGTCTCACTAAGTTGCTGAGAGCCTCACTAAGTAGCTGAGGCTGGCTTCGAACCTGTGCGATCCTCCTGTTCAGCCTCCCAAGCACGGGGATTACAAGCATGGGCCACCATGACTGGCTTAATTTGGATATTTTTAAAATTACTCATCAGTCAGGCACACATTTGATAACCTAGTACTTGGGAGCTAAGACAGGAAGATTACAGGTTTGAAGCCAACCTCAGCAATTTTGCAAGACCCTGCTTCAAAATAAAAAATAGACCCAGATGTGGTGGTGCACGCTTGTAATCCCAGTGTTTGGGAGGCTGAGACAGGAGGATTGTGGTTTGCTGTCAGCCTCAGGTACTTAGTGAGGCCCTTTGCAACTTAGTGAGACACTGTTTCAAAATAAAGAATAAAAAATAGGGCTGGGGCTGTAGCTGGGAGGTACAATGCCCCTGGGTTCAATCCCCAGTACTGCAAAATAAATAAACAAACAAAGGGTTGCCAGGGCATGGTGGCACAGGCTTGTAATTCAGCATTCAGGAGGCTGAGACCGGAGGATCACGGGAGGATCGTGGTTCACGGACAGCCTTAGCTACTTAGCAAGGCCCTTTGCAAATCAGTGAGACCCTGTTTCAAAATTAAAAAGACTAAATAGAAAACAATAGGTGTAGCTTGGAGGTAGAATGACCCTGGGTTCTATCCCTAGTACGAAAAAAAAAAAAAAAAAAAAAGCTAAGGGTGTAGTTAGAGGTAGAATGCCCCTAGCGTCAATCCCTAGTACCAAAGAAAAAAAGTTACTCATTATTTTATGACCCCTGCCTCTCTCAAAGTTTGTTGTTATTGTTTTTTGGGTTTTTTTTTTTTTTTTTTTTTTTTTTTGCGGGACTGGGGATGGAACCCAAAGGCATTCTACTTCCGAGCTACACCCCCAGCCCTATTTTTTTATTCTTTATTTTGAAACAGGGTTTCACTGAGTTGCAGAGGGCTCACTAAGTAGCTGAGGCTGGCAGTGAACCACAATCCTCCTGTCTCAGCCTCTCAATGCTGGGATTACAAGCGTGCGCCACCACACCCAGCTAACAGTTTTATTATTAAGTATGGAATTCCAACAGAGTATTAGAAGCTAGACTGACTATGGAAGAGCTAAAAGAGCTAAAATATTCCTCCCAAACTCTAAAAGCACAAAAAGCTACATTTGCTTGATTAAAAAAAAAAAAAAAAAAAAAAAACTATATGCTGGGCATAACTGTATGGTAGTGCACGCCTGAATCCCAGGCACTTGGAGGTTAAGGCAGGAAGGTAGCAAGTTCAAGGCCTCAGAAATATAGCAAGAAGGGTCTGGAAAGTAAAGAAGGCGAGGAGGGCTGGGGATTGGCTCAGCGCTAGAGTGCTTGCCTGGCATGCAGGAGGCCGTGGGTTCAATCTCCACCCAGACTTGCATGCATACACATGAGCTGGAGCTCAGCGGTAGAAGGCCCTGAGCTCAATTCTCAGTACTGTTAAAATAAAAATAAATTACCATAATTATTTTTCAGAAAAGGGGTACTGGAGATTGAACCCAGAGGCATTCTATCTACAAGTTATATCCCCAGCCTGATTTTCTTTCTTATTTGTGTATGTGTGTGTGTGTGTGGGGGGGATACTAGGGATTGAGCCCAGGGGCATTCTACCTCTGAGCTACAAATCCAGCCCTAGTTTTTTATTCTTCATTTAGAAACAGGGTGTCACTGAGTTGCAGAGGGCCTTGCTGTGGCTGGCTTTGAACCTGCGATCCTCCTGTCTCCGCTTCCCAAGTACTTGGATTACAAGTGTGCGCCACAATGGCTGGCTTTACCATATAATTATTGTGTGTGTGTGGGTCTGGGGATGGAACCTAGGGGCATTTGACCTCTCAGCTACACACCCTGCCCTATTTTTTATTCTTTATTTTGAAACAGGGTCTGAGTTGCGGAGGACCTCACTAAGTAGCTGAGGCTGTCCGCGAACCGCGATCCTCCAGTCTCAGCCTCCTGAATGCTGGGATTACAAGCGTGCAGCCGGCAACTATAAATTTTTTTTAATTACATTTATGCTTCCGGGAAGCACTAAATGTTTTAAAAACTTATACTGAGACCAAACTGAAATGCTTTAAGCTGTTTAACTTCCTATTACACGTGATTTTTCTCCCTCTCTCCCTCAAGCTGTCCTACCCTGAACCAAAAGTGTTATAAGGCAGAACTTCAGGGCATCAGGCCTCCAGCCAGGTCGGTCCCAGCTCCCCTTTTATGTAGCTTTTATTTTTTTTTGCAGGTCTGAGGATGGAACCCAGGGGCATTTGACCTCCGAGCTACACCCCCTGCCCTATTTTGTATTCTTTATTTTGAAACCGGGTCTCACTGAGTTGCAGAGGGCCTCACTAAGCAGCTGAGGCTGTCCGCGAACCGCGCTCCTCCTGTCTCAGCCTCCCAAATGCTGGGATTACAAGTATGCGCCACCACGCCCGGCTCCCCTTTTCCTCTTCTATCTTGGACTTCTCTCTTACCTTCCCCAGCCCCAAGGGAGTGAAAAAGGTAGATGGGAAACCCTGTTTCAAAGGAGAATTATGATATGGGGAAAACCCACGAGGAATCTCCTTAACATACAACTTCCTCAAAATCCCGCGTGGCCTCCACAAGCATCTTTTTGACTGCTTCTTCCTTGTCCTTGATCTCCTGCTTCACAGGCTGGTCTTCAGGCAAGTCTGGAGTCCTCTTATTCTGTGGTTCTATGAAAGAGAAGAACAGCGCATATCCGCATTTGCCTCTTTACATAAACCAACAATACAGTGCATGCTGGGCAAGTTTAGGCCAGAAGTGAGCCCGTTCTTTTTTTATTATTATTATTATCTTCTATTAAAAGACATCTGTTTTGTTTGTCTGTTTGCTGCACTGGGGATGGAACCCAGAGGCATTCTACCTCTGAGCTACACCCCCAACACAATTTTTTATTCTTTATTTTGAAACGAGGTCTCATTGAGTTGCAAAGGGCCTCACTTAGTAGCTGAGGCTGGCCACAAACTGTGATCCTCCTGTTTCAAGCCTCCCAAATGCTGGGATTACAAGCATGCGCCATCATGCCCAGCTTAAGAGACATCTGGTTTTTATTCAAAGGGTTAAAAAAAAAAAAATAGCCATAAGACACACACGTCCCAGCGATTTCTACTCGTTTCCAAAAAGCTGCACTATACAAATGGTGATAATAGTCTGAGGCTCTAACATATAAAAATACTCTTCGAGCTTAATTCATTCTTTGCTTTGTATTTACATATGCAAATTAACAAAAATACATCATAAATTGGGTTCTCTAAAACCAGTCTGGGCATTTCCAGAAGGCCTGAGCCAAATCCACAGAAAATTTTGGAGACCTTTTTTGTTTTTTAACTGTACTGGGGATTGAATCCAGGAGCATTCTACTTCTAAGCTATACCCCCAGCCCTTATTTTATTCTTTATCTTGAAAAAGAGTCTCACTAAGTTGTGAAGGACCTCACCAAGTAACTGAGGCTGGCCTTGAACCTGTGATCCTCCTGTCTCAGTCACCCAGGTACTAGGATTACAAGTGTGCGCCACCACGCACGCCTGGCTTCGAACCTTTAGGATTTCATGTAAATCAATCACTGGATGCCTGAGACAGGCTTTGGGCAAGGCCAGCACCCCCAGGGACCACGACAGGACCAGATGGTACACCATAATCCACCATATACCGTCTGTAAAAAAGAAGGCCTCCTAAATTTAAACACCTCGTTTTCCCTTTACATTTTGTTCTAAGGATTTAACTCTCCTCCTATTCCATTTAACAAAATTTGTTGCCACGGGAGCCACAAAAGCAAGTTTGTAAAGGACTAACTACCTTTCATCCTGATTTTGGTGGTGATTATGCAAACCTACCTACACTAAAACCTATATAACTGGAAAAGAATTCCTCAAAAATTAAACATAAAACTGCCAGGTGTGAGCCAGGCGTGGTGGCGCACGCTTGTAATCCCCACGCTTGGGAGGCTGAGACAGGAGGATCGCACAGGTTCGAAGCCAGCCTCAGCTACTTAGTGAGGCTTTCAGCAGCTTAGTGAGACCCCGTTTCCAAATAAAAAATATATATATAAAATAGGTCTGGGAGTACAGCCCAGAAGTAGAAAGCCCCTGGGTTCCACCCTCAGTACCACAAAAAAAAAAAAAAAACCCTGCCAGGTGTGGTGGCACATGCCTGTAATTCCAGTACTTGAGAGGCTGAGACAGGAGGACCACAGGTTGAAAGCCAGTGTCAGCTACTTACCGAGAACCGCAGCAACTTAGTGAGACCCTATTTCAAAATAAAGAATAATGCCGGGCGTGGTGGTGCAGGCTTGTAATCCCAGCACTCGGGAGGCTGAGACCAGAGGATCGCAGTTCACGGACAGCCTCAGCTACTTAGTGAGGCCCTCTGCAACCCAGGGAGACCTGGTTTCAAAATAAAGAATAAAAAAAATAGGGGCAGGGGGTGTAGCTCAGAGGTCGAATGCCCTTGGGTTCCATCCCCAGACCCAAAGAAAAAAAAAAAAGAATAAAATAGGGCTGGGGGTGTAGCTCAGGGATAGACTGCCCCTAGGTCCAAACCCCAGTACCACCACCAAAAAAAAAAAAAGTAGGCCCTCAAACAGTTACCAGTATACTCATGTTCATAACAGCATTATTCACTCTAGACAAAAAATACTAGCCATCCAAATGTCCGCTGATTTATGGATAAGCAAACTGTGATATATACATACAATGGACTATTATTGAGCCTTAAAACAGAATGAAATTCTGACATGCTACACCATGAATGAACCTTGAAGATACTAAACTAAGTGACATAAATCAGATAGAAAAGGCCAAGTATGACAGATTCCATTGATGAGGTGAAATTCAGAGACAGGAAGTAGGATGGCAGTTGCCAGGGGCTGTGGAGAGGGAAGAATGGGGGTTAGTGTTTAGGAGGTGCAGAGGGTGAGTTTTAGAAAATGAAGACACCCTGGAGATGGATGGTCGTGATGGCTGCACCTGTGAACGTACTTAATGCTGCCAAACTGAACTTGGCTTCCACCTCTGAGCCACACCCACCCACCCTATTCATCTATTTGCAGTACTGGGAATTCAACCCAGCGGCAGGCATCCTACCTCCAAGCTACACCCCCGGCCCTATTTCCTATTCTTTTTTTTTTTTTTTTTTTGCGGTACTGGGGATGGAACCCAGGGGCATTCTACCTCTGAGCTACCACCCCAACCCTATTTTTTATTCTTTATTTTAAAACAGGGTCTCACTGAGTTGCAAAAGGCCTCACTAAGTAGTAGCTGAGGCTCTCCGTGAACCTCAATCCTCCTGTCTCAGCCTCCCAAGTACTGGGATTACGGGCACCACCACGGTTGGTTTACTAGAATAAATTTTTAGTGCATATAAATATATATATTTTTAATGCAGTACTGGGGATTGAACACAGGGGCATTCTACCTCCAAACTACACCCAAAGTCCTATTTTTTATTCTTTATTTTGAAACAGGGTCTCACTAAATTGCAGAGGGCCTCACTAAGTAGCTGAGGCCGGCTGTAAACCTGCCATCCTCCTGTCTCAGCCTCCCAAGTACTGGGATTACAAGCGTGTGCCACCACGCCCTGCTTAGTGAATATAATTTTACACTAAAAGAATTCAGCTTCACCGGGCATGGTGGTGCACGCTTGTAATCCCAGTACTTGGGAGGCTGAGACAGGAGGATCCAAGTGGGTTCCTGGCCAGCCTCAGCTACTTAGTAAGACCTTCCTCAACTTAGGGAGACTTTGTTTCAAAATAAAGAATAAAAAATAGGGCTGGGGGTGTAGCTCAGAGGTACAGTGTGCCTGGGTTCAATCCCTAGTACTGAAAAAAAATTTTCAACTTTACTAAATTAAAATTTAAATATAAAGCCGGGCATGGTGGCGCACGCTTGTAATCACCGCACTTGGGAGGCTAAGACAGGAGGATCGCATGGGTTCGAAGCCAGCCTCAGCTACTTAGTGAGGCTCTCAGCAACTTAGTGAGACCCTGTTTCCAAATAAAATATAAAAAAGGTCTGGGAGTATAGACCGGAGGTAGAAAGCCTCTGGGTTTCACCCCCAGTGCCACCAAAAATAATAATAATAATAATAAATAAATAAATAAATAAATATATTAGCCAAAAAAAAAAAGAAAGAAAAGAATTTGGTACTGGGGATTGAACCCAGAAAAGAATTTGGTACAGGGGCATTTTACCTCTGAACCAGACAAACCTCCAGAGCCTTATTTTATTTTTCATCTTGAAACAGGTTCTTGCTAAGTTCCTACAATGGTTTCGAACCTCTGCAATCTTCCTGTCTTAGCCTTTGAAGTACTGGGATCACAGGCATGGGCCACCACACCGACCTAAGAGGTGTTATCTTTTGACATAACATTATAAAGTAAAATAATACTTAAGTTGTACAGTTATGTTACATGGTAATAAATATAAAATGTAAAATAAAACAGAGAAAATGCCTGGCGTTTATCTCAAAATAATCCAAGAAGTTGAGATGAAGGCTACATTTGAAAAAACTGGACATAAACTATTCAGGTGGGGTTGGAGGATGGGTACATTCGGTATAGTTCACTATACTTTCTATTTTTATAAATGTTGAAAATCTTCTGCAATAAAAAGTGAACAGGGTTGGAAGTATAGCTCAGTGATAGATTTTTTCTTTCTTTCTTTCTTTTTTTTTTTTTTTTTTTGCGGATCTGGGGATGAAACCCAGGGGCATTTGACCTCCGAGCTACATCCCTGCCCTATTTTTTATTCTTTTTTTTTTTTTTTTTTTTTTGTGGTACTGGGTTTTCTGGAAACCCTTCTACCTCCCAAATGCTGGGATCATAAGCGTGCGCCACCGTGCCCGGCTTTCAGTGACAGATCTTAACATGCACAAGGCCCTGGGTTCGAAGCCTAGCACCATTAAAAAAAAAAAAAAAAAGTAAGCTGGGCGTGGTGGTGGTATAACTTCTGGAAACTTCTTGTTCCACTTTTGTTGCCTATTTTTCTAATACTTTTCCTTTTGTTTCCTGACTTTTGAGAGCCTTTTGGACATTAGGAACTTAAGTTAGAAACCTAAGTCTATTGTAATGGTTTGGAGGATTTTTTTTTTAGTTTGATTTCTGACTTTATGATGAAAAGTTCTTCATTTTAAAGTAATTCAAATTTAGCCGGGCGTGGGGGCGCACACTGTAATCCCAGCATTCGGAAGGCTGAGACAGGAGGGTTGCGGTTCGGGGACAGCCTCAGCTACTTAGGCCCTTCGCAACTCAGTGAGACCCGGTTTCAAAATATAGAATAAAAAATTGGGCAGGGGGTGTAGCTCGGAGGTCAAATGCCTCTGGGTTCCATCCCCAGATCCGCAAAAAAAAAAAAAAAAAAAAAAAAGTAATTCAAATGTATAAAATGTTTTATTGCCAGGCACAGTGGTACATGCCTGTAATCCCAGCAAACATGAGACCTGCCTGGGAAACTTAAGACTCTGTCTCAAAACTAAAAAAATTAAAATGGGCAGGATCATAGCTCAGTGATAGAGCATCCCGGAGTTCAATCCCCATTTACTTACACATAACACACACACGCACACACGTACACACGCACACACGTACACACACACACGTACACACACACACACACACACACACACACACACACACACACACACTTTCCTAGTCTTTGGTTTCTTGACTATCACTATGCTGATATTAAAAAGTATATTCATCCATATTTTCTTTCAGGCATTTTAGAATTTTGTTTTGTTTTCTGTGTTGGTGCTGGGGATTGAACTTAGGGCCTTGTGTGTGCTAGGCAAGTGCTTTAACACTGAACTATATCCCCTGCCCCATAATCATCAAAACATTATTTTGTGTGTGTATGTAGTACTGGGGGTGGAACCCAGGGGCTTTTCTACCTCTGGGCTATACTCCCAGACCTAGTTTATACTTTATTTGGAAACGGGGTCTCACTAAGTTGCTGAGAACCTCACTAAGTAGCTGAGGCTGACTTTGAACCTGTTGGACCCTCCTGTCTCAGCTCCCAAGTACTGGCATGTGTAATCCCAGATAGGGTTAACCCAGTTTAATTTTCTCCAAGTTTCAAATGGCTTGTCAATACTCCCAACATCCTAAGACATAACAGCAAGGCCCTAAATGATGACCTACCTCATCCCTACACACAGCCCTGACCTCATCTACTAAATCCCCTCTTACTTATTCCAGTCATACTGTCACTCTTTATGGGTTTTTTGTTTTGTTTTATTTTGTTTTGTTTGCGCGTCTGAGGATGGAACCCAGAGGCATTTAACCTCCAAGCTATACCCCCTGCCCATTTTTTTATCCTTTATTTTGAAACAGAGTCTCACTGAGTTGCGGAGGGCCTCACTAAGTAGCTGTGGTTGTCCGCGAACTGTGATCCTCTGGTCTCAGCCTCCCGAATGCTGGGATTACAAGCATGCGCCACCACGCCCGGCTACTCTTTATGGTATTAAGAACACACCAGACATCCTCCTAAGGCAGAGCCCTTCCCTTTGCTATTCCCATCGTCTAGCATCGTCTAGACCAGGCCCCAGATTCCTTCCTGTGTGGCACTCTAATTTCCTTTGGTCTGAGTTCAACCATCAGTTTATCAGTTATACCTTCTCTTAACATCCTATAGAAAAAGAATTCCTCCCCAACCCTAACCCTGCTTTATTTTTCCTCTATAGCACTTACCACTGCCCAGCTAGCATGTTAAGCTCCATGACCACAGGGACTTTTACTTACTGTTATATCCCAGCAGGACAACAGTGTCTGGAACTCAAGTATCTGTTGAATGAATGAATCTGAAATGTCACTTTTACCAAAAACAAAATTCCTACTAAGCATGCTGATCAGGGGGAAGAAAATGTACCTCTCCATACTTCAATGATTAAGTGGAACAGCCACATAAGCAAAGAAATGGGGGCTGGAGGTAAGTATGGCTCTTTAAACAGAAGGGTCTGTCACTGAAGCTGTCAATACCAGCAATGTCAAAAGAAAAACATCTTAATAGCTTTGTGCTGTGTCCTAACCATATCTGAATCCCAATGTGTGTGTGTGTGTGTGTGTGTGTGTGTGTGTGTGTGTGTGTGTTACTAGGGACTGAACCCAGAGGTATTCTACCTCCAAGTTATACCTCCAGCCCAATTTTATTCCTTATTTGAAACAGGGTCTTGCTAAGTTGCTGAGACTGGCTTTGTACCTGTGATTTTCCTGTGTCATCCTAAGTCCTGGGATTGCAAGTATGGGCCACCACGCCCCGCTGAATCTCAATTTTCAATTAAACTGCACTAGAAATTCACTTCACATAAATGAGAACAGGAGCAGCCCTTTCAACTGAGGCTCTTCTCAGGTCAAGAGAAGACCTTCTCTTGTGCATTAGACTGAACTAAAGCATGAAAATAAACTGTTCTGGCATGCCTTAAACATGGCTTATACTGAATCTACAGAACATAAGTGAATATATATATATATGCTTTTACTGGTGCAGTATAATCTCACTCTCATATATGGTGAAATCTTTGAAAACGAGTCTTCAAAGATACACAATAGCCAGGCATGGTGGCGCACATCTAAAATCTTGTCTCAGCCTTGTGAGACAAGAGGATGGCAGGTTCAAAGCCAGCCTCAACAAACTCGCAAGACTATTTCAAAATAAAAAATAAAAATGGCCAGACGTGGTGGTCCACGCTTGTAATCCCAGCCTTAGGGAGGCTGAGACAGGAGGATCTTGTAGGTTCAAAGCCAGCCTCATATACTCAGCGAGGCCTTTGCAACACAGTGAGACCCTGTTTCAAATTAAAGAATAAAAAATAGGACTAGGGGTGTAGTTCGGAGGTAGAATGCCCCTGGGTTCCATCCCCAATACCGCTATATATATATATATATATATATATATATATATACACACACACATACATACACACATACATACACACATATATACACATATATGTGAAATAATATAAATATAAAAATATATATGTAGGGCTAGTAAAAATATTAAAAATATTAAAAATCTATATAGGCTGGGGGTATAGCTCAGAGGGTAAAATGCCCCCGGGCTCACTCCTCAGCACCACAAAATATAAAATATAAAGATATACAAGAAACAAGTTTCTTAGTTGCCTCTGAGGAGGAAAACTGAGTACCTGGTACATTTTTCTATATACTATACCCTTGTTGTAAAACATAGAGCGTATCAATCATCTAGCTATTGGCTGAGGGCAGGGGCGCACGCCTTGCAATCTGAACTACCGGGGAGGCTGAGGCAAGAAGATCCATAGAGCCCAGGAGTTCAAGGCCAGGCTGGGCAGCAAAGCAAGACCTCCATCTCAAAAACAAAGACAAAACCTAGTTATTGGGATGATAGATTAAAACGAGGGAGAGAAGTAGAAAAGAAAACGGTGCAGTTTTACCCGATGTCAACGAAAGGGAGCAGGGCCGGGCGGTGCAATCAAAGATGCCCAAGAGGAGGGAACCGAGAGCAGAAGGCAGCCCACCCGCCACCGCAGGCCTCACCCCCGCCGTCTGCAGCCTCGGGGTGCTGCTCCGCCTTGCGCTTGAGATTCTGCGAGGAGGGGCTCACGGGGTCGTCCCCCAACAGGTACTTGTGCTCCTGGCCCCGCAGGTGCTTGAGGTAGCGGTCCTTCAGGGACTGCCACGAGTGCTGCGTGAGCGAGGTCTTCTCCATCGCCTTCCACAAAGCGTTGCCGGTGACCGAGCTGGCCGAGCGCGCGTTTTCCTTCACGTAGGTCAAGATGGCCACGTCGTCCGCATCGGTGAAGGCGATCCGCCCGGTGAGCGGCTGCGGCTCGGGCTCGGGCTCGGCTGCGGCGCCCTCGGGGGCCTGGTCGGCCGCCGCGCCCGTACCCAGCCGATAGGACTCCACGTCGAGCCTCTCGTTGCGCTCCACGGAGTCCAGGATGTACTGCGTGGAGATGAAGTCGCCCGAGGCTTCGGCCAGCGCCTCCCCGGGCTGGGCCAGCAGCACGGCGCCGGGCTCCTGCACCCGGCACACCGTGCCGCCTCCGTGCAGGATCAGCGTCGAGAGCCGGCGCTTGGCCGGGCTGGGCCGCACGTAGAACGACATGGAGCTGCCGTCCTCCCTCACGAACAGAGTGGAGGAGTGGGTGGGCCCGTTGGGGTCCTTGCCCAGATCCATCGCCTCCGCCATGTCTGACAGCCCGCACCAGCAAAGATGCCCGCAAACTGGAGCTGGGGACCCGAAGCGCAACGGAGGGAGGCGTGGCCGCCGCGCTGCGCCTGCGCAGCGGGGCGCGCCGGAAGCGCCCGCCCCTAACCCGGAAGGGGCGGGTCTTCGGGCCCTGACCCGGAAACCGTCTCCCTACCCTCGTCACTTTTAGGTTTGGTCCTGCGGGAAGATGGCCACGGTACAAGGGGCCGAGGTGAACGTGGATGGCGAGCCGAAATTGAGCAAAAAGTAAGTGTCGCTGCGGGTCACAGGAAGCCTGTCGGGTCGCAGGGTCCAGGCTGCAAACTAGCTCGAGGCTCCCGCCAAGGCGGCTGTGCCGGGGACCTTGCTGCCTGCTCTCGTGGGTGCGCACATGCTGGGACGTGGCCGCTGCTCCCTAGAAACTATATCTCCCCCGGATGCCCCGGGACCTGGGGCTGGCGCTGGGATCTCCCCGGTTAGTGCTGAAATGGGAGAGTGCGAAGGGAAAACCAGCTCCAGAACCGAGAGGTGATGGAAAGGAAAAGTGAAACCAACTTCTTCCTTAACTCTCATCCCTTGGACTGCTGCGTTCTGAGACACTCCCCAAAGGCGGCGTTGGAGAAAAGCTGAATGCCTTTTCAGAAAGACCTTCGACATATTATATTGATGGCCTCGCCAAGGTCATTCTACACCTTATGTAGGAAAAGAGAGTAGTCCTAAAACTGCTGTGCACCTACCCGTAAGGGAGAAACGAGAAATGAGTGATCAGTGGATGCCGGCTTATTTAGCTGGATACGAGCTGCCCGTGGTCTTGCTGGTTGTATCTTTACTAACCACCTCATATCCTTCAAGGGTGTGTGTACGGGAACAGAGATCAAAATTAGCCACCCTTTGACTGCCATGATGTATATTTTCTAGATACCGCCCTCTCCATCTCTCTCTCTCTCTCTCTCTCTCTACCAAGGCTTCTTATTTGAACCACAGAACACTACTGTGGAAGAGGTTTTCTCAATGTTCTGAAGGCACACATGAATAGTCAGTACCATTCTAGAGACACGGGCGAGAGATTAAATTATTGCATACTGTGGCTTCTTTAGTGCATGCGCTAGGGCTTAATCCTCCTCCTGAAATTGTTGTAGGCACTCATTAAACAACTGATTTTTTATTTTATTTTCTATTTCTTGTATTTCAGATAACCTATAGGAGAGCTGGGAAGGGTAGCCCCACACTATAAATCCCAGTATTTAGGACAAGACAGGTTTGCAGCCAGCTTCTGCAACACACTGAAACCCTGTTTCAAAATAAATAAAATAGGGCTGGGGTGTAGCTCAGAGGTAGAATGTCCCTGGGTTCAATCCCCAGTACCACAGGAAAAAGAAAAAGAAAAAAACCTATAGAGAAAATGTTTAAAGCCAGCCTCAGCTGCTTTAAAAGGGTCTCACTAAGTTGCTGGGGGCCTCAGTGAGGCCCCCAGCAACTTAGTGAGACCCTTTTTCCAAATAAAAATATAAAACACGTCTGGGAGTATAGCCCGGAGGTAGAAAAGCCCCTGGGTTCCACCCCCAGTACTGCAAAAATAAATAAATAATGAAAGTTTTAGTGAGCACCATTTTATGCAAGATATTCTCCCCAAACTTAAAATCAGATTGGCTACCTCCTAAAAGATGCATTCTCTGTTGAAAGTTTCCCCCTCAAATCTATCTCGACACAGTGTGTGACCCTTGTGATTGCGTTGCCTCCCAGTGTCAAGGTATAATGTAATACCCTTTCTGAACGTCTCCTTCCCTCCTTATTCCTAGAATTCCAAGCAAGTCTTGTACTTAGAAGTGTGTGTGTGTGTGTGTGTGTGTGTGTGTGTGTGTGTGTGTGTTACTGAGACTTGAACCCAGGGGCGTTCTACCTCTGAGCTCTACCCTCAGCCCTGTTTTATTTTTTATTTTGAAACAGGGTCTCACTAAGTTTCTGAGGCTGGCCTCAAACCTGCAATCTCCTATCTCAGCCTCCCAAGTACTGAGATTACAAGTTTTCACCACCACACCCAGCTTTTTTTATTTTTTTTAAGATTGAATTTTAGCCGCGCGTGGTGTCTCA
Organism: Muscardinus avellanarius; assembly: GCF_963383645.1. NCBI lineage: Eukaryota > Metazoa > Chordata > Mammalia > Rodentia > Gliridae > Muscardinus > Muscardinus avellanarius. The sequence goes on from NC_137796.1 coordinate 11,583,953, forward strand.
TGCTTGTAATCCCAGCACTTGGGAGGCTGAGACAGGAGCATCGCACGGGTTCAAAGCCAGCCTCAGCTACTTAGTGAGGCTCTCAGCAATTTAATGAGACCCTGTTCCCAAATAAAGTATAAAAATCGGTCTGGGAGTATAGCCCGGAGGTAGAAAACCCCCTGGGTTCCACCTCCAGTACCACCCAAAAAAAGAAGGTTGAATTTTACCATGTTGCCCAATTATTCCCCTGGACTCCAGCGATCCTCCTGCCTCAGCCTCTTGAGTAGTTGAGACTGCAGGCACACCACCATGCCCAGCTATGTGACTTGCTTTTAACATCATCTGGAGCTTGCACTTGACAGTGATTTTTTTTTTTCTTTTTTCTCTTTCCATTTTCTTTATTTTGGTACTAGGGATTGGACCTAGGAGGCAGTCTACCTCCAAGCTCAACTCGAAGATCTTTTTATTTCTTATTTCAAAACTTGGTCTTGCAAAGCAAGGTAGATGTGGTAGTGCATGCTTGTAATCCCAGTATTTAGGAGGCTGAAATGGGAGCAGCGAAGATTCGAAGCCAGCCTCGGCAACTTAGCGAGGCCCTGTTTCCAAATAAGAAGTAAAATCAGGCTGGGGTATAACTTGGACGTAGAATGCCTGTGTACCACACAGATACACAAAAACATGGTCTTGCTAAATTGCTGAGGCTGGCTGCAAACCTGGGATCCTCTTGTTTCTGAGATACGGAGATTACAGGCGCAAAGCCACCATGCCTGGCTTCTTGGAAGAGTGCACTTTGGGTGTATGCTGTCTGTCCCCTCTGACACCACATCTCTGTTTCCTGCTAGGTGGTGGTGATCATTAGCTCCAGGGTGTTCTGCCATGTTGATGCAAGCCGCTGTAAGGCTTGTTAGGGGGGCCCTGCGCCAAGCCTCCCGGGCAGAGTGGGGTCAGAGGGAACTTCGACTGGGCCAACTTGCTCCTTTCACAACGCTTCACAAGGACAAGCCACTTTCTGATAAAAGAAGGTTGGTGCCCATTACCTTCTGTGTTGCTCCAGGGGCAAAAATCCTTTCCCTCAGGATCTCTTTAAACCCCTGCCTAAGTCTTTAGAATTGTTGCTAAGGGAACAAATGCTCAAGTCCTTCCTAGCTTTCTCTATAAATTTACATCTTCTCTCTTTAGACAACTCATGAGTCTTATTCTAGGAAAATGCTGAGAACAAAACTCTTTGCTTTGAATTTTGAATAAAAAGAGTTATTTTCTGCCGGGCGTGGTGGTGCAAGCTTATAATCCCAGCCAGTACTTGAGAGGCTGAGACAGGAGGATCGTACAGGTTCACCTAGTATTGAGATTCTCATAAACTTTTTTTTCTTTTTTCTTCTGGTGGTACTGGAGATGGAACCCAAGGGCTTTTCTAACTCTGGGCTATACTCCCAGGCTTTTTTTTTTTGTGTGTGTGTGTGTGGGGGGGGTCTAGAGATGGAACCCAGAGGCATTTGACCTCCGAGCTATACCCCCTGCCCTATTTTTTATTCTTTATTTGGAAACAGGGTCTCACTAAGTTGTGGAGGGCCTCACTAAGTAGCTGAGGCTGTCCGCGAACTGCGATCCTCTGGTCTCAGCCTCCCAAATGCTGGGATTACAAGCGTGTGCCACCATGCCCGGCTCCAGGCCCATTTTTATATTTTATTTGGAAACAGGGTCTCACTAAGTTGCTGAGAGCCTCACTAAGAAGCTGAAGCTGGCTTTGAACCTGTGCGATCCTTTTATCTCAGCCTCCTAAGCGCTGGAATTACAAGCATGTGCCACCACGCCCGGCTTGACCCTGTTTCAAAATAAAAATAAAATAGGCTGGGGGTATAGCTCAAAGGTAGAATGCCCTAGGTTCAAGCCCTAATACCACAAAAAAAAAATTTCTTTTTAAGAATTATGTATATAAGCCAGGCATGGTAGTGTATGCTTGTAATCCCAGTATTTGGGAGGCTGAGACAGGATTGCATGCAGGCCAGCCTCAGCCACTTAGTGAGGCCCTGTTTCAAAGTAAAAAATTTAAAAAATCAAATAAGGATGGAGGTATCACTCAGAGGTAGGACACCCCTGGGTTCGATTTCTAGTAACACACATAAAATAATGAGGATATCCTCCTCTACTCAAGTGTGTTTTGTTTCTGGGTTCAGATAATAAGTTAAGATCATAAGGGATACTGAGTTGCCCACATTGCTTTGGTTTTGAGTCTCAGGTGACAAGCATAAAGTGTTTCAAAATCAATTGATTTGGTCAACAGTGTATCCAAATTCAGTTTCTGTGGTGCAGAGAGTGAAGGGTTAAGAAAGTGAGGGCCACTGAGAGCTCAGGTTTGAGAGCTAATTAAATATCAGGGGCAGGATCACGCCTTTCTTTTTGGACTTCTCAGCCCTCTCAGCAACTGGAGGAGGGTGTCTTATTTCAGTTGGGGGGATTAAGTGACTTGTCCAGGGTTATATAATTGGTGGGTGTGTCAGATTTTAGCCCAGACAGCCTGACTACAAAGATGGCGGTTCCTTGCGTTAACCTGCACTGCACTGCTTTGTACACTGTTCTCTCTTGCCAAAATCAGGCCCAGTGGGTGGAGCCAGCGCTGGGCCCTTTCTTGGGTTGCCTGTGAGGTGTCTTCTTGCACTCCTAAAAGCCTGCTCTCCCTGCCCACCTGCCTGGTCCTGGAGAGGGGCGGTGAGGGGATGGCAGAGAGCTAGAACCACTGTCTGACTACAGTTAGGTCTGATGCCATAGAAACATTGTCTTCTGTCGGGTACCCGGCAACAGATTCAGTCCTTGGCATCATGGAGCGCCATAGCCTTGGTAGCTCAAGAAAAGCCTATCCTGGTGGTTTTCTAGAACATCTTTTTTCCCATTCTCAATGTAAATTGATATGTAGGCAGGCGTGGTGGCACATGCCTGTAATCCCAGTACTTGGGAGCTGAGACAGGAGGATCGCACAGGTTCGAAGCCAGCCTCAGCAGCTTAGTGAGGCTCTCAGCAACTTAGTGAGACCCTGTTTCCAAATAAAATATAAAATAGGTCTGGAGGTGTAGCCCAGAAGTAGAAGTCCCTGGGTTCCATCCCCAGTACCATAAAAAATTTTAAAAATAGAGAATTAAAAAATCAGGCTGAGGGTGTAGCTCAGAGTTAGAATACCCCTGGGTTCGATTCCCAGCACCAAATATAAGTAAATATTGATATGTATGGATTTTTTTTTTGTCCTGGTACATATGGTTTTAGTTAAGACCTAATACCAAGCTGAGACTGGAAAGCAAAGACTGAAAGTTCCCTTCTGCATCTTTGTTCTAAGCTTACATTTTCCTTTGCCTCTTTCACGTCTGGAGTTTAGCGACTTAGAGGCCAGAGTTGGGGTGTGGAGCTGAGCAGGAGCACTTTTCCCAAGCTCTTGATGTGTTTGGAAAGGGGCTACAAGGCAAAAGCTAGAAGACTTCCAGCAGCTTTCATGTTGAACGTTTTCATCTCCCAACAGTGAGCTGAAGAGGCGCCTGAAAGCCGAGAAGAAAGTGGCCGAGAAGGAAGCCCGGCAGAAGGAGCTCAGTGAGAAGCAGCTGAGCCAGGCCGTCCCTGCCGCCAACCACGCCGCCGACAATGGCGTGGGCGCCGAGGAGGAGAGCCTGGACCCAAACGTGAGTCCTGGGCCCTGGGTGTCTGGACATGGGGACGCTCGTGAGGCTCATGGTAGGAAGGCCAGTGACAAGATGACAGGAAACGGACAGTGGCCCACGGGTCAGGGGGTCTGCTGTTCTATCAAGCTAAAAGCACAAGCCCTGGGTTTTACAAATCAACTCCCAACAGGCAGAGTCCAGGACTCCTTAGAACTTGCTGGGCCTTATAAGAGCCCTAGAGAAAGTGTCTCCTCAAAAACGGACCAGGCTTTAGCATTCCTCAAGGCCAGAGCCCCTCTCCACTCCCCCCTTCATCCTTTCCTCCCTGGCTGTGGACATGAAGCTGTATTGGAGACAGCCATACCGATTTGCTAAGCCTCACAGCTAAGGCTGCTCTCCATTGCTGCAGAGTGGAGAAGTTGCATCAGAAAAAGTTTGCCGGCCCCTGCCTTACCACATTACGTATTTACATCCCCCAGACCTCATTGAGGGCAGAGAAAACCTCAATGTTGGGGCCTCTGAGGCAGAGTACGATACTCTGCTTGCAGGCCACCGTTCTGACCAGGTTTGGCTTCTCATGGGCTCTGGGGGGTTGGGTTGGTTTTTCTTTCTTTTTTTTTTTTAAGATTTAAATTATTTTATTAGAAAGATAGAAATACAGAAAATAGAAATACAGCTCCATACCAGACTGGCATGGTGGGGTGACTCGAATGAATACACCCTGGTTTGGTTTTTTCTTTAACAGCAATACTACAAGATCCGAAGTCAGGCCATCCAACAACTGAAGCTCAGCGGGGAGGACCCATATCCACACAAGTTCCACGTGGACGTCTCGCTCACTCACTTCATCCAGGAATACAGCCACCTGCAGCCTGGGGACCACCTCACTGACGTCACCTTGAAGGTGGCAGGTAGGCACACACCCCAGCCTGGACCTCCCACGGCGGAGGAGGGTCTGGGCTGGTCTCAGTATCAGGGGCCGTGCCTGAGGCTGCGGACTAGGGAGAGCACCGACGCATGTGTCCACAGAGACTCGAGCTGCCGAGGCACGCCTGCGCTGTAGCTGAGGCGATGCTACCCGGAGGGGCGTTCTCTGAGGGCTCCCGGCCTGGCACTGCTGCCGGCTCAGGAATTTTTATTTTTTATTTTATCTTATTTTATTTTATCTTATTTTATTTTTGTACTAAGAAGCTTAGAGGCACTGTACTCCTGAGCTATACTCCCAGCCCTTATTTATTTATTTTTGGTGGTGATACTTGGGGTTGAACCCGGGGCATTCGACCTCTGAGCTGCACCCTTAGTTTTTTATCCATTTTTTGTTTTGAAACAGGGTTTCACTAGGTGGCTACTGGGAGTCAGTAGTTGTGGAGACTGGTCTCCAACCTGTGATTCTCCTGTTTCAGCCTCACAAGTACTGGAGCTTATATTTTATTTTGAAAAGGTCTGGCTAGGCTGCCAGCTACAACTCGCCAGATACATTAATAATCTTGACACTTTGATACATCACCCTCCTCTGTGCTTTCTGTTTCTCATAAGGTCTTGTTTGCTGCACTTTGTCACTCTTATTTCGTTCTAGTTTAATTTCATTTTCTAAATGATTTTTTATTTCCAATTCTCTAATGTTACCATCTTCTTAGTTTTTCTTTCATTTTTGTCATTTTCTTAATGTCTTTTGACTCATTTTCAAATAGAATTTTTTGTTTCCTGAGCATGTCTTTCTTGAATACTCTGAATTTGTCAGTAGGTGTGGTAAACTATTTTCTTGGAGGGAGGGGCTGAGATTGAACCCAGACACTCCACTACTAAGCTCCCTCCCAGATTTTTTTTTTTTTTTTTTCAGTACTGGAGATTGAACCCAGGGGCATTCAACCTCCAAGCTACACTCCCTGCCCTATTTTCTATTCTTTATTTTTGAAACAGGGTCTCACTAAGTTGTGGAGGGCCTCACTCAGTAGCTGAAGACAGCCTTGAGCCCAGATCCTCCTGTCTCAGCCTCCGAAGTACTGGGATTGCAAGTGTGAGCCACCATGGCTGGCTCCATAGGGAGCCTTTGGGTGTGCCGCTGTCAGATACCATGAAGTGGCTTTGGATGAGCCATGATTTCGCTATTCTTTTTCAGGAAGGATCCACGCCAAAAGAGCTTCTGGGGGAAAGCTCATCTTCTATGACCTTCGAGGAGAGGGCGTCAAGTTGCAAGTCATGGCCAATTCCAGGTACACAGAAATACCCAGTTACAGGCCCTCCTGTGCTGGCCTAGAGAAAAACACCTGGGGACAGGAGCTGGTGTGGCCTTATTTTCTCATTAGTATTTGCAGTTAGAAGGACAAGGGTAAGGCTGGGAAGATAAAAGACCCCCTGCTCACCTGGAAAATAATCACTACTCCCAGGTCCTGTGGCAGTCACAAGATAAGCCATTTAGTAGTTGCCCCTGAATCTGAAAATTCTTTGGGGGCTCATATTACTTTAGTAATAACAGTTTGAGTTAGGGTTCTAGAGTAAACCTGTCAAAATTAGCTTAAAAGTAATGTATAATGAATTACGTTTTCTTTCACTCAGGAATTATAAGTCAGAGGAAGAATTTATTCGTATCAATAACAAACTGCGCCGGGGAGACATAATTGGTGTTCAGGGGAACCCTGGGAAAACCAAGAAGGGCGAGCTGAGCATCATTCCCCACGAGATCACCCTGCTGTCTCCGTGCCTGCACATGTTACCTCATCTTCACTTTGGCCTCAAAGATAAAGTAAGCTCCTCGCTGCCCGCGCCACAAGGCGCGTTCCATTTGGTTCATCGAACCAGACTCTTAACTGCTGCTTTTGCTTTAGGAAACAAGGTATCGTCAGAGGTACTTGGACTTGATCCTGAATGACTTTGTGAGGCAGAAATTCATCATCCGCTCTAAGATCATCACGTACATAAGAAGTTTCTTGGATGAACTGGGATTCCTAGAGGTACGGGGTGAAGGGCTTCTCACCCCCCACGCTTGCCTTCCTCCCCAGGGCGCAGTTCACGCCCGTGTCCTTCATGTTGGAGGCAGCGGCCCCTGTCCTGGCTCCCTTCTCCCCCGTTATTTAGTATTCTGATCGGGAGGGCAGGGCCTGACTTCCCAATAGTGAGCGAGGTGTGGGGCCGTCCACATGCTAGTGGTGTCCTGTTGGATGTGCTGCTAAGTCATCCTGGGTTTTGTGGTATTAGAAAATGTTTATAATTGTTTGAAGAAAGCAAGTTAGCACACCGTGAAGCAGATTCAAACAATAAATAGAAAAGCAAAAACGCCCCCTGGCTTCTTTAGGTGCACTTCCTTCCCCAGCTGGAGTTTGCTAAGCTTTTCCTTACTGTTTGCTGTGCATGCTTGCGTTTATGCATATATGCACACATACACATGTTCCGGATGGAGTGTGCATGTATAAATATTTTAGAGCAGTCATTTTGGTTTTTGCTTTGAAAAGAAGTGAAATGAACTATATGGCTTATAACAGACCTGTTCTTTTTCACCTGTCTTCTGCAGCCTATGCCTGCATAATTTGTTTCCCCTATTGATAATTTAGACAATTTCTGATTTTCTTCTGTAATGTTTCATTATATCTTTGTGTACATATGTAAATGTCTCCATAGGACAAAATTTTAGAAATATATTAACTAGCTGGGCGTGGTGACGTACACATGTAATACCAGCATTTGGGAGGCTGAGACAGGAGCATCCCAGTTCATGGTCAGCCTCAGCTACTACTTAGTGAGGCCCTCTGCAATTCAGTGAGACCCTCTTTCAAAGTAAAGAATAAAAAATAGGGCTGGAGGTGTAGCTTGGAGGTAGAATGCCCCTGGGTTCCATTTCCAGTACCACAAAAAAAAAAAAAAAAAGAACAATAACTAAGCCCAAGGATATAAGTAGTTAGATTTATAATGCTGCAAACTGAACTCTAGAAGTGCTATATTTATTTAGGTTCCCATTTCTAGTTTGTGAAGTCAATAGTGCTGTTTGGTATTAATAGGAATGGAGGCACTGTTCTAGAAAATCAACCAGTCTGTTCATGGTTGAGCACTGGCACATTACCACTGAACTTATTTTTACTTTAGGGTATAACAGCCCCAAACTGTATCACATTCAAAGCATGAGCCAACCCTCAAAGCCTCTGGTTGTATGAGGACTAAATGTTTCTCCTTGTCTTTTTAGATTGAAACTCCTATGATGAACGTCATCCCAGGGGGAGCTGTGGCCAAGCCTTTTATCACATATCACAACGAGCTGGACATGAATTTATACATGAGAATTGCTCCAGAACTCTACCATAAGGTGGTCAATAATAAGACATCTTATTTCTTTAGAGAATCAGAGGGTTGGGAGCCGGGTGTGCTGGCCTATGCCTATAATCCCAGTACTTGGGAGGCTGAGACAGGAGGTTTGCAGGTCTGCAACCAGCCTTGCCAACTTAGCAAGGCCATCCACAATTTAGTGAGACCCTGTTTCCAAATAAAAAATAAAATAGGGCTGGGGGTATAGCTCAGAGGTAGAATGCTTCTACATTCAAACCTCAGTAACACACACACACACACACACACACACACACACACACACACACAGCCTGTATAAGCTATGAAAACCAATTAATAGATGTTCTCCAGGAGGAATGTTAAGATTAACTGCCATGACAGCTGGGCATGGTGGCACACACTTGTAAGCAGGAGGATCCGGGTTTGTGGCCAGTCTCACCACTTAGTGATGCCCTTCACAACTTAAGGAGACCCTGTTTCAAAGTAGAAGAATAAGCCGGGTGTGGTGGTGCACGCTTGTAAATCCCAGCATTTGGTAGGCTACAATCACAGTTTACAGACAGCCTCAGCTTCTTAGTGAGGCCCTCTGCATCTCAGTGAGACCCAGTTTCAAAATAAAGAATAAAAAATAGGGCTGGGGGTGTAGCTCAGAAGTAGAATGCCCTCTGGGTTCCATCCCCAGTACTGGGGGGAAAAAAAGAAGAGGAATAAAAGATCTGCTGGGTGTGCAGCTCGGAGGTAGGATGCCCCTGGGTTCCGTCCCCATGAGGACTGCCGTGTGTCTTAGATGCTGGTGGTCGGTGGCATTGACCGGGTCTATGAGATCGGACGCCAGTTCCGGAATGAAGGCATTGATTTGACTCACAATCCTGAGTTCACCACCTGTGAGTTCTACATGGCCTATGCAGACTATCACGACCTCATGGAAATCACAGAGAAGATGGTCTCAGGTGAGCCTCTTCACTCATTTTTCATAATCTGGGAGGCTGGAGTGCTGCTGTCAAAGGACAGCCTACTAAGCCTGGTTCGCTAGAAGTGCTTGCTCTCTCCCAGGGATGGTGAAAAGCATCACCGGCAGTTACAAGATCACCTACCACCCGGAGGGCCCCGAGGGCCAGGCCTTCGAGGTTGACTTCACCCCTCCCTTCCGGAGAATCAGCATGGTAGAAGAGCTGGAGAAGGCCCTGGGGGTGAAGCTGCCGGAAACGAACCTCTTTGAAACTGAAGGTGAAATATAGTGCACTCCTCGTTTTATGGCCCTCCCTCCTGTTTGGCTCTGGATTTGATTAGGTCAGAGCTAGACTTTCCACACTGTTCTTGTATGTTTTTATTGGACTAGTGTGATGTGTCTTCTCCTAACTTGTACATTTATATTGCAGAAACTCGCAAAATTCTTGATGATATCTGCGTGGCAAAAGCTGTTGAATGCCCTCCACCTCGCACCACAGCCAGGCTCCTTGACAAGGTTGGAGGCTGTGCCCTCTCATGTGCTCCCATCAAGCTGACCAGTCCCCCGCTCCCTAGGAATAGACCGTGCTGGGGAGAATTCACTTCCTGCAGCTTCACAGGAAAACCTAAGGAGAAGAAATAAGAGAATTACAGAACTGAACTGTCGTACTAAGCTCTATGCCACACAGTTCATGCGTATTATCTCAGATGTCCCTTCCAGGCTTTGAAAAAGCTATGGGATAAAGCCATCGGGGTGGGACAGAGCGGGGCAGTTCACGCTTGTAACCCCAGTACTCGGGAGGCAGAGACAGGAGGATCGCGGGTCCATGGCCAGCCTCAGCTACTTAGTGAGGTCCCCTGCAACTTCCTGAGACCCTGTTCCCAAATGAAGAATAAAAGGAGCCAGGCGTGGTGGCACACGCTTGTAATCCCAGTACTCAGGAGGCAGAGACAGGAGAATCGCGGGTTCATGGCCAGCCTCAGCTACTTAGTGAGGTCCTCTGCAACTTCGTGAGACCCTGTTCCCAAATGAAGAATAAAAGGAGCCAGGCATGGTGGCACACGCTTGTAATCCCAGTACTCGGGAGGCTGAGACAAAAGGATCGCGGGTTCATAGCCAGCCTCAGCTACTGGGAGACTGAGACAGGAGGATTGCAGTTCAGGGCTAGAACTCTGAAAATAATACTCAGCACTGGGTGTGGAGGCACACACCTGTAATCCTAGTACTTGGGAGGCTGAGAGAGGAGGATCACAGGTTTGCAGCCAGCCCTCCACAACTTAGACCCTATTTCAAGAAAACAGTTCTCTTGAGAAGTAACTTCAAGTTCTGCTCTGCTTTTTCTTAAGCTCGTCGGGGAGTTCCTGGAAGTGACGTGCATCAATCCTACATTCATCTGTGATCACCCCCAGATAATGAGCCCTTTGGCCAAATGGTAAGATAAAGCAGGGTGCTTCAGTTACCTGTAACTGCATAACCACCCCACGAGTTACTGGTGTAAAGAGTTTGTTTCCAAGATTCCCCGGCTTGACGCTGGTCTCTGCTCCGTGCAGCCGGTTAGGGTGACTCAGGCGGCTTCGTCTCCTGGGAGTTCTTGGGGCGTGTTGGTTCTCCTCCACGTGGCCTGTCCACATGGCTCTTGTCCTCCAGGGCTCTCCTCTGGTCTCTGGCTGTATAGCCTGGGCTGCCTTTGAGTGTGGCATTTGGGATCCAAGGGGAAGCGTTCCAAGAGAATAAGCTTCATCGTGCAGACACGTATCAAACTTCTGCTCATTCCCATTGGCCAGAGAAGTCTGTGGCCAGCCCACAGTCCAGGTGAGAGGGATGCAGAAGGTCAGGAGCACAGGAGGTGTGGCTCGGCCTAGCAGTCCGCCGCAGTGATTACGGGGAAGATCACAGTCTTATTAGGAAGACTGCTTGCCAGGAAGGTCTCTAAGCCTTCCTGGTCCCGCTCACCCTCCGCACTTTGCACCAAGTGGCTTGCGCTAAGAATGCAGACTTGGGTCCACTGTAACTCAGGCTTCTATGAAATGGCTGCGTATGATATGAAAGTATTAGGGGCCAGTATATTCAGTCCCCTCTGTGATCTCCTGTCCCCAGGCACCGGTCTAAAGAGGGTCTGACGGAGCGCTTTGAGCTCTTCGTCATGAAGAAGGAAATATGCAATGCCTACACTGAGTTGAACGACCCTGTGCGGCAGCGGCAGCTGTTTGAAGAACAGGCCAAGGTAAGGAAGAGGTTCTGAGGAAGCACAAACTTCACCACTGAACCGAGTCACCAGGAAGTGCCCTGGTCCACTCAGTGCACAGCTGCAGCGTTCTTGGTAACTTAACAGGAGGGTCAGGCTCAGGCTCCCTGGAGGAAGTCAATCACATTTCAAGATGGAGAGTTTGGTTTTGACCGTATAATACGGAAGAAACTTAGAGCATAGGTATGGGGAGTATGGTACGTGTCTTCAAAATGTACTTGCCCACAAGGATATTTTTCTTGGATTGTACATTTATTGACGTAGTTTGGGGTTGGAAAGTAGATAAACATATAAAAAAAGACAAAGCCCCATAGGCTGCCTGTACTGTCATTGCTATTAATGGGTGGTCTCAGGAAATGGGAAAGCTCTTTAGAATCATAGTCTCTTAGCCGGGTGTGGTGGCGCGCGCTTGTAATCCAGCGTTTGGGAGGCTGAGACCGGAGGATCGCGGTTTGCAGACAGCCTCAGCTACTTAGTGAGGCCCTTTGCAACTCAGTGAGACCGGCTTCAAAATAAATAGTAAAAAATAGGGCAGGGGGTGTAGCTTGGAGGTCAAATCCCCCTGAGTTCCATCCCCAGACCTGCAAAAAAAAAAAATCAAGTCTCTTGGGAATTCGTTTCACTGGAGTCCCAGACCTCAAGCAGCTGGGGAATTTTGTTTTAGAGAAAGTTTTGTGTATTCTGAGGTAAATGTCATCACTCCTGGCCTCGAGGTGTTTGAAGGAAATAGCTCAGTCTTGACGTTACTAGGAAACCCAGTTCTCACCAGTCCTGAGTGTCCCTTTGGTGTTTTGGTGTGTCCGAGATGTCCTCAAGAATGTCACCTTTTGGCTCTTTTTTTCTTCTAGGCCAAGGCCGCTGGTGACGACGAGGCCATGTTCATAGATGACAACTTCTGCACCGCCCTGGAATACGGGCTGCCCCCCACGGCTGGCTGGGGCATGGGCATCGACCGCATCACCATGTTCCTCACAGATTCCAACAACATCAAGGTACACAGCCCGCGATGCGCGCTGCTCCGAAGCTCCTTTGTGTTGGAGGCAAAGCCGGGCGGCCGGGAGAGTAACGGGAGGCCTCGGGGCCACAGCAGGAGGAGGCTCGGACACTGCCCTTACAGGCTTTTAGTTTTTAGTGCCTTCGACGGGGAGATACTAATTGCTTGCATTTTTGAGGACCCAAGGCAGTGCTAAATCTTCTGCATGCGTTGACTCGTTTAAGTCAGCACTGTGAGGTGTAGAAGCTGTTACCCTATTTATAGACAAGGAAACCCAGTTTTCATCAAACCTGTTGTTTTCATTCTTTTGGTGTAGTGCCCTAGGTAGTTAGCTACACATTTGCTTTTCCTCCATGTCTGTGGCTCAGAGGGGCTGTGTTAACGTAAAAGAACATACATGGAGCCGGGTGTGGTGGCACCGCCTGTAATCCCAGCATTCGGGAGGCTGAGACCGGAGGATCACGGTTCTCGGACAGCCTCAGCTACCTAGTGAGGCCCTATTTCAAAATGAAGAATAAAAAATAGGGCAGGGGGTGTAGCTTGAAGGTCGAATGCCCCTGGGTACTATCCCCAGACCTGCAAAAAAAAAAAAAAAAAACAAGGACACACATGTCTTGGGGTATACAAATCTCTGAATTGGAATGGTAACTTTTTTTTTTTTTTTTTTTTTTTTTTGGGTTTGGGGATGGAACCCAGGGGCATTCGACCTCCAAGCTACACCCTCTGCCCTATTTTTTATTCTTTATTTTTGAAACAGGGTCTCACTAAATTGCAGAGGGCCTCACTAAGTAGCTGAGGCTGTCCGCGAACCACGATCCTCCGGTCTTAACCTCCCGAATGCTGGGATTACAAGCGTGCGCCACCACACCCGGCTTGGAATGGTAACATTAAAAGAGTCAAAAGGAATAGGTAGATAACTTTTAAAAAATTTTTAAAAGCCCAGAATGCTTCTTAGCTTCAAAATGCTTTACTGCTTTTGTTGTGGTGGTGGTACTGGGCTGAACCCAGGCTCATGCTGCCTCTAAGCTATACTCCCAGCCCCATTTTTTTAAATTTTGAAACAGTGTCTTCCTAAGTTGCTGAGGCTGACCTTGAACCTGTGCCCCTTCTGCTTCACCAAAATGCATGCTTACCTTCTGTAGGAAGTGCTCCTGTTTCCTGCCATGAAACCAGAAGATAAGAAGGAGACCACAGCAGCCACTGATGCACCCGAAAGCGTGGCCGTCGGCACTTCGGTCTAAAACACAATTCTAGCACACTTGAGTTAGGCATCTTGGCATTTCTGCGGAAGGTCAGGTCTGGCCAGGCACGGTGGCACACGCCTATAATACCAGCAGCCCGGAGCGAGGCTGAGGCAGGAGGATCACAAGTCAAAGCCACCCTGGACAACTTAGTGAGGCCTTGTCTCATCTCAACGTGAGAAAGAAGCCGCCGCCCTGTGAAGGAGCCCCTGTGTGTTGCCATCTGTGTGACCACCACAGTTCTGTTCAGCCACCAGAAGAGAGAAGAGGAATCACAAGTTTCTTTTTACTCCTTGTTACCAAATAAAGCATCTGTGTCTTAACCTTTGGACTGTTAAATATTTTCCCAGACTGCTGGCCTAATGAATGATTAGGATTCACCAGCTGTTCTTCCAGCCAGTGCGTGCCAGGCACACGGGGCATCCTCAGCAGGCGCTGGTAAGTCGGATGGAGAGGCAAGAGGGTCAAGGCCAGATGAGGGGCTGCCCTGGCCTTCAGGCAGCACTGTCAGTGTGAACCACTGGAAAAAGCTTCTAGGCTTGGTGACGTTAGGGGGGGCCTAAAGGTTTGTTCAGTAGAAAGCTGAAGGCAGAAGCCAGCTGTTTGGCCTTACGGAGACTGGGAGAGGCAGAGGCAGCCGTTGACAACTCGAATGTGAGGTTTGGCAGGAAAATAACTGGGTGAGAAGAAGCCGAAGAGAAGGATCAGAGGCCTCATTCATCAAACAGTTGGAGGCTCGCGAGCCGCTAACTTCTGTACTACAGTGAGCAGAAACAGACATGGCCCCAAGCTTCAAACTTCTAGACTTGTAAAGAAAATAGCGAATAAGTCATCCCAGATTGTGTATAGGAAGGCAGCACTAGAAAGTGCTTTGAAGGAGAGTCCATGGGGTACTGAGAAACCAGGCAGACCACTTAGGAAAGATTCCCCTGAGGACACAGCATCTGGATGACTGGCACCATGGGAAGGGATTCCTGGGGTGGGAAACAAGTGTGAAGGCTCCTCCTGCAGTAGGGAGGGACGTGGGGGAAGCCAAAGGCACTAGACAGTAGGAGCCCAAAGAATCCCGGCACTGGGTGAGGCAGGAGGGCTGCTCACTCAAAGCCACGTGCCCTACTGTGGGGTTTTGTCTATGTTGCTACTGGGGAGCTTCATGTGGTTTGACACTTCGACTTTGAGATGTGGCTGTTCCAAATGCGGATATGTGCAAAATACCAGGTTTCTTAAACTTAGTATGAAAAACTACATGATTAAAATTAACTTCACTTGTCTTTTATTTATTTATTTATTTATTTTGGTACTGGGGATGGAACCCAGGGGCATTCTACCTCCAAGCTACACCCCCAGCCCTTTTTTTTTGTTCTTTATTTTGAAACAGTCTCACTGAGTTGCAAAGGACCTCACTAGGTAGCTGAGGCTGTTCATAAACTGCGATCTTTCTGTCTCAGCCTCACAAATGCTGAAATTACATGCGTGTGCCACCACACCTGGCTCTCACCTATGTCTTGACTTATTAAAATGTGGCTACTAAGCTGGGTGCAGTGGCACATGCTTGTAATCCCAGCACTTGGGAGGCTGAGACTGGAGGGTCGCAGGCTCATGCCAGCCTCAGGAACTTGGTGAGTCCCTCTGCAACTTAGTGACACCCTGTTTCAAAATAAAGAATAAAAAATCAGGCTTGGGGGAGTAGCTCGGAGGTAAAATGCCCCTGGGTTCCATCCCCTGCACCATATCAAAAAAAAAAAAAAAAAAAAAGACCTCGTTAAATTGCTGGGAATCTCGCTAGGTTGCTGAGGCTGCCTTCGAACCTATAGTCCTCTCTGAGCTTCCCGAGCACTGGGGTTACCAGGCCTGGGCCACCATGCACCCTACAGCCTCATCTCTAGCCCGAGGTTCCCTTCAGTCACTTTCCTGCAACCCAAAGCCCAACTCCCAGCGCTAGTACCAGGGCTCTAGCACCGCCTGCCGGAGGACTACAAGGGCCGGCGTGCACTGCGCGGCTCTGAGGGCGGGGCCGGAAGGAGCGGTCGCGCTTTTGCGTCACTTCCGCGCGTGGCGGGTTCCGCCGCTCAGTGTGGGGCGGCGCGCGGTGGAGCTGAGAGTGCGTCTGCCCGGTTTCGGGGCGCGAGGTTGAGGGTCTCTGGGCCTCTTCGGCCTTTTGAACTGGCTTTGTGGGGGAAGGGACTATGAGGAACGTGGAGGTCTGCGGACGCCTGTAGCCTGGAAAGTGCCTGTCCCCCCCGGACGTGTCCACGGCCGCCTTGTGAAGCGCTTCCGCGGCGGGCGGGCGAGCGGGGCGGGCGGCCCCCGCAGCGGGCCGCGGACCCGCGAGTCCGACGCTCGCCGTCCCTGCGGAGCCCCGAGCCCAGGTATTTAGGAAGGGGCCAAGGACAGGAGGCGCCCCTCCTCCAGACGCCGCCAAGAAGCCTTTTCTCCCCTGGCAGCTGACTTGGCTTTGAAAAGGAAGTGTTCGGTAGCTTGTTCCCTTACAAGAGGCCGCCTTGAGGGCAAAGAAATGCCTGTTAGCTGACCTTTTGTTTCATAGGGAGTTCTAAAAGCCCTGGAACGGAGTGCAGGCTTGCTTGAATTATAATGGACTCATAACACATTCATTCAGCCGGGCGTGGTGGCGCACGCTTGTAATCCCAGCCTTTGGGAGGCTGAGACAGGATCGCGGTTCCCAGGCAGCCTCAGCTACTTAGGCCCTATGAAACTCGAGTGCTGTTTCCAAATATAAAAAACGGGCCGGGAGCCGGGCGTGGTGGCACACGCTTGTAATCCCCGCGCTTGGAATGCTAGGACAGGAGGATCACACAGGTTCCAAGCCAGCCTCAGCTACTTAGACCCTGTTTTCAAATAAAGTATAAAATAGGTCTGGGAGTATAGCTCCAAGGTAGAAAAGCCTCTGGGTTCCACCCCAGGGCCACAAAAGAAAAAAGGCTGAGGGTGTAGCTCGGAGGTAGAATGCCCCTGGATTCCATCTTCAGTTCCGCAAATTAATTAATTACATAAAACATTTCAGTAACTGCATGCTCATTCAGAGTCAGTTCCCTAAATGAGATGTATTCTGGGCTGCTTCATCTTAGGGAATCATCGTTTCCTCTGCAAAATTCAGCCTCAAGCTGTTAAACTTTGTAATGTTCACCTCTGCTTTGTAATTTCACTTTGATGGCAGGGTATCCGCTTTCATAAAGTATACTGCTTTGTGACGCCTCCCTGAAAATGACTGTGTCGGTCCCTTCCAAACAAAAAGATTCTAGGATTTCCCATGCTTTTCCTTGCTCCTGGAGGTTTGACACTTCTGCTGGCTGTCTGACCTTAACGAAAGTTTCTGTCAGTTCGCCACAGTTTCCGTGGTACTGGGAATTGAATCCAGGGTTATGCTACATCCTCGGGACTATGTTTTTTAATTAATTAATTTATTTATTTATTTATTGCGGTATTGGGGATGGAACTCAGGGGCATTCTACCTCCGGGCTACACCCCCAGCACTATTTTTTATTCTTTATTTTGAAAGAGGGTCTCACTAAGAAGTAACTACAGCTGTCCGAGAACGCGGGTCCTCCTGTCTCAGCCTCACAAATGCTGGGATTACAAGTGCACCACCATGCACAGCTTCCTGGCACTATTCTCTTTTTTTTTTTTTTTTTTTTTTTTTTTTTTTTTTTTTTTGCGGGTCTGGCGATAGAACCCAGGGACTACACCCCCTGCCCTATTTTTTATTCTTTATGTTGAAACAGGGTCTCACTAATTTGCGGAAGGCCTCACTAAGTAGCTGAGGCTTTCCACGAACCACGATCCTCCTGTCTCAGCCTCCCAAATGCTGGGATTAGAAGCATGCACCACCATGCCCGCTCCCTGGCACTGTTGTTTATATATTTTTTAAAAAGTCTCACTGAGTTGCGGAGGGCCTTACTAAATTGCTCAGGCTGGCAGGGAACCTGTGCTCCTATCTCAGCCTCCAAGGTACAGGGATTACAAGCATGGGCCATCACACCTGGACTAGAGATTTATGTATGTATTTATTTATTTATTTTACACTCTGGGGATTGAATCCACTGGCATTCTACCTCTGAGCCACACTCCCCAGGCTTTATTTTCTACCTATTTTTTACTTTTTATTTTGAAACAAAGTCTCACTGAGTTGCTGAGGGACTCACTAAGTATCTAAGACTCTCTGTGAACTGCAATCCTCCTGTCTCAGCCTCCCAAGTACTGGGATTACAAGTGCACACCATCAGGCTTGGCTCTAGAGTTTTGTTTTAATCACAAGTGCAGGGACTACCTCAGCACATAGTGAGACTCTTGTCAACCTAGTGAGACCATGTTTCAAAAGAAAAATACAGTAGGGCTGGGGTGTAGTTCAGTGGTAGAATGCCCCTGGGTTCAATCCCCAGTACCACTAAATAAATAAGTGACTATGGCCTGATTAACTACTACCATTTAATGCACTAACAGGCCTGCATATTGCTATGCAGGGACCCTTATTATAGAATCGTTCAGAAATTCTATGCATTGGGGTTCAGGAAAACCTTTTTTTGTTTGTTTGTTTTATCGTGTTTATCTGTAGCCATCACTATGATCACATCTTCTAGTAAGAAGCTTTTTCTATAATTGAGTCCAAATGAGATAAGGATGTATCTAGTAAGCAGTGACGGAAGCCAGAGTGGTAGAGTTTCCTGTAAAATAGCCAGGCCCCTCTCAGGTCTTATCTGCTTAATGGTTTTTTAGTCATGGTTTTATGTGCCCAGTCCAATCATCAAATGAGTGCGGGGGGCGGGGGCTGTTGGTAATATTGACCACAGTTGACAATATTATTTGATCATTGTAGCAATTGCTTGCCACTCTCCCCTTCCTAGTACTGGGGATTGAGCCCAGTGGCAATCTACCTCCAAACAACAACCCCAGCCTTTTTTATTTTTTTAATTTGAAACAGGCTCTTTCATTAAGTTGCTAAGGCTAGCCTTGAACCAGCAATCTTCCTGTCTCAACCTCCCAAGTACTGAGTTATAGGTGTGCAGTTGCTTTTATAAGTAGTATTTATTTTTAATTAATTAGTTAATTATTTGTGGTACTGGAGATGGAACTTAAGGGCATTCTACCTCCGAGCTACACCCCCAGTTCTATTTTTTTTTTTTTTAATTCTTTATTTTGAAACAGGGTCTCAAGCCGGGTGTGGTGGTGCACGCTTGTAATCCCCACACTTGGGAAGCTGAGACATGAGGATTACACAGGTTCAAAGCCAGCCTCAGCTACTTAGCGAGGCTCTCAGCAACTTTGACCCTGTTTCCAAATAAAATATAAAATAGGTCGAGCTGGGCGTAGTGGCACATGCTTGTAATCCCTGCGCTTGGGAGGCTGAGACAGGAGGATTCGAAGCCAGCCTCAGCTGGCTTAAGAGACCCTGTTTCCAAATAAAATATAAAATAGGTCTGGGAGTACAGCCCGGAGTTATGCCCCTGGGTTCCATCCCCAGTACCCCTCCACACACACACACACACACACACACACACAATTAGGTCTGGGATTATAGCCCAGAGGTTTAGAAAGCCTCTGGGTTCCACCCCCAGTACCACCAAAAAAAAAAATTTTTTTTTTTTTTTTTGCAGGTCTGGGGATGGAACCCAGGGGCATTCGACCTCCGAGCTACACCCCTTGCCCTATTTTTTATTCTTTTTTTTGAAACCGGGTCTCACTGAGTTGCAGACGGCCTCACTAAGTAGCTGAGGCTGTCCGCGAACTGCGATCCTCCGGTCTCAGCCTCCCAAATGCTGGGATTAGAAGCGTGCGCCACCACGCCTGGCACCACCAAAAAATTATTTAAAATAACATAAAATGAAACAGGGTCTCACTGAGTTTCAAAGGGCTTCATTAAGTAGCTGAGACTGTCTTTGAACCATGATTCTCCTGTCTCAGCCTCCCTAATGCGAGGATTGCAAGGATGTGCTACCATCCCTGGCTATAAGTAGTATTTAAAGCCAGGCATGTTGGTACATGCTTGTAATCCTGATACTTGGGAGGCTGAGACAGGAGGATCACAGGCTCAGAGCCAGGCTCAGCAACTTAGTGACATCCTGTTTCCAAATAAATAAAAATGGATCCGGGGGTGTAGCTTGGAGGTAAGGTGCCTCTGGGTTCAATCCTCAGTACCAATAAAATAAATAGGGTCTCACTAGGTTGCTGAAATTCTCAGTATTTTCTGAGGCTGTCCTCGAACCTACAATCCTCCTGTCTCAGCCTCCTAAATACTGGGATTACAAGTGTGTGCCAGCACTCCCTGCTGAGGTTTTAATCATTAACGATGAAGAGGGGGCAGAGGTAGTAGAAAACATGAACTAGAGTTGCAGATAGAGGCGCCTGTCTGAACGCAGCTGGGCTGCTTTGGAACAACGCTTAAAGCACAGGTCAGACGGCGGCATCTCGCACAGGTTCTCCTCCTCGCCCTTCTGATGTTGTGCTTTACATTGGGGCCTTAGCACCAGCTCCGACCATGTGGACCGCAGATGAGATTGCTCAGCTGTGCTATGAGCACTATGCCATCAGGCTGCCCAGGCAGGGCAAGCCTGCGCCCAGCCGCGAGTGGACATTATTGGCAGCTGTGGTGAAGATACAGTCTCCAGCTCACCAGGCCAGTGACACTCCTGACAAGCCGGTGCAAGGTGAGACCTTCTCTCTCATTCTGCCAGACATGATAAAATGAGCTGGGTATGGTAGTACACGCCTGTAATCCCAGTACTTGAGAGGCTGAGACAGAGTATCACAGGTTCGAGGACACCTTCAGCAACATGGCGAGACACAGCAACCTAGCACATGCAGCAGGGAGGCTGAGACAGGAGGATCGCGGTTCGCAGCCAGTCTTAGCTACTTAGCTACTTAGTGAGGCCCTTTGCAACCCAGTGAGACCCTGTTTCAAAATAAAGAATAAAAAATAGGGCTGGATGTATAGCTTGGAGTTAGAATGCCCCTGGGTTCCGTCCCCAGTACCGCAAAAAAAAAAAAAAAAAAAAAAATTTAAATGACGGGGGGGGGGGGCATGGTGGCGCACACCTGTAAACCAGTACGTGGGAGGGGGGGGGCATGGTGGCGCACACCTGTAAACCAGTACGTGGGAGGGGGGGGGCATGGTGGCGCACACCTGTAAACCAGTACGTGGGAGGGGGGAGGCATGGTGGCGCACACCTGTAAACCAGTACGTGGGAGTGGGGGGGCATGGCGGCGCACACCTGTAAACCAGTACGTGGGAGGGGGCGGGCATGGTGGCGCACACCTGTAAACCAGTACGTGGGAGGGGGGGGCATGGTGGCGCACACCTGTAAACCAGTACGTGGGAGGGGGGGGCATGGTGGCGCACACCTGTAAACCAGTACGTGGGAGGGGGGGGCATGGCGGCGCACACCTGTAAACCAGTACGTGGGAGTGGGGAGGCATGGCGGCGCACACCTGTAAACCAGTATGTGGGAGGGGGGGGCATGGCGGCACACACCTGTAAACCAGTACGTGGGAGGGGGGGGCATGGCGGCGCACACCTGTAAACCAGTACGTGGGAGGGGGGGGCATGGCGGCACACACCTGTAAACCAGTACGTGGGAGGGGGCGGGCATGGTGGCGCACACCTGTAAACCAGTACGTGGGAGGGGGGGGCATGGTGGCGCACACTGTAAACCAGTACGTGGGAGGGGGGGGGCATGGTGGCGCACACCTGTAAACCAGTACGTGGGGGGGGGGCATGGTGGCGCACACCTGTAAACCAGTACGTGGGAGGCTGAGACAAAAGAATTGCAGCTTTGTCGCCAGCCTAAGCTAACAACTTAGACTCTGTTTCAAAATTAAAAATAAATTAGGAAGCTGGGCGTGGTGGCCTAATCTTATAATCCCAGCATTTGGGAGGCTGAGACAGGAAGATCACAGCTTGGCTCTTGGACAGCCTCAGCTTCTACTTAGTGAGGCCCTCTGAAACTCAGTAAACCTTGTTTCAAAATAAGGAGTCAAAAATAGAGGTGGAGGTGGGCCTGGCGTGGTGGCGCACGCTTGTAATCCCCGCGCTTGGGAGGCGGACACAGGAGGATCGCACGGGTTCGAAGCCAGCCTCAGCTACTTAGTGAGGCTTCCAGCTACTTAGTGAGACCTTGTTTCCAAATAAAATATAAAATAGGTCTGGGAGTATAGCCCGGAGGTAGAAAGCCTCTGGGTTCCATCCCTAGTACCACCAAAAATATATATAGAGAGAGAGGTGGAGGTGTAGCTTGGAGATAGAATGCCCCTGGGTTTTATCCCCAGTACTGCAATCAATCAATCAATCAATCAATAAGGGCTGTGAGTATAGCTCAGAGGTAGAAAGCTCCGGGTTCAGTCCCCAGTAACACAAAAACAAAACAAAACAGAGATGACAAAACTATACTTCGCTATTCAGAGACAATCGGGCAGGTTGTAAACTACAATGTTGGGCGCATTTCCCTGATCTCCACCAGGTGGCGCAGCACTGGTGACAGACCCGCCTGTGAGAACCCTCTGTAGACGCAAACCTTTTTTGTGTGTGTGGTACTGCAGATGGAACCCAGGGGCATCCTACTTCCGAGCTACACCCCCAGCTCTATTTTTTATTCTTTACTCTGAAACAGGGTCTCACTGAGTTGCAAAGGGCCTCACGAAGTAGCTGAGGCTGGCCTTGAACCTGCAGTCCTCCTGTCTCAGCCTCCCAAGTACTGGGATTATAGGCGTGCGCCACCACACGTGGCTCTTATTAAACCTTTTTCATCGGGGACCGTTCAGCCTGTGAGAACTCACTTAATGATTTGTTTTTTCCTCTCAGTGACAAAGGAAGTTGTCTCAATGGGAACAGGCACGAAATGCATAGGCCAGTCCAAAATGAGGAAGAGCGGTAAGCACAGTGGGTGCAAGCAGAGAATTGTTTCTCAGCTTTGTAAATCCGTTGAGGCGCCTGACTCTTCGTTTCCTTGGACTGTCCTCCAGTCGGAAGACAGTGTTCATTTAGAGAACGGAATTCCAGTGTCAGAGCAACAGCCACCAGGGGCATGCTTTCTGAGTGAATGCAAGCTAGCCGGGATTTTCATGCTCTCTCCACAGCTCCCTGGATTTAGCTCTATCACATTGTGTCTGGAAGGCTGTAGGGCTCAGGAGCTGGTGAAGGCTGCAGCTTGAGTGGCTTTGGAGCCCCAGAAAACAGTCTTGAATTAAATGGAGCTTTTGGAGCCGGGCGAGGTGGCGCACGCTTGTAATCCCAGCACTTAGGAGGCTGAGGCAGGAGGATCGCACGGGTTCCAAGCCAGCCTCAGCTACTTAGTGAGGCTCAGAGCAACTTAGTGAGACCCTGTTTCCAAATAAAGTATAAAAATAGGTCTGGGAGTATAGCTTGGTGGTAGAAAAGCCCCTGGATTTTTCTACCACAAAAAAAAAAAAGAGCTTTTTGGCACCAATAATATGGAAGTCCTCTAGAGTTCGGGGTTTTTACCTTCTGCTTCCAGTTAGGTCTCTGAGTTTGCTTCCCCATCCTCCTAGCCTTGTCTCCTGTATATGAGAAAGCTTCTCAGGACCACTGTAGGATGAATTAAATGGCTGGGCACAAGTATGATGCCAAGGTACAAAAGATAAGCACCCCTGGTGTCCAGATAAAGATTTTCCTATAAATCAGTGGTTCTTAACTGGCACCATTTTGTACCCTAGGAGACAGTTGGCATTTATTTTTGGTTGTCACAACTAGGGCAGGAAGGCTCCTTACAGCTTGTGAATAGAGGCCAGGAGTGCCTAAGCACCCAGTGTTTTACAGGTTAGCCCCACACAGTAAAGAGTTTTCTGGCCCCAAATGTCTGCAGTGCTGAAGCCAGACTGTAACTGTTGCCAGTAATGATCTTGATACTCATGATACTCGCTGACAAAGCCTCCAGGAGCTACTTGGCAGTCCTGAGTGCTGGGAGCAGTACTGTGTTCGTGTCTAGGAATGAGGGCTTCTCCGGGTTTCAGTTGTCTTCACCTCATGTCCTCTCTGTACCACAGGGGACGTCCTCAATGATAGCCATGCTGAGGTCGTGGCCAGAAGGAGTTTCCAGAGGTAAAGGCACGTGTCCAGAGAGCGATTCAGCAGGTGTGGGGTGGGGCCCAGAGTCTGGGTTTCTAATAAGCACACAGATAAAACGTATTTTGTCAGTTGGTCTGCATACTACTGTGGTCTAGTGGTTCTCAAACTTGAATGTGATCAGAATCGCCTGGAGAGCTTGCTGGGGCTGGGGGTGGAGCTCAGTGGTAGAGCACTTCCCTCCTCAGTGCAAGGCCTGGTCCAGTCCCAGGCCTGACTGGAGGTAGGATGCCTCCAAGTTCCTTCCACACTGAAAAAGAGCAAGCTGGGTGTGGCGACCTGTGCCTCCCAGGTACTCAGAGGCTGAGGCCGGAGGATTGCAAGTTCAGGTCCAGCCTGGGAAACTTAATCAGACCCTGTCTCAAAATAAATTTTAAGGAAGACTAGCTGTGTAGATCAGCAGTAGTTCACTTGCCTAGTGCATATGCGGCCAAGAGCCCCAGGGCTGGGTCTACCCGGAGATTCTGACTAAGCAAACCCAGGGTGGACCCGAGACGCTGCATCTGTAACGTTCCCAGGTGGTGCTCATGCTGTTCCTGCAGGGAGCAGACTCTGAAAATCTCTGTTCTAGATCATTCTCAGGATTTCAGGTCACTGCTAGTCCCACCGACCTGCAGTAAATCTTTGTAACCTCTCAACCAGAGACTTCTCTTTACCATAAAGATTGGTCATTCTCTTTTGTTTTGTTTTTGCATGGTGCTGGGTATGGACCCACGTCCTTGCACACGCTAGGCCAGCATTCCACAGCTGAGGTACATCCCCAGCCTTTTTGGCTTCTGGATTGTAGGAGTGCACCACTGGACCCAGCTATACCCAGCTCTTTTTGAGACAGGGTCTACTAAGTTGCCCAAGTTAGCTTTGAATTTTTGATCCTCCTACCTGAGCCTCCCAAGTAGCTGGGATTACAAAAGCCTGTACCACCACACA
This sequence comes from Muscardinus avellanarius, assembly GCF_963383645.1. NCBI lineage: Eukaryota > Metazoa > Chordata > Mammalia > Rodentia > Gliridae > Muscardinus > Muscardinus avellanarius. Next base: position 11,608,294 of record NC_137796.1, read on the forward strand.
CACACACACACACACACATACACGCTCTCTCTCCCCCCACACACCCACCCCCTCTCTCTCTCGCTCTCTCTCTCTTTCCCTCTCCCTCTCCTCACCTCTCCTCTTTTTTCTATAGAAATTTTTCTAAATTATAATAATTTCTAAATTATAATAATTTTTCTAAAGAAAAATTATTTCTTTTTGTATTACTAGCTAGCGAACCCAGGGTTGCACATGCTAGGCAAGTGCTCTACCACTAGTCCCATTGTTTATTCTAATAATATTTCGTGGCCCTTAGGTACCTTCTCCATCAGCTCCAACTGGCAGCTACCCTGAATGAGGAGAGTATCTTTGTCCCAGGAGCTCAAAGAGGACTTTGGAAACTCAGACCAGACCTCTCTTTTGTGTTTTTCTCCAGCCATACACCATGTAAGTAGTAAGTATAATCAAACCTTTGGACTAGTGATGCATTGTCTACTTCCTCGTGTTTTGTTTTGATTTGGTTGGTTTTTGGTACTGGGAATTGAACCCAGAAGCATTCTACCTCCAAGTTAAACCTCCAGCACTGTTTTATTTTTTACTTTGAAACAGGATCTTGCTAGGTCACTGAGAGTCTAGCTAAGTTGAGGCTGGTTTTGAACCTATGATTCTCCTGTCTCAGCCTCCCGAGTACTGGGATTAGAGGCATGCATCACCACACCTGGCTTGCAAGGTCCTGTTTCAAAATAAAAAAAATAAAATAGGGCTGAAGATGTAGCTTGAGTTTCACATTTCTGACCAACTCCCAGAGGGTGCCTACAGAGCACACTTTAGGTAGCCAGGGCTGGGTCATCGCAGTAGTAGGCATACCCTTTTCTTTTTTTTTGTATTCTTTATTTTGAAATGGTTTCACTAAGTAGCTGAGGCTGTCTGCGAATCACGATCCTCCAGTCTCAGCCTCTGAATGCTGGGTTTACAAGCGTGCGCCACCACGCCCGGCTCTAGGCATATCTTTACTGTGGAGACATATGCATCCTGGGTCACACCGCCTTATGACTTAATCAAACAGCACAAACCATCAGTCTACGGATATCCCCTCTGAGAATCTATGGCAAACAAGAAAAATCAAGACCATGTAGTGGATCTTCTAAAAACTTACAACTTATGAGACTTGAGGTAAAGGAGGTATTGGACCCAGGGCCTTTAGCTTGCTAGGCCCAGGTGCTTTACCACAGAGCTACATCCCCAGCCTGCTAAGTGTTTTTGTTTTTGTTTTAAACTGGGGATTGAACTCAGGCATTCTACCTCCAAGCCACACCCCAGCCTTATTTTTATTTTTATTTTGAAGGTCTTCACTGGCCTTAGATCCCCTGTCTCAGCATCCTAAACGCTAAGATTACAGGTGTACACTGCCAAGCCTTATTTTTATTTTGAACAGAGTCTCACTAGGTTGATGAGAATCTCACCACTTTCTGAGGCTGCAGTCCTCTTATCCTCTTATCTCAGCCTCCCAGTTACTGGGATTGCAGGCGTGAGCCACCACACTGGCTAAGTGAGATTTGTAAAGTTTAATTGGAGTAAGAAATTGGGAGCTCTCTAGCCTATTTATAAAAATAAGTAAATAAATAGGGCTGAGGGTATAGCTCAGAGGTAGAATGCCCCTGGGTTTCATCTCTCGTACAAAAAATAAATAAAAATGTGATGTTCCCCAAGGCGGGCATCACACTTATAATCCCAGTAATTGGGAGGCTGAAACAAGAGGATCACAGGTTTGTGGCCAGCCTCACCTACTCTCTGAGGCTCTCTGCAACTTTAGCAAGACCCTACTTCAAAATAAAGAATTAAAAATGGGGCTGGAAGGGCCAGGCGTGGTGGCGCACACTTGTAATCCCTGCGCTTGGGAGGCTGAGACAGGAGGATCGCGCAGGTTCGAAGCCAGCTGCACTGGCTTAAGAGACCCTGTTTCCAAATAAAAAAGATAAAAATAGGTCTGGGAGTATAGCCCGGAGGTAGAAGGGTTTCCAGGAACCCCAGTACCACAAAAAAAAAAAAAAAAAAAGTAGGGCTGGGAGTATAACTCAAAGGTAGAATGCCCCTGGGTTTGATGCCCAGTACTGCCAAAAAAATAAAATGTAACGCCCCCAATAGTTTACTGCAGGAAGAAAGCAGCTAGAGAATGTGACTCTAGCTCTCTTGGCATTTACTTGTCATTACTAATTAAAATTTGTAACCTGGGTTAGCTGCTTCCACCTCTTACTCATGAGTTTATTAGCATGAGTCAGCCTCTCCTGTTGAGGCATTCTGTCGAGCTTACAGAGTGGAAGGTGGACGCATCGAGTCCTCCAGAGTCGCCGTCACCTGTGAGGTCTCTCCTGCAGCACTCGCCCCTGCCACACCTCTTGCCTTCCCCACTCTGACATTATAAAGTCTACAGATGTATTACTTACACACTGAAAAAGCAACATACACGGGGTCAATGTTTGAAGAAATAGCTCCCATCTTAAGGGAAGGCTGTGCTTCTGGATTTCTCTGGTTTGCGATAAGCACAGAGTAGATGAGAAATCTCTAAACAAGCTGAGCGTGGTAGTGCACGCTTATAATTCCAGCATTTGGGAGGCTGAGACAGGAGGATCGCAGGTTCATGGCCAGCCTCAGCTACTTAGGCCATTTGCAACTCAGACTCTGTTTCAAAATAAAGAATAAAAAATAGGGCTGGGAGTGTAACTCGGAGGTAGAATGACCCGGGTTCAATCCCCAGTATCATAAAAAAAAAAAAAAAAAAAATCTCTAAACAAGCTTGAAGAAACACTAGAAGTTTAGAAACACTGGCTTGAATCAGGAATCAGGTTGTATAATTTACTGCAGATTATTTACTGTGGGAATGTGCATCGTAAAATCTCCAAGAGGGGTATTTTGAGCAGCGTTTGCCAAATTTATTTAACTATGAAATAAACCACGCACTTTTGGTTTCCAAAGACATCCTATGGGGTAGCAGTCCACAAAGTACACTTGAGAAACCTTGCACACTCTAAACCAGTGGTTCTCAACTTAGGAGAATTTTGCTCTCCTGGGACATCTGGCGACCTCTGGACATACTTTTGACTGTCAGACTGCAGAGCCATCGGCATCCCATGGATAGAGGCTAGGCATGTGCTAAATATCCTCTAAAACACAGGACAGTCCCCACGGAAGAGACTTACCTGACCCAAAATGTCCTTAGTGTGGAGGTTGAGGAACCCTGATCTAAATCAGTGCCCAGCTGGGCGTGAAGACACACTTGTAATCCCAGTAACTGGGAGCCTGAGATAGGAGGGTCATAGGTTCATGGTCAGCCTCAGCTACTTAGTGAGAACCTGTTTCAAAATAAAAGTGCTGGGAGTGTAGTTCAGAGGTAGAATGCTCCTGGATTCCATTCCAAGCACCAAAACAAACCAACCAGTGTTTCCAAAACTTCCTTGTATTAGGGATTACCTGAAATCTTTTTTATTTATATTTATTTATTTATTTATGTATTTATTTATTGAGGGTCTGGGGATGGAACCCAGGGGCATTCTACCTCCGAGCTATACCCCCAGCCCTATTTTTTATTCTTTATTTTGAAGCAAGGTCTCACTGAGTTGCAGAGGGCCTCACAGCTGAGGCTGTCTGCAAACCACGATCCTCCTGTCTCAGCCTCCCAAGTTGCAGGGATTACAAGTGTACGCCACCACACCCGGCTTGCAATCTTTTTTAAATACTGATTTTTTTTCATATCTGTCTTCTCCAAAAACTTCAGCTCACTGAGCCTAGGAGAGAGCCTTTTGTAAGAACATTTCTTAAGAACATTTTTAAATTTTTTTTTTTTTACTTTTTTTTTGTGTGTGAGTGTGTCGGTCTTGGGATGGAACTCAGGGGCATTCATCCTCTGAGCTATACCTCTGCCCTATTTTTTCTTATTCTTTATTTTAAAACAGGGTCTCACTAAATTGCAGAGGCCCTCTCTAAGTAACTGAGGCTGTCCGCAAACCACGATCCTCTGGTCTCAGCCTCCGGAATGCTGGGATTACAGGCATGCACCACCATGCCCGACTTTCTTAAGGATATTTTTACACGCACACTCCTCTAAGTCATCTGAGAGGAGCTAGAGAATGGTGATCTTGGTTTAAGGTGGTGATTCTTAAGCTTACATCAGAATGACCTAGACAACATACCAAAACTGACTGCTGGGCCCCACTTTCAGAGATTCTGATTGCAGGTCCATCGTGGGTCCATACAATTTGCATTTTCTTTTTTTTTTTTCTTCTTCTTCTTTTTTCTTTTTTTGGTGGTACTGATGTTCCTGGAAACCCTTCTACATCAAGGCTACACTCCCAGACCTATTTTATACTTTTTATTTGGAAACAGGGTCTCTTAAGCCAGCATGGCTGGCTTTGAACCTGTGCAATCCTCCTGTCTCCACCTCTAAGTGCAGGGATTACAAGTGTGCACCACCATGCCTGGATTTTTTTTTTTTGGGGGGGGGGTTCTGAGGATTGAACCCAGAGAGGCATTGTATCTCTGAGTTACACCCAAGCCCTATTTTTATTTATTTATTTACTTATTTAAATTTTTTATTTTTTATTTATATTTTTTATAGTACTGGGGATGGGACCCAGGGGCATTCTACCTCTGAGCTATACCCCCCAGCCCTATTTTTTATTCTTTATTTTGAAACAGGGTCTCACTGAGTTGCATAGGGCCTTGCTAAGTAGCTGAGGCCATTCATGAACCTGGATCCTCCTGTCTCAGCCTCCCAAATGCTGGGATTACAAGCGTGTGCCACCATGCCCTGCCTTTTTATTTATTTATGTATTTATTTATTTATTTATTTATTTATTTTTGGTGGTACTGGAGGTGAAACCCAGAGGCTTTTTTCCTTCAGGCTATACTACCAGACCTTCCTCCAGGCTGTACTACCAGACCTTTATAAAGTATAAAGTTTTTATACTTTAATTGGAAACAGGATCTCACTAAGTTGCTAAGAGCCTCACTAGTAGCTGAGGCTGGCTTCGAACCTGTGCGATCCTCCTGTCTCAACCTCTCAAGCGCGGGGATTACAAGCGTTCACCACCACGCCCGGCTATTTTTATTTTTATTTTATTTTTATTTTATTTTTTTGGTGGTACTGGGGGTGGAACCCAGGGGCTTTCTACCTCCGGGCTATACTCCCAGACCCATTTATCTTTTATTAGAAATAAGGTCTCACTGAGTTGCTGAGAGCCTCACTAAGTAGCTGAGTCTGGCTTCGAACCTGCATGATCCTCCTGTCTCAGCCTCCCAAGCATGGGGATTACAAGCATGCACCACCACACCCGGCTCTATTTTTATTTTTGAAACAGGGATTTGCTCGGTTGATGAGAGTCTCACTACTTGGTGAGGCTGATCTGGAACCTGTGATCCGTCTGTCTCAGCCTCCCAAGTACTGGGATTACAAGCGTGCTCCCCCATGCCCGGCTCCACAGTGTGCCTTTCTGACAAGTTCCCAAGAGACGCTGATGTGGCTGGTCCAGACAGCTCACTCTGAGAAGCACTGGTGTAAGGGCTCCTTCTCCCATAGGTGGGGATGCCTCCATCATTCCAATGCTCGCGTTTGAAGAACAGCCTTGTCCTGTCATCAGAGAGCAGACCGAGGACTCATCTGTAAAAGCTAGTGGTAATCACAAAACTCCTGAAAATGAAAGGACATGTGAAGACCCTGATAGTCCTGTAACCAAAAAGATCAGGCTTGCGCCGGGAGCGACTGCCAGGTTGGTTACCAACGGTGCGGCACACCATGGCCAGCAGGAAAGCGGCGCAGGCACACCAGATGTCAGCAGCTCAAATCCCACTGAAGAGAGACTGGCTGCTGTCATGGGTGCCAGAGTGGTGGACATTTATAGAACCGGAGCCAAATGTGTGCCAGGAGAAGCTGGGGACCCGAGGAAGCCGGGTGCTTCCTATCACCAGGTGGGGCTGCTCCGTGTGAAGCCAGGCCGGGGAGACAGGACTTGCTCCATGTCATGCAGTGACAAAGTGGCCCGATGGAACGTCCTCGGGTGCCAGGGCGCCCTGTTGATGCATTTCCTAGAAGAGCCCATCTACCTGTCGGCCGTGGTCATTGGGAAGTGCCCGTACAGCCAGGAAGCCATGGAGAGAGCACTGACTGGGCGGTGAGTGACCAGGAGGGGAGGAGGCCTGAGTGTGTCCTAAAGCAATAAGACTGTGGTGCATACCCATAATCCCAGTACTTGGGAGTACTTGGCATTACAGGGTCGAAGCCAACCCCAGCAACTTAGTAGTAAGACCATATTTCAGGCTTTGAGGTAGAATGCCTTGGGCTCAATCCCCAATACCAGAAACATAATAATAATATTGGGGTTGGACCTGGTGGTGCACGCCTCTAATCCCAGTACTGAGAGGCTGAGACAGGAAGATCACAAGTTTGAGGCCAGCCTTGAAATTTAGTGAGACCCTGTTTAAAATATAAAAACGGGGATGGGACATAGCTCTCTGGTAGAATGTCCCTGGGTTCCATACCCAGGACCACAAAGAGATTAAAAATAAAAAACGAGCCGGACGTAGTGGCACATGCTTGTAATCCCAGCATTTGGGAGGCTGAAACAGGAGATCACGGTTCACGGACAGCCTCAGCTACTACTTAGTGAGGCTCTTTGCAACTTAGTGAGACCCTGTTTCAAAATAAAAAGAATAAAAAATAGGGCTGAGGGTCCAGCTCAGAGGTAGAATGCCCCTGGGTTCCATCCCCAGCACCACAAAAAAACCCAAAAAACTTGAGTACTGATGACTGCTACAGCATGAATGAACCTCAAAAGCATCCTGCTAAGTGGAGTGAGCCACATACTACGATTTCCTCTGGGTGCAATGCCCAGAGGAGGCAGAGCCACAGGGACGGTAGACGGGGGTCTCTGGGGGATGGAGGCTGACTGCTAATGGGTGCAAGTTTTCTGGAGCTTAAAGTTATTATCTACACAGATCTATGTCAACATGCTATCATCTAATTTGTGCAAAATATACAAGTAAAAAAATGAAGCTTTTCTATTAGAGAATAATGTTACTTTCTGGTGGGCTTGAAGGATCTCCTAGGAAGCAGGTGCCCGCTGATTCAAGTTTCTGCTTGCTGTTTCCGAGTTTCTCAAACCCTGCATTGGGACTTCACTGACAGGTGCCAACTCCATTCCGAGTCTCCCTGCAGTGGTGGGGAGGCTCTTCCCGCAGCTGTAAGCTCCTGTTCTAGCACACTTTCTTTACCCTGCCCCATATACAAACAGGTGGCCTCACACACAGCCTGAGGCTTTTGCCTCCCACTAGGCTCAGGGGTGAAGATGTGGTCTACAGTTGAGATTCTCTGTAGTACACCTACATTGAATGCAGTTTTCCTCGCGTTTAGGTGTCAGAATGTCTCAGCTTTACCCAAAGGCTTTGGAGTTCAGGAACTGAAAATACAGCAGTCATGTTTACTATTCGAGCAGAGCCGCTGCGCAGTGCAGGCTAAACAGGCTGATGGTTCCGGCCGACTTGTTCCTTGCGGGGCAGGTAAGGGGTCCAGGTTGGACTTTGCTGGGGTAATTCCTCCCCTGACAGAGTGGCCCCGGAGGGTCTGCATCCTCCCAGACTCGGAAGGCAGTTTATCACCCCGGTGATCAGTGGTGTGGGCTTTGGAGACACCCACTCTGGGTTAAGTGTGCTCTGTGTCACCCTGGGCAAGTCACTTACCTTTTCCTGGCCTCAGTTTCTACACCTTCAGATTAGAAGAATATCATTTACTGTGGTTATTGGGAGGATTTGGTGAGAAATTCCATGCAGTGCGTTTACTTTCTGTTTAGCCTATAATAAATGTTTAATTAATTATAAGCTGTTGTAATGATTATAGTCATGAACAAACCACTTTGTACTTACACACCACTGGAGACCAGGCATCAACATGGAATCGTTCCCTCCTTCCCTCCCCGTGTGTGTGTGTGTGTGTGTGTGTGTGTGTGTGTGTGTGTTTTACTGGAGATTGAACCCAGGGGCATTCTACCTCCAAGCTATATCCTCAGCCCTTTTCTGTTGTTTTTATTTGATTTTTGTTTTTGCAGAACTGGGGATTAAACCCAGGGGCATTCTACCCCCAAGCTACACCCCCAGCCCATTTTTTTATTTTTTATTTTGAAACAGGGTCTCACTAAGTTGCAGAGGCCTCACTAAGTCGCTGAGGCTGGCTGTGAACCTGAGATCCTCCTGTCTTAGCCTCCCAAGTACTGGGATTACAAGCATGCACCACCACGCCCAGCTACTTTTCTGTTTCTTGTGGTACTGGGGATGAAACCTAGGGGCATTCTACCACCAAGCTACACCCCAGCCCTATTTTTGATTCTGTATTTTGACACAGGGTCTCACTGAATTGCAAAGGGCCTCACTAAGTAGCTGAGGCTAGCCTCGAACCGCAATCCTCCTGTCTCAGCCTCCCAAATGCTGGGATTACAAGTGTGCACCACCACGCCCAGCCTGTTTTTTGTTTTTGAAACAGAGTCTCACTACATTGCTGAGGCTGGTCTGGAACCTTCAATGTTACTTTATCAGCTTCCCAAGTACTGGGATTCCAGGCATGCATCCCTTTACCCTGAAAAATCATTCTCTTTAATGTCATATCTTTGTAGAGTCAGAGATTTTTTTTTTTATTACTTTTAGTGGTAGTACAGATTGAACTCAGGGACATTATACCTCTGAACTACATGCACTACTTGCCCAGCCCTATTTTATTTTTATTTTGAAACAGAGTCTTACCAGGTTGCCAGGAGTTTCACTAACCTGCAGTCCTCCTATCTCAGCCTCCCAAGTGTTGGGATTACAGGCCAATTCTCGTAATACTCTGCCATTCACAGAAAACAGACCAGTTTTAACCCCAGAATTTTATCTCTTTGTAGCTATCAGCTGGAGTGCAGTTCCTGAGCATCCATTGGATGTTACTGCCAACGGCTTTCCACAGGGAACAACAAAGAAAGGAATCGGAAGCCATCAGGCCAGGTACCGCACACTGGGGCGGGGGGATGCGATGACTGAGCCCACACCTCCACGAGATACAGTCCCCGAAGCAAACCCTGCCCGTCAGCAGTTGCTCCCTCCTCTCCCCTCTCCCTGTCCCTGAATACACTAACTGAAGTTACTTTCTGTCTTCATGGATGTGTCTCTTCTGGACACTTTGTATAAACAGAATCATGCAGGATATGGCCTCTGGTGTCTGGCTTTGTTCATTTAGCATATTGTCGTGGCTGCTTGCGTTGTAGCGTGTATCAGGACTTGTTCCTTCCGTGGCTAAATAATACTCCAGTGTGTGAATATCCCACATTCAGTGTATCTGTTCATCAGTCAGTGGGCATTGGGGTTGTTTTTCTTTTTGGCTATTGTGAATAATGCTGCTATGAACGATTGTATACAGATTTGGGAGAGTACTAGGTATTGGGACCCAGAGGGGCATTCTACCTGGATTCAACCCCCGGCACTAAAAAAAAATAAAAATAAAAAAGGCCAAGTGTGCTGGGGGCATGCCTTTAATCCCTGTCTTGGGAGGCCGAGACAGGAGGATCACAGGTTCGAGGACGACCTCAGCAAGTCGTGAGATGCTCATTAACCTAGCGAGACCCTGTTTCCAAATAAGAAATAAAATCGGGCTGGGTGTGTAGCTCGGAGGTGAAATGCCTATAGGCTCAATCCCCAGTACAAAAGAATGTATGTATTTATGCTCAAACGTGTACACACCCACACCTCGAAAGAGTATACATATACATGTACATGTGCTTCGCATCATGGCACATGTTTATAATCCCAGTACTTGGGAGGCTTAGACAGGCAGATCACAGACTCAAGGACAGTCTCAGCAAGTGGTGAGACTCTCACCAACCTACTGACTCTTTTTCAAATTAAAAATAAAATTGGGCTGAGGGTGTAGCTCAGAAGTAGAATGCCCCTGGGTTCAATCCCCAGCACTGCAATAAAATAAACAAAAATAAATAAAATAAAATTGGACTGGGGGTATAACTCTGAGGTAGGTTGCCCTGAGTTTGATCCCCACAAAAAAAGAATTTTCTTTTTTTTCTTTGCGGGTCTGGGGATGGAACCCAGGGGCATTTGACCTCCGAACTACATCCCTGCCCTGTTTTTGTATTCTTTATTTTGAAGCATGGTCTCACTAAGTTGCTGAGGGCTTCACGAAGTAGCTGAGGCTGTCTGCGAACTGCAATCCTCTGGTCTCAGCCTCCCGAATGCTGGGATTACAAGCGTGCGCCACCACGCCCAGCTTAAGAATTCTTTTTTTTTTTTTTTTTTTTTTTTTTGCCCTTCAGCCTAATCAGACATCTTCAGGTCTAGATTTTCTTCTTGCCAAGTACAGATGGAAAGGGGGGTCTCTGGCACAGTCAAACATAAACACCATGTAAAAGCTGGTATCTAGTTGTATATAAACAATCAGTCATCTTTGCCCTTTTTTTCTGAACAGATCCCGAATCAGCAAAGTGGAACTCTTCAGATCATTCCAGAAGCTTCTGAGCAGCATTGCAGAGGACAAGTGGCCAGATTCCCTCAGGTGACGCTGGGCTGAGGCCCATATGTTTTCCTGGTTAGGAAGACTTTTGTTTGGGTTCTGGCTTGTGAATGGCAAGAAGCTGTGGGCACACAGTCCTGACCACGTGCTGTTTGCCCCCACGGCAGTGGCAGAGAATGGGTACTGGGCCGGTCTGTGTCCGGCCTTGTGGAGGTGAACAAGGGGACGTCCATGAGTCTTACCCCAGTCCCAGAGGGAAGGACAGTCCTTTGCAGTTCTGGGGATCAGCCCCAGAAGCCTTGCACATGCTGAGTGCCCCACTTCTGAGATATGCCCCCAATCCCAAGGGAAGATTTCCTAACTATAATTGTATTCCAGGAGTACAGACTCAGGCAAAGTTTAAGTTGTCATATGTATAAATCCCACGCTTTAACTTAAAAAAGCTATAGGAACCTGGGGGTGGTGGCGCATACCTGGAATCTGAGGATTATACCTGAGACTTGAGGATTGAGGACAACTTCAGCAACCTAGCGAGACCGTGTTTTAAAACAAAACATAAAAAGGGCGTGTGGTGTAGCTCAGAAATAAAACATCTCTCGAGTTCAATCCCCAGTACCACAAAAGCAAACAAACAAAATGCTGAGGTTACAAGCATGCACCATGAGCCGGGTGTGGAGGTACACACTTGTAATCCCAGTACTTGGGAGGCTGAGATAGGAGGGTCATGGAGGTTCAAATCCAGCCTCAGCTACTTACCGGGGTCCAGCTCTAGCAGGAGTCGGGGATCGTATGTTGGTGAGAGAAGAGACCTCACCCAGCTTCCCTATTCTGTTTTTATTTTTTTATTTTTTTATTTTTATTTTTTTGGTGGTACTGGGGGTGAAACCCAGAGGCTTTCTACCTCCGGGCTATACTCCCAGACCTACTTTATATTTTATTTGGAAACAGGGTCTCACTAAGTTGCTGAGGGCCTCACTAAGTAGCTGAGGCTGGCTTCAAACCTGTGGGATCCTCCTGTCTCAGCCTCCCGAGCGCGGGGATTACAAGCGTGCGCCACCACTCCTGACTATATTTTATTTTGAAATAGGGTCTTACATGTTGTGTTGGGCCTCATTAACTAGCTGAGCCTGGCTGCAACCTGCAATCCTGTCTTGGCCTCCCAAGTACTGGGATTACAAGGGTGCCACCACACTTGGCTTATGTTTTTAATTGAAACAGGGTCTTACAAAGTTGCAAAGGGCATAGTGCTACTAAGGCTGGCTGAGAACCTGCAGTCCTCCTTTCTCGCCTCTCAAGTACTGGGATAACAAGGGTGCGCCACCACACCCAGTTTCTGATCTTTCACTCTAAACTGTTCAGTCCCTTGCTCCGTTGTCTTGCAGGCCTGGGGCTGAGCAGTTTAGTGAGAGCTTGTGCTTGCTGGTGTGTGCACTAGGGTACAGAGGCTGGACACCTATCAGGAGTACAAGGAGGCCGCGTCTGCGTACCAGGAAGCCTGGAGCGCACTTCGGAAGCAGGCATTTGGATCCTGGATCAGAAGCCCACCGGACTATCAGCAGTTTAAATGAGGAGGAGTGCTCAGAGACTTGTGGGTAGCAGGACTCTTCATATTGAATTGACCCTTCCTGCTGGACAGGTCTTTATTTTCTAGTGGCTAAATCAAGAAAAAGATAAAGAAACAAACCCTCTTCCAGAATGCTTTATCTCTTGCATAATATAGATGGACTCCAGAACTCAGAGTAATCTATACTTGATTGAAGTTGCTCTCCACTTAAAATGGCATCTCACTAATGCCTTTGCGGCATCTCACTTCAGTTGTGCTTTATTCTCTAAAATACAAAACTGGAGTTTGGAACATGATGCTGTTACTTTGTGGCAGAGCAGAGCTCAGTTTTATGTGCTCCTACATTGATTTGGCAAATTTCTTTTGGGCTGAAATGATGCTTGAATGTCTGAATCTTCACATCCCACCTGGCACAGCGGACGTGAATTCTGTGCTCCCATCCTTTCTTCCTCTGGGGAGCCATCCTCCTCCTGTCCTTCAGCAAGCAGAGAGGGTAAAGGCTAACTGGACTCGCTGGCTCAGGAACGAGCCTGTGAGCCAGCTCCGGATGGCCCTGCTCTCAGAACTGTCAAGAAAGATTCCCTCCCGATCACAGCTGTGAGGGACACATTGTCTTGGAACTGCCAGTGGCCATCTTTTCCTACCATATAAAAACAACCAGCTGAGAAGGACAGCAGCAAAGAAGGAAACATCCAGGAGGACTAACACTCTGGTGATAGCGTTTCAAAAGCCAGGCCCACCCTGGACCTCCATTAGGTGGAGCAGAGTCCTGTGGTTTCAGCTAAGCCCCTTGGAGTTGCTTTTCTGACCGCTGAGAGTACTGTCTGAAAGACCTCAAGTCCCTGTACAAGCCAACACCACGCCCAGCCGCGCCTGTTTAACTGACATCTCGTACTCTGCTCTCAGCCTCTTCACACCTTGACTACCGGACTGAAAATAGAAGCTTTCTGCGTTGGGATTACTCGAGGTCAGCAGTTTTTATAGCATTGAATACTTGTAATAACAGCTTTATTGAGCTATAATTCATATACCATAAAATCCAGCCACTTAAAGTATGCAATTTAGTGGTTTTTAGAATATCCACAGAATTGTGCAGCCATCAATTTTAGAACATTTTCATCAACCCAGAAATGACACTGTGCCTTTGTTAGTTTCCATTTTTGTCCTGGGAATTGAATCCAGAAACATTCAACCTCCAAGCTATACCATACCCCCAGCACTTTTTATTTATTTATTCTTTTTATTTTGAAACAGAGTCTAGCTGAACTGCTGAGGGTCTTGCTAGATTGGCTGAGGCTGGTCTCCAACCTGTGATACTCCTGGCTTAGTCTCCCAAGTACTAGAGATACAGGTATGCACCACCACGTCTAGCTCATCATGTTCATGTGTTTTTTGGTTTGTTTGTTTGTTTGTTTGTTTTGCAATACTAGGGATTGAACCCAGGGGCATCCTACCTCTGAGCTATACCCCCAGGCCTATTTTTTATTCTTTATTTTGAAACAGGGTCTCACTAAGTTGCAGAGGGCCTCCCTAAGTAGCTGAGGCTGGCCATGAACCTGTGATCCTCCTGTCTCAGTCTCCCAAATGCTGGGATTATAAGTGTGCGTTACCATGCCCAGCACTAACGTGTCTAAACCTATATTTGAAGCTGGGCATGGTGGCACATGCATGTGTTCCCAGCTTTTGGGAGGCTGAGACAGGAGGGTTCTGGTTCAAGGACAATTCCAGCTACTAGTGAGGCCCTTGGCAACTGAGATCCTATTTCAAAATAAAGGGGAAAAAAAAGGCCTGGGAGTATAGCTGGGAGGTAGGATGCCTCTGGGTTACATTCCCAGTACAGAAAGAAAGAAAGAAAGAAAGAAAGAAAGAAAGAAAGAAAGAAAGAAAGAAAGAAAGAAAGAAAGAAGGGAAAGAAATATGCCAGATTTTTAAACAGAGACAATGTAGAGCAGCACATTGGACACATAGGAGCTCATCACTCAGACTTAACAAACACCAGCTTTAGGCCGATGGCAACGGTACCTACAACAGGCCACCTACTGCTGAGGCCTCGCACTGGCCAGGGTGTTGAGCAAGAATAGTGCCCAATACCAGTACTTGGGAGGCTGAGACAGGAGGATTGCAGGTCCAAAGACAGACTCAGCAACCTAGTGAGACCTGTTTCAAAGCAAACAAAAGGGTTTTGGGATATAGCTCAGAGAATGCCCTTGGATTTAATCCCCAGTACCATAAAAATAAATAATTGATTAATTAATTTTAGGGTTAGAGATATAGCTTGGTCATAGAAAATTCATGAAGCCCTGAGTTTGATCCCCAGCACCACAAAAAAATAATAATCTGTTAAAAAAAAAAAAAAGTTTCGTGCCAGATGCTTGCCTGTAATCCCAGTACTTGGGAAGCTGAGACAGGAGGCTCACAGATTCAAGGCCAGCCTCAGCAACTTAGCAAAACTATCAGTAACCTCACAAGAGTGTTTCAAAACAAAACAAAAAACTTAAAAGGGATGGGGATGTAGCTCAAAGGTAGAATACTTCTGTGTTCAATTCTAATACCAAAAATAAATAAGTTTTAGAGAACAAGAAAGAGACAGCCTTCTCCGTCCTCTGGACCGTTTTGCATTTTAGCGTGGAACACAGCATTCCTTCAGTCGGCCCACAGCCAGAACGGCTGCCATTCTGGGGAAAAGCTGGTCATAATGGTAGAGACATGCTGACCCCGGCTCCTGGTGGATCGCTCAGCTCTTGGACCCAGACCACGTCGGCTCTGTGCATTAGGTTCAGTAAGCATCCTTCCTGACGAAAGTCCTTTTCCTTTCAGGAAGTTAGTGTGATGAGTTGGCAGAGAAGAACTCTGGTAAGTTCAGAAACTTGGCAGGTCCAAAGCGTGCTCACAGCCAGACACTAACCACACATTGGGGTGTGCTTTACCTCACAGCAGCAGGTGGGCTATGTGCCCACTTGCCAAATAAGTAATAAAATTCAAAGTAAATACCATCTGGGCAATTTGCTAAATACACAGGATGAATGTCCCTCTTAAACACACACACACATACACACACACACACAATATATATATATATATATATATATATATATATATATATATATATATATATATATATATGGGCAGTATTGAGATCAAATTACTAGGCAAATGCTCTACCTCAGACCAATAAACTTTTTTAACAAATGGAAAAGATTCCTGTATTTTAAACTGAGCAATGCCAGAAACCCCTCAGGAGTGATTTGTGTAGGGGAAGGGGTGCTCACAACATGCCCTTCTCAGTTCCAGAGTTGTCTCTACTAACAGACCGTCTTCTGGGAAGATGACACTCAGAACATAGCTGCTGCTTGTCCTGAGTTCATACGCACGTTTTGTTTTGTTGTTACTAGGAATGGAACCCAGGGGTAGTCTACCTCTGAACTACATCTCCATCCTTATTTTTTATTTTTTATTCTTTATTATAAACAGGGTCTCACTAAGTTGCAGAGGGCTAAGTAGCTGAGGCTAGCTGTGAACCTGTGATGCTCCTGTCTTAGCCTCCCAAGTACTAGGATTATAAGTGTATGCCACCGCATCTGGCTTCCTTTTGTATTTTGAAACAGGGTCTCACTAGGTTGCTAAAAGTCTCTCTACTTGCTGAGGCTGTCCTTGAACCTGTGATTCTATCTCAGCCTCCCAAGTACTAGGCATGCACCACCATGCCCAGCTCATAGGTACATTTTTAAATTATTTATTTATTTATTGGTACTAGGGATGGAACCCAGGGGCCTCCAGCCTCCAACCTACATTCCCAGACTCCCAGACTATTTTATACTTGATTTGGAAACAGGATCTCACTACATTGCTGAGAGCCTCACTAAGTAGCTAAGGCTGGCTTTGAACCTTTGTGATCCTCCTGTCTCAGCCTCCCAAGTACTGGGGTTACAAGCATGTGCCACCACACCCGGCTCACACAGGTACACTTTAATGTTATGACTGTGTCTGTAGTTTTTCTTTCCCTTATAATTTTTAAATTTGATTTAAATAATTTTGTGCATATATTTCATGTAGTCATTTCTGCCTCAAGGCCTGGGTGCAGTGGCTTATTTTATGGAGTTCATCAGCACCAAGCATGAGCTCACTGTCTGGGGAAACAAGGCTGCTGTGGAGAAACGGCCCGCCCTGGCAGCCAGCGCCTCAGACAGGACACACTTGGCCCCGTCGGCTCAAGCGGCTGTGGCTGCTGCAGAGCTGCCTCCGCTGACCCTGACCACACTTTTGGCTTCGAAGGCAAATGTTCCGAGCAAGCCTCAGCCAAGGTTTTCCAGTTTCTAAAATCTAGTTCTTTTCCTGGCTAGCTGAGTGGCTCAGGGTAGTGTCGTCTGTTCAAGTGCCTGCCCTCCTTAGGTGGCATGGGCCCGAGCTGCTCCCATGGGAGGTCCCCGAAACCTGGAAGTGGCTCCGCGGTGCTCAGCTCACACTGGTGTTCTGCCGCTCCTGCCGTAGAAACCAAGCCAGCTCCCTGAAGGAACAGCTGCCTACAGAAAGAGCCAGGAGGCAGATATCCTGGAGAACACATGTGCATTTTGCAGAAGTTGAGTTCTTTATTTCTATCTCATATTGAGAAATCAAGAGTTGACCTTCACATTCTGTATATGTGGATCCTTTTAAATATGAAAGCACCTCTACAAGGCTAAGACTCATTTCCTATGAGGCTGTCCACATAGATGCCAAACCAATCTTAAGGAGTGCCTGTGGTCCAAAAGTAAGGAAAATTCCACAAAGAGACACTTTAGGGCTGCGGACAGTGCTTTAAATTCAGCTTTTATTCCTTCAAACTGGGCGCCCAGAGGCTGGCATGCAGCTGAGTGGTGGGCAGCTTGCCTGGCACATGTGCAGCCTGGGCCTGCCCCCAGCGGGAAGGGGCAACACAAACGGACGGACAGAGGAATGGGCAGCCATTGCCTGGTGTGGGAGGCGGCAAGGGACAGTGGAAAGAGGCTGGATGGACTGAAACATTCTGTGTTCAATTGCAGTGCTGGGTACTGAGTGTGAATGTTTTTGTTTTTGCGGTACTGGGGATGGAACCCAGGGACATTCTGCCTTCAGGCTACACCCCCAGCCCTATTTCGTATTCTTTATTTTGAAACATGGTCTCACTGAGTTGCAAAGGGCCTAAGTAGCTGAGGCTGTCCACGAACTACAATCTTCCTATCTCAGGCTCCCAAATGCTGGGATTACAAGTGTGCACCACCACACCTGGCATAAATATTTTTCATTAAGAGCTACACTTTTTGGCCGGGTGTGGTGGCGCATGCTTGGAATCCCCACGCTTGGGAGGCAGAGACAGGAGGATCGTGCAGGTTCGAAGCCAGCCTTGCTGGCTTAAGAGACCCTGTTTCCAAATTAAATAAATAAATATAGGTCTGGGAGTGTAGCCCAGAGGTAGTAGGGTTTCCAGAAACCTCAGTACCACCGAAAAAAAAAGAAGAGGTGTGTGTGTGTGTGTGTGTGTGTGTGTGTGTGTGTGTGTGTGTGTGTGGTGCTGGGGATTGAACTCCTAGGCATGCTACCTCTGAGCTACACCCCCAACCCTATTTATTTTTTATTCTTTACTTTGAAACAAGGTCTCACTAAGTTGCAGAGGACCTCACTAAGTAGCTGAGGCTGGCCATGAACCTTTGACTCTCTTGTCTAAGCCTCCCAAGTACTGTAATTACAAGCATGCGCCACCGCGCCCGGCAGGTCTACACTTTTTGTATATATAACTATACCTTAATTTAAAATGTTTTTGAAAAAGTTCTTATTACTTGGTCCAGTAAAATAAATGTTGATCTGGATATTGAAATAAGTGTGTTCTAGTATCGACTCTACCACCAACCTTTATTGTGGATATGGGGAGGATAATATTTAATCTCTAACTTCTGACTGCTCCTCTGTTAAAAAAAAAAAGCTAGGCATGGTGGCGCACACCTGTAATCCCAGTACTTAGAGGCTGAGACAGGAGGATTGCAGGTTCAAGGACAGCCTTGACAACATAGCAAAACTCTCAGCAACATATCAAGAGCCTGTTTCAAACTAAAAAATCAAATAGGGCTAGCGGTTGGAGGTGTGGCTCAAGAGGTAGAACGGCCCTGGATTCAAGACCAAGTACCACACACACACAACAAAGGAATACCAGCATTAGGATTCTTGGTTGCCTTTTTTACTTTAAGACAGTCTCACTAAGTTGCCCAGGCTGGCCTTGAACTTGCCATCCTCCTGCCTCCACCTCTCTAGGAGTTGGAATTAAAGGTGTCCCCCAGCTGCTCATAAAATCTCTTAATTGGATATACAATGCAAAGAGAAATGTCCAGGAAACTGCCCCTTGACACTGTTACATTTGCATGGGCTCAGTCATACTGGTGACAAGGGACAGATGGAAACACTTTTGTCTTCATCCGGTAACCTGGGCTCTGATTTGGATAAGGACGTTTTGCCAGAAGGTTTAGGAGTCACTTCTAAAACTAAGCCAGTTTGGCCCATATCCATTATGTTATTTATTTTTACTGGTGCATTGTAATCATACATCACATTGGAATACATGACTTGAGAGGATATACAAGCACACATTATCCAGTTAAACCTCATCCACTCCCCATCCCATTCCCTCCCTCTCCCTCAATCCCATGCTTGACTGGTGATTATCTTTGGTACATTTGTTTACATACCTCATGAGTTTTTAAAAGGTTCCATCCTCCGTCATCCCTTCCCCTCTGATTGGTCACCTTAATTGCTTCTCTATAGGGCCCTTTCTACAACTCGACCTCCTCCTATTACCCCTTTCTTCCTAGTTTTTGGTAATTAGGGGAAACATCTGGTTTTTATTTTCTGTGATATTTCTCTGTGCATGACGCATTGCAAGTTCCGATCCCACTCTTGACGGCCCCAGTAGTGGCCTGACCACCCGGAGGACTCTGATCCCGACCTCGCTGGCTCCAGCACCGGCCTTGCCTCATGGGAGGCCCTGATCCTGTTGGCCCTGCTTTTTAGAGTCCAAATGTAGCAGCGTCTCTGTGGGAAAAAGGCAGAGGCAGGAAATTGCTCCAAGTGGAAACTCAGCTGCCAAATGTTGTCTCAAGCACTCGTATCCTGGACTTGGGCTCCCTTCCCAAAGGGACGAGCTCACAATGGAAACAGTGATGGCCATTTGCTCAGGCAGCCAAGAGAAAGAAGAGCGCATTGAAACCCGCTGTGTCTCCACGGGAGGCGACAGTGGCCCCTTGGTGAAACCAGGCTGACCCCAGCATCTGTCTTCAGTCCAACAAAAGACCTTTGTGGAACCTTGCAGGAAGTCTCCTGCAAGATACTGTGGGCAGCCCAGCTTACCCAACAATAGGAGCATGCGCAGTCTAGCCTGCCCGTTTGCTCTGAAGTAGATTTTGTTAGGTGAGAAAAGAGCTCTTGTTAGCATAAGTTCTAGGACCCTGTCCCCACAAAAATATATATCCCTGTTACCCATGATGTCAACTTTCCATTTTTATTTTTGCTTCTTGTGGACAGACTGTTTTGACTTGTGGACGCCTTTCCAGCTGGAATTCTCATGCTGTGCTTCTGCTTCTCGGCTTATCCAGTGTCACTGAATGTCCTGGTAGCATGTCAGCACCTGCTGGGCTGAAGACTCGTAGCTGGAAGGAGGCGCTGGGGCAGGGACGGCAGCAGGAGCTAGGCCAGCTCCCTCACTGCTCCCTCGCCTTGCCCAGCGTTGCCCGGTCACACAGGGTGAGAGCAGCAGTGATCTGCATGTGTGTCCTCCCAGATTTCGTGTGTTGAAACCCCAACTCCCCGTGTAAAGGTATGAGGAGGTCCTTTCATTAGGAAGGCGGAGCCCTCAGGAATGGAGTCAGTGTTCTTACAAAAGAAACCCCAGGAAGACCCCGGGCTTTCCTCCTTTGAGAACACAGAAGATGGTCATCAGTGACCCAGGAGTTGGGCCCTCACCACACCCCAAATCACTGACACCTTCACTTGGACCTCGGAGCTATGAGAAATAAATCTGGGGTTTACAAGCTGCCCCGGCTTGTGATGTTTCTTAATATCAGCGCAGACAGATGGGTCAGCAGGGGTTAGTATTTTGCTTGCATATCTTTGGGGAAATGCTGTTCTAAAGAAACAATGCTGTTTAAAACTGCAGTGCAAAAGCCGCAAGGCCAGATACTTGCAGGAGTAGGAAACGAAGCAAGTGGCCAGGTGCAGTGGCAGTGTGTGGGATCCCAGTGCTTGATGACTGAGACAGGAGAGAGACCTTGTTTCAAAATCTTCAAAGCCCTGGTAGTGTAGGACAGAGAACACAAAGCCCCTGGTTCAATCTCCAGTACAAAGTAAACACAAAAAACAGGTACAGTGGTACGTGCCTGTCAAAAGAAGAAATAGGAGCCGGGTGTGGGCGCACGCTTGTAACCCAGTGCTGGGGAGGCCAAGACAGGAAGATCGCAGGTTCAAAGCTATCCTCAGCAACTTAGACCCTGTTTCCAAATAAAAAATAAAAATGAGTCTGGGGATGTGGCCCGGAAGTAAAAGGCCCCTGGGTTCCATCCCCAGTACCACAAAAAAAAATTTAAAAAGAAGAAAATAGGAGTTTTATATCTACTTCTGTGGGCTGTGTATATAAACACATGCCATCACTTCTGCCCATTTGATCTGGCAGAACAAGGACAGGCTTTGGTGTCAGACTTGAGTTTGAAACGTGGCTGTCCGGGGTTGTACTGCAGTCTTGTGTAGGCAGATACCTTCTCAGTGTGCGATGAAAGGAGCATGACAGCGTTGGGATGAGAACAGCTGCCCGCCACTGTGGCCAGCACATACGCCGGCTCGGTCGCCTCTTCTGCTAGCAGTGTCTTTCCCATTTACTAGTCCCGACTTCCAGAGCTGCTGCTAGTAGATGCGAGACTGCTGTGGGGAAGCCTATTAGAGTTTGCAGAGCCTCCTGCTCACACCAGGCTGTGCACATTAGCTGCATGTACCGCTGCATCCCACATCTGGAAGCAACAGCCTGTCTCCAGGGGCTGAGGAGAGCTGGGAGCAGAGCTGTGGCTCACAGGAATATATATAGATCCTCCTACCTCGCTCTGTGGCTTTGCCACTTCAGTGTCAGCCACCGGGATTTTTTTCTCCCTAAGAAATAGATGGAAAAGGAGAATCAGGTGTGTGTGTGTGTGTGTGTGTGTGTGTGTGTGTGTGTGTGTGTGTGTGTGTGTGTGTTCCAAGCAAGCATAACTGTCTCTGTGTGTTACTGGTGAGCTAAGACCCAAACCCTTTGTTATTTTTTATTTTGAAATAGCGTCTGACTACGTTGTTTTTTTTTTGTGTGTGTGGTGGTACTGGGCTCCGGGCTATACTCCCAGACCTACTTTATATTTTATTTGGAAACAGGGTCTTTTACACCAGCAAGGCTGGCTTCAAACCTGCACGATCCTCCTGTCTCCACCTCCCAAGGGCAGGGATTACAAGCGTGTGCACCACCACGCCCTGCAAAGGTACACTTTTAACAACTTTCTGTGGCCAGGTGTGGTGCTGCACACTTGCATTCCCAGTACTTGGGAGGCTGAAATAGAAGAGTTACAAATTTAAAGCTAGTCACAGTAATTTAGCAAGGTCCCTCATTAACTTGGACTGTTTTCCTGTTTTCTTTTTTTTTTTTTTTTTTTTTTTGGTGGTACTGGGGTTCCTGGAAGCCCTTCTACCTCCGGGCTACACTCCCAGACCTATTTTTACATTTTTATTTGGAAACAGGGTCTCCTAAGCCAGCGCGTGGAGCTGGCTTCGAACCTGCACGATCCTCCTGTCTCTGCCTCCCAAGTGCAGGGATTACAAGCGTGCGCCACCACGCCCGGCATTAACTTGGACTGTTTTCAAAATTTTTTTCAGTACTGGTGATTGAACTCAGGGGCATTCTACCTCTGAGCTACCCCCACCCCCCCCCTTTTTTTTTTCTTCAGTACTGGGGATGGAACCCAGGGGCATTCTACCTTTGAGCTACACTCCCAGCCCTATTTTTTATTCTTTATTTTGAAATAGGGTCTCATTGAGTTGCAAAGGGCCTAAGTAGCTAAGGCTGGCCACAAACTGTGACCCTCTGGTTTCAGCCTCCCAAATGCTGGGATTACAAGCATGCACCACCACCACACCCAGCTTTATTGTTTATTTTGAAACAAGGTCTCACTAAATTACAGAGGGCCTCAGTAGCTGAGGCTGGCTGTGAACCTGCAATCCTCCTATCTCAGCCTCCCAAGTACTGGGATTACAAGCATATGCCACCATACCTGGCTCTGGCTTCGAAGTATTTTAAAAAGGGACAGGGGAAGCTGGGGTTGTACTCAGAAATGAAAATGTCTGAGTCCAATCCCCAGAACCATCAAAAAACTAAAAAATAAAAAAGCTTCTAGGCAGGCATGGTGGCACACATGCTTGTAATCCCAGTACTTACAGACTACACCAACCTGAGGCTCTCCACAACTTAACTGAGACCCTGTTTTGAAATAAAGAATAAAAATAGGAGCCGGGCATCGTGGCGCACATTTGCAATCCCAGCATTTGGGAGGCTAAGACAGGAAGATCCAGATTTGTGGCCAGCCTCAGCTACTTAATGAGGCCCTTTGCAACTCAGTGAGACTCTGAGACTTTTTTTTTTTTTTTTTTTTTTTTTTGGTGGTACTGGGGTGGAACCCAGAGGCTTTCTACCTCCAGGCTATACTCCCAGACCTATTTTCTATTTTATTTGGAAACAGGGTCTCACTAAGTTGCTGAGAGCCTCACTAAGTAGCTGAGGCTGGCTTCGAACCTGTGTGATCCTCCTGTCTCAGCCTCCCAAGCGCGGGGATTACAAGCGTACGCCACCACGCCCAGCCTGAGACTCTGTTTTAAAATAAAGAATAAAAAATAGGGCTGGGGTGTATGTAGCTCAGAGGTAGAATGACCCTGGGTTCCATCCCCAGTACTGCAAAAAAAAAAATAGGGTTGGAGATATAGCTTGGAAGTAAAATGTCCCTGGGTTCAAGCCTGGTACCACACAAAAAAATAAATAAGGCCTGCCCTGTGTTCTCGGTATGGCCTCAGTGGGTTTCAGGCACAGCTACAAAATTAAGATGTGTTAGTGCTTGTTAAGTGGGCTCCCAGTTCCAGGTAAGCCCTCGCTGACTCTCCTGGACCCCATCATGGTGCCCTTTGTGTTCTGCTCCCCAGTGTAAGGGGACGTCTTCCTGCTCCTTGGGGGCAATGCAGAGGCCCGGAGCCACCCTGGGGGAGGGGCCCCCTGCAGGAGAGTGGTCAGCTCAGATTGAGGGCTCAGCGAGCAAAAGGAAACAGTGGCGCGGGTGGGACCGTTGTGAAAGACAGGAATTAGAAGTAGAGACCCTGTGTAAAGGCTGGAGGTGCCTGAAGAGGTTGGGCACTGCCAAGGCACTGGGGTCCCTAGGATTTTGTATCGTGCAGAGGAGAACGGTTTCATCCTAGACCCAGCACTTCAGGGATCTGGGGGAAAGGGGCATGGAACGGAGGCTGCGTGGACTGAGGCTGGCCCCGAGTGCGCGAGGGAGTTGCTGCTTTGTGCTGCTGGGACAGAGTACCTGAGCGAGACAGCTCAGAGGAGAGGCTGGCTCATCCGGCCAGGCTTCAGCGGGTGACAGCGGTGCTGCGATGGCCTCCAGGGCTGGCCGTGCTGGGCGAGTGCTCGGCATGCCCCAGCCCCGGGACTTGGACGTGATACACCATAGCTGCATAGCGTGGGCTCTCTACTACATAATTCTAGGCAGCGCTGCTCACAACATAATCTTTATCAATAGCACTGTGCAACGTAGATGGTGGCCTCGAGTAGAGGGTGACGATTTTTTTTTTTTTTTTTTTGGCTACTGGGTTCTCTTACTGATTCTCAGAGTTCTTTATTCTAGATTTTTTGGGGGGTGAAGAGTACTGGGGACTGAGCCCAGGGGTATATCCTACCTCTGAGTTACACCTCTGGCCCTTTTTATTTTGAAATAGGGTTCTTAGCCAGGCTTGGTGGCCCACACTTGTAATCCTAGTACTTGAGGCTGAGACAGGAGGACCACAGGTGCAAAGCCAGCCCCAGCAACTTAGGCCCTCCACAGCTTAGACCGTGTTTCCAAATAAGAAATAAAAACCAGGCTGGGGTATACTTGGAAGTAGAATGCCTCTGGGTTCAATCCAGAGTGCCTTGCCCAAAAAAAGGGCGGGGTATAGCTCAGAGATAGAGGTCCACTACCAAAAAAGAGAAAAAAAACATAGCTTTTCTCCATTATTTTTAGGAATTTTCTATCTGTTGATAAATGATATCTATAATTTTTTGATTATACTGATTTTGGCAATCAAATGTCTCAAAATGAATTTGTGATTATTCCCTTTTCCTAATCTCTGCCAGTTTAGGACAGGAGTTTGTTACATAGTTTAATCAAATACATTCTTGTGCTAGCCAGGCATGATGGCGCACGTCTAATCCCAGTACTGGGAGGCTGAGACAGGAAGATCACAGGTTCAAAGCTAGCCTTAGTCATTTAAAGAGGCTTTCAGCAACCTAGTGAGATTCTGTTTCCAAACAAGAAATAAAATCAGGCTGGGGTTGTAGCTTGGAGGTAAAACACTTCTGGGTTCAATCTCTAGTACCAGAAATGCAGATTCATCTCTAAAATGAAGTCTCACTAGACTTCCGGACGTGGTGATGCACAACTACAGTCTCGGTACTCTTCATTTATTTTTGTGTGGTACTGATGATTGACTCCGGGAGCATTCTACCTCCGAGCTACATCGCCAGCCCTATTTTATTTTTTACTTGGAAATGGCCTAAGTAGCTGAGGCTAGCCATGAAACTACGATCCTTCTGTCTCAGCCTCTCAAATACTGGGACTACAAGCATGAGCCACCACACCCAGCTTTTTTATTTTTTGCAGTACTGGGAATGGAAACCTAGAGGCATTGTACCTTCAAGCTACACCCCCAGTCCTCTGTTTTTTATTTATTTTGAAACAGGGTTTCACTGAGTTGCAAAGGGCCTAAGTAACCGAGGATGGCTGCGAACTCAATCCTCCTGTCTCAGCCTCCTGAATGCTGGGATTACAAGCATGTGGCACCATGCCTGGCTATTTTTTTAAAAAACAGGATCTTGATGAGCTGCTGAGGGACCTCAATAAGTTGCTGAGGCTGGCCTTGAACCTGCGATCCTCCTGTCTCAGCCTCCCAAGTTCTGGGATTACAGGACTGTGCCACAGGTCAGAAAAAGAGGGCTGGGAGCAAGACTTTACAGTGTGTATCTTTATATAGTCCTGAAGCCGGTATGAAACTTGTGAATATAGTAACCATTCTAAAAAGTTCCCCTTAATGATACCACCTATCACTTTCACCCAGGCTGTGCTCCCATGGCCGGTCCTCGTAAGCCCTTCTCCTGGCCTGGCAACCATAGGGGCCACTTCTCTGACCCACTAAAATGAAGAGAAATGAGCCAGGCGTGGTGGCACACGCTGTAATCCCAGCATTTGGGAGGCTGAGACAGGAGGATCGCGGTTCGGAAACAGCCTCAGCTACTTAGTAAGGCTCTTTGCAACTCAGGGAGACCCTGTTTCAAAAAATATAAAGGATAAAGCCGGGTGTGGTGGCGCACGCTTGTAATCCCCGCGCTTGGGAGGCAGAGACAGGAGGATCGTGCAGGTTCGAAGCCAGCCGCGCTGGCTTAAGAGACCCTGTTTCCAAATAAAAAGATATAAAATAGCCCTGGGAGTGTAGCCCAGAGGTAGAAGGGCTTCCAGGAACCCCAGTACCACCAAAATAAAAAAATAAATATATAAAGGATAAAAAATAGGGCTGGGGGTGTAACTCAGAAGTAGAATGCCCCTGGGTTCCATCCTCAGCACCACAAATAATAAAAAGTAAATAAAATGAAGTGAAATAAAGGCCATGATCACATTGTGATGCCTTTACAACAGGAAGTTTTATTTACCTTAATAGTTTCAGAAAGAAGAATAGATTAGCTCAGTCCAACATGATTGGCAGTTGGCAAAGATCTAATGAAGCAAGTGTTCTGATTGCTAAGGATTTAATTTGATGCTTTTAATACTTAGCCATCTAACACTCCGAACATAATCCAGAATAAATGTATTCTCTCCTTCCCCTCACTGCAATACCACACCTACCTCACGTATTTATGGAAATCTCTTCATTAAATATAATCCCCGAGGAACACGTCCCTGGAGACAGAGCCAGGACAGTGCACAAAAAGAAAAACTCAAATAAAACTCTGTATGATAATTTACTAGTCTAAGGAAACAAAACCTTCCAATATATTAAGAAATAAATCCAGTTACAAATGCACTATGGGCCTATTGAGAAGAGAGGTCTGGTATAACTGAAAACGGCCGGCTATTTACAAGATACACAAGCAGAGGGGTGCGCCTAGCCCAGCACTGTCCTCAGAAGCCAAAAGTGTTCTCGCCGCTGTAGGCCACATACAAGAATCCATCTTCATCTTTTTCCTTCTCGTAGAGCTGTCCCATGGTTAGGCTTGAAAGAGAAAAACAAAAACATAAGTGAGAATGGAGTCCAGGTGCCAGGAGGAAAGAGACAGCCCAAAGATGAGGGCCTGGTCTTTGGTGGGAGATCGGAAAGATGATTCTGGTATCAGTACTTGCTGTGGCCTACCATCTATTTTGTGAAAGGGAAACAGAGCAATAAAAAAAAATTTAGGCAGCTGGGCACAGTGGCACACACCTGTAATCCCAGTACTTGTGAAGCTGAGACAGGAGGATCACAGGTTCAAGGACAGCCTCAGAAATTTAGTGCTACTGTCTCAAAATAAAAAAGGCTAAGGGACGCCAGGCATAGTGGCACACGCTTGTAATCTACTTTGGGAGGCTGAGACAGGAGGATCACACAGATTCGAAGGCAACATCATCTACTTAATGAGACCCTAATTTTAAAAAAGTCTCCAAATAAAATATTAAAAGATTATGTCTGATAGTGTAGCCCAGAGGTAGAAAGCCTCTGAGTTCCATCCCCAGTACCACCAAAAAGAAAAAAAGAAAAAAAGGCTGGGGGCACATCTTAAAGGCAGAACACTCCTAAGTTCAAAAGAGAGTATATGAATATGAGAGCTGTGCTCTCCTCTCCTCTGGAATAGTGTATTTGAAAACTCAAAGCCCTGTAACCCTAGACACCTACATCAGCTTCATCAGAGAGAAGTTACTCACGTGTCATGCCAAAAGCTCCCATTGTATCTGGGATCCAGAAGAGCCTGCCCAAGCTTCCAAAGAACCCTCCAGAAATAGATTCCTTAAACTAAACATGTGTGGGTGGGAAAGCTGGCTTCCCTCAGCCACAAGACAGACTGCAGTGGAGACCTAATCTAGTTCCCTGCCATGAAACACGTTGTCCCGGCTCCAGAGAGAGACTAGTAACACCTGCAACCCATACAAGCTCCGACCACGTGACTGTACTAGCGGAGACAGCAGGAGGCGTAAACATGAGTGTGCCCACGAGTGCTGTGCTTAGCCAGAACCAGCAGTAAGATGCTACTCTGAGAGCTTACTCGAGACAGCCAACGGCACTGCCTGGACAGGTCATGAGAGATTTAAATACAGGACACAGTCAGGTGTGGTGGCACATGCCTGTAATTCCAGTACTTGAGAGGCTGAGACAGGAGGATCACTGGTTCGAGGACAGCCTTAGCAACGTAGCATGACTGTTTCAAAACAAAATATAAAAAGGACTTGGGGCCAGGCGTGGTGGCGCACGTTTGTAATCCCCACACTTGGGAGGTGGAGACAGGAGGATCGCACAGGTTTGAAGTCAGACCCTGTTTCCAAATAAAAAGATATAAAATAGGTCTGGGAGTGTAGCCTGGAGGTAAAAGGGCTTCCAGGAACCCCAGTACCACAAAAAAAAAAGGGACTTGGGGTGTATCTCAGAGGTCGAATGCCCTTAAGCTCAATACCCATTACACACTTACTTACAGACACACACACACACTCCAGTGTGGTGGCACAAGCTTGTAATCTCTACTTGGGAGGCTGAGACAGGAGGACCGCAATTCTTGGCCAGCCTCAGCTACTTAGGCCCTCCGCAACTTAGACCCTGTTTCAAAATAAATAAAAAATAGGGCAGGGGGTATAACTCAGGTAGAATGCCCCTGGGTTCCATCCCCAGTAATGCAAAAAAATAAAAATAAAAATACAGGACCCAGGCTCTATCCAGGGCTTCAGCCCGGTATGGCAGTGCTGGTGCCACCCTGCCGCTTTGCTGCTTGGGCTGACTGGAGCCAGCACGTACACAGGGACACCACCACATTTGTAAAAGGGAGTTTCTTCCTTTCCAATTCTTTCTGCCCTGTTTGCAAGTTCTGGATGGCCCTGTGGGCAGGTCATTAAGTAACAATGTAGAGGTGGATGAGCACGACTATGAATGAAATGGCCTGTCCCAGCATCTCATGCAATAAAACAGGGCCCTGTGAGGATCTCTGAACCTGGGACTTGAAGTCAGAATGCCCCGCAACAGCGCCGTTCAGTTCCTGCTGCGATAAAGCCGTCCATATTACCGCTGTCCGACACAGTAGCCCACAGCTACATCAGCAACTGAAACGTGGCTTGCCTGAATTGGGGTTTGCCATGTCAAACAAGATTTCAAAGACTTAGTCTGAAGATGAAGTAAAATATCTCAACTTGACTACATGGTGAAATGATAAAACTTAGACGACAGGTTAAATAAATTAAAATCCTGCTGTCTCAGCCTCCCAAGTACTGAGATTACAAGTGTGCGCCACCATGCCCAGCTTGCTTTTAATATTTTAATGTACTATTGGAAAATTTAAAAAATGATACGTGAAGCTGTATGCCATTTCCACCAACAGCACTGCCCTAGAACATGGAGGCCTCGGGGTTGAGAAAGGAGCCCTGGGCACAGGGTCCCTGCAGCGCCTGGGTTCAGCCTGGGCGGCACAAGGGCTTGCTGGCGGCTTGAAAAGCATCTCAATGCCCAGGCCTCATCCAGGCCTATTAAATCAGCATCACTGGAGGTATATCCAAGGTTCTAGAGGGATTTTCAAAAGCCTAAGATAGAGTTGGTGTGGTGGTACACCTTATAATCCCAGTGCTTGCGAGGCTGAGACAGGAAGATCACAGACTCAAGGCAAGCCTCAGCTACTTAGTGAAGCACTCTACAACTTACTGAGACCCTGTTTCAAAATAAAGAATAAAGCCAGGAATGCTTATAATCCAGTACTTGGAAGGCTTAGACAGGAGGAGAGCAGGTTCTCAGCCAGCCTCAGTAACTTAGCGCCCTCCACAACTTAGTGAAACTGTTTCAATATAAAGAATAAAAGTGGGGCTGGGGGTATAATAAGAGGTAGGATGCCTCCGGATTCAATCCCCAGCACTGAAAAAAAAAAAAAAAAAAAAACAGGGCTGTGGATATAGCTCAGAGGTAGAATGCCCTGGGTTCCAGCCCCAGTAACACTTCACACACAAACACACAAAAAAGCCTATGTCAGCCAAGTGTGGTGGCGTTATGCTTGTAATGTCAGTACTTGGGAGGCTGAGACAGGAGGATTACAGGTTCACAGCCAGCCTCATTAAGACCCTCTTTCAAAATAAGGAATAAGCCGGGCGTGGTGGTGCATGCTTGTAATCTCCGCGCTTGGGAGGCTGAGACGGGAGGATCGCACATGTTCAAAGCCAGCCTCAGCTACTTACTTAGTGAGGCTCTCAACAACTTAGTGAGACCCTGTTTCCAAATAAAAGTATAAAATAGGTCTGGAAGTACAGCCCAGAGGTAGAAAAGCCCCTGGGTTCTACCCCTACTACCACCAAAAAAAAAAAAAAAAAAAAGGAATAAAAAAATGGGGCTGGAGATGTAGCTCGGTAATAGAATGTCCCTGGGTTCAAGCTCCAGTGCAATAAATACAGAAAAAGGGCCTGGAGTATATCCTAGAAGTAGACTGTACCTGGTTTCAATCCCCAATACAAAAAAAAAGGGGGGGGGCTGGGGATGTAGCTAAATGGTAGAGCACCCCTAGGCTCAATTCTCCTCCCCCCTCCAAAAAGAAAAATAATCATTTGAAAAGATGCCTGTCCTTCGGGGGGGTGTGGGAGATGCTCATTTTCCAAGCCCATCTGGCTAGGAAGCAGAGTAACAAGCCGGGACGTGGGTGAAAAGCCAGCAACGAGCGGAAGGGCTTCAACATGCACCGAGCGGGACTCTCACCTCAGGCCGGGACTGCCCAGAGAGAGTCTACTTTTCTGAGACTCCTCCGAATGGGGCTAGTAGCAGAACACACTTCTCCCAATAAGTAAAAAGCTCTGGGGCAACACGTCTAAACCCCACTGCTAAAACAAAGTCAAGAAGCCTGCGAACACCAGTGGCCTGCCCCAGACACTGCTGCTCGCGGTGAACCATGACCACTGGACCGCTCCTGTGTAAGGCAGGCTCTGAGACTCTCCTTGGACAGTAGAGGCCGTAACTGTGTGGCTTTTGTTCCTTCTGCCTGTAGGGGCCACTGTCTTTGAGGTAAAACTCAGGCTTATCAATGTTCAAGCAGTGCCCTAGCAGCTAGAGAAGCCGATAAAAATCCTAATGGAACAGCACGATGTGCCGAGAACTATTCTAAGTACATGTATCAACTCATGATCCTCAGTCTTATAAAGTAGGTACTATCACAGCCAGTTCAAATATAACAAAACTAAGGCCCAGAGAAGTCAAGTAGTTCACCCCAGGTCACAAAACTAGGAACACTATCTACACCAACCTCTGCTGCCTCCAAAGTAAATACGCAGGGAGATCTGCTCTAATGCCTAGTGTCCTACACCCTAGAGATCTTCTAGAACACTCCTCTCACACACACATTTGCCCCTCACCTGGACACCCCGGTCTGCTGAGGCCAAGCTGAGCCACACACTGAGTAGCAAGGTCTCCTTCAGATGCTGTAAGGTGAGAACGAATGGCTGTGCCGTGATGCAGACCCAAGACTGTTCTTTTCTGTTGTGCAGAACTGTGTGGAAGCTTACTTGACAGCAGCCCTCTGTCCTTATAGAGGCACAAGGAACTGACAGTACTTAACACTCAACACCTGCCTACCTGATTACGAGGCTTGTCTGAGTGCCACAAGACAAGAATGGCACATCTGCACTGAGTAATGATTTGAAAAGAGCACTTGTGGGATCGGACCACGCAAGCGCCACGTTGGAATAACTTGGCCTAAGGCCAAAAGGAGCTGGGACACAAATAGAATTATATATATATATATATATATATATATATATATATATATATAATTTTTTTTTAAGTCCCATTAAGCTGAGCATGGTAAAGCATGCCTATAATCCCAGTACTTGAAAAACTGAGAAAGGAGGATCACAGGCTTGAGAACAGCCTCAGCAACTTAGATCCTCAGCAACTTAGCAAAACTGTTTCAAAAATAAAAAATAGCCGGGCGTGGTGGCACACGCTTGTAATCCCAGTACTCGAGAGGCTGAGAGGAGGATCACAGGTTCACAGCCAGCTTCAGCTACTTGGGGAGGCCCTCTGCAATGTAGTGAGACCATTTCAAAAGAATAGCCAGGCGTGGTGGCGCACGTTTGTAATCCCAGCGCTTGGGAGGCTGAGACAGGAGGATCACACAGGTTCGAAGCCAGCCTCAGCTACTTAGTGAGGCTCTCAGCAACTTAGTGAGACCCTGTTTCCAAATAAAAAATAGATCTGGGATGTAGCCTGGAGGTAGAAGGCTCCTGAGTTACGTCCCCAGTACCACACACACAAAAAAAGAACACATAAATTAAAATAATAACAGCGTCTGTGCAGGACACATTCCCCAGACCTGCGAGAATGAGCTTTCCTCTCAGAGTTCAGAGGCCTGAGCCAGAGACGGATGGCTGCGCAGGCCACCACTGGAATGATCCTGAAGCACCAGGACAGCGCTGACACACCTGTCCAGCTGCGCTGCCTGGCTAGCCAGCTGCAGGGCAACTTGGAAGCAGCTCCAACTCCATGCTTCCTGCCCAGGTTAGTGGAGAAGGCTGCAGTGGGCAGACTACTTAAGCCAGTCTCCTAATACTTAAGCACCTAATGATGCGGCACAGAGTCTACACACTCATCTGAGGCTGCTGACCCAATGTTTTGTTTTTTCTGGTAATGGCGACTGAACCCAGAGGTGTTCTACCTCTGCTACACTCCCAGGTCTATTTTATTTTTTATATTGAAACGGTCATCCAGGCATGCTGGTGCACACACTAATCCTAGTACTCAGGAGACTGAGACAGGAGGATCACAGCTTCAAGGACAGCCTCAGCAATTTAGCAAGGCCCTCCATAATTTAGTGAGACCCTGTTTTAAAAAAATAAAAAATGGGGATGTGTATGTAGCTCAGAAGTAGAATGCTCCTGGATTCAATACCCAGTGCCACACACACACAAAGAGAAACAGGGTATCACCAAGTTGTTGAGGTCCTCACTAAGTTGCTAAGGCTAGCCTAGAACCTGTGGTCCTCCTGTCAGCCTCCCAAGTAGGAGTACAAGCATGGGCCACCATGCCCAGTTCTTCCAAACTCTTGAGTCTGATGAGAAAAGACGATGGCAGGCGCAAGCCAATCTAAGGTGAGACAGGACCCTAAAGTACTGAGTGAAATGAACCTAACTGCTCCCCAAAACCTTGCTCCACGCTCCTCCGTTCAAGGTCACACAGATCCAATGCAAACCCACCTCTCCAATGGAGGAACAGAATCAATTTTTAAAGGCAGCTGTCAGCAGGACCCACATCCAAGAATGACCATTCTACTGAGGGCAAACATCAAGAGCCCATGAGCGAGGGGAGCCCCCAGTCCCTGTGGAGCCTGCTCCCGGAGCCAAGGCAGGGCGCTCGGGCTGTGCCCAGTCTACCTCACGGCAGGACTGAGGAGCGCACCTGGCCGCCGTCTGCGTGGCGCTCACGTGCTTCCACTGGACCCAGACTTGTCTGTGAGCAGAGGAGAGGCCCACCACTGTGGAGCCGGGAAGGGCGCTCACCAGTGAGAGCTAATAGAGCCCCAAAGACTCGCAAGATTCTAAGAGAGAACGAAGAAATGCTGGCTGTTCCTTTCTATTGGATTTTTCTGATATAACTTTATTCCACTCCTTGTTTTTGAAGGAATATTCACTCAGTAATGACCAAATATGCTAATTTAAGCACATTTATAAATAACGAACGCACATCACAACATCCTTTAGACCTCTTTAAGACTGAGAAGCAATTTAACACTATCTTCTTAAACAACATTAGTTTCTCCATGTCAAATTAGAACATTTTGGAGAAGATTTATTTAATAATACATTCCTGTTTCAATTTTTGTGTGTGTGTGGTACTGGGAATGGAACCTCCCAGCTACACCCCCAGCCGTATTTTCTTTATTCTTTCATTTGAAACAGGGTCACACTTAGTTGCAAGGCAGCCTCACTAAGTAGCTGAGGCTGTCCACTAACTGCGATCCTCCCATCTCAGTGCTGGGATTACAAGCATGCGCCACCATGCCTGGCTTTCCTGTTTCCATTTTAAACAGTGGATTTAAAAGATTTTTTTTTTTTTTTTCAGGTCTGGGGATGGAACCCAGGGGCATTCGACCTCCGAGCTATACCCCCTGCCATATTTTTTATTATTTTGAAACAGGGTCTCACTGAGTTGCAGAGGCTGTCTGCGAACTGTAGCTCCTCCGGTCTCAGCCTTGTGAATGCTGGGATTACAGGCATGTGCCACCATGCCCGGCTTAAAAGATTCTTGTCTGCGTTCTAAACAAAGACCAAAGACCACTGCCAGGTGTGGGGCCCTCTAAGGCCAGGCCTGGGAAACTTGTACACTGATAAGTCTTTTTCAGTTCTGCCTGCACCACGGCACATGGTTCCCTTTTCTGCTTTGCCCTGATTCTGGATGCAGGCACCTGAGCACAGAATTTAACTTTCCAATGCTAAGAAGAAATGGCAGTTGAGATTCCCCATTTTTTTAGAGAACTCCGAAAATTTCCCCACTTTTTAGGAACTCAAAGAATTAAGGAAATAAAACTCTCAGGGACTTGCCCCTGTCTCCATTTCAGGCCACTCTCCAAGGCCACCGCCTGTGCTCAGCCTCCTACACAAGCGCTCCCTGGGCAGGCCTACAGACCAGGGGAGGGGAAGCTGCGTAGCCTGCGCTCAGCCTTCTCTGCTGACTTCCCCAGCAGCCGAGCTCGCTCGGGAAGGCTTGGAGGCCGCAGGCTTCCCTAAGGACGCTGCCGAGAGCTGAAGGAGAGGTGCGGAGGTGCCCGGGGAGCAGATGGTGACTGAGTCACAGGTCAGCTTCAGGATGGAGACCCCGTGACAGGCACTCCTATTTGTTCTGCTGTGGGTGATTACATCTGCATAAAGCCTAGTGGTGCCACACGCCTCTTTGTTTATAAACAAATTTTATCATCACGAAACCCCAAAATGAACAAGTAGTTACATTTAGTGTAGGACAAGAAGTCATTAATTGGGACCCAAAGTGCCAAGGGCCTGGACCAGAGGGACCCTGACTCTCTACCTTCCAAAGAGTCGGGATTTGAGTTTCTGGTCACTTTGTCCAAAAATCCTGACTTGGATCCCACTAAGGGTGGGTTCTCCGCAGGCTGAAAAGGCAGAAGGCCCTAAGGCAGCGTCTGCACCCTAAGAATTGCTTCCCATTTCTTTTTTTTTTTTTTTTTGGTGGTACTGGGGTTCCTGGAAGCCCTTCTACCTCCGGGCTACACTCCCAGACCTATTTTTTACATTTTCATTTTGGAAACAGGGTCTCCTAAACCAGCGCGCGCGGCTGGCTTCAAACCTGCGCGATCCTCCTGTCTCTGCCTCCCAAGCGCGGGGATTACAAGCGTGCGCCACCACGCCCGCCCGGCACGCTTCCCGTTTCTAATCCGCTTCACCGCTTCACCTCGGGCGTGATAGGGAGGGGCAGCTGGTGAGGCCTATGACATTTTAACTGCTGGGCTACCGTGGTTCCATCAGAGAAAACACTGAAGCCTGCCTCATCCTTCAAGTACAGGGGTCCATGCCACAGGTCCCAGTCACCGACTCCTCCCACTAGGCCACCTCCACCTCCAGGAAGGAGGAAGCAGTTGCCAAGGCTCTGCAGAATGTTTACCTCCCCACCGCATTAAGGGCAGCTGGGAGTGACCTCAGATGCCCGGGCTTCCTCCCTGGTTAAGAGGGCACCCTGCGACACACGGCCCAGAGCCTGCGAAGGCGGCTGGAGAGCCCAACAAGATCCCTGTCGAGAATACCGCCACAGCTCCCGGAGCTCCATCGGGAGCAGACCACGGCTCCTCGGGACGGACAGTGGCCTGAGGGAAGAAGTCCCCACTTCTCCCCTAACCTGCCTCTACCCAACACCCGGAGGTAGAGGTGGGAGACTGGCACCAAAAATAGCCAGAGCTTTCCAGCCCAGGAGAAATAAGGTCTGGAATTTGGCTTAGGCCTCTTCTGGGACTTTCAAGGATTTTCAACAGGAACATATTCTGACAAACTGGGCTAATTCCCAAAGCCTATGAAAGCCTTGGCTTTCATAATCTCTTTTTTGTGGTACTGGGGATTAAACTTGGGGGCATTCTACTTCAAACTACACCCCCAGCCCAATTTTATTTTATTATTTTGAAACGAGGTCTCATTACATTGCATAGGGCCCCACAAGGTTCCCGAGGCTGGCCAAAAACCTGGGCTCCTCCTATCTCAAGTACTGAGATTGCAAGGATGCGCCACCATGCCTGATTTATTTTTAGTGTATGACTGATGTATTGCAGTGCTAAGTATTGAACCCAGGGGCTCATGCACAGTGGGCAAGCACTCTACCGCTCAACAACAGTTCCATTCCTTTTGACTTGAGACAGTTGCCACAGCTAGCCTCAAACTTGGGATTCTCCTGCATCAGCCTCCCAAATGGCTGAGATCACAGGGACAAACGAAGCCTTTTGTGCGTGGCAGGGAGGGGTACTGGGGATTGAACTCAGGGGCAATCTACCTCCAGCCCTTTTTTATTTGGAAACAGGGTCTTGCTAAGAGCCTAAGTTGCTGAGGCTGACTTTGAAACTGCAATCCTCCTGTCTCAACTTCCCAAGTACTGGAATTACAAGTGTCCTTCACCACACCCAGCTTTGGTTTTGTTATGTTTTGAAAAGGGATCTTACACCAAGCACGCTTGTAATCCCAGTTTGTAATCACAGCACTTCAGAGGCAGAGGCAGGAGGATTGCACAGGTTCGAAGAGGCTCTCAGCAACTTAGTGAGACCCTGTTTCCAAATAAAGTATGAAATAGATCTGGGAGTATAGCCCAGAGGTAGAAAAACTCCTGGGTTCCACCCCCAGTACCACCAAAAAAAAAAAAAAAATGTTTTCTTTGAAACAGGATCTTACTAAATTGCTGAAGGTCTTGCCATATTGATGAGGCTGGCCTTGAACCTGCAATCCTCCTCAGCCTCCTAAGTACTGAATACTGAGATTACAGGCCTGTGCCACCACACACTGCTAGCCTTAGCTTTAAGAAGTATTACTTTTGGGGGAACACCATGAAACCTAGCTTAGGTTACCATGTGGCCAGGGGTTCACACTGAGGGGAGAGATGGGGATCTGGCTCAGGCCCCCATGTGGCCAGGGGTTCACACTGAGGAGAGAGCCAGAATCTGGCTCAGGCCCCCAAGTGCCCAATGAGTAATGAGAAAGAACTGACCAGGGGCTCACACTGAGCAAGTCCATTTCCTTCCTCCCAAATGTAACTAAAGTGAGTTGTCCCCTGCCTAGATTCAGGCCCAGCTTGAAATCCCAAAGACTGCTCTCAGGCAGCACAAGTTAGACAGACACAGCAAGAGGTATCGAGAAAGGTCTAAGTCTACAAAGAGACCTCAGAGCCCTTTACTGGAAAGCGGCCATCTTGTCAGACTCGAGGACCAGGCAGGTACCAGTTCTCAGGCCAAGAGCTGGCTGAGTTTAGAAAGCAAGCAATGAGGAAATAACTGAAGCTGAGCCTCACCAGGGCCCGGGCTCAGGTGAGAACAACAGGTCTGCATCATGGACCATTAGAAACCCCGTCCAGGCCTTGCTTCTACCTAGAGCTTAAGCCTAAGTAGATCCTCAACTATTTTAAAGGGTTCTTGGGGTTCTGAAGCTGAACTGCATCTTTTAGTCCAAGCTTATTCTATTGTCTTAAGCCAACATTTACTCACACGTATTACAGTCCTTTATTATTTTCCTGGAGCTCCTGGTGTCAGAGAACACAAAATCTAGATTTGCAATCAGGACCCCTGAGACCTCAGAACTCCAAAGTTCTGTGTTCAGCACACACAGATGTCTAGTGCCAGAGCACTCATCTAGTAAACACCTCTCACCTGGACTGTGGGACTGTCTTATCCACAAACAGGAAGATTGCCTTTTCAGAAGGAAGCTGGATCCTTTTCCTGATGATCCACATGAACTGAGCCACAGTGATGTCCGATGGGACCAAGTACTTCCGTTTGTCAATGTCAACAATCTGAGAACCCGAGACTTTTTCCACAATCACCTGGGGAAGTAACGAGAGGTCAGAACTGGATTTCCTAGAGTGAGGCCCGAGTCTCACATGTCAGGGAAATGAACAGTGTGGGAGGGAGGTGGGTGGGAAACTGCACAGCATGAGGAAATATGCCCATAGCTTAATCCGCCACACACTGAATAAGAACTGATAGAAAGAGTTACAGGGAAACCGTAAGTGCTTTTCTGTGGTCAATTATAGCTCTCATCCCTGATCTCAGCATTTGTAAGAGAAACACGGCCACTAAGCTTTTCAGCATTTTATCTTGGCAGATACAAGAATATGTGATGCGGGATTCATCTATAGCCTCTTACTGCAGTGCCCCACAAAGGCTGCACACTACTGGAGAATTAAGATCCCAAAGAACACAGGAAGTAAAAATGGATGGACTCATGGCAATGCCTGGCAATCCCAGCCAGTCCCTTATTTGGCCTGTTGCGTCTCTCTAAACAGGTTTCAAATTTGTCCCTCCAGCTCCCTTTGTTTACAAGCAAAACGCTGCAGTAACAGGCCTTGATGTCCTTTAAAAGTCAATAAGGATGACAGAAACAATCTTCCAAACCATGAAAGAGACACAGGATCAGTATTTGTTATTACAGGAAAAGGGGTTTTGTGCATTGTTTTAGATTTGGGGCAGGGGTGCGGCCAGGCAAGAGGACAGAATAAGGATGAAAGCAGACATTAAGCAAACACGGAGGCTCAAAGTTAAAGATGACTGTCCTGAGACCACACTACCACTCCCAGGACCAAAGTGACAGTCGCCACCGTCCTTCCCCAAAGTAGCAGTGACCTGTTGCCCCGTCCTAGAACACCGCTCCTTACGTAACTGGCCAGGGAGCTCAGAGGCTGCAGACAGCTCACTGGCCTAGATCGCCAGATTCAGCACCGAGGCACCTGAACAGCACCAGCCCCGGCCCCTTCCGCCCTGGCCCGGGTCGGCCCGGCCCGCGCGGGCCCGCACGCGCTGGAGCCGGGGCTGGAACCCCAAGTTGTCAACTGTTGAGTGGCCCAAAGCCTTGTCACGCGGCTAGACGACGGAGGTGACGGCGGGGTGAGGGCGCGGGGGGGGGGGGCGATCACTCACTGGAACCCGGTCAGGATATTTGGCTCGGATCTTCGCGGACTCCACGCATCTGTGTTCTGCGGGATAAACACACGGAGCTGACCGGCCGCCGGCGGTGCTGCCCCGGGCCCGCCGCCTCCGTCCCCCTTCCCCCGCGCCCTGCGCGCGCCCGGGCCCTGGATCGGCGTCCCCGCGGCCGCCGGCCTCGGTCCTGGCCGGGAAGGGCCCGCGAAGGCCGGCGGAGGGGCCGGGGCGGCGCGGGCGCGGAGCCGGCGACCCGAGCCCGGAGTGCGGCGCCCGCCCCGCCCGGCGGCCCAGTGGGGGAGGGGCCGCCCGCCCGCCCGCCCGCGCCCCGCCGCGCCCGCGCCTACCCAGCGAGTGGTCCTCCTTGAACATCCACTTCATGGCGGCGGCGGGGAGGGGACGGAGCCGGCTCTCGGAGCCGCGGAGTTCAGCGAACCGACCACAACAACAACGACGACGGCGGCGGCGGCGGCGGCGGCGACTACACGGCAGGCGGGACTTCCGGCTGCCAGAGCCTAGCAACCGGCGGGGGCGGGGCTTCCGGCGGGAGGGGCGGGGCTGAGGGGGCCCGGCGATTGGCTAAGACGCGGGAGCGAATCCGTGACGTCGCGACAGGTTGGTCCCGGGAACCTGGCGGGCCCCGCGGAGGGTGTCTGGGGACCCGTGACGGGAGCGGGCGTCTCGGGGCCGGTGGGCCGAAGAAGGCGACCGACTCCGAGGGGACTTCGGGCGTCTGCGGAGGGAGTGTGGGCCGCTAGCGACGGGGCATCTGGTGGCGTGGATGGCAGAAGGGAGGCTTCTGGTGCCTGGCGGTGGCAAAGGGGCTGTTTAGGGCATTGGCAGTTTGGGGAGTATTGTTCCCAGGTGGGGAAAGGTTGGGGGCTCGATATTGCGGGGTGACATGTTCCAGGGCACTTTGCGGAGAGGGGTACCGATGATAACCCGGACTGATGAAAACCCGGAGATCTAATACAGGAGATGGCCATCAGGTTACCTGGGACCTAGAAGTTGATTTAAACAAATTCCCCATTTCCTTCCTTTACTCACGAGCAAATATCTCAATAAACAGCTAAGAAAAGGTATTACACATATGCATTCGAGGACTGTGACCTCCCTGGTCGCAGGCCCCAATCCTTCACTGCCAAGGGCAGACGATTGTGATCTGAGAATTCCCCGAGAGCTGATCACAAGACGGGTCTCCTGTGTGGCCGTGGGCGTGGCTCAAGAATCAGCCTGGGCCACTTGTCACGTGTTTAGGTGTAGTCCTTGAGGCTCTCCGGTCAGTGATGTCATTCCTTTCTTTCCAGCAGAATCATCGGGGAAGTCTGGTCTGGGTCACCATCTGTTTATGATCTGGCAAGCACAATTTGGGCTCGTGGCTGCTGCCATGTGCCCGTGATTCAAATGCACCTATCAGGCCCATGTGTTTACACACTGTCGTTCATTTCCTACAGCTGAAATTCCTCATGGATGCTGTGGAACCTGGCTTCATTCTAAAAGTATTTTTGTTATTGATGATTGTGTGTCTGAGCTGGGCGTGGTGATGCACGCTTGTAATCCCAGCTTTTGGGAGGCTGAGAACAGGAGGATTGCAGTTCCAGTACAGCCTCAACTACTACTTAGTGAGGCCCTTTGCAACTCAGTGAGATCTTGTTTCAAAATAGTTAAAAATGGGGCTCAAGGTGTAAAACCCTAGAATATCCCTGGGTTCCATCCCCAGTACTGAAGAGAAAAAAAAAGATTGTGTGTCTGGCCCGGCATGGAGGTACAAGCTTATAATGCCAGTACTTGGGAGGCAGAGACAGGAAGATCCGGGTTCAAGTACAGCCTCAGCTACTTAGGTCCTCTGCAACATAGTGAGACCCTGTTTCTAAATAAAGAATAAAAATTAGGGCAGAGGGTGTAGCTCAGAGATCGGCTGCCCCTGAGTTCCATCCCCAGTGCCATAAAAATTTTTGTGTGTCTGACCAAAATAGGTTTTTGTTTGTCCTTAATGAAGTGAAAAATCTTTTGAATTTTATACTTAGATACTGGTGCTGCAAACAAGTACACTGTCCCAGGTGCTAGGGAATATCAGAGAATAAAACAGACAACACAAAGCTGGGTGTGGTGAGGCATGCTTGTAATTCTAGTACTTGGGAGGTCCTGTTTCCAAATAAATAAAATAGGTCTGGGGATGTAGCTCAAGGGTAGAAAGCCTCTGAGTTCAATTCCCAGACACACACACACACACACACACACACACACACACACACACACACACAATCTCTCCTCTCTCTCCTCTCCTCTTCTCTTTTCTCTTCTCTCTCTCTCTCCCTCTCTTTCTCTCCCTCTCTCTCTCTCCCTCCCTCCCTCTCTCTTTCTCTCCCTCCCTCCCTCCCTCCCTCCCTCCCTCCTATAAAAATA
The DNA here is from genome assembly GCF_963383645.1 of Muscardinus avellanarius. Taxonomy (NCBI): domain Eukaryota; kingdom Metazoa; phylum Chordata; class Mammalia; order Rodentia; family Gliridae; genus Muscardinus; species Muscardinus avellanarius. The sequence goes on from NC_137796.1 coordinate 11,649,385, forward strand.
AGGTTGGGGCCAGGCATGGTAGCACACGCTTGTATTCCCAGTACTTAGGAGGCTGAGACAGGAGGATCCCAGGTTCACAGCCAGCCTCAGCTACTTAGGCCCTCCACAGCTTAGTGAGACCCTGTTTCAAAAAAAAAAAAAAATATATATATATATATATCTGGGGATGTAGCTCTGTAGCTCAAAGGTAGAATGACCCTGGGTTCAATTCCTAGTACCACAAAAAAAAAAAAAAATCAGGCCAAAGTGGGAGTGTTGCTCACTGGTAGAACACATGCTTAGCATGTGCCAGGCTCTGGGTTAAATCCCCATCATGAAAAAAGATCACGCCAGCTCCTGTGTGGACCACAGACTATAGGGGCACGAGGACAGAACCAGGGAGGTAGTTAAGAGGCTACCCAGATGAAAGATCATTGTGGCTTAGACCCAGATGGTATCTTGGAGGCAATGGAAAACAGTTGTATTGTGGATATATCGTGAAGGTAAATCTGGCAAATTTTGCTGATAAATTGATGTAAAATGTGAGGTACAAAAACTCAAGGCTTTTGGAAGAATGGTATTGCCATTTAATGAAACACGTGAAGGCTGAGAATCAACAGTTGGTATTTATGTCTTCATTCTTTCATTCAGTACTGGGGCTAGAACCCAGGGGTTTTTACCACTGACTCCCATCCCCAGCCTTTTTTTTTTTTTTTTTTTTTTTTTTTTTAATTTTGACACAGGGTCTTGCCAAGCACAGAGACTGGCCTCAAATTTGCAATCCCCCTGCCTCAGCCTCCTGAGTAGCTGAGATTACAGGTGTATAGCACCTGCACACTGGCAAGAGTGTTTAGTGTGTGTGTGTGTGTGTGTGTGTGTGTGGTGTGTGTGTGTGTGGTGTGTGCGCGTGCGTGCGTGGGTGTGTGTGTATGTACAGTGCTAGAGACTGAACCCACAGGTATTCTACCTGAGGCACCCCCCCAGCCCTATTTTTTATTTTTATTGTGAAACAGGGTCTAGCTAGAGACACACTAATTGTGCTGTCCTCAAATGTAAGATCTTCCTGTCTTTGCTTCTCAAGTACTGCAGTTACAGGCGTGTGCTCCCATACCCCAGCTTAGTTTTAGATATATTAAGCTATCACTTCTCGGCCTTTTGGCTAAGATCAAGTGTAGATATATTAAGCTTAAAATGTTCAAGAGACAAAACAAATGACAATATAGAGTTGGTGAGGATAAGTCTCAAATTATCTTTATTATTATTATTATTATTATTATTATTATTATTATTATTTTCTTTAGCAGTACTGGGGATGGAACCCAGGGGCATTCTACCTTCGAGCTACACCCTCAGCCCTGTTTTTTGTTTTTTATTCTTTATTTTAAAACAGGGTCTCACTGAGTTGCAAAGGACCTAAGTAGCTGAGATCTTCCTGTCTCAGCCTCCCTCATACTGGGATTATAAGCATGCACCACCACGCCCTGCTTATTCTTTCTTTTGGAACAGGGTCTCTCTGAGCTGCAAAGGGCCTCACTAAGTAGATAGGCTGTCTGTGAACCACAGTCCTCCTTCCTGTCTCAGCCTCCCTTCAAGTGTGCGCTGCCAAGCCTGGCTCCAGGACTTCCTCTTAATCTCTGAGTTCCTGAGCTAGGAGGGGTGGTGGGTGGGTGGTGTCCAACGTTGGTCCTCCTCTTAGACCCTTTGTTTACTAAGCATCTCCGGAATCTCAGGTGGGGACTGGGGCCTTTGTGATTAAGGGTGTGGCTCATTGAGGCTTCTGCCTAAAACACCACACCCTAGGAATGGAGTTAGAGATTGAGTGTCCAGATTTTTTGGGGGGAGGTGTGGTACTGGGGTTGGAACCCGGGGGCATTCTACCTCCGGACTACCCCAGCCCTATTTTTTCTTCTTTATTTTTGAAACAGAGTCTCACTGAATTGCAAAGGGCCTCATTAAGTAGCTGAGGCTGGTCTCAAACCCTCATCCTCCTGACTCAGTCTCCCAAATGCTGGGATTACAAGTATGCACCACCACACCTGGCTTCTTTCCAGATTTTAAAACTATTTTCCTTTTCTCCCCAATTTGTTTCCTTTATACCTATTATTTCATTTCTTCTATCCTGCCTCAGGATTACAGTTGTGCACCCAGCAAGAGTACGTTTTTCAAAGGTGAACTTTCCTGATAAAAACCTAGGCTGGTGCCGGGCATGGTGATGCACGCTTGTAATCTCAGCATTCGGGGGGCTGAGACATGAGGATCTCGGTTCGCTGACAGCCTCAGCTACTTAGTGAGGCCCTCCATAACTTAGTGAGACCCTGTTTCAAAATAAAGATTAAAAAATAGGGCAAGGGGTGTAGCTCAGAGGTCAAATGCCTAAAAAAGTGGCTGGGATGGAAAAGGGAAGTAGAAAGTTATTCATTTATTTTTGCGGTGCTGAGGATGGAACCCAGGGACATTCTACCTCCGAGCTCTACCCCAGCTTTATTTTTTATTCTTTTCTTTTGAAACAGGGTCTCACTGAGTTGTAAAGGACCTCACTAAGTAGCTGAGGCTGGCTGCAAACCCTGATCCTCCTGTTTCAGCCTCCCGAAAGCTGAGACTACTAATGTGAACCACCACGCCCAGCTATTCTTTTCTTTTTTTTTTTTTGCAGGTCTGGGGATGGAACCCAGAGGCATTTGACCTCCGAGCTACACCCCATGCCCTGTGTTTTATTCTTTATTTTGAAACAGGGCCTCACCAAGTTGCAGAGGGCCTCACTAAGTAGATGAGGCTGGCTGCGAACTGCGATTCTCCTGTCTCAGCCTCCCGAATGCTGGGATTACAAGTGTGCGCCACCACGCCCGGCTTCAGCTATTCTTTTATTTGAAACAGGGCTTTACTAAATTGCAGAGGGCCTCACTAAGTTGGTGAAGATGGCCACAAACCAGCAATTCGCCTGTTTCAGCCTCTCAAGCGCTGGGATTACAAGTGTGTAACCTGGCTGATCTTTAACATTTAAAAAAGAATTGATGCCGGGTGTGGTGGCACGCACTTGTAATCCCCACGCTTGGGAGGCTGAGACAGGAGGATCACACAGGTTCCAAGCCAGCCTCAGCTACTTAGTGAGGCTCTCAGCACCTTAGTGAGACCCTGTTTCCAAATAAAGTATAAAAAAGGTCTGGGAGTATAGCTCGGAGGTAGAAAGCCTCTGGGTTCCACCCCCAGTACCATCCAAAAAAATAAAAATAAAAAATAAAAAAGAATTGAGGCCTGGAGCCGTGGTGCAAATTTGTAATCCCAGCATTCAGAAGCCTGAGACCAGAGGATCGTGGTTCGCGGGCAGCCTCAGCTACTTAGTGAGGCCCTCCACAACTTAGTGAGACCCTGTTTCTAAATAAAGAATTAAAAATAGGGCAGAGTTGTGCCAGGCGTGGTGGTGCACGGGCGCGCTTGGGAGGTGGAGACAGGAGGATTGCGCAGGTTCGAAGCAAGCCTCGCTGGCTTAAAAGACCCTATTTCCAAATAAAAATACAAAATAGATCTGGGAGTGTAGCCCGGAGGCAGAAGGGTTCCAGGAACCCCAGCACCACACACACACAAAAAAAAATAGGGCAGGGGGGTGTCACTCAGAGGTTGAATACCCCTGGGTTCTATCCCTAGACCCGCAAAATATAAATAAATAAAAATTAAAAGACTAAAAAGTAGGACCGGGGGTGCAGCTTGGAGGTAGAATGCCCTTGGGTTCCATCCCCAGTACCGCCAAAAAAAAAAAAGAAAGAACTGAAATAAAACCGCAAAGACTAACTTCCTCAAATCCTGTAAACAAAGGGGAATTTTCAGCACCCATTATTACTAATTCCTTCTACAAAGTTCTTAGCATCTCAAGTCTCATGGGAGGCAGAAGCCTTCATACACCTACATTCGTAGCAGTCACCTCCCTCTGTTTCAGCAGTCACTTAGCCACAGTTTGTGCTTCTTTCTGTTGAAAGTTTGGAGGCAGAGCCAGGAGGGCTGGGGCTGTGCCAGCCTGTGATCACAGTACTCGGGAGGCTGAGACAGGAGAATCGCAAGGTCCAGGACAGCCTCAGCAAGACTCAATCAACCTAGCAAGACCTTTATTTTCAAATAAGAAATAAAATCGGACTGGGGGTATAGCTCCAAGGTAGAATGCCCCTGGGTTTAATCCCGAGTACCACCAAAAAGAAGGAGGAAGAGGAGGTAGAGGAGAAGAGAGGAAGGAAGGAAGGAAGGAAGGAAGGAAGGAAGGAAGGAAGGAAGGGTCCCAGTATTGGGAATGGCCTAGGAAGATTTGAGAAAGCTATGATTATTAATATATTTCAAAAATTGGGTGAGGGGCAAATCTGTGCAAGGACTTGGTTTCTGCCTAAAAGCAGGCAGCTATTCCAATGTAAATTAACTTAGCTAAAAGCGATTAACCAGTCAATAGGAGAGAACTAAGCCTGTCTCTATCTAAAGACAGATCTTAGTTGAGGAGAACTAGGCCTTTATCTAAAGACAGATGATGATCTAGGGAGGATGGAGCAGGGTTTGACCTTGCCCTTCATGAAAGGAGACACCCTGCCACACCTTGTTGGGGGAGGTACCTTACAGGGATGTTCACTATGTCAGGATTACATGAACAAGATGGAGGTCATGGGTATAAAAGGCCGAGTCCATGTGTAAGCCCTTTGGTGTATTCATTTCGAGCCACCCCCTCATGCCATTTTGGCATGGGGCTGTATTTCTATTTACTGTATTTGTATCTTTCTAATAAACTTCTCTAAATCTTCAGCAACTGTCCAAGCTATGTGTACTGGTATTGGGAAGAGAGTTTAAAATGTATTAATGTGTCAATACTGGGAAAGATGTCCAATCTTGAAATATGTCTTCTTTACTAAGAAAGCCAGGGTTAAGCTAACATGTCCTTGCATTCCTAAGAACAATTTAACACATTGTGGGGGAAAAGACGAAATGTGAAAGCCTGTGTTTGAAGATAGAGATGCCTCCCCCTCTCAGGCCATAAATCTGGGCCTGTGTTTGGAGACAGAGATGTCTCCCCCTGTAGGCCATAAATTCGGCTGGAGAGATAACAGAAGCAGAGCCGGGGCTGGCGATAAGGTGTAACATGATCTCCAAAAATCAAAGGGACCTGCTGGACTTAGACAGGATAAAAATTCAGGAAACTGGAGTTTGTTGGCATTTTCGTTCGAATTGCCCCCCTGTGCCTTGCTCCGGCACAGGGCTGTAACTATCTCTATATTTCTATCTTTTTAATAAACTTCTTTAAATCTGCAGCAGCTGTCCAAGCGATGAATACTTATTCTTAGCTTAGGACAAGAATCCACGGTTTTTCTGTTTGTCTCTGTGTGTCTGGTGGTGGTGGTGGGGTTACTACACACCACGTACCTTTCCCCCCCAACCTATCCCCTGCAACACTATGCATATTTATTCTTAGCTTAGGACAAGAACCCACGGTAATTTTCTGGTTTTGGTCGTTTGGGATTTTGTTATGGGTTGGGGAAAAGTGTGTCCAGGACACTCGCAGGGGTTCCTGGGGAATAGTTTCCTCAAACCATATTCTCCAAATCTGTAACAGGAAGGAAGAAAGGAAAGAAGGTAGGTAGTTTTGTCAAAAAGCATTTTATGGCTGATGACCTTAACTGTCACTTTGGATTGTGGTAAAGACCCTGGGATAGTTTTCCTAATGGGCAGGTCTCAATCTCTGTGCTGGTCTGTTAGAATCTCAAATGTTCTTTTCCTTTAAAAGCACTTCTAAGTTGCCTTCAAAATAAAAGGCATCAATTACTGTACTCAGCACAAAGCTCACCCTACTGTTGACACAACGATTGATGGAGACCTTGGCTGTGAACCATTGCTGAAATAATAGTTTTGCAAAGGGAAGGCATTCATTTCAGTGATAAGCAAATGTTATAACTTCCAAAACCAGTAGCCAAAAGCTGGGTATGGTGGGTGGCACACGCTTGTAATCACAGCACTTGGGAGGCTGAGACCCAAGTATCTCACAGGTTCAAAGCCAGCCTCAGCTACTTAGGCTCTCAGCAACTTAGTGAGACCCTGTTTCCAAATAAATTATAAAATAGAGCTGGGAGTATAACCCGGAGATAGAAAGACCCTGGGTTCCACTCCCCAGTACCACAAAAATGAAATTAATTAATAAATAAAACCAGTAGCCAAGCTTGTATACAACACAAGCTCACAAAGGATCAGGAAGGAACCTGAACCAGGAGTGGTGGCACATGTCTATAATCCCAATACTTAGGGTGAGACTGGAGGATCACAGGTTCAAGGCCAGCCTCAGCAACTTAGAGAGACCCTGATTCAAAATAAAATAATAGAAAGGTCTGAGAGTAATGAGGTAGAATAGAATAAATAAAATTTTAGGTAGAAAGGAGATACATTGGGAAGGGACTGAAGATAAGGTTTTAAAATCTGAAATCTTCAGTTTAACAGCTTGACTATTCTTAAAAAATTAAGCCCATATTTTTAAATCATCATTGACTGGCTCAGGAAATTCCTGAAGCAATTAAAACCTGAGAGATTCACCTTTTGTCAAAAGTTCCTTTGCCTCCAGAAAGACCCTCAAAAGTCATACTTTTTGTTAAAAGAGCCCCTCACCCAGACAGCTGCTCCCTGTCTCTGTTCCCAAGGAGTCCTAGCCCAAAAGCAAATCTCACCTTTTGTGAACCAGAAAACCTCAAAGAAAGAGGCTATCCCTGTGCCCCTGGCCTCCCCTCTCTCTAGATGGCTCTTAGTCTCTAAGTAGAGCTCTTTGCCATGCTTTTCGAGCCATTCTGGACTACTTTGGGGTTGTTTGTTTGATTTACTGGGGATGAAACCCAGGGGCATTCTACCTCTGAGCTACACCCCCAGCCCCATTTTTTATTCTTTATTTTGAAACAGGGTCTCACTAAGGAGCCAAGGCTGTCTGCGAATCACAATCCTCCTGTTCAGCCTCCCAATGCTGGGATTACAAGCGTGTGCCACCATGCCCGGCTCCATTTTGGGCCAATTTGAGGTAGCTCTGGGGTGACTTTTGCAGCTCTCTCTCTCCCTGCTGGCGTGCTCATGCTCTGGAGATGACCTTTGATTCCCCTGAATCTTTTTATTTTATTTTATTTTGGCAGGTTTGGGGATGGAACCCTGGGGCTGGGGCATTCCACCTCCGAGCTACACCCCCTGCCCTATTTTTTTTTATTCTTTTATTTTGAAACCGGGTCTCACTGAGTTGCTCAGGGCCTCACTAAGTAGCTGGGGCTGTCTGCGAACCGCGATCCTCCAGGTCTCAGCCTCCCGAATGCTGGGATTACAAGCGTGCGCCACCACGCCCGGCTCCCCTGAACCTTTACTTGAATTAAAACTCTGCCTTTATATTTCTGACTGGCACATGTTGAAATTTTTTTCACCACAGAAGCCAAGAACCCACAGAACTTATCGTATTCCCCAGGACAGGAGTGTAGTTCAGGGGTAGAGTGCCCCTAGGTTCTATCCCCTACACCCAAAATAAGAAAGAAAACAGGTGGCAGTGGTGGCGCCCACCTAAATCCGAGTACTTAAGCAGCTCACTGGTTCGAAGCCAGCCTGAGCAATTTAGCTAGAATCTCAACAACTTAGCAAGACCCTGTTTCCAAATGAAAAAAAAAAAAAAAAAAAAAGAAATAGTGCTGAGAGTGTAGACCAGAGGTAGAATGCCCCTGGGATCCATCCCCAGCACCAACAAAATAAAAGAGAAACAGGGCTAGATGCATTTATGCCCATGGTTGACTTCGGTATGAAACCACGCTGGGCATTAATACATGACCGGTAAGGAGGCATTTAAGTCAATTTTTTGTGTGTGCACGTGGTACTGGGGGATTGAACTCAGAGGCATTCTACCTCCAAGCTCTAACCCCCAGCCCGATTTTATTTTTTTTTAATTTATTTTTGCGATAGTGGGGATGGAAGCCAGGGACATTCTACCCCTTAAGCTCTACCCCCAGTCCTATTTTTTAGTTGCAAGGGGCCTAAGGAGCTGAGGCTATACGCACACCGAGATTCTCCTGTCTCAGCCTCCCAAACGCTGCGATTACAAGCGTGCGCCGCGACGCCCGACTAAGTCGACTTTTTTGCGCATCTTCTCTTCACAAACGTTCACAGGCAAGATGGCTACCTACGCCTGCGGTGGACGCTCACCCTCGACTTCCACTGGGCCTTTAAGAAGATGCAGGCACCGCGCAGAGCGAGGTGGGCGGTCCTCCCCTAGCCCCGCCCCTCCCGGAGCCGCGCGTCCTCGCTATTGGTCCCTTCCCCAGCGCCGCCGGTTGCCGTGGAGACCAGAGCGATGGCAACCGGGAGAAGCCAAACTTGGCCCGCCCCGGGACTCGCGAAGCGCCGGCGCGGGGATGGCGCTGTACGAGCTCTTCTCCCACCCGGTCCAGCGCGGCTACCGCGCGCGGCTCTGCTCCAAGGCCGCGCTCTTCCTGCTGCTGGCCGCCGCGCTCACCTACGTGCCGCCGCTGCTGGCGGCCTTCCGCAGCCACGGTGAGCCCCCGCCCGCCGCCCGCCCGCCGCCCGCCGCGCCCGGCGCTGACCGCCCGCCGCCCTCTTCCCGCAGGGTTCTGGCTGAAGCGGAGCAGCTACGAGGAGCAGCCGACCGTGCGCTTCCAGCACCAGGCGCTGCTCGTGGCCCTGCTGGGGCCCGAGCACGGCGGCTTCCTGGCCTGGAGCACCTTCCCCGCCTTCAACCGGCTGCAGGGGGGCCGCCTGCGCATCCCGCTCGTGTCGGTGCGTGACCCCCCCGGCCCGACGCCCGGGACTGGGAGGGCGCCGGGGAGCCGCGGGGGCATGGGTGCGGGGCGCGCGGGGACCCTCGGCCGGAGGCCCGCTCGGCCTCACCTTCCCGCAGTGATGTGCTGCGTCCTTCAGAGGCCACAGCGCCCAGACAGTTAGCCGGGCTGTCAGAGGATGGCCAGACCCTCGGCCTGGTGGGAGGGTGGCGGTGGGAGTCACTTTAGCAGTCCCGGGGACCACGGGACGCGTGTGATCCCAGCACTTGGGAGGCTGAAAGCTTAGGGTCGCGGTTCGAGGACAGCCTCAGCTACTGAGTGAAGGGCAGGCCTTGTAGGCAGACCCGGTGGGATCTGGCCAAGCCACGCCTATCCACGCTGGTCTCTAAGACAGGGATCCGTGCCGCCGCTGCTCTCTGCCTTGAAATTGAAGCATTTCCTTCTATTTAGTTTAGTGTTTGGTTTACAATGAGTGAATGCTTCCTTTACAAAAAAAAAAAAAAAAAAAATAGGGCTGGGGGTGAGGCTCGGAGGTAGAATGCCCCAGGGTTCCATCCTCAGTACCGCAAAAAAAAAAAAAAAGGTATGAAATGAGCCGAGCGTGGCGGTGCACACCTGTGATCCTAGTACTTGGGAGGCTAAGACAAGAGGATCGAAGGTTCAAGGACAGCGTCAGTAGTGAGACTCTCACCAACCCTGCTAGACCCAGTTTCAAATAAAAAAAAATATATATATATAGGTCTGGAGTGGGGGGTGTGGCTCAGAAGTAGAATGCCCCTGGGTTCAGTCCCTAGTACCACACATAAGAAATAAAAGTTTTTAAAAGATGTCTATTACACAATAATTGCCCTGTACTAATCACATAATGTCAGCTATTAATCTCTTAAAATAGTTTGTCTCTTTTACCCTCACAGTAACTCTGTGAGGTGAAGGCCCTATTTCTATTTTATAGATGAGGAAATAACATAATTTGTCCTACTTTCAAGTGAACACATTTCTAATTCATCTTTTAACCTTTTATTTATTATTATTATTTTTTAGTACTGGGGATTGAACCCAGGGGCATTCTACTATTTCTATTTTATATTTTATAGATGAGGAAATAACATAATTTGTCCTACTTTCAAGTGAACACATTTCTAATTCATCTTTTAACCTTTTATTTATTATTATTATTTTTTAGTACTGGGGATTGAACCCAGGGGCATTCTACCTCTAAGCTACAACCCCAGCCCTATTTTATTTTATTTTTATTTTATTTTATTTGGACAGGGTCTAGCTAAGTTGCTGAGGCTGGTTTCATACCTGAAATCCTCCTGTCTCAGCCTCCCAAGTGCCTGGACTATAGGCGTGCACCGCCGTGCCTGGCTTTTTGTGTGTGTGTGGGGGGGGGGTTCTGGAGATGGAACCCAGGGCATTCTACCTCCGAGCTACACCCCCTGCCCTATTTTTTATTCTTTATTTTGAAACAGGGTCTCACTAAGTTGCAGGGCCTCACTAAGCATCTGAGGCTGTCTGCGAACCGCCATCCTCCAGTCTCAGCCTCCCGAATGCTGGGATTACAAGCCTGTGCCACCAAGCCCGGCTCGATCAGCTTATACTCTTAACCCTGTTGCCTCAAAATATTTTATTTCTTAACTGTGAACATTAAGGCAGACTGGCTTCCACTGTCGGGAATCTGTCTGCTCTAGAAGGCGAGGGAGCAGTAGCCTGTAGATTTGACCACTGAGAGCTGGTACAGGAGGCAGCTTTGCACTTGCTAATTTGGGAAAATGCCTCAGAGTTCATAAGGCTAGCTTCGCTTCACCTGGCTCACCTTGGACAGTGTCTCGAAAAGCCCTGTATTACGTGTGTGTGTGTGTGTGTGTGTGTGTGTGTGTGTGTAGCTTTGCACTTGCTAATTTGGGAAAATGCCTCAGAGTTCATAAGGCTAGCTTCGCTTCACCTGGCTCACCTTGGACAGTGTCTCGAAAAGCCCTGTATTACGTGTGTGTGTGTGTGTGTGTGTGTGTGTGTGTGTGTGTGTGTTACTGGAATCCAGGGGCATTCTACCTCTGAGCTGCACCCCCAGCCCTATTTTTTATTCTTTATTTTGAAACAGGGTTTTACTTAGGTGCAAAGGGCCTCACTAAGTAGCTGAAGCTCACTGCAAACGCAGATCCTCCTTTCTCAGCCTCCTGAATGCTGGAATTATAAGCGTGTGCCACCAAGCCCAGCTTCGAAAAGCCCTTTTTTTTTTTTTTTTTTTTTTTTTTTGCGGGTCTGGGGCCGGAACCTAGAGGCATTTGACTTCCACACTATACCCCCTACCCAATTTTTTATTATTTTGAAACAGGGTCTCACTGAGTTGCAAAGGGCCTCACTAAGTAGCTGAGGCTGTCCGCGAACTGCGATCCTCCCATCTCAGCCTCCCGAATGCTGGGATTACAAGCATGAGCTACCACACCCGGCTTAAAAAGCCCTATATTCTTGGGGTTTTTTGTTTTGTTGTTGTTTTTGGTTTTGGGGTTTTTTGTTGTTGTTGTTTTTGTGGTACTGGGGTTGCTGGAAGCCCTTGTACCTCTGGGTTACATTCCCAGACCTATTTTTATGTTTTTATTTGGAAACAGGGTCTCTTAAGCCAGCGAGGCTGTCCTCGAACCATGATCCTCTGGTCTCAGCCTCCTGAATGCTGGGATTTACAAGCATGTGCCACCACACCTGGCTAATTTTTATTTCTTATTTGGAAACAAGGTCTCAAACTTGGTAAGGTCTTAACTTGGTAAGACCCTACCTTGGAACTTGAGATCCTCCTGTCTCAGCCTCCAAAGTACTGGGACCACGGGGGGGGGGGGGGTGCCACCACATCCAGCTAAGGCTTCTTAAAGTCCACTTTCTGCTAGGTGTGGTAGATATGCTGGTAATCCAGTAGTTAGAAGAATGAGATGTGGGATCACAGGTTCGAGGACAACCTCAGCAAGTAATGAGCCTCTCATCAACCTAGAAAGACCCTGTTTCCAAATAAAAATATAATAGGGCTGGGGGGTGAGTATTGAGCCCAGAGACATTCCACCTCTTAACTACGCCCCCAGCCCCATTTTTGAATTTTTGTAACAGTGTCTCCCCAAATTGCGGAGGGCCTCACTGTGTAGCTGAGGCTGGCCATGAACCTGTGATCCTCCCGTCTCAGCCTCCTGAGTACTGGGATTACAAGTGTGCACCACCACGCCTGGTATTGGCGTGGCTCTTTCAGAGCAGGTGGACCCAAGAAATGTGGGGACGAAAGGCTGTGGAGACCCTGAAGGATGAGTGGACCGTGCGTGTGTCTAGCCCTGCTGCTTTCTCCCTCAGGTATCAGAGTGTGTGTCCCTGTTTTGGCCGCCGACATTCACTGTTGACTGGAAGGCAGACTTGGCCCCGTTCTCGTTGCCTCCCCATGTGCGGACATCAAAGGGGCCAGCGGCCTCACTGCAGAAGGGCGTCAGCAACTTGGAAGAAACCCCCAGAGGTGGTAGTAGAACATTCTAGCCCCTGAGAACTGGACGGAGACCGGAAGGGAAGGCTGAAGAGGCCTTTAAAAACAGTCTAGAGCCAGACCAGCGGCACACACCTGGAATCCCAGGGCTTGGGAGGCTGAGACAGGAGGACCATAGGTTCAACGCCAGCTTCAGCAATTTAGTGAGACCCTGTTTTGAAATAAAAAATTAAATTGGGCTGGGAGTGTGGCTTGGAGATAGAATCCTCCTGGGTTCAATTCCCAGTACCACGGAAAAAAGGATTTTTTTTGTGGGGTTTTTTTTTTTTTTTTTTTTTGGTATAAGGATTGAACAAAGAGATACTACCTCCAAGCTAAGCCCCCAACCGAATTTTAATTCTTTATTTCTTTATTTGAGAACAAGGTCTCACTAGGTTTTTTGTTTTTGGTGTTTCTTTGGTACTGGAGATTGAACCCAGGGGCCTTTTACCTTCAGGCTATACTCCCAGACCTATTTTATATTTTATTTGGAAACAGGGTCTTGATAAGTTGCAGAGGCTGGCTTCAAAACTGTGATCCTCCTGTCTCAGCCTCCCAAATGCTGGGGCTACAAGCATGCACCATCATGCCCAGCTACCAAAAAAAATATATATATTTTTTTCCGGGTCTGGGGATGGAACCCAGGGGCATTTGACCTCTGAGCCACACCCCCTGCCCTATTTTTTATTCTTTTTTTTTTTTTTTTTTTTTTTTTTGGTGGTACTGGGGTTTCTGGAAGCCCTTCTACCTCCGGGCTACACTCCCAGACCTATTTTTACATTTTTTTATTTGGAAACAGGGTCTCTTAAGCCAGCGCGCCGCTGGCTTTGAACCTGCGCGATCCTCCTGTTTCTGCCTCCCAAGCGCGGGGATTACAAGCGTGCGCCACCACGCCTGGCCTTATTTTTTATTTTGAAACAGGGTCTCACTAAGTTGGGGAGGGCCTCACTAAATAGCTGAGGCTGTCCGCAAACTGCAATCCTCCAGTCTCAGCCTCCCAAATGCTGGGATTGCAAGCGTGCGCTACCACTCCCAGCTCCAAAAAAAGATTTTTTTTTGTTTTGTTTGCAGTACCAGAGCCGAGTGTGGTGGCTCAGGCTTGTAATCCCAGCATTTGGGAGGCTGAGATAGAAGGATTGTGGTTCGAGGACAGCCTCAGCTACTACTTAGGCCCTTTGCAACTCAGTGAGACCCTGTTTCAAAATAAAGAATAAAAACATAGGGATGGAGGTGTAGCTCGGAGGTAAAATGCCCCTGGGATCAATCTCCAGGCTGTCCTGGAAAAAAATAAATTAATAAACAAAAATAAATAAACAAATAATAAAACAAAATAGAATAAGATGGGCCTAGTGGTGCACATTTGAAATCTCAGTATCTGGGAGGCTTAGACAGGAGGATTGCAGGTTTGTGGCAAGGCTCAGCTACTAAATGAGGCCACCTCAGCTACTTAGGCCCTCCACAACCTAGTGAGACTCTCTTTCAAAATGAAGAATAATAAATAGGGCTGGGGTGTAGCTTAGAGGAGGGATGCCCTTGAGTTTAATCCCTGGTACTACAAAAAAATAAAATAGAACAAACTATCATCAATTATAAAATGCACATTACATTATACATCAGTAAAAAAGGAAAATACATCCAATTGAACTACAACCTGCTTTAAAACATGTTTTTTGGACCTGGGTGTGGTGGTGCACGCTTGTAACCCCAGTATTTGGGAGGCTGAGACAGGAGGATCCGGGTTCGTAGCCAGCCTCAGCTACTTAATGAGGTCCTTTGCAACTTGTGAGACCCTGTTTCAAAATAAAGAATAAAACATAGGGCTGGGGGTACAGCCGGGCATGGTGGCACACCCTAGTAATCTCTGTGCTTGGGAGGCTGTGACAGGATCACACAGGTTCGAAGCCAGCCTCAGCTACTTAGGCTCTCAGCAATTTAGAGAGACCCTGTTTCCAAATAAAATATAAAAATAGCTCTGAGAGTATAGCCCGGAGGTAGAAAGCCCCTGGGTTCCACCCCCAGTACCACCAAAATAATAATAATAATAATAATAATAATAATAATAATTATTATTATTATTATTATTATTATTATTACAGGTAACAAGGATTTGTAAATCTAGGACCTATGAAGCAGCAGTATCTATTTTGTTGGAGACTCAAAGATTAGTGCCAAAGAGTATTTTTAGCATAAACAGAAAAAGAAAAGGAATACACAATGATGACAGGTATATGGCAAAATGGACCTCGGTGTCAACTATAAAATGAAGATTCTTGGTGAAATATGACTCAGAAGATTTAAAAGTATAATTGAAACACGAACCGAATAGAATCCCAACAAACCACCAGATACTGTAGAAGCCCCGTGGGGGTTGGGGGTGCACTGCAATCAGGACCCTGTGGGAACAAAGAGGCTTCTTAAACTAACAACCACCCTTCTAGTTAGCCGCGCATGCGAGATTCAGGGCGCCTGGGCTCAAGGCTTCCTTCAGCTCCTGCCAGTAGGAGGCGCGGTGCGCTTTGTTCTAGCTCTGAGGACCAATTGCCAGGGTCCCTCCCGCAAGCACTCTCCTGCAGCTCCCCGGGTTCAGTCCCTAGTACCTCAAACACACACAAAAACAGGGGCCAGCAAACCTCTCTATCCTCTCTAGACCTCAATTTTACTGTCTATCTACAGTATTTACAGTTCCTCCTGAGATATGTGGGAGGGCCGGAAGAGAGAAGCAATGGGCGTGAAAATTACTTGGAATCACCCATAGTCTCCTAGAAAAAAAGGAGGTGGTGTGATCTTAGAACTCTTAAGCCGTGCGTGGTGACACACACTTGTAATCCCAGCATTCGGGAGGCTGAGAGAGGAGGATCGCGGTTCTTGGACAGCCTCAGCTCCTCAGTGAGTGAGGCCCTGCCCAGCTCTGGCCTGCCACCTTGCTCATTGTTAGCTGCTCCGTCCTGCACTCTGGGTCCTCTGGGCCCGGGCCTGCACCCTCCATCAGACACTCCAGGGCTTCCTGGGCCTCGCGCTCCTCCTCACCCAGGTCCCCAGCAACTCTGCTCATCCTGAATGCTTTTGCTGTTTTGTGTTGGTAGCAATTTCTGTTCATTTCTTCTAGCATTCTTTTCTTTTCTTTCATGGTTTTTTTCTTTTTTGCAGTCCTGGGGATGGAACCCAGGGGCATTCTATCTCTAAGCTACACACTCAGCCCTATTTTTTATTCCTTATCTTAAAACAGGGTCTCACTGTGTTGCACAGGGCCTCACTAAGTAGCTGAGGCTGCCCGCAAACCACGATCCTCCTGTCTTAGCCGCCAAGATGCTAGAAGACAATCGTGTCCCCTCGCCCAGTTTCCCCCATCACTTTCTAATTTTATTTATTTTTTCTTTTGTGGCACTGGGGATTGAACCCAGGGGCATTCTACCTCTGAGTTATACACCCAAACCTATTTTATTTTTGTATTTGGAAATAGGATCTCACTGAGTTGCAGAGGGCCTCGCTAAGTTGCTGAGGTTGTCCGCAAACCTACAGATCCTCCTGTCTTAGCCTCCCAAGTACTAGGGTCACAAGCCTGTGCCACCATGCCCAGCTCCCAGGGCCATTCTACCTCTGAGCTATATCCCAACTTTATTTTATCTTTTTGTTTTATTTATTTTATCTTTTCGTTTTATTTTTGAAACAGGGTTTTGCTAGGTTGCTGAGAGTTGCACAACTTAGTGAGACCCTGATTCCAAGTAAAAAATAAAAGAGGGATGGGGTATAGTTTGGAGGGAAAATGCCCCAGCATCCAATCCCTAGTACCACAAAAATTTTTAAAAGAAATAATTTTTTTTTTTTTTTTTGTCTACAGGGGGGTGGAACCCAGGGGCTTTCTACCTCAGACTACACTCCCAGACCTATTTTATATTTTATTTGGAAACAGGGTCTCACTAAGTTGCTGAGAGCCTCACTAAGTAGCTGAGGCTGGCTTCAAACTTGAGCGATCCTCCTGTCTCAGCCTCCCAAGCGCTGGGATTACAAGCATGCACCACAACACCCGACTATAAAAGGAAATTTTTATTTACTATTATTATTATTTTTTTTTTTTTTTGCGGTACTGAAGATGGAACCCAAGGGCATTCTACCTCTGAGCTACATATACCCTCAGCCCTATTTTTTAATTCTTTATTTTAAAACTGGATCTCACTGAGTTTCAAAGGGGCTCACTAAGTAGCTGAGGCTGACTGCGAACCGTGATCCTCCGGTCTCAGCCTCCCGAATGCTGGGATTACTGGCTCAACTCTCAAAAATTTAAAAAAAAATGGGCCGGGGGTTTAGTTCAGAGGTAGAACACCTCTGAGTTCAGTCCCCAGTCCAAAAAAAAAAAAAAGATTTTTCCAAGGCAGCTTCTCTCTTTGAAGTTTTTGGCAGGGGCGTGTATCTGGACATTTCAGTTCTAGAAAGGGGATGGGATTTGACACCAGAGGGCTCCTCTCTGTCCTGTCTCTACCATGACCAGCCGGCTCTGCCCGGTATAGCTTGGGGGTAATTCTTGCTCTGCCTCGTAGACTCGCGTTTATTATGAAGCCCAGGTGAAGTCTGTGTCTCTCCCTCCCCCACTCTGTTGGAACATAGATTCTTCTGGCAGGTCTCTCCTGGCCGCTGACTTCTCTCAGATTAAGGAACCTGATCCTTGTTTTCATGTTCAACCCTAAGATCCAGAAGACAGAGATTCTTTTATCGTGTGTGTGTGTGTGTGTGTGTGTGTGTGTGTGTGTGTGTGTCAGTGGGAATTGAACAAAGGGGCATTCTACCTCTGAGCCTCACCCCCAGCCCTATTGTATTTTTTATTTGAAAACAGGGTCTCACTAAGTTGCTGAGGCGTGCCACCTTACGATGTGCTATTTAAGCTTTCCATATACGCTAGGAATGGCGGTGGTACATGCCTATCCCCCCAGCACTTGAGGGAGGAGACAGATCACAGGTTCAAGGCCAGCCTCAGCTACATAGTGAGACCCTGTTTCCAAGTAAAAAAAATTAAAGATGGGACTGGCATTGTAGCTTGGAGGCAGAATGCCCTTGAGTTCAATCCTCAGTACCAAAAAATAAATAAAAGTAAAAACGCCGGGCATGGTGGCGCACACTTGTAATCCCAGTGCTTAGGAGGCTGAGACAGGAGGACCGCACGGGTTTGAAGCCAGCCTCAGCTACTTAGTGAGGCTCTCAGCAACTTAGTGAGACCCTGTTGCCAAATAAAATAGAAAATAGGTCTGGGAGTATAGCCCGGAGGTAGAAAGCCCCTGGTTCCATCCCCAGTACCACAAAATAAACAAATAAAAGTAAAAATGGTGTGCCATGGCCACTTCTGTTCCCTCCCATCCCCTGTGACCATGGAGAGGCGCGGCATCAAGTCCAGGGGCCCCGTGCTCGCATCTCTGGCCCAGTACGCACACACGCGCCCCTGTGATTTTCTTCCCTCTCTCCCTGTGATGGAGGTGACACCTGTGTATGGCAGGACAGTGAGTCCTCGTGTACGAACAGCAGGGATGTCGCACTTCTTCACAGCCTTCCCGAGGCCCAGAGCCACTGGTATTTTTGGGTTTTCTAGACAAGAGAAGAAGACAGAAACCAGGATGGGAAAATGGACGCATTGCATTTTAAGCTGGAACTTCCTCTGCAGGCCACAGAGCATGTCCTCGGCGTGCAGCTCATCCTGACCTTCTCCTACCAGCTGCACGTGAGTGACGGAGTCCGGGCTCTCCTTGTCCTCTTTAAATAGAACAGTGTCAGCCGGCTGTGGTGGTGCACACTTGTAATCCCAGCATTCAGGAGGCTGAGACAGGAGGATCACAGTTCAAGGACAGCCTCAGCTACTTAGTGAGGCCCTCTGCAACTCAGTGGGACCCTGTTGGAAAATAAAGAATAAAAAATAGGGCTGAGGGTGTAGCTCAGAGGTAGAAAGCCCCTGGGTTCCATCCCCAGTACCACAGAAATAAAATAAAATGGGAGGGGCGGTGGTCAGAGGTTAAGTACCCCTGGGTCCAATCTGCAACACCACCCCCCACCCCCAAACAATGGAACTGAGTCCTCTGTCTGATTTCCAGGAAGACTCGCACTGTAGAAAGCTCCGCAATTTCGTAGGGAATTTAACATAGGCAAATTGAAGCCCGTCATGGTGGGGCACACCTGCGATCTAGGACTTGAGAGGCTGAGGCAGGAGGATCGCAGGTTTGAGGGCAACCTCAGCAAGTAGTGAGGCTCTCAACAATTTAGCGAGACCCTGTTTCCAAATTGAAATAAAATAAAATAGGGCCGGAGGTGTAGCTTGCAGGTAGCATGCCCCTGGGTTCCATCCCCAGTGCAGCAAGTAAACAATTTAATTAAAGAGGGCTGGGGGTTAGCTCGGAGGTAGAAGGACCTGGCGTTCAGTCCCCAGCACCACAGGCAGACGGGGTGATTTCCATCGGGGTCATACTAATTGCACACATTCTAAACGGCACAGAGGGGCTGGGCGGAGGGTCCCTCGCGGCGAGCCAGGCCTGTGGCAGGCGCCGCGGCCGCTGGCAGGTGTTTTCTCTCCCGATTTCAGAGGATGTCGACCTTCGCGATGCAGAGCATGGCCTTCCTGCAGGCCTCCTCCGCGGTGCCCGGCGCCCAGCTGCACGTGAACGGCGACCTGAGGCTGCGGCAGCGGCAGCCGCTGCGCCCCGCCGGCCTGGACACGCGCTACAACGTGAGCCGCCCTGCCCTCCCTGCACTTGGACCCTAGGATGGAACCCAGGGGCATGCCGCCTCCAGCCACAACCCAGCCCAGTTTTCTTTTTCTTTTGAAACAGGGCCTCGCTAGGTTGATGAGAGTTTCACTGCTAGCTTGAGGCTGCCCGGGAACCTTCCATCCTCCTGTCTCAGCCTCCCAGGTACCCGGGTTACAGATGCGGCCGCCGCACCCAGCTTATCACCTTCTTTGAAGAGAAGTAACAGGCGGAAAGAGCGCGCCCCCCGTGCGGGGCGCAGGCCAGGACTTCCCACGCCATTCTGGCCACGTTCTTTCAAAATACGGGGAAGGCGTTGCCCGTGTTCACACCCAGAAAGAGAGGAAAAAAGCCAGGTCTTTATGGCAGAACTAAACTGCTTATTGCTTTCAGATACACACGCACTCGCTTGGTATATTACAAATGACCGCGTAAAATGTTCTCGTAAAACATTTCGAAACAATACCAGGCCCCGTTTGTTGAACCCGTAACATATGTCAGCCCTGGCTTAAGAGGTTTATAGACGGGCCAGGTGGCACACGCCCCTGGTCCCTGCACTCAGGAGGCCACAGCAGAAGGGCCGCCTGAGGGATGGAAGCCCAGCCTGGGCAGCCCAGCAGGACCCTCGTCTGTGAGCAGACACGATTGGTTTACTTTATTTATTTTTTAATATTTTTTAATTTTTACTGAGGATGAAACCCAGGGGCATCCTACTTCCCAGCTACACCCCCAGCCCTATTTTTTATTCTTTATTTTGAAACAGGGTCTCAATGAGTTGCAGAGGGCCTCACTAAGTAGCTGAGGCTGTCCGCATACCGCGATCCTCCTGTCTCAGCCTACCGAATGCTGGGATTACAAGCGTGCGCCACCACGCCCGGCTCCACTAGTCTTTTTGTTGTCCTTTAAACCTATGAAATAGCCCCTGCCTCAGGACCTTTGTACCTGTTGTTGCCTGGACCTGGGCCACATGGTTGATCAAACTATTCCACTTAGGTCCCTGAGCCCCATCACCCCAACCCTCCTTTCTAGAACAGCCTTTCCTCCTTCCTCCATCATTGCTCAAACAGAATTACTTCTGCCACCAGGCATCCCCCAAACTGCCTGGGACATAGTAGGCTTCCTGAGGTTTTTGGTGTGTGTGTGTGTGTGTGTGTGTGTGTGTGTGTGTGTGTGTGTTTTATCAAACTGGGGGTTGAATCCAGGGTATTGTACCTCTGAGCTACTCCCCCATCCCTATTATTTATTCTGATTTTACGGTACTGGGGATGGATCCCAGGGGCTTATTTACCTCCAGGCTACACTCCCAGACCTATTTCATCTTTTATTTGGAAACAGGATCTCACTAAGTTATTGAGAGCCTCACTAAGTAGCTGAGGCTGGCCTCGAACCTGCGCAATCCACCTGTCTCAGTACTGGGATTACAAGTGTGCACCACCATGCCTGGCTCTTTACTTTTTATTTTGAAACAGGGTCTCACTAAGTTGTGAAGGGCCTCACTAAGTAGCTGAGGATGTCCGCGAACCATGGAGCCTCTTGTCTCAACCTCCCAAGTACTGAGATTATAAGCATGTGTCACCATGCTTGGCTTGTAATCAGTTTTTAAGCCTACAATGGGAAAAACAAAAAGCGACTAAAGTCTTAGAAAATAGAAAACTGTAATTTTAAACAATTTCAATAAAGCTGGAGGAGAAAGGGGAGTTTGACTTAAAAAAAAAAAAAAAGAAGAAGTCGGGTATGGTGGTGCACACTTACAATCCCAGCATTTGGAAGGCTGAGACAGGAGGATCACAGTTTGCAGCCAGCTGACCATTCTCAACTACTTAGGTCCTTTGCAACTCAGTGAGACCGTCTCAAAATAAAGAATAAAAAATAGAAGTTGGGCGTGGCGGCGCAGGGTTGTAATCCCCGCGCTTGGGAGGCTGAGACAGGAGGATCACAAAGGTTCGAACCCAGCCCCAGCTACTGAGTGAGGCTCTCAGCATCTTAGTGAGACCCTGTTTCCAAATAAAGTATAAAATAGGTCTGGGAGTATAGCCTGGAGGTAGAAAGCCCCTCGGTTTCACCCCCAGTACTACAAAAAAAGAAAATTAAAACATAGGGCTGGGGTAGCTCAGAGGTAGAAAGCCCCTGGGTTTCATCCCCAGTACCACCAAAAAAAAAAAAAAAAAGGAAGGAAGGAAGGAAGGAAGGAAGGAAGGAAAAAAGGATGTTATTCATTATTATAGTCATATACAGGAACCATTCCAGATAAACTGGGATTTATGGTTACTCACAGTATAATCAGTGTAAATGAGAGATCTGTATCACATAAGTGTATTGTGCACTTTGAAAGTTTATCTATCCAGTTATATCAACAGGACTGTCAGAACAAGAAGTCATTTCCTGCTTCAAAGGAGTATATGCTTACCATTTTATATGGGGTGTGTGTGTGTGTGTGTGTGAGAGAGAGAGAGAGAGACAGATAGACAGACAGACAGACTGGGGATTGAATCCAGGGCTGTTCTATCTACCTCCAAGCTACACCCTACCTCCTTTTATTTAATTTCATTTCATTTTAATATTTTTTGTGATGCTGGTGATGGAACCCAGGAGCGTTCTACCTCCGAGCTACACCCAGCCCTGTTTTTTATTCTTTATTTTGAAACCGGGTCTCACTGAGTTGCGGAGGGCCTCACTAAGTAGCTGAGGCTGTCGGCGAACCGCGGTCCTCCTGTCTCAGCCTCCCGGATGCTGGGATTCCAAGCCTGCGCCACCGCGCCCGGCCACCAGCTCCTTTTTATTGTCTTGAAAAGGGTCTTGCTAGATGGCTGAGAGTCTCACTACACTGCGGAAGCTGTCCTTGAACCTGTGATCCTCCCAGGTCCTGGTGTTACAGCCTTGTGCCTTGCACCCAGCTTCTGTTTCTATTTCCTTCATTTAAGATATATATATTTTTAAATTAGCAATCAGTAGCCGGGCGTGGTGACGCACGCTCATAATCCCAGCATTTGGGAGGCTGAGACCGGAGGATCGCGGTTCGCGGACAGCCTCGGCTACTTAGTGAGGCCCTCTGCAACCCAGGGAGATCCTGTCTCAAAATAAAGAATAAAAAATTGGGCAAGGGGTGTAGCTCAGAGGTCAGATGCCTCTGGGTTCCAGCCCCAGACCCGCCAAAAAAGAAAAAAGAAAAAATTTGGCAACCAGAGAAGAGCAGGACACGCACAAAGGTGTGGGACATATGGTCTGTTAATAGTTGGGGCAGGTGCTGGGGCTGGACCCAGGACCATTCTACCTCCAGGTTACACCCCCACCTATTTTTATTTTATTTATTTTGGTAGTGGGGATTGAACCCAGGGCCATACCTCTGGGGTATATCCCAGCTCCTTTTGTCATTTATTTATTTATTTATTTATTTATTTATTTATTTATTTATTTATTTTGTGGTAGTAGAGATTGAACCCAGATGAATTCTACTTCTGAGCTATACCCCCAGCTCTATTTTTTTATTCTTTATTTTGAAAGAGGGCCTAAGTTGTGGTGGACCTCACTAAGGTGTGACGTTGCTGTGAACCCGCGATCCTCCTGCCTCAGCCTCCCAAGTACTGGGATTATAGGCATGTGCCACTGCGCTCAGCTTATTTACAAAATTAGAGGAGTTTTTTTGTGTGTGCGATACTGTGGATTGAAACCAAGGGCATTCTACCTCTGGGTTTTTTTTTTTTTTAAATAAACATCCCTAGCTCTATTTTTATTATACATATATATATATTTTTTTTTTTTTTAATTTTTGTGGTGTTGGGGATGAAATCCAGGGGCCTTCTACCTCCGGGCTACACTCCCAGACCTATTTTATATTTTATTTGGAAACAGGGCCTCACTAAGTAGCTGAGGCTCTCTGTGAACTGCAATCCTCCAGTCTCAGCCTCCCTAATGCTGGGATTACAAACAGCGCCACCACTCCCAACTTTCTACTTTTATTTTGAAAGAGGCTTCCACTAGGTTGATGAAAGTCTTACTATTAGTGATCTCCTATCTCAGCCTCCTCCCAAGTACTGGGATTACAGGTGTAGGTCACCACACCCCGAATCCATTCCCCCCTTGGAACAGAGGGGCCTCTCCTAAATAGCTTCAAAGCCTGTGGAGCTGGGCGTGGTAGCGCACTGGAGGATTGCAAGTGTGAGGCCAGCCACAGCAATTTAGCAAAGCCCTCTGCCATTTAGTGAGACCCTGGTTCAAAATAAAATAAGCCTGGGGGTGTAGCTCAGAGATAGAGAGCCCCTGGGTTCAACCCTCAGTACCACAAAAAATAGAAAGCGAATGGAGCTGGGCAGGGTGGCACACCCCTGTAATCCCAGTACACAGGAGGCTGAAACAGGAGGATTGCAGGTTTGAGGACAGCCTCAGCAAGTAGTGATATTCTTATCACCCCAGGGCGATCCTGTTTCAAAATAAAAATGGAATAAGGCTGGGGGTGTAGCGCGGAGGGACAGCGGTTCTGCGTTCAGTCCCCAGCACCGCAAAAAGATTGAACAAGGACATAAAACCTGTGAAGGACTGAGCATCCCTGGACCTAAGTTGCTCCCAGGGAGTTTATTCACCCTTAAAGGAAGTATCACCACCTGGGGGAGGGCAGTGGCTGGGGCCAGGCCGGAGGCAGAGAAGAGGGCCACCGCGGCCTCACCGGCCTCCCTGCCTCCGCTGGTCCAGGTGTCTGTGATCAACGGGACCAGCCCTTTCGCCTGTGACTACGACCTCACCCGCATCATGGCTGCCTACCAGGAAAGGAACGGTGAGTCAGAGTCCCAGGATGGTGAGTCTGAGTCGCAGGACGGCCCAGATGGGGTGCGGGCGGTGGAACCTGAAATCTCCAAACCAGGAAGGCTCCGCGATGGGGGACGGGCTCGCCAGGACCCACCCTTCTGGTCATGTCTTCAGACCCAGCCCGCGCCCACCTCGCGCCCCCTCTGTGGACCAGCAAGGCTGACGCTGGCCCGTCACCCTGCACTGGCTTCATGGGCTTCTTTTTTTTTTTTTTTTGCGGTACTGGGGATGGAATCCAGGGGCATTCTACCTGCGAGCTACACCCCCAGCCCTATTTTTTATTCGTTATTTTTAAACAGGGTCTCATTGAGTTGCATATAGCCTCACTAAGTAGTAGCTGAGGTTGTCCTGGAACCTAGATCCTCCTGTCTCAGCCTCCCAAATGCTGGGATTAAAAGCGTGTGCCACAATAGCTGACTTTTTTTTTTTAACGGTGCTAGGGATTGGACCCATGGGCATTTGACCTCTGAATTACATCCCTAGCCCTATTTCATCTTTTATTTGAAGCAGGGTCTCTCTAAGTTGCAGAAGGCCTCACTGAGTAGCTGAGGCTGTTCATGAACCGCGCTCCTCCTGTCTCAGCCTCCCAAATGCTGGGATGACAAGCGTGCCCCCACGCCCGGCGTGGACCTCCTCTCTTTAGTTTGTATATAAGCTTAACTGATTTGTTCCCCAACTTCACCTAGAAAAGAAGCCAGAGACCATTTTATATCCATACTTTTGAGATAGAAATGGAGTGTGTGAGGGAACGAGCCCTGTCAGCAGCCCCAGGCAGAGTGGGTTCAGTGCTACAGAGGACAGAGGAGAGGCGCTCAGTTCTGGGGCCGGATGCTTGGCATTGAAAGTGGTGCTGGGCGCCGGGCGAGGTGGCGCATGCTTGTAATCCCAGCATTCGGGAGGCTAGACTGGCGGTTCGCGGACAGCCTCAGCTACTTAGTGAGGCCCTCCGCAACTCAGTGAGACCCTGTTTCAAAATAAAGAATAAAAATAGGGCTGGGGGTGTAGCTCGGAGATATAATGCCCCTGGGTTCCATCCCCAGACCTGCAAAAAGAAAGAAAAAAGAAAGTTGTACTTGGCAGCCAGACTCATAGACACTACACACAGACATTTCAAATATTTCTTCCTAATTTTTTTTTTTTTTTTTTTGCAGTATTAGGGATTGAACTCAGGAGCATTCTACCTCTGAGCTATACCCCCTCCCCGGCCCTATTTTTTATTCTTTCTTTTGAAACAGGGTCTCACTGAGTAGCTGAGGCTGGCTGTGAACCTGTGATCCTCCTGTCTCAGCCTCCTAAGTACTGGGGTTACAAGCTGCGCCACCAAGACCCGCTCCTCCTAATTTGATATCCTACAGCCGCAGCGTTATTCTAGTAATTGATCTTTGTTGTTGTCGGGTACTGATGATTAAACCTAGGGACATTCTACCGCTGAGCTGCACCCCCAGTCCTTTTTACTTTTATTTATTTATTTATTTATTTTATTTATTTATTTTTTTTTATTTTTTATTTATTTATTTTTTTGGTGGTAATGGGGTTCCTGGAAGCCCTTCTACCTCCGGGCTATACTCCCAGACCTATTTTTACATTTTTATTTGGAAACAGAGTCTCCTAAGCCAGCACGCGCAGCAACTTAGTGAGACCCTGTTTCCAAATAAAATATAAAAAAAAGGTCTGGGAGTATAGCCCGGAGGTAGAAAGCCCCTGGGTTCCACCCCCAGTACCACTAATAATAATAATAATAATAATAATAATAATAAATTATTCATATTTATTTATTTTTGCAGTACTGGGGACTGAACTCAGGGGCATTCTACCTCTGAGTCAAACACCCAGCCTTATTTTATTTTTTTATTATTTTATTTGAAACAGAGTCTCACTGAGTTGCAAAGGGCTTCACTAAGTAGCTGAGGCTGTCCGGGAACTACAACTACGATCCTCCCGTCTCAGTCTCCCGAATGCTGGGATTACAAGGGTGCGCCACCATGCCTGGTTTAGTTACCATGTTTTTGACAAACATTTTAACCAGTGATTGCTGAGCAACTTTGTATATGCAGTTTTGCTTTCCTTCCACCTCTGAGCTCTGTGGTGCAGAATGCCCCGTAGAAACTCAAGCCCACATGTGGCCCCCATCGGTTCTCGCCGGAGGGTCGTGCTAAGCGAATGATGACCGATTGTGTTGCAGTTACCACAGTCCTGAGCGACCCCAACCCCATCTGGCTGGTGGGCAGGGCCGCCGAAGCACCCTTCGTGATCAACGCTGTCATCCGGTACCCGGTGGAAGTCATTTCATATCCTTCCTGTTCGCCCCCAAAGAGGGGCTCCTGGGCTTGCCCGCCGGGGAGCAGCTGCGGGCGCCCTAGGGTGGGGAGCGCCACAGCTCCGGGCTCCGCAGAAAAGGCTGAGCCCATCTGCTGTGTGGGAAGACAGTTCATTTCCTGTTCATATTTCTTCCCAAGCCGTTCTCCTAGGTCAGGGCCATCCATATTTATGCCTTCATAACTTTGACTATTCCTTTTTATCTTGAAAGCATCTGGAGCATTCTGGCCATTTCCTGTCTGCCCCAGGCTTCCTGCCTCTCTCTCCTCCAAGCCGCCTCTCTCTCCTCCGTGCCGTCTGTAGCTCCTTAACCGTCCCCACCTATCGGCCAGGATTCTGGGAGGTGATCAAGTTTGCCTGGGTCCAGTATGTCAGCATCCTGCTCATCTTCCTCTGGGTGTTCGAAAGAATCAAGATATTCGTGTTTCAGAACCAAGTGGTGACCACCATCCCTGCAACAGGGATGTCGCCGAGAGAGGGGTATAAGGAGCACTTCTCCTGAGGTGACGCCTTCTGAGACCCCGCACACCTGCGCTACCTCAGTGTTGGCTATTTTTTTTTTTTTTTGTATGAACTCAGGGACATTCTGCCTACAAGCTACACCTCCAACCCCATTTTATTTTATTTTTAGAAATGGAGTCTAAGTTGCTGAGGACCTCACTAAGTTGCTGAGGCTGGCTTTGAACTTGCCATCCTCCGGTCTCCGCCTCCCAAGTACTGGGATTACAGGTGTGCACCATCGCTCCTGACCATCTTACACATTTTGTAAAACACCACAGTGGACACTTGTGTGCATTTCTCCTCTGAGACAAAACCCAGTTCTCTTCCATTTTTCTCTATACAAACTGTATCTTTTAAGCACTGACGAAATCATTAGGGACTAGCTTGTGGGAGGTCAGAGGGTCCGGAAGGTTATCATTTGTTTTTTGCCTGACCCTTGAATTCCAGGAGAAAATTACAGCCACTTTGGACACTTTAGAAAGAGTCCCAGCTCTGGTCAAGCAGAAACTTTTCCTCTTTTGAACTGAAAAGTATTATACATTTCTTCCCCCTATTGTAAACCACTTTTTTTTTTTTTTTTTTTTTTTTTTGCAGTATTGGGGATGGAAACCAGGGGCATTCTACCCCAGCCCGATTTTTATTCTTTTTATTTTGAAACAGAGTCTCACCGAGTTGTAAAGGTCCTCAGTAAGTAGCTGAGGCTGTCCGCAAACCAGCAAACCACGGTCCTCCTGTCTCAGCCTCCCAGATGCTGGAATTACAAGTGTGCACCACCATGCCCGGCTGTAAAACACTTTTTAAATTTTGTTTTGTGTTTTTAAGGATTGGACCCAAGGGCATTCTACCTCCAAGCTATGCCCCCAGCCCTATTTTATTTTTATTTGAAACAGGATCTCACTAGGTTGCTGAGAACCTCACTACTCACCAAATAGTAAGACTACCTGAACCTCTGATCCCCCAGTCTCAGATTTCCAAGCGCTGAGATTACAGACACGCGCCACCACACTGGCTCTTTCTGGACCCAAGATGAATGTGATACTGTCTAGCACTTTCTGCCCCTGGGTATCTACAACTCGTGTTCAGAGCTTTGATTTCCCACAGGAGAACTGGAAGGGGCAGGGCCCGAGGGTGTGGCCAGAGACCTAAGGACGCTGGGGCCACCCACCTGCCCGCTGCCTCTGCTGTGCCCGCCTCTTGCCCTCTGGCTGGGATGCCAGGCGGAGTCAGGAGCATCCTTTTGTTCAGTCCCCTCTGCGAGGTTTTAATAACAGGTTCTTTCTCTCTGGCCCTCACCCAACTAGCTTGGACACAAGCCACTCACCCTTGACAGCCCGCCCCCTTCCTCAGAGCCCCAGCGACAGAGGGGTTGTTGTTGGTCCTGGCTTCACACCCGACAACCGCGGGGTGTGCGTGCTCGGAGGGCGAGCGGGGAGCCCAGCTGCCTGCGTTTCCCCGGTGGAGGGTGCCCAGCCTCAGCAAGACAAGGGGAGGAGCCAAGGAGCAGGAAGGGAAGGAAGAGGTGCCATCCCAGGCATCAACCCGGCGAGCCATTAGCAAAAGGCCAAGCGGTCCACCCGGCCTGGCCCCTGGCTAAGCACAGGCTGCTGAGAGCCCAGAGAATGGCCTCTTGTCCAGGGAAGAGGGCTCGATTGTTCAGCCCTTGGCTCCCCTGAGCGAGTGCGCGGTCTACGCCGAGGACCACGGGGCTGTCTTGGTCGCAGCACGTGATGAGCACTGGAAGGACAGCCCCCACCCCCGCCCCGTGACCCACAAACACCCCCCACAGCCTGTGCCTCGGTTTACCTTGAAGGTTCATTTCTTACTTCCAGAACACCTTTTCTTTCAGGCCGAGCCAAATACGAGTTTTGGAAGCAAAGCTATTTCAAAGTATGCAAGTAGAAAAGTTCCATAACACTAGTTCCTCTGACGATTTTTAGTACTTAGGGCTGTTTATAGACCTAAGTTCTTTTTCTAGGCTTACATGAAAAATAACTTCCGGTTTAAATTTCAAGACAAGATATGAAAAGATAGCTGATGATGAACATTGCCTGGGGCAGGGTGGTGCACACCTGTAATTTCAGTACTTGGGAGGCAGAGACAGGAGGATCTAGGGTTTGAGGCCAGTTTCAGCAATTTAGTGAGACCCTCAGCAACTTAGTAGGACTCCGTTTAAAAATAAAAAGGGGGCCTTTTTTATTTGGTGGTGGCGTAGGCTTGTAATCCTCGCGCTTGGGAGGCTGAGACAGGAGGATCGCACAGGTTCAAAGCCAGCCTCAGCTACTGAGTGAGGCAACTTAGTGAGACTCTGTTTCCAAATAAAAGTATAAAATAGGTCTGGGAGTATAGCCCGGGTGTAGAATGCCCCTGGGTTCCACCCCCAGTACCACTAAATAAATAAATAAAAAGGGGAGCCGAGCGTGGTGGCGCACGCTTGTAATCCCCGCACTTGGGAGGCAGAGACAGGAGGATCGCACAGGTTTGAAGCCGGCCTCAGCTACTTAGTGAGGCTCTCAGCAACTTAGTGAGACCCTGTTTCCAAATAAAGTATAAAATAGGTCTGGGAGTATAGTTTGCAAGTAGAAAGCCTCTGGATTCCAGCCCCAGTACCACCAAAAAAAAAAAAAAAAGAGAAAATAGGGCAGGGGGTTAGCTTGGAGGTAGAATGCCCCTGGGTTCCATTCTCAGTACCACAAAAAAAAAAAAAAATCAATAAAAAGGGGTAGGGGTGTATCTCAGAGGTGGAATGCCTCTGGGTTCAATTTCCAGTACAAAAAAAGAAAAAGGAAAAAAAATGATAAACATGCCTTTGCATTTTATTAAATTATTCTAACAAAATTTGTATGGAGAACCTGTTTTATAATTTTCTAATTAAAATATTCAAAGCCGAAGCCTGTGTGTGGCTCTTCCAGGGAAAGGTTTGGAGTGGAGGAGCAGACGGTCGGGGTGGGAGGACGGTCGGGGTGGAGGACGGTCGGGGTGGAGGACGGTCGGGGTGGGAGGACGGTCGGGGTGGAGGACGGTCGGGGTGGAGGACGGTCGGGGTGGGAGGACGGCTGGAGCTGCTCCCAGCCGATGGCCTGGCTCTGCCCAGAGACCTTGGAACCTTTGTTGGTTCTTTGACAAAAGTCCTCTGGTCCAGCCCCAAGTAAATATGAGTTCTTGGTGGAATTCACGTGGCATGGAGAAGCCGCAGCCCCTGGAAAATTACAAACTAGGTCTGGCGAACATGAAATTATTTTCCAGTTAGATGTTGGTAGTCTGAACCTGAACCACAATGTTTGGAGGAAAAAAGGTGAGAAAGAGACAGGATTCCAGCATCTGAGCTGTAGCCGGAGCCAGGTCCGGGCGTGAGATATTATGCCGTGTCTGGGGCGCAGGGAGGGAAAGATTTCCAGTGTCGTCGACTGAATAGTCCAGTTTCTGCTGGAGTCAGGTGACCTCAAGCAGAGACAGAACTGTGTTCAGCTCTCGCTCCCCTTTTCTTTGTCCCCGTCCCCCCCCCACCCCGTCCTCTTCACATTCGTGCTTTTTTTTTTTTTTTTTTTTTTTTGGTGGTACTGGGGTTCCTGGAAGCCCTTCTACCTCGGGGCTACACTCCCAGACCTATTTTTACATTTTCATTTTGGAAACAGGGTCTCCTAAGCCAGCACACGGCTGGCTTTGAACCTGCGCGATCCTCCTGTCTCCGCCTCCCAAGCACGGAGATTCCAAGGGTGTGTCACCACGCCCGGGCCAAAACCTCTTTTAAAAAGCACGAACGTAGCCGGGCGTGGTGGCGCACGCTTGGAATCCCCGCGCTTGGGAGGCTGAGACCGGAGGGTCACACAGGTTCGAAGCCAGCCTCAGCTACTGAGTGAGGCTCTCAGCAACTTAGTGAGACCCTGTTTCAAAATAAAAATACAGTGCAGGGACATCTAGTATTACAGCAATTTATCCAAAATTAAAAATGATAATCTCACATAACAGTTTCATTTGTCTGATACCAAGCTTTTGATGACTTAAAGATAACATTTCAACATTTCTTTTTGCTTTCTTTCTTACCAGAGAATATTTTTTTTCTACTTTTTTAGGTGAAACGATCATATATTTATATATTTATTTTTCAGGAAAAAAATCTATCCTAATATGGAATATGGACTCTAGATACCCAAAACGATCTTGAAAAAGAACAAAGCTAGAAGACATATATTTTCTGATTTCAAACCATATAAAGCTACAATAATTGAAACAGTGTAGTACTATTCTAAAGGCAGATATATAAACCATTGGAGTTAAATACAAGCCTAGAGCTAAATTCTTCCCTATATTGTCAAGTTATTTTTGACAAGGTTTCCATGAACATTTGGTGGTGGAAATAATAATCTTTTAACTAAATATTGTTGAAAAATAATAATTACATGGAAAAGAATAAAATTGGACCCTTACCTAATCCCATATACAAATATTAACTCAAAATAGATAAAAGACCTAAATATAAATCTTAAGACTATAAACTTTTAGAAGAAAATCTGGGTCATAAAACCTCACAACATTGAAATTGGCAGTGATTTCTTGGATATGATTTCAATGGCACAGGCAACAAAAGAGTATACAAACTCCCTAAAAAATAAAAAAATATTGTATATCGAAAGACAATGTAAGCAGAGTTAAAAGTTACTAATAGAATGGGATAAAATATTTCCAAATGCTATATCTGAAGGTATATTAATATTCCAACTAGAAATCCTAAAAATTAACAACAATAAAGGCAAACAATACCATTTAGAGATAGGTAAAAGACTAACATAAATAATGAATCTCCACAGACAACCAATCTTAGTTGTCTGTTGGATGGAAAATCTTGTTTCTCTGGTTCTGGTGTGTGTTACCTATTTCTTCTTTGTAGTTAATCTCTTTGAGTATTTTCTCTAGCGCTGGTTTTGAAGACATAAATTCCTTCAGTTTCTGTTTGTCATGGAAGCTTCTTATTTCTCCATCTAATTTGATAGAAAGTTTTGCTGGGTAGGAAATTTTTGGCTGGAAGTTGTTTTCTTTCAGAGTTTGGAATATGTTACTCCAAGCCCTTCTGGCTCTCATGACCTGGTTTGGGAAGTCTGGAGTGATTCTAATTGGTTTGCCTCTGAATGTCACTTGGCCCTTTGTTTTTGTTGCCTTTAAGATTCTCTGCTTGGCTTCCACATTGGTCATTTTGACAATTATGTGGCGTGGGGATCCTCTTCTCCGATCCTGTCTAAAGGGAGTTCTATAAGTTTCCTGGACCTGTGTATCGACCTCTTGCTCTATGTCTGGAAAATTTTCTGCTATTACTTCCTTGAAAAGATTGTTGATCCCTTTGGTTTCACTTTCTTTTCCCTCCTCTATTCCAATTATTCTTAGGTTAGCTCTCTTAAAATGGGCCCATATTTCTTCAATATCAGATTCCTGCTGTCGGATATTTTTTTCTAGATTAGAAACTATGCGTTCATTTTTGGAATGATCATCTTCTAAGAGCGAGATTCTGTTCTCCATGTGGTCTAATCGATTGTTTGTGCTTTGAATTGAGGCCTTTACTTTATTAATTGCATCCTTTATCTCTTTTTGGCTCTCTCTGAGTTCTTTTCGAAGCACCTCTATTATTTCTACAGTTATTTTCCTGATTTGATCTTCTAGAAATCTCTGATTTTCTGTTTTATCGGGTTCTGATGTTGTGGGGTTGTGGGCATTCATTGCTCCAGTGTTATTCCTCTTTCCCAGATTTCGGAAGTTTGTGCCTTCTCTGGGTTCTTCCCTTGGGTCACTATGACTTCGCTTAAGGTGCTCTGGATCTCGAGTCTGTGGTATCTCAGACCCCACTACTCCTTTACTGGGTTGTATCACAGAGTCTCCGACCCAGAATGTCGGTAGAGGCTGCTTTAGACTGTGGGGGATGCCAGGTTGCACGTTCTCCTATGGTGTGATATCTCTGCCACCGCCACTCCCCCACTGGGTCAAGTCCCAGGGAGTACAGTACTGGGATTTCTCCTGTGTGGCCCGCAATTTGACTCACTGTTCCTGAGTTCGCAGATGTAGCTGTACTGGACTTGGTGAATTCGCTGCTGCTGCCACCGGTGGCAATATGGCGCCGCTGCCACGCCCTCGGCCGTGAGGCTGGCGTATTTCTTCTTGGTTTTGAGTTCCACTCTGAATCCCTGCAGTGCGTGCTGAGCTCAGCCACTGGGAGCTTTAGATGCTCCCTGCGCCGAGAAATCCCATCTGGCTGTTCCACAGCGGCTCACCTCGGCTCTCTGTAGCCGTCCGGTGAACTTGCCACTGCCGCCGGCAGTATGGTGCTGCTGCCGCGTCCTCGGGCGTGAGGCCGGTGTATCTCCTCTGTGGCTCTGAGCTCTGTTCTCATTCCGCTTTCTCTCTGGAGCCTGGTGATTTTTTGTTTCTCTGGTGATGGTGTTTTCTGGCTATGAAAGGCGCTGATTTTGTGGTAATGGAGATTGGTTGTTAGCGGGGCTCTTAAGCCCCGCTTTTCTCGGTCGCCATCTTCCCGGAAGTCCTCCCATTATAGTCTTCTTAAAGCTTGGCTCTGCCCTGCCATTTGTGAGGGAGGGGGAGATTTTTTTTTTTTTTTTTTTTTTTTTTTTTTGCGGTCTGAGGATGGAACCCAGGGGCATTCAACCTCCCAACTACACACCCCCTGCCCTATTTTTATTCTTTATTTTGAAATAATATCTCACTAAGTTGCCGAGGGCCTCACTAAGTAGCTGAGGCTGTCTGCAAACTATGATCCTCTGGTCTTAGCCTCCCAAATGCTGGGATTATAAGCGTGCACCCCCATGCCCGGCTTGAGAAGTCTTGTTTTATTTTTTAAAATGTGTCCTGTATTTATCTGGATCTGCAACCAAGCCTCCCGGAGGGCAGCTGAAGCAGGGAGGAGACAGTAAGAGGGGGACAGCTTGCCAGTGCGGTGGCGCACGCTTGTAATCCCAGCACTTGGGAGGCTGAGACAGGATGATCGTGGTTCGCAGACAGCCTCAGCTACTTAGCCAGGCCCTCTGCAACTCAGTGAGACCCTGTTTCAAAACGAAGAGTAGAAAATAGGGCTGGGCTGTAGCTCGGAGATTCCAGTCCCAGTACCGCAAATAAATAAATAAATAAATAAATAAATAAATAAATAAATAAATAAATAAATAAAGGGTCCAGCTGAAGAGGCCAGTTCTGGAAAGCCCCGGGAGGCGGCCCCTGCTCGCTGCCCCCGCCCCGCATCCAGGTGTCTCGGCCGGGGCTGGGGCCGAGGTCTTGGGAGGTAATTAGGATTCCGAGTCACTTCGCGGAGAGGATGTCCCCAGCGCCCGAGAGCGAGGAGGGCCAGATCAAGACTGATTCCTGGACAAGGGCCCTTTGTCCTCCCGGGAGCCCCGGTCCACTGGGGATGGGAGCAGAGGCGACTTCTGCGGCCAGCGAGTCGGGCGGCATCCTGGGCGCCCGGCCCGGTCCCACCTGCGCGGCCCCCGCTCCCCCCCCCCCGCCCGCCGCCGCCTCCCTCCGCGGGGCGGGGCTGGGGAGGGCCGGGGAGGGCGCCGGGCAGCTGGCTCCGGCCTCCTGGGCTGCGGCGCCGGGGACCGCGGCCACGTCCTGAAAGCGCCCCATTGTGCGCCCGGCCGAGCTGCAGCGCGAGCGGCCCACAGGTAGACGGGCGCCTCTCCTCCCTCCCGCTCCTGGTTCGTTTCTTTGCGCCTGGGGCGTCCAGGTGCTCCCCACCTGGCTCTCATCCCCTTAATAATCGCGGGACCCTACGACCACATCAGCCCCAGCGGAGTCTCCTAGAGAAAGAGCTGGCAGCGGGCGGGCTGGAGCCTTCGCTGAGCCCGGGAAGAGGGTCTGGCTCGCAGACTCCAGGCTGTGGGGTGGGCGGACACCAGGCTTTGGGGTGGGCAGACACCAGGCTTTGGGATGAGCGGACACCTGGCTTTGGGGTGGGCGGACACCAGGCTTTGGGGTGGCCAGACATCAGGCTTTGGGGTGGGCGGACACCAGGCTTTGGGGTGGCCGGACACCAGGCTTTGGGGTGGGCGGACACCAGGCTTTGAGGTGGGCAGACACCAGGCTTTGGAATGAGCGGACACCAGGCTTTGAGGTGGGCAGACATCAGGCTTTGGGGTGGGCGGACACCAGGCTTTGGGGTGGCCAGACATCAGGCTTTGGGGTGGGCGGACACCAGGCTTTGGGATGAGCAGACACCAGGCTTTGAGGTGGGCAGACATCAGGCTTTGGGGTGGGCGGACACCAGGCTTTGGGGTCCGCTGGTTCGCTGGGGGCTGGGCCAGGGCCTCGTCTGGGGAGGCTCTTACATCCGCAGCCAAGCTTTGCCAGGGATTGCCAGGGAGAGCCTGGCATCCGCAGCCAAGCTTTGCCAGGGATTGCCAGGGAGAGCCGAAGTGTTTGGGGGTTTGAAAGTGTCCGGGCACTTCAGCTGCACCTGGGGTCACTGTCAAGGGGCTCCCTATCTCTTGAACCTAATGTTTCCAGAGGCCGGGCGTTCTGAAGCCTCAAGGGTCTGTAGTTTGGTGACTGGAATGGGTTTCCATCCTGCCTCTGCTAGGGCTGGTCTTGACGGGGGCAGCGGTAGAGGCCCCTCTCCGCCTCAGCGTAGGCCCCAGAACTGTACTGTTGGCAGACTTTTCTTTTTCTTTTCTCTCTCCCCCCCAATACTGAGAATGGAAACCTGGGGCTTTAGACCTCCGAGCTACACTCCCAGCCCCATTTTTTATTTTTTATTTTGAAACAGGGTCTCACTAAGCTGCAGAGAGCCTCATCAAGTAGCCAAGCTTGGCGGCAAACCTGTGATCCTCCTGTGTCAGCCTCCCAAATGCTGAGATTACAAGCGTACGCCATCACCCCTGCTTGGCAGACTTTTCTCTTTGCTCTTAGCAGGAAGCAAAGAAGTCAAGAGTACTGTTTAGCAGCCCCCACCCCAGTCCCTTTGATAATGGTCCTGGGGCTTGAACCCAGGGGCCATCTACCTCTGAACTACACCTCAGCCCCATGTTAGTTTTTATTTTGAAGCAGGGTCTAGGTTGTGGAGAGTCTCCCTTAGTAGCTAAGGATGTTTTTGAGCCTGCCATCCTCCTCTGTCAGCCTGCCAAGTATTGCAGTTACAGGCATGTGCCCCCATACCTGGCTCAAAATCCTTGTTTGTTTGTTTTGTGGTACCCAGGGGCATTCTAAGCTACATACACGCCCAGGTACTGAGGATTGAACCCAGGGGCATTCAACCTCTGAACTACATCCTCAGACTTTTAGTTTTTATTTTTTTAATTCTGAAACAGGGTCTTATTAAATTGCTGAGACTGGTTTCAAACTCGTGATTCTCCTGTTTTAGCTTCCTAAGTGCTGGGGTTACAGGTGTGTGTCACCACACCTGGCCCCAAATCAGCGCCTCTCTCTCCTCTCCTCTCTCCTCTCTCCTCTCTCCTCTCTCCTCTCCCTCCTCTCTCTCTCTCTCTCTCTCTCTCTCTCTCTCTCTCTCTCTCTCTCTCTCCGTAGTACCCAGGGGCACTCTGAGCTACATACACCTCCAGCCCTATTTTTTATCCTTTATTTTGAAACAGAGTCTCACTGAGTTGCAGAGGAATCCTCACTAAGTAGCTGAGGCTGTTTGCGAACCACGGTCCTCCTGTCTCAGCCTCCCAAATGCTGGAATCACAAGTGTGTGTCGCCATGCCCAGCTCAAATCCCATTTTGAAGATGGGAAAACCGAGGCCTGAGAGCCGAAGAGCAGGAGGGGGTTGGCTGGAGAGAAGGGGTGAAGTCTCAGAGCTACTGACCAGGAGCCGCAGGCCGCAGGGAGCCGGGGCACTCCCAGCCTCTTGTTGTCAAGGAGTCAGGTGAAGCCAAGCTAGGTTGAGTGAAGGGCTTAAAGTCGTAGCCACTGTCGGGGGTCAGTGGAGTGGAGACAGGTTTGAACCCAGCCTGGCTGGAGGCCCGGCTTCTGGCCGTTTCCCGTTGTCTTCTGCTGTGTATGTGCTCCTGTAGCCCCAGCCTGTGGTTACGACCTTCTGTTGCAAGGGGAGTGGGGCCTCCAAAATCTGGTAGGACCGCTGCCAGGCCGGCTGGTGTGTATCTGTAATCCCAGTACTTGGGAGGCTGGGACAGGAGGATCGTAGGTTCAAAGATGGCCTCAGCAACTTTGTGAGGCTCTCAGTAACCGGTTGAGACCCTGTTTCAAATGAAAAAAATAAAAAAGATTTGAGGGTGTAGCTCAGAGATAGAATGGCCCTGGGTACAAAAAAAAAAAAAATAGCCACAGAAAGATTTAGTAATTTGTCCAAAACCACACAGCAGGGATCAAGTGGGATTTACACTCTTAATGTGTAATTTACACTCTTAATGAATCTATATGCTACACCTATTCCCTCTGATGAGGGACCACAGGGTCCTGCTTCTACTCAAATAGGTGGAGATAGAAACAAGTGTATTCTGGGTAGTGATGACGGCATGCAACATCACCTAATACTCATTCCAAGCCAACATTTCTTTCATTATCTCTAAGGTATCTTCTTGCAGCTGATTTGTTCAAATCAGAATCCAAACAAGGGCCAGGCACACCCAGCTACTTTTGGGGCTGAGACAGGAGGATCACAATTTTGAGGCCAGCCTGTGCCTCAAAATGAAAAATAAAAAGAGACTGAAAGCTGGATGTGGTGGCGCACGCCTGTAATCCCAGTACTTGGGAGGCTGAGACAGGAGGATCACAGGTTTAAGGCCAGCTTTAGCAATTTAGTGAGGCCCTCAGGAATTTAGTGAGAGCCAATTTCAAAATAAAATAGGGCTGGGGGTGTAGCTCAGTGATGGAGTACCCCGATGTCCAATACTCAATACGAAAAAAAAAATTCCGAAAAAGGTCCACAGGTAGCATTTGGCTGTTACAAGTTTTGAGTTGTTTTCTTTTAAATAATCCCTTCCTTTTTCTTTTTACATCATTGACTTGTAAGAATGATTAACTTTTTAAATATAAAGCAAGAGGAGAGAGAGGCTTTTTAAATATAAAGAATGATTAACTTTTTAAATATAAATATAAACTTTTTAAATATTAGCCGGGCATGGTGGCACACTCTCCCAGTACTTGGGAAGCCGAGACGGGAGGATGGCCGATTTGAACACAGCCTCAGCAAGCAGTCGGGCTCCCGTCAATGTAGTGAGTTCTTGTTTCCAAATGAAAATGAAAGAGGGCTGGGGTGGAGCTCAGAGGTCGAATGACCCTGGGTTCAATCTAGCACCACACACAAATAAAAAGCAATTAAAGTAAGGGGTTAATAAAACAACCCAGAGAACATTCTAGATGGTCCCTTTAATACCAGGGCTCTGTGAGGACCCAGGGAAATGCAGATGGGTTAAATGTACAGTCTTCACCCCATATCCTATGCTCCCATGTGCATTGCTGCAGAGAAGAGGTGGGGCCCCTAGAGTTTAGGCCTCCAGCTAGAAGATTCTATGTTTTAGATCAAATGAGGTGCTATGGAAAATGCACTTTAAAGGTCCCTGTGATACATCTATCTATAACTATATAGATAAAGTTTTCTCTTTTTTTTTTTTTTTTTTTTTTTTTGGTACTGGGGAT
Source organism: Muscardinus avellanarius (assembly GCF_963383645.1). Classification (NCBI taxonomy): domain Eukaryota; kingdom Metazoa; phylum Chordata; class Mammalia; order Rodentia; family Gliridae; genus Muscardinus; species Muscardinus avellanarius. Next base: position 11,687,545 of record NC_137796.1, read on the forward strand.
GGAACCCAGGGGCATTCTGCCTCTGAGTTATACCCTCAGCCCTATATTTTATTCTTTTTTTTTTTTTTTTTTTCCTGTGGTACTGGGGATGGAACCCAGGGGCTTTTCTACCTCCGGGCTATATTCCCAGAGCTATTTTTTATTTTATTTAGAAACAGGGTCTCACTAAATTGCGGAGAGCCTCACTGAGTAGCTGAGGCTGGCTTCGAACCTGTGCCATGATCCTCCTGTCTCAGCCTCCCAAGCGCGGGGATTACAAGTGTGCACCAGCACACCCAGCTTATTCTTTATTTTGAAGCAGGGTCTCACTGAGTTCCAAAGGGCCTCACTAAGTAGTAGTTGAGGCTGTCCTCGAACTCTGATCCTCCCATCTCAATCTCCCTGGGATTACAAGCGTGGGTGCGCCACCGGCTATATAGATAAAGTCTTCATCTAAGGCTCCTGGCTCATAACTCCCTCCCCAAGGCAGGTCGTAGAAACTCATAATTTTCCAGCTTCCTTGGAGCTCCCAACGGTGATGCAATTCTCTGACCTTTCCTGTCTGATAGTAGATCATAACGTCTCTCTTTTAGGAGGGTCCTGCCCCTTACCCTGGAGGAAGGAATGCCGCACAGAGAGGCCAAGGAGAATCTAAACAGACAGGCCTCGCTGGGTTTCCCCACTCTATTAGCGTTAGCGCTGCAATAGGGTTTTCTTTTCTTTCTTTCTTTCTTTCTTTCTTTCTTTCTTTCTTTCTTTCTTTCTTTCTTTCTTTTTTTTTGGTGGTAGGTACTGGGGTTCCTGGAAGCCCTTCTACCTCCGGGCTACACTCCCAGACCTATTTTTATACTTTTTTTTTATTTTTGGAAACAGGGTCTCTTAAGCCAGCGGGGCTGGTTGGAACTAGCGTGATCCTCCTGTCTCCGCCTCCCAAGCACGGATTACAAACGTACGCCACTACGCCCCGCTTGCAATAGGGTTTTCATAAAAATCCTAAGGCATAGGGTCCACAGACCTGATGCGAAGGTTCCTGTGGGGTGGCGCTCCTGGAGGGAAGATGGAAACCCGGCTTCGATGCGCGCATGCCTCATCCCCACCCCATCTCCTCATCTGTATCCTCTGCAATAAATATCCTTTGTAGCCGGGCGTGGTGGCTCACTCTTGTAATTTGGGAGGCTGAGACAGGAGGATCAAGGTTCACAGACAGCCTCAGCTACTTAGTGAGGCCCTCTTGCAATCCAGTGAGACCCTGTTTCAAAATAAAAAATAGGGCTGGGGGTGTAGCTCAGAGCTAGAACGTCCCTGAGTTCCATCCCCAGTACCAAAAAAAAAAAAAAATCCTTTGTCATTAGCGCACGAATGTGTTTCCCTGAGTCCTGTGAGCTCTTCAAGCACGCTAATCAGACCAGAGGATGGGAGATCCCATTCATAGCTGGTTAATCTTTCAACGCCCCTGGGGCTTGCAAGTGGCGTGTAAATGGGAACAGTCCTGGGGTCTGAGCTGAGCCCTGGTCTGCGGCCTCTGACCCCGTCCCCAGGTAGATAGCGTCAGAATAGAATTAGTGGTTTCTGCTGCATTAATCAATGGCTTGCCCGCTGATGGGGAGACTCTGCACACCTTTTGGGGGTCACAGAAGCTTCTGTGGTGATTGTGGTGTAAGAGTAGAAGACAAATCAAACCTGTTTTTCCTGAACAGAATTCCCAAAGTTTGGAGCCAGGGAAAGAGGTTGATGGGTGAGTTATCTGTGCATCTGCTCAGAAGTGCCCCGGGGTGGCTCTGAGCCAGGGAGACTTGCCGCTCCCTTCCTGGGCTGATTTGAATTTATTTCCCAAGAGATGCTCTAAGGCAGATGTGTTCGCTCCAGCTGCATCTGGTCCATGCAACTCCAGGCGCCCTTTTTCTGGCGGCTGCCCGTGTCTGCATCAGGACTTGGACCTGTGGCCGGGGTTGGGGGCCAGGCATGTCCTCAGCCACAGCCGGGCCCAGCCCCCAGCCCAGAGGTTGGCGGTGAGCTTGGGGGTTTGACAGCTTGCACTGCATGGGCAAGGGGCTCCCCATCCCATAACCCTGGCCTTCTCTGGCCAAGTGGGTACTTTTTTTTTTTTTTTTTTTTTCGTGGTACTGGGGATGGAACCCTTCTGCCTCTGGGCTACACTCCCAGACCTATTTTATATTTTATTTGGAAACAGGGTCTCTTAAGCCAGTGAGGCTGGCTTCGAACCTGCGCAGTCCTCCTGTCTCCACCTCCCAGGCTCAGGGATTACAAGCGTGCGCCACCACGCCCGGCCAAGTGGGTGCTTACGTCATCTGCAGGTGGTCTTACAGGGACTGCTCCTTCCCTGCAGAAAGCTGGGGGCAGGCAGATCGACTCACAGTAAACAGCTGGGGAGTGCCAAAAGGATAAGGGTCTGTGACTGACTATGGGGAAAATGCAGTCATGTGCTAATAAGAAGAAAAATACTAGCTGGGCGTGGTGGCGCACACTCATAAACCCAGGACTTGGGAGGCTGAGACTGGACGATCGCAGGTTTGCGACCACCCTTAGCTACTTAGTGAGGCCCTCCACAACTCAGTGAGACCCTGTTTCAAAATAAAGAATAAAAAATAGGGCTGGGGGTGTAGCTCGGAGGTAGAATGCCCCTGAGTTCAATTCCGAGTACTGCAAGAAAAATAAAATAAAAATACCTGTAACCTGGCCAGAGAAAAAGAAACAATGATTTTCAGTGCGTAACTTTTCACACTTTTTTCTCCATGTACTTGTCTTGTTGATTGTCGTTTTGTTTGTTTTTCATTTTGTTGTTAGTTTTTGTGGTGCTGAGGATTGGGTGTAGGGGCCTTCTACCTCCAAGCTACACCCAAGCCCTATTATTATTATTACTATTATTATTATGTGTGTGTGTGTGTGTGTGTGTGTGTGTGTGTGTGTGGTGCTGGGGATTGAACCCAGGGGCCTTCTACCTCCAAGCTACACCCAAGCCCTATTATTATTATTACTATTATTATTATTATTATTATTATTATTGTGTGTGTGTGTGTGTGTGTGTGTGATGCTGGGGATTGAACCTAGGGGCCTTCTACCTCCAAGCTATACCCCCCTGTCTCAGCCTCTCAAGTACTGGATTCCAAGCCCTATTATATTTGATTTTTTTTTTTGGAAACAGGGTCTTGCTAGGTTGGTGAGAGCTTCACTCGGTTGCCGAGGGTCTTGCTGAATTGCTGAGGCTTCCCTAAATGTAAAAGTCTCCTGTCTCAACCTCCCAAGTACTGGGATTACAGGAATATGCCACCACACCTGGCGTGCGTGCGTGTGTGCGTGTGTGTGTGCGTGTGTGTGTGTGTGTGTGGTACTGGGAATGGACATCCTCCTGTCTTAGCCTCCCAACTATTGGAATTACTGGTGTGCACCACCATGCCCAGTGAATTGTAAACTTTATTATTTAATTATTTTTCTTTTTGTGGTACTGAGGATGAAATCCAGAGGCATTCTACTTCTGAGCTACACTCCCAGTTTTGCTTTTTTTAATGAATGAATTTATTTAGTTATTTATTTATTGTGGTAGTGGGGTGGAATCCAGGGGCTTTTCTACCTCCAGGCTATACTCCCAGACCTATTTTATACTTTATTTAGAAACAGGGTCTAAGTTGCTGAGAGCCTCACTAAGTAGCTGAGGCTGGCTTCGAACCTGCGTGCTCCTCCTGTCTCAGCCTCCCAAGCGCGGGGATTACCAGCGTGCGCCACCACACCCAGCTGAATTGAATACTTTAAAAGTATAATCTTACCTAGGCATAGTGGCGCACGCAGGCTTGTAATTGCAGCATTTGGAAGGCTGAGATAGGAGGATCACGGTTTGAGGACAGCCTCAGCTACTTAGTGAGGCCCTTTGCAACTCAGTGAGACCCTGTATCAAAATAACTAAAAATAAGGCTGCAGGTATAGATCAGAGGTAGAAGGCCCCTGGGTTCCATCCCCAGTGCCACACATATACAAAAAAGTATAATCTTTAAACGAGGCAGGGTGGCCCATGCCTGTACTCCCAGTACGTGGGAGACTGAGGCAGGAGGATCACAGGTTCAAAGCCAGCCTCAGCAGATTAGTGAGGCCCATAGCGACTTAATGAGGTCCTGTTTCAAAGCAAAAAATTAAAAAGGGCTGGGTGTCGGAGGTAGAAGCCTCCTATGCTTCATCCCCAGGGGGGGGGGGGAAATGGCTAAAAAATAAAGAGTACAACTTACTGGTTTATCATATATTCACACATTAGATCCTATCGGCACCTTATACCTTTGAATTGCCAGGGGCTCTTCTATTGTGGTCTACACTAACACATCGTGTTTGTCCATTTACCAACGGATGCACTTTGCGGATGTCCCTACTTCTGGGCTATTATAAATAGTGCTGCCATGAAAATTGACGACTGTGTTTTTGTGGGACCATATGCTCTCAATTTTCCTGGCTATACAGCTCGGCCTGGAATCAGCCTCATATGGTGACTCCATTAAGCCTTTGAGGAATTGCCAGGCTATTTTCCATCGCAGCTGCACCATCCATTTTACATTCCCAGCAGCACTGTGCGAGGGCTCCACCTTCTCCCCTTTTCACTAATGCTTGCCATTTTTTCTGGGGGAAGGGCGCTGGTGGTGGTGGTGCTGCTGGGGATGGACCCCAGAGCCTGGTGCGTGCTCACCAAAGGCTCTAGCACTGAGTTTCCCCGCCCAGCTGTGTCTCTCACTGTCATAGGGGATAAGACGTGATGGTCCTTGAGGTTTCCAATTGCACATCTCTAGTGACCAAAAATGCAGAGCGCTTTTCCTTGTCCTTATTGGCCATTTGTGTGTATATTTATTCTTTTTATTTATTTGTTTTTATTTATTTATTTATTTATTTATTTTTTGGTGGTACTGGGGATGGAACCCTTCTACCTCCGGGCTACACTCCCAGACCTACTTTATATTTTTTATTTGGAAACAAGGTCTCTTAAGCCAGCGCGGCTGGCTTCGAACCTGCGCGATCCTCCTGTCTGCCTCCCAAGCCCGGGGATTACAAGCGTGCGCCACCAAGCCCGGCTATTTCTTCTTTATTTTGAAACAGGGTCTCACTGAGTTGCAAAGGGCCTCACTAAGTAGCCGAGGCTGTCCACAAGCCGTGATCCTCCTGCCTCAGCCTCCCAAGTACTGGGATTACAGGTGTACGGCCCCACGCCCGGCTAAGTGTTTTTTATTTTTGAAACAGGGTCTCACTAGCTGGGCGTGGTGGCACAGGCTTGTAATCCCCACGCTTGGGAGGCTGAGACAGGAGGATCACACATTTACGAAGCCAGCCTCAGCTACTTAGTGAGGCTCTCAGTAACTTAGTGAGATCTTGTTTCCAAAAACAGGTCTAGGAGTATAGCTCGGAGGTAGAAAGCCTCTGGGTTCCACCCCTGGTACCCCAAAAAATAAAATAAAATGAAACAGGGTCTCACTGAGTTATAGAGGGCCTCACTAAGCAGCTGAGGCTGTCCACGAACCACGATCCCCCGGTCTCTGCCTCCGGAATGCTGGGATTACAAGTGTGCTCCACCATGCCCGGCGGTCCGGTTTTATTTCTTATTTGGGAACAGGGTCACCCTAGGTTGGTGAGAGTGTAACCACTGTCCTCGAACCCACGATCCTCCTGCCTCAGCCTCCCAAGTACTGCCATTACAGGCATGCGCCACCACGCCCGGCTCACAGGTGCTTTTATTGGAGTATTGCGATCCCACATCATTGCGGCTCAGAGTGATGGGGACGCGCAGGGAGCACTTGGTGAGCTTCCAACCTCCCAGCTCCCTCCCTGTTCCCTCCCCAGACTCCCTCTGGCACCCCAGTTTCTCCCTAGCTTCCACCTTGAGAGAAAGCATTCCACCCAGGTGTGACTCTTACACAGCTGGGTCCAGATGCAGAGTTCTCAGTGGGGTGGGCGTGGAGGGCGCAAGTGTGCAATGACTCGAGTGAGTCAGTCTGGGGACACCTGACCCTTTCTGGCCAGGGGGTAGGCGGTCAGCTCTACCCAAACCACGTAGGCTTTGAGTGGAGAGAGGTGCTTCCCCAAGGGAAAATCTCGAGGCCTTTTCCTGGAAGGGGAACAGGTCCTGAGTAGGCACAGTCTCCCGTACACCTGTGCAGTGCCGAGCCCCGCCTGGATGCCGAAGGCCAGATGCTCTTTTGGAAAAAGATCACAATCCCAACCCTGGAGTTGCACGCAAAGCAGGGAGATGCGTGCCCCCGAGAGGCACGCGTGAGGGCCCTGCAGGAAGCTGAGGGGCGCCTGTGGAGGTCAGGGCTGGGACCCCCACGGCAGGGGGTGCGGGAGCACGGAGCGCTTTGGACAAGCAGTGAGGACTGCGGTGGGAATGGTGGGGAGAGAGGCTGGAAGCCTGCGGGGAGCCGACGGGTGGCTCAGGCTGCTCTGGCCCGCAAGGTGGATGCAGGGAGGCGGGGTCTGCCAGGATCCAGGCGCGCCCCTTGGTATTCGGACCAAGGCTTCCGTGATGCTCACGTGGTGGGCTGTTCCTGGTGACACCATCAGGTTCCTTGACGGTTCTGCTCCACAAGGATAGGGACCGCCCCGCGCTGGCTGAGGCAGGGCAGCTGGGCTCCGGTCCCTGGAGAGTTGTGCCGAGCCCCCTTCCTGGGAGGCTCTGACCCAGTGTTCCTCCTGCTTTTTCAGATCCCGGGAACCTCCAGGCCTCTCCTATGGATCTGTGATCAGAGTGGGCAGCTCTCCCAGCGGCCTTGCACAGCAGTAAGCACCCTCAGCAGGAAGGGGTAAGCGGCCCCTCTGCGGGCCAGGTGAGCGTGCCGGCGCCCAGCCACATCCCCAGCCCTCTGCTCTTTTAGTACAAAAATTGTGCCTTTTTATTTATTTTTGTGGGTCCGAGGATGAACCCAGGGAGATTGGATCTCTGAGCTATATATACCCCCTGCCCTATTTTTTTTTTTTTTTTTTGTGTGTGTGTGTGTGTGGTACTGGGGGTGGAAACCAGGGACTTTCTACCTCCGGGCTACACTCCCAGACCTATATTATATTTTATTTGGAAACAGAGTCTCACTGAGTTGTTGAGAGCCTCACTGAGTAGCTGAGGCTGGCTCCGAGCCTGCGTGATCCACCAGTCTCAGCCTCCCAAGCACTGGGATTACAAACCTGCGCCACCACGCCCGGCTTTATTTTTTTTATTTCGAAACCAGGTCTTACTGAGTTGCAGAGGGCCTCACTAAGCAGCTGAGGCTGTCCGTGAACCGCGATCCTCCAGTCTCAGCCTCCTGAATGCTGGGATCCCAAGCGGGCGCCACCCACGCCCGGCTATTTGTTTTAATTTCCAAGCAGGGTCTCACCGAGTTGCACAGGGCCTCATAAAGTTAGCTGAGAGCCGGGCAAGGTGGCGCGCGCTTGTAATCCCCGCGCTTGGGAGGCTGAGACAGGAGGATCGCGCAGGTTCGAAGCCAGCCTCTGCTACTTAGTGAGGCTCTCAGCAACTTAGTAAGACCCTGTTTCCAAAATAAAATATAAATGGGTCTGAGAGTATAGCCTGGAGGTAGAAGTCCTCTGGGTTCCACCCCCAGTACCACCAAAAACATAAAAAATAAAATAAAATAAATAAAGTTAGCTGAGACTGGCCGAGAACCTGCGATCCTCCAGTCTCAGCCTCCCGACTCCTGGGATGGCAAGCGTGCGCCACCACGCCCGGCTTTATTCATTTATTTATTTTAATTTCGAAACCGGGTCTCACTGAGTTGCAGAGGGCCTCACTAAACAGCTGAGAGTGGCCGAGAACCTGCGATCCTCCAGTCTCAGCCTCCCGACTCCTGGGATGGCAAGCGTGCGCCACCACGCCCGGCTTTATTCATTTATTTAATTTTTTTTATTTCGAAACCGGGTCTCACTGAGTTGCAGAGGGCCTCACTAAACAGCTGAGAGTGGCCGAGAACCTGCGATCCTCCAGTCTCAGCCTCCCTACCCCAGGGATGGCAAGCGTGCACAGCCCCCTCCCCAGCTGATGGAGGTTTAAGTCGCTACCTGGGGGGGGGGGAGGCCGGCTTGGGGGAGGTGGGGGGCCCCTGCCGGGGCCGGGCTGGGGGCTCACCCCCGCTCCCCCCCTCCCGCAGCCCCGCCCCGCCATGCGGCTGCCGCGCGTGTCGGGCTCGGCGGTGGCGGCGCTGCTGCTGGCGCAGACCTGCCTCCTGGTGTTCCTGGCGTGGCGGCCCCCGGCCCCGGCGGCGGCGGGCGGCGGCCGCGTGCACGTGCTGGTGCTGTCGTCGTGGCGCTCGGGCTCGTCGTTCGTGGGCCAGCTCTTCAGCCAGCACCCCGACGTCTTCTACCTGATGGAGCCCGCGTGGCACGTGTGGACGGCGCTGTCGCAGGGCAGCGCCCCCGCGCTGCACATGGCGGTGCGCGACCTGGTGCGCTCGGTGTTCCTGTGCGACATGGCGGTGTTCGACGCCTACCTGCCGTGGCGCCGCCGCAACCTGTCGGACCTGTTCCAGTGGGCCGCGAGCCGCGCGCTGTGCTCGCCGCCCGCCTGCGGCGCCTTCGGCCGCGGCGCCATCAGCAGCGAGGCGGTGTGCCGGCCGCTGTGCGCGCGGCAGCCCTTCGAGGGCGCGCAGGCGGCCTGCCGCTCCTACAGCCACGTGGTGCTCAAGGAGGTGCGCTTCTTCGACCTGCGCGTGCTCTACCCGCTGCTCGCCGACCCCGCGCTCAACCTGCGCATCGTGCACCTGGTGCGCGACCCCCGCGCCGTGCTGCGCTCGCGGGAGCGCGCGGCGCGGGCGCTGGCGCGCGACGACGCCATCGTGCTGGGCGCCGGGGGCGCGGCCGGGGGCGCCGACCCGCCGCTGCGCGTGGTGGCGGAGGTGTGCCGCAGCCACGTGCGCATGGCCGAGGCGGCGCTGCGCCGGCCGCCCGCCTCCCTGCGCGGCCGCTACCTGCTCGTGCGCTTCGAGGACCTGGCGCGCCGGCCGCGGCGCCACGTGCGCGCGCTCTACGACTTCGCGGGGCTGCGCCTCACGCCGCAGCTCGAGGCCTGGATCCACAACGCCACGCACGGGCCCGGGCCCGGCGGCCGCGCCGAGGCCTTCAAGACCACCGCCCGGGACGCCCGCAACGTGTCGCAGGCCTGGCGCCACGCGCTGCCCTTCGCCAGGATCCGCCGGGTGCAGGAGCTGTGCGCCGGCGCGCTGCAGCTGCTGGGCTACCGGCCCGTGGACTCCGAGGCCGAGCTGCGCGACCTGGGGCTGGACCTGCTGCTGCCGCTGGGGCCCCGCAGCTTCAGCTGGGCGTCGGCCACCACCGAAGGGCCGTAGCGGAGCCCACCCCCCCACCCCCCCACCCCCCCACCCCCCCACCCCCCCCCCAGGGCGCTGGGCGCGGGCAGAGGCGGCCAGGCCCCGGGCCCGGTGCCTGCAGGATCCTGCCCTGTGCCGGGGAGGCGCGGAGACACCCCCCCCCCCCGTCCCACTTCCAGGCTTCTTGCCCCCACCCCCGATTTTTGGCTTCCCTTTGAGTGCTCCTTAGGAGCTGCGCGGGAAGCCAAACCCTGGCCGCCCCCTCTAATGAGCGCACAGGCGACTGGGCCCCCAGCCCAGCCCGCCTTCCGATGATTCAGGCTCTCCTCCCTGGGAAGCTCTGGGCAGGGCCCGAGAAGGGGGTCTGGGCCCTGGCTGGGAGTGGAGGGGCACCCAAGTGAGCTGGCTCCGTAAGTTTGTTGCCCCCACCCCCACTCCCCGGACTCTGTGCCTGCCTTCACCACCACCACCCCCTTCATCAGACCAAGGGTACAGATTTCTCGCTGGTATTATCAGTGAAAAATTGGAGGAAATCCTGAAGTCTACACCCCACACCCAGGGACATGCACCTTTGATTAGCCCTGCAGAGAAAGATCATCATTCCGGAAATAAATGTAATAAACCTGTGTTCAGTCTGAAAACGGAGTCGCTCTCAGCCTGTGAAACAAAACTCCGATGCCAAGGGACTTGTCGCAGGTCACAGAGCAAGAAAAGGAGGTCATAAAGGCGGGAGTGCAAATAAAGCCCTGTCTCCTAGCAGGGGGACGCACTTCTCTCTCCCTCTGTGTGTGTGTGTGTGGGAGGAGGGGGGTTCTAGGAATGGAACCCAGGGGCATTCTACCTCCAAGCTCCACCCAGCCCTATTTTATTTATTTATTTATTTATTTATTTATTTATTTATTTATTTATTTTGTGGGTCTGGGGATGGAATCCAGGGTTCTGAGCTACACCCTCTGTCCTATTTTTTTTTTTTTTTTTGGTGGTGGTGGTACTGGGAGTGGAACCCAGAGGCTTTCTACCTCTGGGCTATACTCCCAGACCTATTTTTGGAAACAGGGTCTCACTACTTACTGAGAGCCTCACTAAGTAGCTGAGGCTGGCTTCGAACCTGTGTGATCCTCCTGTCTCAGCCTCCCAAGCGCGGGGATTACAAGCGTGCGCCACCACGCCCGGCTCCTCTGTCCTATTTTTTATTCTTTATTTTGAAACGAGGTCTCACTGAGTTGAAAGGGCCTCACTAAGTAGCTGAGGCTGTCTGTTAACCGTAGTCCTCCAGCCTCAGCCTCCCAAATGCTGGGATTCGAAGTGTGCACTGCCACGCCTGGTTTATTATTTTATTTACTTATTTACTTATTTATTTTTGGTGGTACTGAGCTTCCTGGAAACCCTTCTACCTCCGGGCTACACTCCCAGACCTATTTTTATACTTTTTTATTTGGAAACAGGGTCTCTTAAGCCAGCGCGGCTGGCCCAAGCGCAGGGATTACAAGCCTGCGCCACCACGCCCGGCCCTATTCTTTTATTTTGAAACAGGGTCTCACTGAGTTGCAAAGGGCCTCACTAAGTGGCTGAGCCTTGCCTCCAACCACGATCCTCCTGTCCCAGCCTCTCAAGTGCTGGGATTACAAGTGTGCACCACCGTGCCCAGCTGAGGACGCACGTTTCCTGTTGTGTTTGCCTTAGAGAAGACCGAGTGATGTCACTGCAGGAGACGCAGCTGGGGAGTGCAAGAGGTGGTCCATTCGGGGGTCCCAGAGCCCAGAATCTGAAGAACAATCTGGATAAACCAGGAGGGAATCAGTGAAGAGTGAAGTGGGGTGGGGAGGCCGGGGCGCAGTGCCAGGCGGCCAGGCGGCAGCCTAGCACGTTGGCAGCAGAGTCGGTGCCTGGAGGGCAGATGGGCGGCTCATGGGGTGGATGGAACTCAGGCTTGCAAGGAGCTGGGAAGGAAAAAGAGCTGTGAGGTGGTTCCTCCGGCCTGATCCAGGGAGAGCAGATTAAGACAGCTTTAAAGACCTGTGTCTTTCGACAGGTACTGGATGTGCAGAGGGCTTAGTCCTGAGCTCAGAGAGAAGAGCCAGTAAGTGTTCTGTAAATGTTTAAATGGAGAAAGAAAAGGTTTACTAAACTTCTGGGAAGGACAAGGAAGCAGATTTGAGTCCACAGGGGACACTTTGAATCATGCCGCCGCTGGTCCAGGAACCCTGACATTGGCCACGGGTCATTACCACATCCGTCACCAGAAGGAATTTTCTGTACGCTTAGGTCAGCGGGACCCGGTGGGGGAGGGATGTCTGGCATTTTCTGCCGTCTTACGGGGGAGGAGGGCACGGATAGTGACCTCTGAGGCTGACACCTCGGGGCGCCTTCTTTGAGAACTCTGCAGCTTTAGAAGCCTCGGGCCACATAAAACCTGAATCTGAGCCAGGTGTGGGGACACACGTGTAATCCTGGGATTTGGGAGCCTGAGACGGGAGGATTATAGGTTTCGGCACAGCCTCAGCAACGTGACGGGACTCTCAGCAACTTAACATGACCCTCTTTCAAAACAAAAAAAGCAGAACATGGTGGCACACACTTGTAATCCCTGTATTTGGGAGGCTGAGACAGGATGATCTGGGTTTGCGGGCAGCCTCGGCTACTTAGTGGGGCCTTCTGCAATTTAGTGAGACCTTGTTTCAAAATAACGAATAAAAAATTGCCGGGCGTGGTGGCGCACGCTTGTAATCCCCGCGCTTGGGAGGCGGAGACAGGAGGATCGCACAGGTTCGAAGTCAGCCACGCTGGCTTAAGAGACCCTGTTTCCAAAAAAAAAGTATAAAATAGGTCTGGGAGTGTAGCCCGGAGGTAAAAGAAGGGTTTCCCGGAACGTAACAACAACAACAAAAAAAAAAATAGTCAGGCATGGTGGCGCACCTTGTAACCCCAGCATTTGGGAGGCTGAGACAGGAAGATGGCAGATCGCAGCCAGCCTCAGCTACTTAGTGAGGCCCTCTGCAACTCAGTGAGACCCTGTTTTAAAATAAAGAACAACGGGCCGGGCGTGGTGGCGCACGCTTGTAATCCCCGCGCTTGGGAGGCAGAGACAGGAGGATCGCGCAGGTTCGAAGCCAGCCGTGCTGGCTTAGGAGACCCTGTTTCCAAAAATAAAATAGGTCTGGGAGTGTAGTCCGGAGATAGACGGGCTTCCAGGAACCCCAGTACCACCAAAAAATAAAAAATAAAAAAAAATGCGCCGGGCGTGGTGGCGCACGCTTGTAATCCCCGTGCTTGGGAGGCAGAGACAGGAGGATAGCGCAGGTTCGAAGCCAGCCGCGCTGGTTTAGGAGACCCTGTTTCCAAAAATAAAATAGGTCTGGGAGTGTAGCCCGGAGATAGACGGGCTTCCAGGAACCCCAGTACCACCAAAAAAAATTAAAAATAAAAAATAAAAAAATAAAAAAATAAAAATAAAAATAAAAAATAAAATAAAGAACAAGCTGGGCATGGGGGCCCACACTTGTAATCCCAGCATTTGAGAGGCTGAGACTAGAGGATCACAGTTCACAGACAGCCTCAGCTACTTAGTGAGGCCCTGTTTCAAAATAAAGAATAAAATAGGAGGTGTAGCTTGGAGGTCGAAAGGCCCTGGGTTCCATCTCCAGTACCGAAATAAATAAATAAATAAATAAATAAATAAATAAATAAATAAAAATTGGACTGGGAGTGTAGCTCAGAGGTGGATTGCCCCTGGGTTTCAACCCCAGTACTGCAAAAAAGAAAAAAAAGGAAGTGTCTTAGTCCATCATGGTGCGGTGGCACAAGCTTGTAATCCCGGTGTTTGGGAGGCTGAGACAGGAGGATTGCAGGTTCATGACTAGCCTGAGCAGCTTAACAAGATTCTCAGCAATCTAGCAAGAATTTGTTTTAAATAAATAAAAGGGTTTGGGGATCTAGCTCAGAGGTAGAATGTCTCTGGGTTTCATCCCCAGTAACACACACACACACACACACACACACACACACACACACACACACACAGTGTCTTAGTCTGGTTGAGCCGCTATGACAAAACGCCTTCAACTGGGTAACTTGTGAACAGCAGGAATTGATTCCTCACGGCTCTGGTGGAGTGAGGTACGGGCCATGTCTGCTGAGGGCCCATTTCTCATGGATGGGGCCTGGGGAGGCTCACTAACTATGGCTGGCCACAAATCTGTGACCAGCTTCTGGGGTACTGAGATTACAAGCACACACTACCACGCCCGGCTCCAATATGAATGATTCTAACAAGAAAACCACATGAAGCCGGGCACGGCGGCACACGCTTGTAATCCCAGTACTTGGGAGGCGGAGACAGGAGCAGCACAGGTTCATGGCCAGCCTCAGCTCCTTGGCCCTCTGCAATTTAGACCCTGTTTCAAGATAAAGAATAAAAGAGGGCTGTAGTTTGGAGGTAAAATGCCCCTGTGTTTGATCCCCCACTACCACATCTCAACAACTAAACAGTCGTGGCGGTGGGCAGTTGGCTGGAACACCGGGCCCTGCTTTCCCGCCAGTGTGCCCCTGCCAAACCTGCCTACCTGCCCCATGCTAACCACTGGGGATCACAGCCGCGGCCCGGCCCCTTCTGAAAGGAGTCCAGGAGTGGAGGGGGCAGTCCCTGTTGCTGCGGGGCGTTCAGACAAAGAAGGACGAGCAATGTTCACCGTGCCAGAGGCCAGGAGTGAGGCGATACTGGTCTTCAGTGGGGTCCGGGAAGGCTTGGGTGGGGTGCTCAGAGCCCAGCCCAACTGGCATCAGACGGCACGCAGGACACAGATCCTGTTGATAGCCACAAGTGGCCTCTTTCTGTTTCACAAGCTTTTCTGTATGACTCAATCATTCTTCTCTGCCTCCCGAGATGCCAGGTCAGGGGCAAATGGCTCCCCATGTACTGTCTGTACTTGGAGCACCCAGACAAGCTTTAGGAGAGCCCAGCTCTCTGTGATACGCTCCGGTGCTCTGTGTCATCTCGGGTGCTCAGGACCAGCCTTGGAGGTGAGGTTCCTGGCACGGTGGGCTCCAGGCAAGACTCCGGGTGAAGCCAGGGCAGGCCCAACACAGGCACAGGGTGGCCTGTGGCGTGTCCATCCACAGGAGCGCCTTGGGACCCTTAAGAATGGGCGAGTCTGATAGAGTGTGTGCACACCAGCCATGCATGACGGCCATCAGGAGACCCTGAGAAACCAATGAAGCTTGTAGGATACCAAGGTCAGACGGACCATGAGTCTCCCACAGGAGCCCCGTCACTGCAAAACTGCTGGGCCCCGGGATGGTGGAGTCCTCTGGGTTGGTTTGAGGATGGCTGTATTGATTATTGCAATTCCTAGTACTGCCAAAAAAAAAAAAAAAAAAAAAAAAGAGAGAGAGAGAGAGAGAAGAGGAGAGGGAAAAAATAAAGAGAGGTGGAGGTTTATTTCTCATCTCTGAATCTGGGCTGGTCCTGTAACTTACGTTAGCTAATAGAACATAGCATGAGGAAGCCGGGCATGCTGGCGCATGCCTGTAATCCCAGCAGTTGAAGGGCTGAGACCAGAGGGTCACAGGTTCACAGGCACCCTCAGTAACTTAGGGAGATTTTCAACAAACTAGTGAGGCTCTGTTTCAAAATAAATAGAAAGAAAGAAAGAAAGAAAGAAAGAAAGAAAGAAAGAAAGAAAGAAAGAGAGAAAGAAAGAAAGAAAGAAAAGAAAGAAAGAAAGGCAGGCGGGCCAGGAGCAGTGGCGCATGCTTGTAATCCCAGCATTTGGGATCTGGAGACAGGAAGATCGAGTTTTGCTGACAGCCTCAGCTACTTAGTTGTAAGCTACTCTTACAACTCAGTGAGACCTTGTTTCAAAATAAGGAATAAAATTCGGGCGTGGTGGCACCTGCTTGTAAACCCAGCGCTCAGGAGGCTGAGATAGGAGGATCGCACAGGTTCGGAGCCAGCTTCAGCTACTTAGTGAGGTTCTCAGGAACTTAGTGAGACCCTGTTTCCAAATAAAGTAAAAATTGGGTCTGGGAGTATCCTGAAGGTAGAAAAGCCCCTGGGTTCCACCCTCAGTACTACAAAATAAATAAATAAATGAAAACAAAATAAAGAAAAAAATTGGGGCGTGGTGGCACATGCTTGTAATCCCAGCATTTGGGAGACTGACACAGGAGGATCACAGTTTGCTGACAGCCTCAGCTACTTAGTGAGGACCTTTGCAACTCAGTGAGACCATTTAAAAAAAAAAAAAAGAATAAAAACTAGGGCTGGGGATGTAGCTCGGAGGTAGAATGCTCCTGGGTTCCATTCCCAGTACCACACACACACACACACAAAAATAAGTAAGTAAGTAAATAAATAAATAAATAAATGGCTGGGGTGTAGCTCAGAGGTAGAATACCCCTAGATTCAATTTCCAATATCCCCGCAAAGTAGAATAGGGGCTAGTGAAGCAGTGTAAGCCCAGCCCTAGTAAGAAAGGCAAAACTACTTTTCCCCACCGGAGGTTTTCAGCTGGGGCCTTTAACAAAATGATTAGAGAGAAGAGAGGGAGGGAGAGGGAGAGAGAGAGAGAGAGAGAGAGAGAGAGAGAGAGAGAAAGAACAGCGTCTGAAAGCACGCAGTAATAAATCTCCCAGGTGAAAGTAACTCCAGCAGTGGCTTGGAACAAGCTTCTATGGCATCTTCTAAAAGGAAAATAAATTTGTGGGGCAAGGACAGAACAAAGGAGTGCGGGCTTGGGCCGGGAGCTGTGGAAGGTAAACACGGAGAAGAAACAAAGGAGGTAAGATTTGTTTGCCGATCTCCACGGACCGTCTGTGGGCTGAGCTGGTGAGCGTCTAGGGCTGTCTCCAGTAAAGAATGCGTATCCTGCCTGTAGGCTGCAAAAGAGGAATGAAGAAAAAACCCACTTTCCTGGTGGTTGTTGGTTTTTAATTGCCTTCGGAGCCTGGCACGCTACGTTTTATACTCTTCCTACCTTTTTGTGTGTGTGTGTATGTGGTACCGGGGATGGAACCCAGGGGGCATTCTACCCCCGAGCAACACCTCCAGCCTTATTTTTTCTATTCTTTATTTTGAAACAGGGTCTTACTGGGTTGCAGAGGGCCTCACTAAGTAGCTGAGGCTGACTTTGAATCTGCGCAATCCTCCTGTCTCAGTCTCCCAAATGCTAGGGTTACAAGCGTGCGCCACCACGCTGGGCTCACCTTAAGATCTTTCTAAAACCAAATCCCACTGAGATGTTCTGCCCAAGAAAAGCCCTCTACTTCCTATCTCGTTTGGAAGTTCAAAGAGCAAGCAGGAGTTTTGAACTTTCCAGTTGGTGCTATGCGTTCAAATTTTCAGGGTCAAGTGGCGCACACTTGTAATCCCAGTACTTTGGAGGCCGAGACAAGAGGATCTCGGGTTCGCGGCCAGCCTCAACTTCTTGGTGAGGGCTCTGCAACTTAATGAGACCCTGTTTCAAAATAAAGAATAAAGAAATCACTCTGAGGGCATAGCTTGAAGGTAGAATGCCCTTGGGTTCCATCCCCAGTACTGAAATAAAATTGGGTTGGGAGGCTGAGACAGGAGGATTGTAGGTTTGAGGTCAGTCTCAGCTACTTAGTGAGGCCTCAGTAACTTAGTGAGACCCTGTTTCAAAATAAAGAATAATGGTGAATTCACTGGAATCACCCCCACCCCCCGTGTCATTTCTGAATGGCATGGGGCTTTAACTGTCTTCTGTATTTCTTTTCTTTTCTTTTTTTTTTTTTTTTGTGGTACTGGGGTGGAACCCAGAGGCTTTCTACCTCCGGGCTATACTCCCAGATCAATTTTCTATTTTATTTGGAAACAGGGTCTCACTAAGTTGCTGAGAGCCTCACTAAGTAGCTGAGGCTGGCTTCGAACCCGTGCGATCCTCCTGTCTCAGCCTCCCAAGCGCGGGGATTACAAGCATGTGCCACCACGCCTGGCCTTAACTGTCTTCTGTATTTCTATATTTTTAATAAACTTCTTTAAATCTTAAAAAAAAAAAAGAATAAAAAATAGGGCTGGGGTGTAGCTCGGAGGTAGAATGCCCCTGGATTCCATCTCCAGCACCGCAAAAAACAAAACAAAACAACAAAAAAAAAAATCCTCAGTACTGAAAAAAAAAAAAAAGAATGGTAGAAGGTAGCCAGATGTGCTGTTACACATCTGTAGTCCCATACTTGGGAGGCTGAGACAGGAGGGTGAAGGTTCAAGACCAGCCTAAGCAAGATGTTCAAACAATGTAGTGAGACCCTGTTTCAAAGCAAACAGGAAAATAGGGCTGTGGGTGCAGCGTGGAGACAGAACGCCCTGTGTGGAGGCCATTTGCTTGTTTATGAGGAGCCGGGAAGATCTCTTTGGAGGGGAGGCATCTGGGCTTGAGCCAATGAACAAGGAATGGAAATTCATTCAGCCCAGGCTAAGATAAGCTAAGTAAACTCAAAGGTGCCCAATGGATACACCTTTAGTAAACAGAGGCTTCTGGAAATGTGACCGGGGATGTGATGTCTTGAGTTGCTTCTTTGGGTAAACATACACAGAGCATTTAATGTCCATTTGTAGAGGATTAGACATATGACTGATTACAATGTTACCCGCCCAAGGAGCTTACACAGTGTGCCACTAAGGATTAACGCCAGACTGGCCAAACAGGGAAATCTGACCTCCAAGCACAGAGCTGTGGTCGCCAGGGTGCGGATGAGCTGCAAGACAAGGGGGAGACATTTCTGAATCAGAAAAACCCAACAGCAGTTCACCTGCTGCGACCCGCCCCAACCCCATGAAGTCACACAGAATGTGAGCCCTGGGTGTGTGCCCGCACTCCTGCTGAGTATACATTACTTTGCTGTTCTTGAATAAACCTTTTTTTTTTCGGGTCTGGGGATGGAACCCAGGGGCATTAGACCTCAGAGCTACACCCCCTGCCCTATTTGTTATTCTTTATTTTGAAACCGGGTCTCACTGAGTCGCAGAGGCCCTCACTAAGTAGCTGAGGCTGTCCGGGAACCTCTATCCTCTGGTCTCAGCCTCCCGAATGCTGTGATTACAAGCGTGCGCCACCATGCCCGGCTCCCAGCTTTCATTTTTTGTTTTGTTTTGTGGTGCTGGAAATTGAGCCCAGGGAAGGGGCATTCTACCTCTGACCTGCAACTCCACCCCAGCCCTATTTTATATTTATTTATTTATTTATTTATTTATTTATTTATTTATGGTACTGGGGGTGGAACCCAGAGGTTTTTCTACCTCCGGGCTACACTCCCAGACCTATTTTCTATTTTATTTGGAAACAGGGTCTCACTAAGTTGCTGAGAGCCTCACTAAGTAGCTGAGGCTGGCTTTGAACCCGTGCGGTCCTCCTGTCTCAGCCTCCGAAGCGCAGGGATTATAAACGTGCGCCACCACGCCCAGTATTTTATTTATTTATTTTGTGGTACTGGGGATGGAACTCAGTTGCAGTCTGCCTTCAAGCTATACTCCCAGCCCTATTTTATACTCACTTGCACCCAGAATTAGGAGGAATTAATACTCCTGACTAATGTGAGGCAGGTTTGTCTTTTGGTTTTCAGGTAGTCCTCTGTCCTGTCGCCCTCTACCGACGCATCGTGCTCATTACACTCAGCTTGGGCTGGAACCCGTTCTCAAGTTTCCACCACTTGCCAAAGTTATCGGCTGGACTGTTCCTTCATACACTCTGTTCCAAAATCAAATGGGCTGTCCGCCTGTAATGGACACTACTTGTTCCATGTTCCTGCTACAGAAAGCTTCTGCTGGAAGCTGCCACTAATTAGAAGTCTCTCACATGAAATGGTACGGAGTTGAAAATGATAATTTAGAGAAAATTGTTATATTTAATACTTGCGGTGACTGGAGAGAAAGTAGCAAAAATCTCCTGTCCCCCTGCAGCCAGTGATTTTCTTTTCTAGAAGGTTTAAACAAGGTATCATAACAAATGATTAAACGTAGGAGCCAGCAAATTGTTACAGGTCAAGATAGGGAATGACAGCAGGGCAGTCATGGGGCAAGCCTAGAGGGAGGGAGGGTTAACATGACTGGTAGATGAATCAGGTCTTCCCTTCTATCGATTCCATCAGGTCCCACCTAGCCAGTACTGTGTACACAGCAGAGCCAGTCCAAGACAGAATCACAGCTGTGCCGGCCAAAGTGGTGCCCAACACCCTCTGCAACTTTTTATTTTTATTTTTTGGTAGTACTGGGGACTTAACTCAGGGCATTCTACCTTTGAGCTACACCCCCAGCCCTATTTTTATTTTTTGTGGTACTGGGGATGGAACCCAGGAGCCTTCCACCTCTGGGCTCTACTCCCAGATTTATTATTTATTTGTTTGTTTGTTTGTTTATTTTTGCAGGTCTGAGGATGAAACCCAGGGACATTCTACTTCCGAGTTATATCCCTTGCCCTAATTTTTATTCTTTGTTTTTGAAACAGGGTCTCACTAAGTTGCAGAGGGCCTCACCAAGTAGCTGAGGATGTCTGCGAACCATGATCCTCCTGTCTCAGCCTCCTGAATGCTGGGATTACAAGCGTGTGCCACCATGCCCGGCTTCCCAGATTTATTTTATTTTATTTGGAAACAGGGTCTCATTAAGTTGCTGAGAGCCTCACTAAGTAGCTGAGGCTGGCTTCAAACCTGTGCGATCCTCCTGTCTCAGCCTCCCGAGCGCGGGGATTACAAGCGTGCGCCACCATGCCCGGCTCTATTTTATCTTGAAACAGGGTCTCACTAGGCTGATGAGAGTCTCACTGCTTGCTGAGGCTGTCCTCTACCTGCGATATCCTGTTTCAATCTCCCAGGTACCTGGATTACAAGCATGGGCCACCACACCTGTCTGTGAATGGCTATTTATATTATATCCCTCAAATATTGGAGCAAAAGACTTAGTAGCCTAGCTCAGAGACATAAGTGTATATGTGTGTGTGTGGGGGGGGTTGGCAAGGCCACACACCCTGCCATATGTATTTTCGATGATATTCCTTTGTCAGTTACATGTACTTCTAGTTTATGGCTTGTATTTTTACTTTCTTTTGGCTAACTTTTTTTTCTCTTTCTTTCTTTTTTTTTCTTTTTTCTTTGTGTGTGTGTGTGGGGGGGGGTCTGGGGATGGAACCCAGGGGCATTCTACCTCTGATCTACACCTTCAGCCCTATTTTTTTTTTTTTTTTTTTTTTTTTTTTGGTGGTACTGAGGTTCCTGGAAGCCCTTCTACCTCTGGGCTACACTCCCAGACCTATTTTTACATTTTTATTTGGAAACAGGGTCTCCTAAGCCCGCGCGCGCGGCTGGCTTCGAACCTGCGCGATCCTCCTGTCTCTGCCTCCCGAGCGCGGGGATTACAAGCGTGCGCCATCACACAGGGCTTTGGCTAACTCTTAACACAATTTTTTTTTTTTTTTCAGGTCTGGGGATGGAACCCAGGGGCATTTGACTTCCGAGCTACACCTCCTGCCCTATTTTTTATTCTTTATTTTGAAACCGGGTCTCATTGAGTTGCAGAGGGCCTCACTAAGTAGCTGAGGCTGTCCGCGAACCGCGATCCTCCAGTCTCAGCCTCCCAAATGCTGGGATTATAAGGGTGCGCCACCACGCTCTGCTAACACAAATTCTTAGTCTGAGTTAAGTCTTGTCTTTTATGCTGTGCTTGTTGACTTTAGTTTAAGAACTCGCCCTACGGTTGTGGACATGCCTGTGATCCAATAACTAGGAGACTGAGATACGAGAACCCCAGGTTCAAGATCGGGCTCTGCAATTTAGTGAGATACTGTTTCAAAATAAAAAATAAGAATGAGGGTGTAGCTCAGAGGTAAAATGCCCCTGGGTTTAATTTCCAGCGCCACAAAACACACACAAAGAAATAAACACTCTTTCACTATGCTAAAAACATGAACATATTTAGCAGTATCTTCAAAAATTTTATAGTTCTGTATCTTGCTACAAGTGGGGAGTTAGTTTTTTGGGGGGGAAATCCCTAGTTTTTATGCTTAATGCTTGTTTTATAATTTTCTTAAAGGTTTATTTTATTTATTTTTGCAGTACTGGGGATGGAACCAAGGGGCATTCTATCACCAACTGACACCTCCAGCCCTATTTTTTATTCTTTATTTTGAAACGAGGTCTCAGGCTGGGTGTGGTGGCACACACTTGTAATACCAGCATTCGGGAGGCTGAGGCAGGAGGATTCGGATTCATGGCCAGCCTCAGCTACTTAGTGAGGCCCTCTGCAACTCAGTGAGACCCTCTTTCAAAATAAAGAATAAGCCGGGCGTGGTGGCGCACGCTTGTAATCCCCGCGCTTGGGAGGCGGAGACAGGAGGATCGCGCAGGTTCGAAGCCAGCCGCGCGCGCGGGCTTAGGAGACCCTGTTTCCAAATAAAAATGTAAAAATAGGTCTGGGAGTGTAGCCTGGAGATAGAAGGGCTTCCAGGAACCCCAGTACCAAAAAAAAAAAAAAAAAAAAAAAAAAAAACCAAAATAAAGAATAAAAAATAGGGCTGGGAGTATAGCTCGGAGGTAGAATGCCCCTGGGTTCTATCCCCAGACCCGCAAAAAATAAATAAATAAAAATAAAGAATAAAAAATAGGGCTGGGGGTGTAACTTGGAGATAGAATGCCCTTGCATTCCATCCCCAGTACCGCAAAGAAAAAAAAAAAGTTTCCAGCCAGGTGTGGTGACTCATAACTGTAATCCTGGCACTTGGGAGACTGAGACAGGAGGATGGAAAGCTCAAAGCCAGTCTCAGCAATTTAGCATGGCCCTCCACAATTTAGTGAGATCCTGTTTCAAAATTAAAGATAAGCTGGGCATGGTGGCGCACGCTTGTAATCCCAGTGCTTAGGAGGCTGAAACAGGAGGATTGCACAGGTTCAAAGCCAGCCTCAGCTACTTAGTGAGGCTCTCAGCAACTTAGTGAGACCCTGTTTCCAAATAAAGTATAAAATAGGCCTGGAAGTATAGCCTGGAGGTAGAAAGCCCCTGGGTTCCACCCCCAGTACCACCAAAAAAAAAAAAAAAAAAAAAAAAAAAATTAAAGATAAAATAGGGCTGGGGATATACCTCAGAGAATGAGTGTTCCGGGGTTCAATCCTTAGTGCCACAATACATACATACATACATACATACATACATACATATTTGCATAAAATGTTTCCTAGCAGGACACGGTGGTGTATGCCTGAAGTCTTAGTACTTAGGAGACGAGACAGGAGGATTACAGGGTTGCCACCAGGCTCAGAACCTGTGAGGATTGTTTCAAAATTAAAAATAAAGCTGAGCATGGTGGCGCATGCTTGTAATTTCAGTACTTGGGAAGCTGAGACAGGAGGATCACAGGTTCACGGCCAGCCTCAGCTACTTAGTAAGGCCAGCCGCAACTTAGTGAGAACCTGTTTCAAAAGAAATAATAAAAAAAATAGGTATGGGGGTGTACCTTGGAGGTAGAATGCCCCTGGGTTTCATCCCCAGTACCACAAAAAAATAAAAAACAACAGAAAAAACACAACAGAAAAAACTAGGGTAGGGGTATAGCTCAGAGGTAGAATGCCCCTGTGTTCAATCCCTAGCACCAAAAAATAAAATAAAATAAAATAAAATAAAATAAAGCTGGGTGTGGTGGTGCACACTTGTGATCCCAGCATTTGGGAGGTTGAGACAGGAGGATCCGGATTCGCTGCCAGCCTCAGCTACTTAGTGAGCCCTTTGCAACTCAGTGAAACTGTTTCAAAATAAAAAATAAGAGCCTGACGTGGTGTCGCACGCTTGTAATCCCAGCATTCAGGAGGCTGCGACTGGAGGATCCTGGTTCGCGGACAGCCTCAGCTACTTAGTGAGGCCTTTTGTAACTCAGTGAGACCCTGTTTCAAAATAAAGAATAAAAAATAGGGCAGGGGTTGTAGCTCAGAGGTAGTGTCCCTGGGTTCCATCCCCAGCCCTGCAAAAATAAATAAATAAATAAATAAATAAATAAATAAATAAATAAATAATAGGGGTAAGGGTGTAGAATGCCCTTGGGTTCCATCCCCAGTACCACTAAAAAAAATAAATTAATTAAATAAAATAAAACAAAAAATAATAAAACAGGGCATGGATGTATCTGAGAGGTAAAATGCCCATGAGTTCTGTTCCCAGTGCCACAACAAAACAAAACAAAACAAAACAAAAATAATGTTTCCTCATGTGAGTACACATTGATTATTATATATCTCTGAAATAATTGTTTTCCACTTCTAATGGACTCTGCTAGTCTGGGTAATGTACTAAAAAGACAGCATTGGTAAATATTTTATGACTTTTTTATGCTTACTATTTTTATTTTAGATGTTTCTCAGTTGATACAAAATCCCAGTTGCATTATTAGGGAACTGGCAATAGAAAGATTCTAAAATGCAGGCTTGGAGAAGAATTATAATAAATAATATTGCTAATGTTATTGAATTAAAGGGAAAATATGTATTTTATTTTAATGTGTTTATATATTTATTTATTTTGTGGTACTGGGGACTGAACCCAGGGGCAGTCTACCTCCAAGCTATACCCCTAGCCCTGTTTTTTATTCTTTATTTTTGAAACAGGGTCTCAGTGGTAGAGGGCCTCTCTGAGTAGCTGAGGCTGGCCGCAAACTTTCAGTCCTCCTTTCTCAGCCTCTCAAGTACTGGGATTACAAACATGCATCGCCAGATCCAGCCAAAATATGTTTTGCTTTGTTTTGCGGGTCTGGGGACGGAACCCAGAGGCATTCGACCTCTGAGCTACACCCCCAGCCCTATGTTTTATTCTTTATTTTGAAACCGGGTCTCACTGAGTTGCAGAGGGCCTCACTAAGTAGCTGAGGCTGTTTGCGAACCGCGATCCTCCGGTCTCAGTCTCAGCCTCCCAAATGCTGGGATTACAAACGTGCGCCACCACGCCCGGCTTCAAAATATGTATTTTATTTACTTTACTTTGTTCTACTTTTTGTACCGGGGATTGGATCCTGGAACATTCTACCCCTGAGTTATCCTCTTACCCCCTTTTTGCATGTGTGTGTTGTAATGGGGATTGAACTCAAGGCTATTCTACCATGCCCAGCTTGAAAATATGTATTTTATACACAATGCTTTTTTATTTTTTGAGATATTGGGGATTGAACCCAGGGGCATTCTACCTCTGAGCTATACCTCCAGCCCTATATTTGCTTATTTTAAGACAGGGTTTCACAAAGTTGCAGAGAGCATTACTAAGTAGCTAAGGCTGGCCACAAACCTGGGATCCTCCTGTCTCAGCCTCCCAAGTACTGAGAGTACAAGTGTAAGCCACCACGCCCAGTTTACCAATTGAGTTTTATTTTTCATTTCATGGACCTTCAATTGGTTCTTTTCATAACTACCTGTTCTTGATTCTTGTTTCCTTCTGTATTTTTCTGAGGATATTATGTATATTTGGAATCCTTATTTTGATTGCTTTATTACCTTTTCCTCTCAGTCTTGAATCCTTGATTTATTTCAGGTTTCTTTCTTTCTTTCTTTCTTTCCTTCCTTCCTTTTTAAAAATTTTTGCAGCACTAGGGATGGAACCCAGGGGGATTCTACCTCCGAGACACACCCCCAGCCCTGTTTTTTATTCTTTATTTTTAAACAGGGCTCCCTAAGTTGCAGAGGGCCTCATTAAGTAGGTGAGGCCAAACTGCGATCCTCCTTCCAAGTACTGACATTACAAGTGTGTGCCTCCATGCCCAGCTACACAATGCTTTTAATTGAAAATGAGTTAGGCCGGGCGTGGTGGCGCACACTTGCAATCCCCGCACTCGGGAGGCTGAGACAGGAGGATCGTGCAGTTTCGAAGCCAGCCTCAGCTACTTAGTGAGGCTCTCGGCAACTTAGTGAGACCCTGTTTCCAAATAAAGTATAAAATAGGTCTGGGAGTATAGCCTGGAGGTAGAAAAGCCTCTGGGTTCCACCCCCAGTACCACAAAAATAAAATAAAATAAGTTAGGCTTTCCAAAAAACATTTTCTCCTCAAATATTGAAGGTCCTAGTGTATCACCTCCCAGCCTCCACTTGGATGCCACACCATTGGTTTTCATTTTTTGGCAGGTGATCCATAAATTTCTCTCTGTAAATTTTTCCTTTCTCAGTACTCAGGACTGAAGCCAGGGCCATTCTACCTCCAAGCTACACCCCCATCCCTTTTTATTTTTTGTTTTGAAACGGGGCCTTGCTGTGTTGCTGAGGCTGTGTGCTCCTGCCTACGATCCTCCTGGCCTTTTCCGGCTACGATCCTCCTGTGTCTGCTCCCAAGTGCTGGTATCGCAGGTGTGCGCCACCATGCCCAGCTGTTTGTAGGTGTTCTAGGGAGGGGTGGAGGGACAGAGAGTGAGTCACGGGCACATCCGTGGGCTTCAGGCACAATAGGCAAGCACTGTGCTCCGGAACGATATACCCGCTGTGGGGCATTTCCTCTGTTCGCCTTGGGGAGGGCTGAGCAGGACCATCCAGGGCACGCCTGGGATACGGCACAGCGATGGAAAAGGCCGTTAGCACTGATTGCGCTGTCATTGTCCCCACGTTCCACAGGCTCTCCACGCCGACAGGAGTCCTGAGCCACTGGAAAACATTTATAAGCCTCAGAAGAGATTTTTATTTCAACTAATAAAATAAAAAGCTCAGGCTCAATGACTTACTGAGTTTCTAGCCATTGTGTGTGTGTGTGTGCGTGTGCGTGTGCGTGCATGTGTGTGTGCACATGTGTGTGCATGCGTGTGTGTGTGTGCGTGCGTGCGTGCGTGAATGTGTGTGTGTGTTACTGGGAATTAAACCAAGGAGCAGTCTACTGCTGAGATAGAGCCCCAGCCCTATTTTATTTTTTTGTGGTACTGGGAATGGAACCCAGGGGCATTCTACTTTCGAGCTACACCCCCAGCCCAATATTTTTATTCTTTATTTTGAAACAGGGTCTCACTGAGTTGCAAAGGGCCTCACTAAGTAGCTGAGGCTGTCTGCGAACCATAATCCTCCTGTCTCAGCCTCCCAAAGGCTGGATTACAAGCATGCGCCACTATGCCTGGCTCCTAGCCTTCTTTTATATCCTTTATTTTATTTTATTTTTTGTGGTACTGGGAATGAAACCTAGGGGCTTTCTACCTCTGGGCTACACTCCCAGACCTATTTTGTATTTTCTTTAGAAACAAGGTCTCACTAAGTTGCTGACGCTGGCTTCGAACCTGTGCGATCCTCCTGTCTCAGTCTCCCAAGCGCTGGGATTACAAACATGTGCCACCATGCCCAGTTTATTCTTTATTTTTAAAATAAGGTCTTATCTGGGCGTGGTGGCACACACTTGTAATCCCAGCATTTGAGAGGCTGAGACTGGAGGATCGCGGTTCGTGGACAGCCTCAGCTACTTAGTGAGGCCCTCTGCAACTCAGTGAGACCTTGTTTCAAAATAAAGAATAAAAAATGGGGCAGGGGGTGTAGCTTGGAGATCAAACCCCTGTGGGTTCCATCCCCAGATAAGTAAAAATATAAAATAAAATAAGGTCTCACTAAGTTGCAGAGGGCCTCACTAAGTAACAGAGGCTGGCTGCAATGCTGGAATTATAAGTGTGCACCATCACACTTGGCCTTTTTTTTTTTTTTTTTAGATCCTGGGGATGGAACCCAGGGGCATTCTACCTCCGAGCTACACTCCCAACCCTATGTTTTATTCTTTATTTTGAAACAGGGTCTCACTGAGTTGCAAAGGGCCTCAGTAAGTAGCTGAGGCTGTCTGCAAACCACGATCTTCCTGTCTCAGCCTCCCAAAGGCTGAATTACAAGCGTGCACCACCACGCCCGGCTTACATTCAGCTTCATTCGTTTTTGAACTAGGGTCTCACTGAGTTGCTGAGAATGGCTTGGAGCCTGCCATCCTCTTGTCTCAGCCTCTCAAGTACTGGAATTATAGGCCTGTGCCACCACGCCTGGCTTCCTTGAGACTCTTTTGAGCATACTCATTACAAAAAAATCATTTATTTCCAGATTCCTACATTTTGTTTCTTCTAAGCTAGAATGTTTGGTCGGCCTGACTTATGCATGGGTAAGGCGGGGGATGGTGAAGGCGGAGCTGGGAGATACACTATGAGTGGCCTTTCAGCAACCCCGTCCAGCCTCCCTTCTTGTGTATTCTACCAGCTCTCTCCCTCCTTCATGGTATATGCCATGGGCAGATCCCATCTTGGCCATTTATTAGTTTTGGGATCTTAGCCAAATTATTTTATCTTTTAAATATCAGAGCCAGAGCTGGGTATGGTGGCACATGCCTGTAATTTCAGTACCTGGGAGGCTGAGACAGGAGGACCACAGGTTTGCAGCCAGTCTTAGCAACTTAGTGAGGCTCTCAGTAACTTAGTAAGCCCCTCAGCAACTTAGCAAGACCCTGTTTTTATTTATTTTTTTGTGTAGTACTGGGGATGGAACGCAGGGGTATTCTATCTCCAAACTATGCCCCCAGCCCTATTTTTTAGTGTTTTTAAATTTTTTTTTTTGCGGGTCTGGGGATGGAACCCAGGGGCATTCGACCTCCGAGCTACACCCCCTGCCTTATTTTTTATTCCTTATTTTGAAACTGGGTCTCACTGAGTTGCAGAGGGCCTAAGTAGCTGAGGCTGTCCGCGAACTGCGATCCTCCAGGTCTCAGCCTCCCGAATGCTGGGATTACAAGTGTGCGCCACCACGCCCAGCTAAAATTTTTTAAATTTATTTTTTTGTGGGACTGGGGGTGGAACCCAGGGGCTCTTCTACCTCTGGGCTATACTCCCAGACCTATTTTATATTTTACTTGGAAACAGGATCTCACTAAGTTGCTGAGGGCCTAAGTAGCTGAGGCTGGCTTCGAACCTGTGCGATCCTCCTGTCTCAGCCTCCTAAGGACTGGAATTACAAGCATGTGCCACCACGCCCGGCCTTGTCTTTTTATTTTTGAAACAGGGTCTCACTGAGTTGAGAAGGGCCTTGCTAAGTAGCTGAGACTGTCTGTGAATCGCGATCCTCTGGTCTCTGCCTCTGAATGCTGGAATTACAGATATGTTCCACAATGCTCA
Organism: Muscardinus avellanarius; assembly: GCF_963383645.1. Lineage (NCBI taxonomy): Eukaryota > Metazoa > Chordata > Mammalia > Rodentia > Gliridae > Muscardinus > Muscardinus avellanarius. The sequence continues at coordinate 11,715,902 of NC_137796.1, forward strand.
GCAGCAAGACCCTGTTTTAAAATAAAAAGGGCCTGATGCTGGTGGGGCGCCCCTAGGTTACCCCCCTCTCCACCCGGAAGGACCCCGTGGTCCGGGCCCTGGGCCCTGACCCTGGGCGGGTGGGCAGGTGCTGGCGGGGCACCCCTAGGCGATCCCCTTTCCACCCAGAAGGACCCTGTAAAAAAGGAAAAGAAAAAGAAAAAAGGAAAATATCGGAGAGGGGTCAAGGAGGTGGCGGATGCCAGGATACTGGAGATGCAGACAAAACTTATCCAAATGAACTGGAGTTATTGGAAAAATTCCCCGCTAAGGAGGGCTGTTTCTTCTCTACACTGTTAGGAATCTTGGACATCACCTGTAAAGAGAGAGACTTTAGCGGAGACCAAAGAGAAAGGCGGTGCTGAAAGCGGTCTCTGCGTTGGCGGTGGAGACTTGTATTCAGGAGGAGCAGAAATCGGAGCCTACCAACCTTATTTATTTATTTATTTATTTATTTGGAAAAATTACACCAAAGGTTGAATGCTACCGTCGCGCATGCTTAGGAAGACTGGACAACATTCAGAGTGGAAAAAGAACTTGGGAAAGATTTGAAATGGTGGAGGCAGTGGCAGTGGCAGTGGCCAGTACTCAGGGGAGGCAGAAATCTGATGCATTACACCTGGAACCTTTGAAGTGATGATCCCAGAGGCAGAATGCTACCACTACCACACACCCTCAAGAACGTGGGACAAATAGTTGGGCGAAGAGGGTGCTCGGATTAGAGCCTGCCGAGGGTTGAGGCTGGCGACAGACACACCAAAGCTGGGATCGGAGCCTGCCGTGAGGCAAGGCCGGTGCTGGGTCCTCTGAGGCCGGGATCGGAGCCTGCCGAGGGGTTAGGCTGGTGCCGGGGCCAACGGCCGGCATCGGAGCCTTCCGTGAGGCAAGGCCGTTATTGAGGCCTCCGAGGCCGGGATCAGAGCCTGCCGAGGGGTTAGGCCAGTGCTGGAGCCAGCGAGGCCGAGATCAAAGTCTGCCGCGAGGCAAGGCCAGTGCTGGGGCCTCCGAGGCCGGGATCGGAGCCTGCCGAGGGGTTAGGCTGGTGCTGGGGCCAACGGCTGGCATTGGAGCCTTCCGTGAGGCAAGGCCATCATTGAGGCCTCTGAGGCCGGGATCGGAGCATGCCGAGGGGTTAGGCCGGTGCTGGGGCCAGCAAGGCCAGGATTGGAGCCTGCCGCGAGGCAAGGCTGGTGCTGGGGCCTCCGAGGCCAGGATCAGAGCCTGCTGAGGGGTTAGGGCGGTGCCAGAGCCACTGGCTGGTATTGGAGCCTTCCGTGAGGCAAGGCCACTATTGAGGCCTCCGAGGCCAGGATCGGAGCCTGCTGAGGGGTTGGGCCGGTGCTGGGGCCAGCGAGGCTGGGATCGGAGCCTGCCGTGAGGCAAGGCCGGTGCTGGGGCCTCCGAGGCCGGGATAGGAGCCTGCTGAGGGGTCAGGCCGGTGCTGGGGCCAACAGCCGGCATCGGAGCCTTCCGTGAGGCAAGGCCGTTATTTAGGCCTCTGAGGCCGGGATCGGAGCCAGCCAAAGGGGTAGACCAGTTCTGGGGCCAGCGAGGCTGGGATCGGAGCCTTCCGTGAGGCAAGGCCGCTATTGAGGCCTCTGAGGCCAGGATTGGAGCCTGCTGAGGGATTAGGCCGGTGCTGGGGCCAGCGAGGCTGGGATCAGAGCCTGCCGTGAGGCAAGGCCGGTGCTGGGGCCTCCGAGGCCGGGATCGGAGCCAGCTGAGGGGTTAGGCTGGTGCTGGGGCCAGAGAGGCCAGGATCGGAGCCTGCCTGCCGTGAGGCAAGGCCGGTACTGGGGCCTCCGATGCCGGGATCAGAGCCTGCTGAGAGGTTTGACCGGTGCCGGGGCCACTGGCCGGCATCGGAACCTTCCATGAGGCAAGGCCACTACTGAGACCTCCGAGGCCTGGATCGGAACCTGCCGAGGGGTTAGGCTGATGCCGGGGCCATCGGCTAACATTGGAGCCTGCTGTGAGGAAGGCCGGAGCTTGGGCCTCTGAGGCTGGGATCGGAGCCAGTGAGGCCATAACCGGGGCCTCCCATGAGGCAAGGCCGCTGCTTGAGCCAGCGAGGTCTGGATCAGTCCACCGGGTAGCCAGGTCACAACTGGGGCCATCAAGAGTGGGATCGGTACTTGCAACGCGGCATGCACAGAGAAATATCACAGAAAATTAAAACCAGATGCTTCCCCTAATCAGCAATAACTAGGAGGAAAGGGGCAACAGGAAGTGGTCGAGCTATAGAAAGGGCCCTGTAGTGAAGCAATTAAGGTGACCAATCAGAGAGTATGGAATAGGGGAGGATGGAGCCTCTTTAAAAAGCAGGAGGTACATAAACAAATGTATCAAAGTTAATCACCAAACAAGCATGGGATCAAGGGAGGGGGAGGGAATGGGATGGGGACTGGATGAGGGCTAATTGGATGATGTGTGCTTGTATATCCCCTCAAGTCTTATATTCCAATGTGATGTATGATTATAATACACCAATAAAAATAAATTTTAAAAAAAGGGCCTGAGGGTGGCTCTGGGTGTAACTCAGTGGTAGAATGCCATTGGAATCAATTCCCACTACCAAAAATAAAGTTAAAATAATCCGTTTCTTAGTATCTCTGAAATGAGGCTGTTTTGCATTATGGAACTAAAAGATTTTTATTTCATTATATTTTTTTATCTTTTTTTGTGATACTGAGGATGGAACCCAGGGGCATTCTACCTCCAAGCTCTACCCCCAGCCCTACTTTTTATTTATTTATTTATTTATTTATTTATTTATTTATTTATTTATTTATTTTTGCAGTACTGGAAGTGAAACCCAGGGGAATCCTACCTCCGAGCTCTACACCCAGCCCTATTTTTTATTCTTTCTTTCTCTCTCTTTCTTTCTTTCTTTCTTTCTTTCTTTCTTTCTTTCTTTCTTTCTTTTTGTGGCACTGGGGTTCCTGGAAGCCCTTCTACCTTCGGGCTACACTCCCAGACCTATTTTTATATTTTTATTTGGAAACAGGGTCTCTTAAGCCAGTGCAGCTGGCCTCGAACCTGCACGATCCTCCTGTCTCCACCTCCCAAGTGCAGAGATTATAGTGAGTATAGGGATTCCTGGGGTAAGATCATGCCTCCCAAATGCTGGGATTACAATTGTGTGCTCCCACACCTGGCTTATTTTATTTTGGTACTGGGGATTGAACCCAGGGTATTCTACCTTTGAGCTACATCCCCCAGCCCAATTTTCTATTTTTATTTATTAATTTTTGGGGGGCACTGAGGATGGAACCCAGGGACTTTCTACCTTCGGGCTACACTCCCAGACCTATTTTCTATTTTATTTGGAAACAGGTCTCACTAAGTTGCTGAGAGCCTCACTAAGTAACTGAGGCTGGCTCCGAACCTGTGCGATCCTCCTGTCTCAGGCTCCCAAGTACTGGTATTGTAAGCGTGCCCCACCATGCCCGGCCTGTAGTCACCTTTAAATAGAGAACTTTTTTGTTCTCTTCAAGGTTTCATAAATACTGGGGTCCAGTTCTAGACAGAGAAATCTTTGTTAAGATCAATACATTTGTTAAATAATCACTTTGTCAGATCCTTTTAAATTTATTATTATTATTATTATTATTATTATTATTATTATTATTATTATTATTATCATGCAGTACTGGGGATTGAATCCAGGGGAATTCTACCTCTGAACTACACCGTCAGCCCTATTTTTTATTCTTTATTTTGAAACGAGGTCTCACTGAGTTGCAAAGGGCCTAAGTAGATGAGGCTGGTCTTGAACTACAATCCTCCTGTCTTGGCCTTCCAAATGCTGGGATTACAAGCGTGCGTCACCAGGCCTGGCTGTTTTCTTTTCTTTTTTTTTTTTTAATTAATTTATTTTTTAAATTGGTGCATTGTAGTCATATATCAATCACATTGGAGTACAAGACTTGAGAGGATATACAAGCACACATCATCCAATTAGCCCTCCTCCAGCCCCCGTCCCATTCCCTCCCCCTCCCTCCATCCCACACTTCTTTGGTGATTTACTTTGATACATTTGTTTATGTACCTCCTGCATTTTAAAGAGGCTCCGTCCTCCAGTATTACATACCCTCTGATTGGTCACATTAGTTGCTTCACTATAGGGCCCTTTCTATAGCTCAACCTCTTCCTGTTGCCCGTTTCCTCCTAGTTATTGCTGATTAAGAGAAGCGTCTGATTTATATTTTCTGCGATATTTCTCTGTGCATGCTGCGTTGCAAGTACCAATCCCACTCTTGATGGTCCCAGTAGTGGCCTGGCTACTCAGTGGACTGATCCAGACCTCGCTGGCTCACGCAGGGCCTTGCCTCATGGGAGGACCCAGTTCTGGTCTCGCTGGCCCCTGAACCAGTCAAACCCCTAAGCTGGCTATGGTCCCGACCTTGGAGGCCGCAGGAGTGAACTTGCCTCACGCCAGGCTCCGATGCTGGCCATTGGCCCCTGCACCAGTCTAACCCCTTGGCAGGATTCCAGTCCCGGCCTCGGAGGCCCCAACACTGGTAATGCCTCACGGCAGGCTCCGATGCCGGCCTCACTGGCCCCAGCACCGGCCTAACCCCTTGACAGGCTCTTATCCTGGCCTCAGAGGCCCCAGTACCGGCCTTGCCTCAAGGCAGGCTCCGATGCCGGCCTCGCTGGCCGCAGCACCGGCCTAACCCCTCAGCAGGCTCTTATCCTGGCCTCGAGGCCCCAGTACAGGCCTTGCCTCAAGGCAGGCTCCGATGCCGGCCTCGCTGGCCCCAGCACCGGCCTAACCCCTCAGCAGGCTCTTATCCTGGCCTCGGAGGCCCCAGTACCGGCCTTGCCTCACGGCAGGCTCCGATGCCGGCCTCACTGGCCCCAGCAGTGGCCTAACCCCTCGGCAGGCTCCGATCCCGGCCTCGGAGGCCCCAGTACCGGCCTTGCCTCACGGCAGGCTCCGATGCCGGCCTCGCTGGCCCCAGCACCGGCCTAATCCCTCGGCAGGCTCTTATCCTGGCCTCGAGGCCCCAGTACCGGCCTTGCCTCAAGGCAGGCTCCGATGCCGGCCTCACTGGCCCCAGCACTGGCCTAACCCCTCAGCAGGCTCTTATCCTGGCCTCGGAGGCCCCAGTACTGGCCTTGCCTCACGGCAGGCTCCGATGCCGGCCTCGCTGGCCCCAGCAGTGGCCTAACCCCTCGGCAGGCTCCGATCCCGGCCTCGGAGGCCCCAGCACTGGTCATGCCTCAAGGCAGGCTCCGATGCCGGCCTCGCTGGCCCCAGCACCGGCCTAACCCCTTGGCAGGCTCTTATCCTGGCCTCGGAGGCCCCAGTACCGGCCTTGCCTCACGGCAGGCTCCGATGCCGGCCTCGCTGGCCCCAGCACCGGCCTAACCCCTCGGCAGGCTCCGATCCCGGCCTCAGTGGCCCCAGCACTGGTCATGCCTCACGGCGGGCTCCGCTGCCGGCCTCGTTGGCCCCAGCACCGGCCTAACCCCTCGGCAAGCTCTTATCCTGGCCTCGGAGGCCCCAGTACCGGCCTTGCCTCACGGCAGGCTCCGATGCCGGCCTCGCTGGCCCCAGCACCGGCCTTATCCCTCGGCAGGCTCTTATCCTGGCCTCGAGGCCCCAGTACCGGCCTTGCCTCAAGGCAGGCTCCAATGCCGGCCTCGCTGGCCCCAGCACCGGCCTAACCCCTCAGCAGGCTCTTATCCTGGCCTCGGAGGCCCCAGTACCGGCCTTGCCTCACGGCAGGCTCCGATGCCAGCCTCACTGGCCCCAGCAGCGGCCTAACCCCTCGGCAGGCTCCGATCCCGGCCTCAGAGGCCCCAGTACCGGCCTTGCCTCACGGCAGGCTCCGATGCCGGCCTCGCTGGCCCCAGCAGCGGCCTAACCCCTCGGCAGGCTCCGATCCCGGCCTCGGAGGCCCCAGCACTGGTCATGCCTCAAGGCAGGCTCCGATGCCGGCCTCGCTGGCCCCAGCACCGGCCTAACCCCTCGGCAAGCTCTTGTCCTGGCCTCGGAGGCCCCAGTACCGGCCTTGCCTCAAGGCAGGCTCCGATGCCGGCCTCGCTGGCCCCAGCAGCGGCCTAACCCCTCGGCAGGCTCCGATCCCGGCCTCGGAGGCCCCAGCACTGGTCATGCCTCAAGGCAGGCTCCGATGCCGGCCTCGCTGGCCCCAGCACCGGCCTAACCCCTCGGCAGGCTCTTATCCTGGCCTCGGAGGCCCCAGTACCGGCCTTGCCTCACGGCAGGCTCCGATGCCGGCCTCGCTGGCCCCAGCACCGGCCTAACCCCTCGGCAGGCTCCGATCCCGGCCTCGGTGGCCCCAGCACTGGTCATGCCTCACGGCGGGCTCCGCTGCCGGCCTCGTTGGCCCCAGCACCGGCCTAACCCCTCGGCAAGCTCTTATCCTGGCCTCGGAGGCCCCAGTACCGGCCTTGCCTCACGGCAGGCTCCGATGCCGGCCTCGCTGGCCCCAGCACCGGCCTTATCCCTCGGCAGGCTCTTATCCTGGCCTCGAGGCCCCAGTACCGGCCTTGCCTCAAGGCAGGCTCCGATGCCGGCCTCGCTGGCCCCAGCACCGGCCTAACCCCTCAGCAGGCTCTTATCCTGGCCTCGGAGGCCCCAGTACCGGCCTTGCCTCACGGCAGGCTCCGATGCCAGCCTCACTGGCCCCAGCAGCGGCCTAACCCCTCGGCAGGCTCCGATCCCGGCCTCAGAGGCCCCAGTACCGGCCTTGCCTCACGGCAGGCTCCGATGCCAGCCTCGCTGGCCCCAGCAGCGGCCTAACCCCTCAGCAGGCTCCGATCCCGGCCTCGGAGGCCCCAGCACTGGTCATGCCTCAAGGCAGGCTCCGATGCCGGCCTCGCTGGCCCCAGCACCGGCCTAACCCCTCGGCAAGCTCTTGTCCTGGCCTCGGAGGCCCCAGTACCGGCCTTGCCTCAAAGCAGGCTCCGATGCCGGCCTCACTGGCCCCAGCAGCGGCCTAACCCCTCGGCAGGCTCCGATCCCGGCCTCGGAGGCCCCAGCACTGGTCATGCCTCAAGGCAGGCTCCGATGCCGGCCTCGCTGGCCCCAGCACCGGCCTAACCCCTCAGCAGGCTCTTATCCTGGCCTTGGAGGCCCCAGCACCGGCCTAACCCCTCGGCAGGCTCTTATCCTGGCCTCGGAGGCCCAAGTACCGGCCTTGCCTCATGGCAGGCTCTGATGCCAGCCTCGCTGGCCCCAGCACCGGCCTAACCCCTCAGCAGGCTCCGGTCCCATCCTCGGGGGCCCCAACACTGGCCTTGCCTCACGGCAGGCTCCGATGCCGGCCTCGCTGACCCCAGCACCGGCCTAACCCCTCAGCAAGTTCCGGACCCGACCTCGGAGGCCCTAGCACAAGCCTTGCATCATGGCAGGCTCCAATGCCGGCCTCGCTGGCCCCAGTATCGGTCTAACCCCTCTGCAGGTTCCAATCCCGGCCACGGAGGCCTCAGTAGTGGCCTTGCCTCACAGCAAGCTCCGATGTCAGCCACTGGCCCCGGCGCCCGCCTAACCCCTCAGCAGGTTCCGATCACTGTCTCTGTGGTTATTATTTCAAAGGTTCCAGTTGTAATGTATCAGATCTCTGCCTCCCCCGAATATTGGCCACTGGCATTGCCACTGCCTCCACCGTTTCACATCCTTCCCAGGCTCTTTTTCCACTCTGAATGTTGTCCAGTGTTCCTAAGCATGCGTGATGGTAGCATTCGACATTTAGTGTAATTTCTCCAAAAAAAATAAAGTTGGTAAGATCCGGTTTCTGCTTCTCCTGAATACAAGTCTCCACCACCATCGCGAAGAACTCTTTCAACACCGCATTTCTCCTTGGTCTCCGCTAAACTCTCTCCTTATATGTGATGTCTGAGATTCTTAACAATATAGAGAAATAGCAGTCCTCTTTCACGGCGAATTTTTCCATAAGTTCCAGTGCATTTAGATAAGTTTTGTCTGCATCTCCAGTGTCCTGGCATCCATAACGGCTTTCTTACCACCTCTCCGATATTTTTCTTTATCTTTTTCTGTTCTGGGCCCGGTTTCTCCAGGGGTCTGGCGTGCTACTCGCAGTTCAGCCGGGACCCAGAGTCCCCCGATCCGGGCCCCAGCTGGCGTGCCCTGTGCTCGACCCCCGCCCAGAACCCAGTGTCTTACTGGGCCTGGTTTCTCCAGGGGTCTGGCGTGCTACTCGCAGTTCGGCCTGGGGCCCAGAGTCCCGCAACCAGGGCCCCATCTGGCGTGCCCAGCCCGCGACCCCTGCCCAGAACCCAGCGTCTTACTGGGTCTGGTTTCTCCAGGGGTCTGGCGTGCTACGCGCAGTTCGGCAGGGGCCCAGAGTCCCGAGACCCGGGCCCCATCTGGCGTGCCCAGCCCGCGACCCCCGCCCAGAACCCAGCGTCTTACTGGGTCCGGTTTCTCCAGGGGTCTGGCGTGCTACCCGCAGTTCGGCCCGGGGCCCAGGGTCCCGCGACCCAGGCCCCGGCTTTTGTGCGCCGCGCGCAACCCCTGCCCAGAACCCAGCGTCTTACTGGGCCTGGTTTCTCCAGGGGTCTGGCGTGCTACCGCAGTTCTGCCTGGGGCCCAGAGTCCCGCGACCCGGGCCCCATCTGGCGTGCCCAGCCCGCGACCCCTGCCCAGAACCCAGCGTCTTACTGGGTCCGGTTTCTCCAGGGGTTTTATTTTTATTTTGAAATAAAATAAAAAATAGAAGACTGAGGGACAGTGTAGCTCAGAGGTGGAATGTCCGTGGTTTCACTCCCCAGGACCATAAATAAATAAATAAATAAATAAATAAATAAATAATAAATAAATAAATAAATAAATAAATAAATAAATTTACATCTCTGATCTGGTGGGAGGTAATGCAATTTCCCCACTTGCTCATAGGTGGCGCTGCAGAGTAAGGCAGAGCCCTGCGCTGGAAGGGAGCAGGGGAAAGTACTCCTGTAGGGGGCGTAACCCTGGGGGCTGGGCCGGCGAGGCCGCACGCCACGTCGAGGGCAGGGACAACTCTAGCCACGCCCCCGCCCTCAGCGGCGCCTTCTGATTGGAGGAGGGACTATCACTTGGCAGCGCCGCTGGCGGCGGGAGGAAGAGGGCTCGGGGGCCGCGTGTGACGCCGAGGCGGCGGAGGCGCGGGGAGCCGAGCTCTGCAGCACTCGGGACGCCCTCCCCGCAACTCTCTGCGGTGAATGGCGACGAGATGGAGCGCGAGGGGAGCGGCGGCAGCGGGGCTTCGGCCGGACTCCTGCAGCAGATCCTCAGCCTGAAGCTCGTGCCGCGGGTGGGCAACGGGACCCTGTGCCCCAACTCCACTTCTCTCTGCTCCTTCCCAGGTACGGCCCCGCCCCGCGCTGCGCCCCGCCGCCGCCCGCCGGGTGGGAGCCGCGCTCCCGCACAAAGGTTCCGGCCCCGGGTCCCCCCGCCCGGGTCTCTTCCCCGCAGGTTCCGGGGCGCGGCCTCCCCGGCCCGCGCTGGGCCGAGGTCCTCGGGAGCGGCCGCGGGGGGGGTGGACGGTCGCGCCCTTCGGGGTTTCCGGTCGCACCGGCTCGGTGGCCGTGCACAATGGCGCCTCGTCCTTTGGGGGAGCTGGGCTCGGGCCGTCCCCGCCTGGCTTGTCCGTGTCTGGCCCGTGGCCCCAGCCCCTGCTCCAGGAGCCCGGCCGCCGGCGCGGCTCCAACCCACCCCCTCCTCCATCCAGCTCGGCTTTCTAGGAATCACTCGCGGAGACCTGTTGCCGGGCTCAGGATCGTGGACACGGCTTCTTTGGCATCCCTCTGACCCCACCTGGGCGTCCGCTGGGCCGGGTAGAGGGGCTTTCAAAGTCGTAGGACAGGTTAGGACTGTCGGTGCTGAGGAGGTCCAGGGGAGGAGGCTTTACCTCCTCTAGGAAGATTCATAAAGGCTTTGAAGGGAGGGCAGGCAGAGTTATTTGTGTTCCATCTTTAAAGACGAGATCGCAGGCCAGTGGCAATTGAAGGAGACTTTCTGGACACCGGCAGAGTTGGTTGATACCTTGATTTAGTAAACAAGGGACCGGCCCGAGACCGTGCCCAGCGCAGGCGGACGGGGTGGCTTGCTGCCCCCACCCGCAGTCTTAAGCCAGGCTCCTGTGATTTTGCATCCACTGGCAGCGACTGCCAGGCGCCGGTCAGTGGACACCTGGGACTTGCTGTGGATCACCTGCCTCGCGATTTTCCCGCACAGGAACCCAGGGGCAATCTACACTATTTTTATCTTATTTATTTACTTATTGATTTTGACGGAACCCAGGGGCATTCTACCTCCAAGCGACACCCCTAACCCTATTTCTTAAATTCCTTATTTTGAAACAGGGTCTCAATGAGTTGCAAAAGGCCTCACTAAGTAGCTGAGGCTACAGGGTGCACCACAATGCCCGGATTATTATTATTATTATTATTAGTAGTAGTAGTAGTAGTAGTAGTAGTAGTGGTGGTGTTATTTTTAGTATTGTGTGCGTGGTACTCAAGATTAAACCCAGAGACATTCTACCTCTGAGCTGTACCCCCAGCCCTATATTTATTTATTTATTTATTTATTTATTTATTTATTTATTGTGGTACTGAGGATGGAACCCAGGGGCATTCTACCTCAGAGTGATACTCCCAGCCCTATTTTTTCATTCTTTCTTTTGAAACAAGGTCTCACTGAGTTGCAAAGGGCCTCACTAAGTAGCTGGGAGTGGCCTCAAACCTGCCAGTCCTCCTGTCTCAGACTTTAAGTACTGGGATTATAATCATGTGCCACTACACCTGGATTTATTTGTATTATTATTATTATTATTTTTATTTATTTATTTTTTTTTGGTGGTACTGGGGGTGGAACCCAGAGGCTTTCTACCTCCGGGCTATACTCCCAGACCTTTTTTATATTTTATTTGGAAACAGGGTCTCACTAAGTTGCTGAAAGCCTCACTAAATAGCTGAGGCTGGCTTCGAACCTGTGCGATCCTCCTGTCTCAGCCTCCCAAGCACAGGGATTATAAGCGTGCCCGGCTTATTTGTATTTTTGAAACAGGGTCTTACTAGTTTGATGAGAGTCTCACTACTTGCTGATGCTGTCCTTGAACCTGTGATCCTCCTGTCTCAGCCTCTCAAGTACTAGGATTACATGTATGGGCCACCTTGCTGGCTTTAGGCTACATTATAATTTTATGGGACCAACATGGTCTGCTTGACTCATCATTATGAGGATACATGGCTATAATTTGATTCTCTATATATGTGCATACACATCACATTTTAACTTTCTGTGGCATCCTTTCAAAGGAAGTTGCAGAATTCCTGGCACTTGATGCTAAAACAAGGACATTTTCTAAGCCGGGCGTGATGGCGCACGCTTGTAATCCCAGCATTTGGGGGGCTGAGACCGGAGGATCACTGTTCGTGGACAGCCTCAGCTACTTAGTGAGGCCCTCTGCAACTCAGTGAGACCCGGTTTCAAAATAAAGAATAAAAAAATAGGGCAGGGGGTGTAGCTCGGAGGTCGAATGCCCCTGGGTGGGTTCCATCTCCAGACCTGAAAAAAAAAAAAAAAAAAAAAGACATTTTCTGTTATAGTTACAAGATTATGGCACTCTTAAGATATTTAACATTGATAGACTAATATACATGTCTCCCCCACCCCATTGATCAAAGAGATTTTTTTCTTTTTTTTTTTAATTCCAGGATTTAATCAAAGATCAAAGCTGGGCATGGTGGCGCACATCTGTAATCTCAGTACTTGGAAGGCAGAGAAAGGAAGATCGCAGGTTCAAGGACAGCCTCAGCAAGTAGTGAGACTCATCAACCTAGTGAGACTGTGTTTCAAAATAAAAATAAAATAGGGCTGGGGTTGAAGCTTGGAGATTGAATGCCCCTGTGTTCAGTGTCCAGTAAGACACACGCTCGCGCACGCGCGCGCGCCATTGAATATTGCATTTAGTTGTCCTGTCTCTTTAGTCTCATTTAACTTAGAGTAGTTCTTCTATGCTTGTTTCTTTCTCTCTCTCTCTCTCTCCCTATCTCTCTCCCTCTCTCTCCCTCTTTCTCTCTCTCTCTCCCCCTGTCTGTCTCTCTCTCTCTTTTTTTTTACGGTACTTGGGATGGAAGCCAGAGGCATTCTATCTCTGAGCCTCTCCCCCAGCCTTAGTTTTTTATTCTTTATTTTATTTATTTATTTATTTATTTATTTATTTATTTATTTTTGCGGGTCTGAGGATGGAACCCAGGGGCATTCGACCTCTGAGCTACATCTCCTGCCCTATTTTTTTATACTTTATTTTGAAACCGGGTCTCACTGAGTTGCAGAGGGCCTCACTAAGTAGCTGAGGCTGTCCGCAAACCGCGATCCTCCCATCTCAGTCTCCCGAATGCTGGCATTACAAGTGTGCGCCACCGCGCCTGGTTTATTCTTTATTTTTTTTGGAACAGGGTCTTAACTATGTTGCAAAGGGCCTTACTAAGTAGCTGAGGCTGTTTGCAAACCATGATCTTCCAGTCTCAGCCTCCTAAATGCTGGGATTACAAGCATGTATTAGTGGGCATTGTGGCACATGCTTGTATGCCCAGCACTTTGGAGGCGGAGACAGGAGGATGGTGCAGGTTTGAAGCCAGCCTCAGCTACTTAGGCTGTTGGCAACTCAGTGAGACTCTGTTTCCAAATAAAATATAAATAGGACTGGGAGTATAGCCTGTAATTAGAAGGCTCCTGAATTCCATCCCCAGTACACACACACACACACACACACACACACACACACACACACAGGCGTGTGCTACCATGGCCGGCTAACACTAGCCCTTTTTATTGCTACATTGATTGCGGAGGCTGGCCTCAAAACTGTGATCTTACCCGGGCGTGGTGGCGCACGCTTGTAATCCCAGTACTTGGGAGGCTGAGACAGGAGGATCGCACGGGTTTGAAGTCAACCTCAGCTACTTAGTGAGGTTTTTAGCAATTTAGTGAGACTGTTTCCAAATTAAACATAAAAAATAGGTCTGGGAGTGTATCCCAGAGGAAGAAAGCCCTGGGTTCCATCCGTAGTACCACAAAAGTAGAATTAAAAAGAAAACAAAAAACTCTGATCCTCCCGTGTCAGCCTCCCAAGTACTGGGTTTACAAGCGTATGCCACCATGCCTGGATGTCATGAAAATATTAAACTACAGTATGTGCTTGAGTTTATCGTTGCACTTGTGAATGTGTAACGAGAGGATGTTGATTACCAAGGATCATTCACTTAGCAAGTATACATCTAAGTGCAGACTCTGGCTGGGGCATAAATATGTCTGAAGCATGGGGCTGGGGATATAGTTCAGTGGTAGAATGCTTGCCTAGCATGCCAGAGGCCCTGGGTTCAATCTCCAGCACCACCAAAAAATAAAATAAAAGGTGGCGCACGCTTGTTCCCAGCATATGGGAGGCTGAGACAGGAGGATTGCGGTTTGAAGACAGCTTCAGCTACTTAGTGAGGCCCTTTTGCAACTCAGCGTGGCACTGTTTCAAAATAAAGAATATAAAAAGGTCTGGGGGGTGCAGCTCAGAGGTAGAATGCCCCTGGGTTTTATCTTCAGTATCGCTAAATAAATAAATAAATAATGAGAATAGCCCTTGACCTTAAGTTAATGAGAGCGTGGTGGTAAATACAGCTTTCCCTGTCCTGTCTCATCCCTAGCCGGGATGCTGGTATAACAGGTACGTGTCGTTTGACTGTTTTGAGGCACCAAGCTCTGCTTATCAGATATTTCCTTCAGTGTTCTGAATCTGGCTTCGTTTCTATTTTGGTCCCACAGAAAAGGTTACTTGTAGTTTACGCCAACTCATTATGGCAAAATCATTGCGCCGAAACATTCTGTGGCTTATCTTACCAGGAAGCTTTGAATTGATTTTTTTTTTTTAACCTGCAATTTAGCCACTTAAGATTTCTGCCTAACCCTCTTATTCCAAGTTGTTCAGATTACTTTTGTTATTTTTAACAAGTCTGGATGTCAGGAGAGGCAAACCTTGTATCAGTAATGACATTCATTTCCCTTGTACCTTTTTTACTTCTCTTTCTCGCTCTTTTTTTCCCCCCAAATTTTGTGATAGCGTACACTAAACCTAGGGATACCCTACCACTGAGCTACATCTTCAGCTCTTTTTATTTTTCATTTTGAGACAGGAGCTTGCCAGGTTGCCCAGACTGACCTCGAACTTGTGATCCTCCTGCCTGGCCTCCTGAGTTTCTGAGATTCCAGGTATAGGCCCCTGTGCCCAGCTATGACATTCATTTTCGTTCTTTTTTTTCTTTTTTCATTTTGCAGGTCTGGGATGGAACCCAGGGGCATTCGACCTCCGAGCTACACCCCTGCCCTATTTTTTATTCTTTATTTTGAAACCAGGTCTCACTGAGTTGCAGAGGGCCTCACTAAGTAGCTGAGGCTGTCCACGAACCGCGATCCTCCCGTCTCAGCCTCCCAAATGCTGGGATTACAAGCGTGCGCCACCACGCCCGGCTTGACATTCATTTTCTGAAGATAAGTATTACATAAAATCAAGGTCAAAATGTATTTTGTAATAGCTAATCTAAAACTAAAAGTGCATTTTGTAGTAGTTAAACTAATGTTTTAGTTTTGCTGTTGCTGGAGTCAGGAATGGGTCACAAACCTGGTGTGGTGGCACCTGTAACCCCAGTACTCAGGAGGCAGACACAGGAGAACAGGCTCGAGGACATCTCAGCAACATAGCAGACTCTCAGTGACCTAGTGAGACCTTGTTTCAGAAACAAAAAATAAAAAGGGCTGGCTGTATATAGCCCAGAGGTAGAATTCCCCTGGACTTAATCCCCATTACCAAAAAAAAAAAAAAAAGAGAGAGAAAGAAAGAAAGAGAGCAGTGGGGTACACTTGCACCTGTCATTTCGTCATTTACTCAACGGGTAATTTCTCATTGATTGTTTTGTGTCCCTGCTGCTTTCTGGGAAGCAAGTAAGGATGCCTTGGAGAACAAAGCAGTCCCTTCATTCCAGTGGGGGAGGAGGGAGAGGAGACAGCTGGTGGGGGGGGGGACAGGGCAGGGGCATTAGAGTGGCCTGTGAGGGGCAGGGAGTGATCAGGAAGGCCTGGATGATGGGGAGGGCGGAGCAGAGATCCGAGGCAGGAGCAAGCCGCAGTCCTGCAGGACAGTGTTCTGGACCAGGGAGCCGCAGATCCAGAGGCCCTGGACGGGAGCTTGGTTAAGAAACCTCGGGGCCGGGCGTGGTGGCGCACGCTTGTAATCCCCGCGCTTGGGAGGCAGAGACAGGAGGATCGCGCAGGTTCGAAGCCAGCCGGCCGCGCGCGCTGGCTTAGGAGACCCTGTTTCCAAATATAAAATGTAAAAAGAGGTCTGGGAGTGTAGCCCGGAGGTAGAAGGGCTTCCAGGAACCCCAGTACCACCAAAAAAAAAAAAAAAAAAAAAAAAAAAGAAACCTCGGGGCTGGCGTGGTGGCGCACGTCTGTAATCCCAGTACTTGGGAAGCTGAGCCCGGAGGATCGCAGGTTCAAGGACAAGTAGTGACTCTCAGCAACCTAGCAAGACCCTTTTTCAAAACAAAATAAATAAATAAATAAATAAATAAATAAATAAATAGGGCTGAGGTTGTAGCTCAGAGGTTGAATGCCTCTAGATTCAATCCCCAATACGAGAGAAAGAAAGAAAGAAAGAAAGAAAGAAAGAAAGAAAGAAAGAAAGAAAGAAAGAGCGAGCACCAAGTGTTCCTGGATGGAGCGTGTGGGCAAGGGAGAGGGGAGGAGGTGAGTTCAGACTCTGAAGGGGGCAGTATTGGAGGGTTTAAGCAGAGGAGGGAGGTCTGGCTTCGTGTGTGCGTGCGTGCGTGCGTGCGTGCGTGTGTGTGTGCACGCGTGCGCGCGAGCTTTCATACTCCAGTGGTTTTTAGTGTGTTTCAGTGTTGTGCGACTCTCACCACATCCATTCAGGAATATTTTCATCCCATCATCCCAACAAGAAACCCTGTACCCAGTAGCACTGATTGGCTGGAGAATGGATGTGTAAGCTCAGGTCAAACAGGCCAGGGTAGGACCAAGAGACCGCGGGCTGAGTGGGCCAGGACACACTTCAGAAACCAGGGGTCAGCCGAGCGTGGTCGCACAGGCTTGCAATCCCAGTATCCGGGAGGCCGAGACAGGAGGATCGCAGGTTCAAAGCCAGCCTTAGCAATTTAACTTATTGTTTCCAAATAAGTTATAAAAAAAAATTAGGCTAGGGTGTAGCTTGAAGGTAGAATGCCTCTGGATTCAATTCTCAGTACCAAAAAGGAAGCTATAAACACTTTGAGATGAAGGATCTCCGTCTTTTGTTAGTTTTTCACTGATATGCCTAGCTTATAGAAACGTGCTCAAGCAGTGTGTGTGTTGGGGGACACAGGGGATTGGACCCCCCGGCGTACTACCTCTGAGTTGCACCCTCAGCCCTATTTATTTTTTATTTTGAAACACAGTCTCACTAGGTGGATGAGGGCCTCGCTATTTGCTGAGGCTGTCTTCAAACCTGGGTTCCTCTGTATCAGCCTCCCGAGTACTGGGATTGCAGGCACGCGTAACCATACCCTGCTCAAGAAATATTTGACTAATGAGTGAATTCTTAGTGTGTATATTAGTTTGTTATTGCTATTGTAGTTATTTCCCACAAACTTAGCAGCTGATTACAGATTTTATCATTTTACAGTTCTAGAGGTCAGAAGTCCAAATTTGCTCTTACAAGTTTAAAACCAAGGTGTTGTCAAGCATGATGGTGCCTGCTTGTAATCCCAGTACTTGGGAGGCTGAGACAACACGATCTCAGGTTGGAGGACAGCCTCAGCAAGTAATGAGGCTCATCAACCTACTGAGACCCTGTTTCAAAATAAAAATAAAAAATAAATTAGCGGCTGGGTGTGGTGGCGCACGCTTGTAATCCCTGCGCTTGGGAGGCTGAAACAGGACGATCGTGCAGGTTCGAAGCCAGCCTCAGCTACTTAGTGAGGCTCTCAGCAACTTAGTGGGACCCTGTTTCCAAATAAAATATAAAAATGGGTCTGGGAGTATAGCTCGGAAGTAGAAAGCCTCTGGGTTCCACCCCCGGTACCACCAAAAATAAATAAATAAATAAATAAATAAATAAATAAATAAATTAGCACTGGTTGTTTAGTTCAGAGGTAGGATGCCTCTGGTTCAATCTTTAGTACCAAAAACAAAAACAAAAACGAAGGTGTCCCCGGGCTGTGACACATGTCAGGAAGAACTTGTTTCCTTTCCTGTCTGGCTTCTAGAGGCACCACGTCTGGTTCTTTTCTCTTTATAATAAAATCTCTTATGCAAATCACTTATCTGATTGTCCTTCACCCAAGGGAGGCCTTGTGCCTTCACTGCTGAGGTTTGCATGTGGCCCCGCCTTTATACCTTGGAACTTAACCCCCAGGGCAAATGTACGAGAGGTGGGGAAAGGATTCCTGTTGTCATGGTCACGGTGGGGTTTCTCTATGAAGTGCCCTTCTCCCTGGCTCTGCCCTCCCCCTCACGGGACACCCTCTGCCGTGGGGTGACCCTGCGTGCAGGCCCTCCTCTCTTCCCTGAACTTCTCAGTTTCTAGAACCCAGCACCATGCCGGGCGTGGTGGCGCTCGCTTGTAATCCCAGCATTCACCGAGGATCGCGGTTCGCGGACAGCCTCAGCTACTTAGTGAGGCCCTCTGCAACTCAGTGAGACTTGGTTTCAAAATAAAGAATAAAAAATAGAGCAGGGGGTATGGCTCGGAGGTCAAATGCCCCTGGGTTCCATTCACAGAACCCCCCCCACACACACACACACACAAAACCCAGCGCCAAAACAAGTTCTGTCCAACATAGCTGCCCAACATAGCTGCCAAGGTAAACAAAGCTGAAGTCATGGGCTGGGTTTGAAGCCGAGCAAGGAAGTCCTAGGAGACGTGGGGGACCATGCTGAGCCAGGGAATGGAAAGCGCTAGATGATGATCAATAAAAAGCGATTAAATAGATGGCAAATTAAGGTGCAGGAGATTAAAGGGAAATCACTTAGTGTTTTAAGAGGTGTTTTATAGATCTGGGTTCGCCTTTGCTCTGAGTCCTGTAAGGATCCCATCCATCAGAAAAGTGCTTTTATAAACTGAATTTCTCCTCTGATAGCGCCTCTTTTCCCTACCCACAGCGACTTCAGTGGTGCTCTATAAAATATGTAGGCACCGAAGCGGCTAATGGCCGTGGCTCTGGGCTGTGGGAGAGCAGTGTGCATTCCCTCAGCAGCTCAGGAGGTGCTGACCCGCTGAGCAGGTCCTCAGACAGGCTCCCTGTAAGCTTTTAGGGAAAGGAGATGTGGGCCTTCGCTGGATAGAGCTCCTTGGGCCCACGCTACTCGGGGAGAGGTGGGAATGGACTTAGCTCAGGGGACCGTAACAAAATACCACACACTCCCTAGTGCGTGGTATTAATCTAGTGTGTAGCTTAAACAACAGCTCCATTTTACTTTTTTTTTTTTTTTTGGTACTGGGGATGGAACCCAGGGGCATTCTACCTCCAAGCTACACCCCCCAAACCTATTGTTTATTCTTTATTTTGAAACAGGGTTTCACTGAGTTGCAGAGGGCCTAAGTAGCTGAGGCTTTCTGGGAACCGTGATCCTCCTGTCTCAGCCTCCCATTACAGGCCTGCGCCACATGCTTGTGGGCTAGTTTTATAGATGGCACCAACTTGGGGTGTCTCCGGAGCTTTCAGGGTCCAGGTGCCAGCTCCCTGTCCCGGGGCCGCGTGGCAGCCAGGCCGAGGCTGCGCTCCCGCAGCACCTTGGCTTCCTGTGAGCGGCAGGGGCCATCAGAGGTGGCAGTCGGCGGCACTGGCTCTGTGGTGTCAGGTTGGACCACTCTGAGATCTCGGAGGTGGGCACATCCTCTGTTCCCTGATGAGCCGTGGCCTCTGTGTTTCTGTAGGACTTTTCTTCAGGTGTGAGGGTGCAGAGCGGCTCAAGGTGAGGCCTCGGCTTTGCAGCCCGCGCTTCTACCCTGGAAGGGAGCATGCAGGCTGAGCGGTGGCTTGGGGTTGCGTCCACAGTGAGGGACACACCGGGGCCCTGTGGGGGCCCGGTTGCTCCGACTGAGCCAGGCACCTCAGTGGCTGCCCAGAAAGGAGGGATTTGATTAGGGAGAAGCCGAACTTGGACCCAGGCGCAGCAACCCCTTGTGACCAGACTCCTGGATGGTGGGAGCTGAGAACAGCTGGGCTTAGTGGCCAGCGGAAGAGAGGCGGAACCAGAGTACTGAGGGTGGAGAGCCCTGCCCCAGGTCCCAAGTGCTGCCATCAACTGGACAGCTGCGGTGTCTCTTGAGTGGAGTAAAAGCAGTAGCTTATATGTATATAGAAGTTCTCTATATATGAAGATTTAAAGAAGTTTATTAAAAACATAGAAATACAGAAAATGGAAATACAGCTCCATACCAGACTGGCATGGAGGGGTGACTCGAATGAATACACCCATATATGCCTAATTTTTAAGCTTGAGACATGAGTATTTATTTACTTAATACTCCATATTATTATTTGTGTGTGTGTATGTTACTGAGGGTGGAACCCAGGGGCTTTCTACCTCCACGCTATATGCCCAGACCTTTTTTATATTTTATTTGGAAACGGTCTCACTAAGCTGCTGAGAGCCTAAGTAGCTGAGGCTGGCTTTGAACAAGTGTGATCCTCCTATGTCAGCCTCCCAAGTACTGGGATTACAAGTGTACCCACCACGTACGACTCAATATTATGTCATTTAAACATGATTTTTTGTTTCTTGTTTTGAGGTACTGGGGATCGAACACAGGGGCATTCTACCTGTGAGCTACTCCCCAGCCCTTTTTTAAAAAAATTTTTAATTTTTATTTTTTGATGGTACTAGGGATGGGACCCTTCTACTTCTGGGTTATACTCCCAATCTATTTTATATTTTTATTTGGAAACAGGGTCTCTTAAACCAGTGAGGCTGGCTTCGAACCTGTGCGATCCTCCTGTCTCTGCCTCCCAAGCATGGGGATTACAAGCACGTGCCACCACACCTGGCTTATTCTTAATTTTGAAACAGGGTCTCCCTAAGGAGGGCCTCACTAAGTAGCTACACTAAGTTGCTGAGACCCTCACTAAGCTGCTGAGGCGGCTTCAAACTTGTGAACTTGAGATCCTCCTGTCTCAGCCTCCCAAGTACTAGGATTGTAGGGGTGCTGGAAAGCAGGCTGGAAGAAGTGCTTTCCCCCCCTATATGAGAAGTTAACTAGAGAAGTCTTCTCCCATATTAGGATTAGAAATAAGGTATTAAAATATAGTTAAGATAGAAGTAGGGTAGGATTGGAAATAAAATCAAGATCCATCCAAGGACAAGGGTAGGGGACCCACCAGGTCAAAGCCTCTAATCTCCAGCTTGCCGGCCAAGGTCTTTGTAAATGGGACCCCCCATCCCCATATCTCTGAGCTAGATCAGCAAACAAGGCCAGGCTAATCTGCTCTCCAGTGCAGAGATAATCTGTTCTTCAGTGCAGAGATAAGCCTGGCCCAGCCAAGGTGGGTGGGAAAGGCAGAGCAGGCTCTGACGTGTGTGGATGCATGTTTTAAAATTATTGGTTGTACTTGTTTGTCCTTGTATCTGATTGGTTGTATTCTAAGGTTGGCGGGCTCTGACGTGTGTAACCACTCCCTCCTAGGGTTATAAAATTCAGAGCGTGGAGTGGGGAGGGTCGAACCTCGGCCATAGTGCCTTGGTCTGGACCCCTGGCTAGCTGGGACAATAAACCTCGCTTGCATTTTACATCTCTTGTGAGTCCTTCGATATTTGGGTTGGTGGGCAATTCTTGGACCCTTCAGGATTACAAGTGTGCATCACCACATCCGGCTCTTTTTATTTCTTAATTTTACCAAATACTATCAAACAAAAGAGACCAGTTTCAACAGTGCTGTAATATTATTCTGAAGATATATCTTGTTCCGCAGAAAAAAACAAATCTCACAGAGAGTTGAAAACCTTTTGTAGTTACCTGACAGATATTCATCAGACCAAAAGTGTCCAAACACCCTGAGTCAGTTGTATTTTTAACAGGCATTGAGCCCTAAGCCGGGCATGTCTGAGATGTCGTAAGAACCATTTAAGAACCACTGGTCCTGGTAGCACTTGCCCAACACACAGGAGACCCTGGGTTCACACCGGGACAAGGCACCAACAGAAACCTCAAAACAAGACCCGGTGCTCAGCGGGGCGTGGTGGCGCACCCTTGTAATCCCCGCGCTTGGGAGGCTGAGACAGGAGGATCACACAGGTTCGAAGCCAGTCTCGGCTACTTAGTGAGGCTCTCAGCAACTTAGTGAGACCCTGTTTCCAAATAAAGTATAAAATAGGTCTGGGAGTGTAGCCTGGAGGTAGAAAGCCTCTGGGTTCCATCCCCAGTACCACCAAAAAAAAAAAAAAAAAAGGCCCGGTGCTCTATTTTAGGTATATTCAGAGTATGGTATTAATTACAGCTTTATTTGACTCCAGATGAACAAGGAATTGGAGCCATCACCAGTGAGAGGCCAAGGGTGGGGTGCGGGGATTTGCCTACCCCTAATCCTCATCCATCAGCGCCTCCAATCCACCCTGCCCCGCCCAGCTAGCGAGAGCTGAGAACCTGCGTAGTGATCTGAATAAAAACACTTGTGGGGACTGCTGCTTTAGTTAAGGTGGGGGGCACACAGCAGTGTGCTTGCAATGCAGATAGTTACAAGAGAAGCGCCTGATGCCCCCCACCCAGACCCACACCTTTTCCTAGTCTCTCATGGTTCATCCCAATCGGATTAATCTTGAGTTTGTTTGTTTTGGTACTGGGAGTTGATCCCAGGGGCATTCTGAGCTATACCCCCAGCCCTATTTTATTTTTTATTTTGAATCAGGGTCTCACTAAGTGAGGAGGGCCTCACTAAGTAGTTGAGGCTGACCATGACCTGCGATCCACCTGCCTCAGCCTCCCAAGTACTGGGATTACAAGTGTGCGCCACCATGCCTGGCTATTCCTGAGCTTTTTTTTGTTTGTTTGTTTTGTTTTGTTTTGCAGTACTGGAGAAGCGACCCAGGGGCATTCTACCTGCAAGCTACATCCCCAGCCCTGTTTTTTAATTCTGTATTTTGAAACAGGGTCTCATCGAGTTGCAAAGGGCCTCACTAAGTAGCAGAGGCTGGCTTCGAACCTGCGCAATCCTCCTGTCTCAGCCTCCCAAGCGCTGGGATTACAAGTGTGCGCCACCACGCCTGGCTAAAGATATTTTTTACTGGTGTATTGTATATAAATGTGGGGCTCATTGTTTTATATAAATTGTACATAAACATAATTTGGACAAATTTTTGTGTGCATGTGCTAGGGGTGGAACTCAGGAGTATTCAACCTCCGAATTATACCCCCGGCCCCATTTTATTTGGAAATGGTCGCACTGGTATCTGAGGCTGTCCTGGAACCTGTCTGCAATCCTCCTTTCTCAGCCTCCCAAGTACAGGGATTACAAGTATGTGTTACCACACATGGCTGCTAATTTGACCAATTTTGAAAATAGAGCAAGAATTGAATTATTATTATCCACTTCCCAGGAATAATGGCTTTCCTATCTTAATATACCAAGTGACTCCTTGAGGGCGAGGGTGAGGGTGAGGGTGTGGCTGTCAGGGGCAAGCAGGCAGTGTGGGCCTGTGCATGCATCTTTCCCTCCCTCCTTTCCTTCCTTCCTTCCTTCCTTCCTTCCTTCCTTCCTTCCTTCCTTCCTTCCTGTGTGTGTATGTGTGTAGTTTTTAACCTAGGGATACGGTACTGAGCTATATCCCCAACCCTATTTATGTGTGTTTGTGTGTGTGTGCTCGCACTACTGGAGATTGAGCCCAGGGGCATCTACTTGAGCTGCACCTCCAGCCTATCTATCTATCTATCTATCTATCTATCTATCTATCTATCTATATTTAGCGATACAGAGGATTGGGCCCAGGGGCATTCTACCTCCAAGCTACACCCTCAGTCCTTTTTTTTTTTTTTTTTTTTTTTTTGGCGGTACTGGAGATGGAACCCTGGAGCAACAACCCCAGCCCTATTTTTATTCTTTATTTTGAAACAGGGTCTCACTGAGTTGCAAAGGGCCTCACTAAGTAGTAGCTGAGGCTGTCTGTGAACTGCAATTCTTCCTGTGTCAGCCTCCCAAATGTTGGGATTATAAGCATATACCACCAAGCCGGGCGTGGTGGCGCACGCTTGTAATCCCCGTGCTTGGGAGGCTGAGACAGGAGGATCACACAGGTTCATAGCCAGCCTCATCTACTTAGTGAGGCTCTCAGCAACTTAGTGAGACCCTGTTTTCAAATAAAATATAAAATGGATCTGGGAGTATAGCCCGGAGGTAGAAAGCCTCTGGGTTCCACCCCCAGTACCACCAAAAACAAAACAAACAAACAAAAAACAAGCATATACCACCACATCCAGCTGTGTGTGTGTGTGTGTTACTGGGGATGGAACCCAGGGGCTTTTCTAACTCCAGGCTATACTCCCAGACCTATTCTATACTTTATTTGGAAACAAGGTCTAAGTTGCTGAGAACCTCACTAAGTAGCTAAGGCTGGCTTTGAACCTGTGCGATCCTCCTGTCTCAGCCTCCCAAGCACGGGGGTGCGCCACCACGCCCGGCTCAGCTGTATTCTTTATTTTTGAATCAGGGTCTCACTAAGTTGGAGAGGGCCTCACTCAGTAGCCAGGGCTGGCTGCAAACCTGCAATCCTCATGTCTTAGCCTCCAAATACCAGGGGGATTACAAGCATGTGTCACCATGCCCGGCTACTTTTTTTGTTTTTCGGAAACTGGGTCTAGCTAGGTTGCTGCAGCTGGTGGAGACCTGCGATGCTCCTGTGGAAGCCTCTAAGTACTGAAGCTAGAGGAGCGTGCCACCAGGCCCACCTCAGTGCCGTGTCTTAACCTTCCCTCCTTTCAGTTCTCATCCCTGGTAAAGGATATCAATAGCAGGCACTTAAGGATGGTCCTGAGGATTCAATGAATTGGTGTTTGTAAAGCACTCAGGACATTTTCTATTTACATAGTAGCTATTTATTTACTACATATAAACAGGTCCAGAGTTTTCTTCTGGATACATAGGCATTCATTTTGTTTGTTTTTACAAAAGCAGGATCTTATTCCACGTAACTATTTGCAGCTTGCTTCTCTGGCTCCTCAGGAAGGCTTATGTGTTGATGTGGCTGTGTGATGTCCCATGATGTGGATGCACAGAAGCCAGTTCCCGAGACCCGCAGCGATAGCCAGGCAGTTGGTGCCCGGTGCCTGCTGTGCTGCCAGGAGCCTCTTGTGACCTCTGCCCTTGCCTGTGTGCATCCTGTGGGATCTGGTCATGGAAATAAACTCACTGCCCCAAAGGCTGTGTACATATGACTTCCAAATTACCCTCCAAACGGTGGCTTCTAGATTAGGTTCTGAGGAGCAGAGGTCGGGCCTTTGGAGTAAGGTCCTGACAGCTCCACACTGTTCAAAGCCTTTATGGCATTTCAGAGCTTGCACGTCGAAGGCCTTGGTCTGGCATTTAAAGACCCCATAAACTGGGCGTGGTGGCTCACACATGTATGTAATCCTAGTACTTGGGAGGCTGAGACTAGAGGATCACGGTTCTCAGCCTCAGCTATTTAGTGAGGCCCTCTGTAACTCAGTGAGACCCGGTTTCAAAATAAAGAATAAAAATAGGGCAGGGTATGTGGCTCGGAGGTCAAATGCCCCTGGTTCCATCCCCAGACCCGCAAAATAAACAAACAAACAAACCACAAATAAAGACCCCCATAATGTGACCCTGTCCATCTTTGAGCGTCACCTGCCTTTGCTCTTATAAACTTTCTGCTTCAATCAAGCCAGTAGTTATCAGTCAAGGCACTGTTGCCTTCTGGGGACACCTGGCAGTGTCTAGACACGCTTTTGGTGTCTCACTGGGGAGGGCGCGCCACTGGCCAAGGATGCTGCACATCTTTTTTGTGTGTGTGTGGTACTAGAGATTGAACCCAGGGGCATCCGTTCTACCTCTGAGGTACACCCCTAGCCCTATTTTTATTTTTATTTTTATGTTGAAACAGGGTCTCGCTAGGTTGATGGGAGTCTTACTAGTTGCTCAGGCTGTCCTCAACCCTGCGATCCTCTTGTCTCAGCCTCCCAATTACTGAGATGCAGGCTTGTAATCTCAGTGTACAGCCACCATGCCTGGCTGCAGCTCCATGTCTTACCGTGGGCAGGGCAGCCCGCACATCAGAAAGTCAGCAGGTGGAAGGAAGGGCAGCAGTGCCCTGGCGGGGAGCCCTGCCAGGTCAAGCTGTTTGCTAAGCTCTAAAATTGCCAGGTACTTGCCTCTAGACAATGGTGAACCTGGGATTTATTTTCCTTTCCTTCCTTCCTGCCTTCCTTTTTATTTATCTATTTATTTCAGTACTGGGGATTGAACCCAGGGACATTCTAACTCCGAGCTACATCCCCAGTCCTATTTTTTATTCTTTATTTTGAAACAGGGCCTCACTAAGTAGCTGAGGGTAGCTGTGAACCTGTGGTCCTCCTGTCTCAACCTCGCAATGCTGGCATTGCAAGTGTGCGCCGCCATGCCTGGCTTGGACTTGAGGTTTGAATGTCAGATTTTACCTAATGCGTCCTGTTCATTCAATCCATAAGGCCAGCTAGTGAGCTGTTCTAAGGACTCTAAAGCCTTACCGTAAACTCATTGGAGAAAAATGCTGCCTGCCATTTACTCAACTGTAAAGTCACTTGCAGGCAAGATAGACAGCATTGTCTTTTTTTTTTTTTTTTTTTTTTAGGTCTGGGGAAGGAACCCAGGGGCATTCAACCTCTGAGCTACACCCCCAGCCTGATTTTTTATTTTTATTTTTAAATTTTTACTTATTTACTTATTTTGCGGTACTAGGGATGGAACCCAGGGGCATTCTACCTCCAAGGTACACCCGACGTCCTACTTTTATGCAAAGGGCCTCACTAAGTACTGAGCCTGTCCGAGAACTGCGATCCTCCTGTCTCCCCCTCCCAAAAGCTGGGATTACAAGGGTGCGCCACCACGCCTGGCTTATTTTTTTACTCTTTATTTTGAAACAGGTTCTTACTGAGTTGCAAAGGGCCTCACTAAGTAGCTGCGGCAATCTGCAAACTGTAATCCTCCTGTCTCCACCTCCTAAATGCTGAGAGTACAAGCATGTGCCACTAGACTTGTCTTAGTGATCAAATATTTGAATATTAGGTAGGGCTGTGGCTCAGAGTTCAGTGGCAGACCTGTGCTTAGCATGTATGAGGCCCTGGATTCCATCCCCAGCACCACAAAAGAAAAAAAAAAAGATGCCAGGCGTGGTGGCGCACGCTTGTAATCCCAGCGCATGTGAGGCTGAGACAGAGCTCAAGGAAGTGTCTGTGTGTTCAGGTCCTATAAGTGGATTCAGATAAGGCTCATGCAAAACCAGGCGGTGACCCCAGGGTCATAGTGTGCTGGCCACTTCATTTATTTTTGCCATACTGGGGATGGAACCCAGGGGTAGTCTACCTCCGAGCTACACTCTCAGCCCTATTTTGTATTCCTTATTTTGAAACAGGGTCTCACTGAGTTGCAGAGGGCCTCACTAAGTGCTGGGGCTGTTCACGAACCACGATCCTCCTGTCTCAGCCTGTCAAGTACTGGGATTACAAGCATGCGCCACCACACCTGGCTTGTGCTGGCCACTTTAAAAGCAGCAGTATTAGCCGGGCGTGGTGGCGCACGCATGTAATCCCTGGCATCGGGAGGCTGGGACAGGAGGATTGTGGTTTGCGGACAGCCTCAGCTACTTAGTGAGGCTCTTTGCAACTCAGTGAGACCCTGTTTCAAAATAAAGAATAAACAATAGGGCTGGGGGTGCATCTTGGAGGTAGAATGACCCTGGGTTCCATCCCCCCAGTACTGAAAAAAAAATAAAATAAAAAGGATAAGCTGGGCGTGGTGGTGCACACTTGTAATCCCCGCTCTTGAGAGGCTGAGACAGGAGGATCACACAGGAGGATCAAAGCCAGCCTCAGCTACTGAGTGAGGCTCTCAGCAACTTAGACCCTGTTTCCAAATAAAGTATAAAATAGATCTGGGAGTATAGCCCAGAGGTAGAAAAGCCCCTGGGTTCCACCCCCAGTACCACCAAAATAAATAAATAATATAAATAAATAAATAAATAAATTAATTAATTAATAATAAACAAGCGCCATATCGGGGCATTTCACCGTGAGCCTGCGGTGCAGCCCAGGGTGAGGCAGCCGGGTGCGCCGAGGACCCGGCGTCACTGACGCGCAGCCTTCCCGCTCTCCCCGCAGAGATGTGGTATGGTGTGTTCCTGTGGGCACTGGTGTCTTCTCTCTTCTTTCATGTCCCCGCTGGACTCCTGGCCCTCTTCACCCTCAGACATCACAAATATGGTAGGTTCATGTCTGTAAGCATCCTGCTGATGGGCATCGTGGGACCAATTACTGCTGGAATCTTGACAAGTATGTTAGACATTAAAATACCAGTCACAACGTTTCGTGTGCCTAGTCAGTTCATTTCAGGACTCATTGTAGAAATGAATGAGTGTCTTGCCGGGCGTGGTGGCGCACGCTGGCATCCCCATGCTTGGGAGGCTGAGACAGGAGGATCGCACGGGTTCGAAGCCAGCCTCAGCTACTGAGTGAGGCTCCCGGCAACTTAGTGAGACCCTGTTCCCAAATAAAGTATCAAATAGGTCTGGGAGTATAGCCCGGAGGTAGAAAGCCCCTGGGTTCCACCCCCAGTACTACCAAAAACAAACCCAAAAAAGTGTCTTTTAGCCGCAGGTCCTACTTTTTAATGTACTGGGCTTTTTCTTGTCCCCAGGCCCCTTCATTTGGCTAATCTTTGGCCTGAGAAGGCCCTGCTTTGTGTTCTCTTTCTCCTCAGACCCACCTCTGACCCTAAGGACTCTCTGAAAATGAGTGAAATTGGAGTAAGATGGATATCATTAGTTATTTTTATGTTTTTTTCTTGGCTTTTGGCTCATGTTACAGGACACAATAAAAATTATGCTTATATTAAGTAATAACCACAGTTTGCTTCTTTTTTTTTTTTTGCGGTACTGGGGATGGAGCCCAGGGGCATTCTACCTCTGACTGACACTCCCAGCCCTCCAAGCAATACCTGCAGTCCTATTTTTATTTTTTTACTTTTTGGTATTGAGGATGGAATCCAGGGGGCATTCTACCTCCTAGCAACACCCCCAGCCCTATTTTTTTATTCTTTATTTTGAAACAGGGTCTCACTGAGTTGCAAAAGGCCTCACTAAGTAGCTGAGGCTGTCCGTGAACCACGAAACCACGATCCTCCTGTCTCAGCCTCCCATATGCATGCTGGGATTACAAGAGTGTGCCACCATGCCAGTATTGGGGAAAAAAAAAAAAAAATATATATATATATATATATATATATATGAATGACTGGGGTGTAGCTTGGAGGTAGAATGCCCTGGGTTCCATCCCCAGTACTGCAAAATAAGTAAATAAAAAAAGAAAGAAAGAGCCAAGTGTTCAAGACCACAGACTTTTGGTTAGTTATTGTTCTGTCTTCTTGTTAATATATGTTAATACGCCCTCGTATTATGTTTTAAAAATGTATAAACTGGAGCCGGGTGTACACGGTGGCACATGCCAGTAATCCCAGTACTTGGGAGGCTGAGGCAGGAGGTTTGCAAGTTTGAGACCATCCTGTGTAATATGTCAAGACCCGATCTCAAAAATACAGACAACAAAACCCAAGCCAGGCATGGTGGTACTCGCCTGTAATCTCAGTACTTGGGAGGCTGAGACAGGAGGATTTGGGGTTTGAGGCCAGCCTCAACAATTTAGCAAGAGCCTGTTTAAAAAAAATAAAATAGGGCTGGAGATGTAGTTCTGGTGGTAGAATGCCTCTGGGTTCGATCCCTAGTGCAATCAAAACAATAAACAAACCAAATAAACCAACCTACAGTAGTCAGCAGAAGCTGGCTTTGAACCTGTGTGATCCTCCTGTCTCAGCTTCCCAAGTACTGGGATTACAAGTGTGTAGCACCACACCCCGCTTAATGTTAACATTTTAATATTAAAAACCTAGAATAGAGCTGGGCGTGGTGGTGCACGCTTGTATTCCCAGCATTTGGGAGACTGAGACAGGATTATCATAGTTTGCAGACAGCCTCAGCTACTTAGTGTGGCCTTTTGCAATTCAGTGAGACCCTGTTTCAAAATAAAGAATAACAAATAGGGCTGGGGGTATAGCTCAGAAGTAGAATGCCCCTGGGTTCCATCCCCAGTACTGCAAAAAAAAAAAAAAAAAAAAAAAAAACTAGACTATTGTAGAACTTTAAGTGCTCTATTTTTATGACTTTGTTAACCTCATTCTTTTTTTCCTAACACCCTTGCCTTGTGAACCAGGCGCAGCCATCGCGGGAGTGTACCGCGCCGCGGGGAAGGAGATGATCCCGTTTGAAGCCCTCACCCTGGGCACTGGACAGACCTTCTGTGTAGTGCTCGTCTCCTTTTTACGGATTTTAGCTACGCTATAGCACGCACCCTTACGCTGTGACGCTGAACCTAAATTTCATAGACTCCTCAAAAAGAAGACATAACAGAGGATGGTGGGGTCTCCCTCCCCGGCCGGGAGCGGCGTGGATGGACAGGACTGTGAAGAACCGCAGCTCGCCAGCAGTTGAAGATCTCGGACTCCATGCTCTCCGCCAAAACAAAACAAGCTTCTTGGCTTCACTTTTTTAGATACTAAGCTTAAGAAGCTTCACGCTCGTCCCTGCAGCCACGCCAGGCCGCCAGCGCTGCCGGTTGGCATTCCTTACGGTGCAATCTGCAATGTTCTATGAGAAAACGCAGTGTTGCCTATTTCAGAGAAACTGTGGAAAATATTGGTTTATTTCAGCCGAGCAGAGTGTGCTCTGCTAAACCCTTAGCTGATCTAATCCGGGGTAAAATTTGGCAAGCTCCTTTTTGCTAACATCATCAGGACAGGAAAGCCAACTAGGCTTTGGTTGAGTGGAATAGAGCTTTCAGAACAAATATGGTGACACGTAACAGGCAAAAAAGAAGAAAATGAAGTGTGATGCAAGTAGTGGCTTTGGTCCTACTGTTAACGTAGATAATTACTGAGTATGTGGCATTCTATGGATAACTATCCTGACCTCCTATATGTATTTAAGAGATGTGAATCTGGTTTTTATACTGTTTTTTTTTTTTTTTTAAGAGATGGGGTCTTGCTGCGTCGCCAGGCTAGCCCTGAACTCCTGGGCTCAAGCAGTCCTCCTGTCTCAGCCTCCTGAGCAGCTGGACCTTCAGCTACACACCATCACACCTGGCTGAGAATTTTTCTTAAAGAATTTCTATTTCACTTTCCGCTATCACTTAATTTGACTCACTTTTGTTTGATTGAAAATGGACATACCCTACTACCTTGCTCCAGTAGCAAGATCGGTCAGGATACTCCTTGAACGTTGAGACTCTAGAAAGGTATGTCAAGCATTCTGGTTTCGTTTTTCTTGGTGACTGCGGGTTATTGATGACCCAAGACGGAGTAGAAGTGTAGCTGAAACGGGAGTCGGAGTTACTGGCTTTTCCGTCTTCATGTGTTTACCTAGTGGTGGCTCTTCAGCCCATTTTTGCAGTATTTGAGTACCAACTCCCAGAAGGTGCCTGGCTTTAGTTGCAGATATGCCCCTGCTCTGCCCTTTGCATTTTTTATTCAAGAGAATTTACATCCTTAAAGAGAACTAAATGTCAGGAGCTGTTTTAATTCGGTTTTAACTGTTTTAATTTTTATTCTACTGCCTAACATTCTTTTCATTTAAAAGGCCTGAAAACTGTGACCTTCAAAAGGGAAAGGATTGCAAGAATTAAGCCACTTGGTCCTCACCACTAACCTGTTTTGTGTAGAATCCAGCCAATGTTATCGCTTTCAAAACAGCGTCTGGTAATCACATGTTTAACGTTTTCCTTGTGAGATTAAGACTAACAACCCCTACGATCATATGTAAGTCATTTTATCTGTTCCATTTAAGGCGATATGCACTCTGGCTTCTCATTAAAAGTAGCGAGGTGGACATTTTCCAGGGAAAGTCACAGAGAAAAATCACAAAGGGACCATAAAGATTAACTGGGCATTTCCTTTCGATTAATTTATCAAAAACCACACGTAGGGTATAGCTCATGTCCTGCCAGACTCCTCAGCAAGAGGCTCGAGTCTTTCTTCAGCAAATACTTAAAGATTCCAGTTCTCAGTTCAAGACGCAGTGATTTTGGAAAGTTTCCTTTCAGTTTAAGAAACTTGGAGTATTGTCCCCTTGACTGTGGGGAGTGATTGGCGCCATCATGGTTGGAGGATGCTTCTCGCTAGAGTTCTTTTCCAAAAAACATCCTTTTGGCTATAATTTCACCAACATGTGGGCCAGTAGTTGGTGGTCCTCTCCCTCGGAACACTAATTTTTGAACGTATTGACTCATGATGAAAATGTTAAGGTTTTTTTTTTTTTTTTTTTTTTTTTTTTATAGAGCCAAGACACAAAAATGCAGGCATTTTGAAAGGTCTCTGTATTTTCATGTTTCTTGTTTGATCTATTTCAATGACCTCCTCTTTTTTACAACTTCAGCTATAAAATTAACTTCAAACTATTGAACGTCTCATCCACCCCAGTATGCAAAGCATTCTCTCGTGAATGAATGTATATAGACTTCATAGAGCTGGGGCTGCGCAGCTTGAAATGTATTCAGGGAAAAACCATTTGGATGGTAAAGAATGTACTCCACTTTCATTTTTTATCTTTTTCTTTTTATTTCTGTCTTCCTTGTCTCAAATAGAGATTTTTTTTTTTTTTTTGGCCAGTAGTTGCTCAGATGAAGAATATTGGCATTTGTTGAATGTCTTACCATATGTAGTTTTTTGAGAATTTCTGCCAACAACTGACTTTCTTTGAGACGTATGTAACCCCCACTCCTCCAGCAGTCTTTCCCCTCCCCGCCATAAACCCAGCTTCTTAAATCCTTAATTTTTACTTTTTGTGGTACAGGGGATTAAACTCAGGGGCGTTCTAGACCTCTGAGCTATGCCCACAGCCTCCCCTTTTTAAATCATATCTCCTTAAGTTACTCTCCACTGGCCTTGAACCTGTGATCCTCCTGTCTTAGCCTCCCAAGTACTGGGATTACAGGCCTGGGCCACCAGGCTTGGCTTCTTTACCAGGAATTTGTGGTAAAAAGCTTTCTGTGAAAACTTAAATTCAAATACAAAAGCATAATGAATTGTTAGATGAGAAAGATGCCTCTGGGCTATTAACTTATTTTTTTTTTTTTACAGCAAGATACTACTAATGAAATGTTGAGTGAGGAACGTGCCAGTCATTAACTCCAAATCCTCCTTTTTGTCTGTGTTTGTAAATGGCGTGTTGACTTGGAATCCCAGTGTCCTCTCTGACAGCGCCGGTTTCTGTTAAGTTCTCCCTCGGCCGCAGCACACGCCAACCTTCCCTAAGGAACCATTTCCTGGAATGTGAAGCCCTGGTGCCCTCAGCGATCCACAGAGTTTTGTGAATCTGCGTTTCCTTTTTGCGCACTCTGTGAGGTTGGTTGTGACCCAATCAGCTTAACTTTTTGTATTAGGTTATTACACTAATGGCTACAGTCAAAATGATCAAATCTTTGTATAATAGGAAATTATTTAAATTTTATTTTTCTACTGACATTTCTAATTTTACTGTTTATCAATAAAGAGTCACTTTAATTCCTGTGAGTTGGAATTGCATTTCTTTTCTTCTATTTATTTATTTTTTTGTGGGTCTGGGAATGGAACCCAGGGGCATTCAGTCTCCAAGCTACTCACCCTGCCCTCTGTTTTATTCTTTATTTTTTACTTTTTTATTTTTTTGCAGGTCTGGGAATGGACCCCAAGGGCATTCTACCTCCGAGCTACACCCGCAGCCCTATTTTTTATTCTTTATTTTGAAACAGGGTCTCACTAAGTTGGGGAGGGCCTCACTAAGTAGCCGAGGCTGGCTGCACAACTGTGCAATTCTCCTGTCTCAGCCTCCCAAATACCAGGATTATAAGCGTGCACCACCACACCTGGCTTTTATTTTATTTTCATTTCTTTATTTTTATTTACTTTTTTTTTTTTTGGTAGTACTGGGGATGGAACCCAGGGGAATTCTACTTCCAAGCTATACCCAGTCCTACTTTTCATTCTTTTTTTTTTGCGGGTCTGGGGATGGAATCCAGGGGCATTTGACCTCTAAGCTACACCCCCTACCCTATTTTGTGTGTGTGTGTGGGGGGGGGTACTGGGGGTGGAACCCAGGAGCTTTCTACCTCCAGGCTATACTCCCAGACCTATTTTATATTTTATTTGAAAACAGGGTCTCACTAAGTTGCCAAGAGCCTCATTAAGTAGCTGAGGCTGGCTTCGAACCTGTGTAATTCTCCTGTCTCAGCCTCCCAGGTGCGGGGATTACAAGTGTGCACCACCATGCCCGGCCCCCTACCCTTTTTTTTTTCTTTTTTTGGTGGTACTGGGGTTCCTGGAAGCCCTTCTACCTCCAGGCTATACTCCCACACCTATTTTATATATTTTTTTTTATTTGGAAACAGGGTTTCCTAATCCAGCACGGCTGGCTTCGAACCAGCACGATCCTCCTGTCTCTGCCTCCCAAGCGCGGGGATTACAAGTGTGCGCCACCACGCCCGGCGCTCTACCCTATTTTTTATTCTTTAGTCTCACTAAGTTGCAGAGGGCCTCACTAAGTAGCCGAGGCTGTCCATGAATCATGATCCTCTAGTGTCAGCCTCCCAAATGCCGGGATTACAAGTGTGCACCACTGTACCTGGTCTTAATTTTTATTTTTGAAACAGGGCCTTGCTAAGTAGATAATCTCACTACTTGCTGAGGCTGTCCTCGAACTTGCAGCCCTCCTCTCTCAGTCTCTGAAATACTGGAATTCCAGGTGTGTGCCACTGCACCTGGCTTCTAAGGCAAGTTTTAAAGGACACTGTCAAAGAAGTGCAATGAAACCACAGAAAGCAGGAAATAGGACGCCTTAGATATTATAAAGGACTGGTTGCAGAGGACCTCACTAAGTAGCTGAGGCTGTCATTGAACCTGCAATCCTCCTGTGTCAGCCTCCCAGGTACGGGGGTTACAAGTGTGCGCCACCATGCCCAGCTCCTATTTTATATTTTATTTGGAGACAGGGTCTCACTAGGTTGCTGAGAAGTCTTGCTATGTTGCTGAGGCTGTCTTCAAACCTGTGATCCTCCTGTCTCAGCCTCCCAAATACTTGGATTACAGGTGTGTGCCACTACACCCAGCTAGAAGGCATTTTTTTAAAGAATATATACAATGGCCTAAAAGACATTTTTCCCCCCAAAAAATGCAATGACCAATAAAGACATGAAAAGATGCTAACACCTTTATAGTTACTAGGAAATGTAAATCAAAACTACAATGAAACTGGTAGGGTGGTGTGTACCTATTATAATCCTAGCTAGTTGGTAGGCTGAGGCAGGAGGGTTTCAAGTTTAAGATTAGGATCTGAAAAAAAATCCAATGAGATGCCACCTAACACCCTTTTTTTTTTTTTTTTTTTTTTTTTGCGGGTATGGGGATGGAACCCAGGGACATTTCGACCTCCAAGCTACACCCCCTGCCCTAATTTTTATTCTTTATTTTGAAACCAGGTCTCACTGAGTTGCAGAGGGCCTCACTAAGTAGCTGAGGCTGTCCGTGAACCGTGATCCTCCGGTCTCAGCCTCCCGAGTGCTGGGATTACAAGTGTGCGCCACCACGCCCGGCCACCTCACACCCTTTTAATCAGACAGGGTGTTGCAGGGGTTCAGTAGAAAATCGGGGGCCTCATACACAGCTGGTGAGAATGGAGAAGGGTGCAAATACGCTGTTGCTGAGACTGGCCTTGAACCTGCGATCCTCGTCTCGACCTCCCAAGTATTAGGATTATAGGCATGCGCCACCATGCCCAGCTGGTGCAACCACTTTGGAAAACAGTTGGGCAATTCCTCAAAAGGTAAAACATAAACTACCTGATCAAGGGAGTCATCTTCTAGGGTGCAGGTAAGAGAAATGAGCTTGAGAATGAGCGAAAAAAAAGGGTAGTCATCAAAGTCCACAAGTTGCATGATAACACTGACATTAGATATCCAGAACAGGCTTATATCTATAGAGGCTGGTGACCAGGCAGAAATGGGAAACGGCTACAGATGGGTCAGAGGTTTCTTTGGGGCATGTCAAAAATGTTCTAAAATTGATTTGGTGATGACCACACAAAAATCTGTAATCCCAGCATTTGTGAAGCTGAGACCGGAGGACCGCGGTTCGCGGACAGCCTCGGCTACTTTGTGAGGCTCTGTGCAGCTCAGTGAGACCCGGTTTCAAAATAGAGAATAAAAAATAGGGCTGGGGTGTAGCTCGGAGGTAAATGCCCCCTTGGTTCCATCCCTAGTACCGCAAAAAATAAAAAATAAAAATCTACTGAGTTGTGCCAAGTGGGCAGATTTTGTGGTATGTGAGTTATACGTCAATAAGGCTAGTTTTAAGTTTGCTGATGGGCGAGCCAGGCGTGGTGTCGCATGCTTATACTGGTACTTGGGAGGCTGAGACTGGAGGATCGCAGGTTTGAGGGCAACTTCAACAACTTAGTGAGACCCCTGTTTCCAAATAAATAATAAAATAGATCTGGACATAGAAAGCCCCTGGGTCCCATCCCCAGTACACACACACACACACACACACAAGAAGTTTGCTGTTATAGAGACACTAATGTACTTTTTTTTTGCGGGTCTGGGAATGGAACCCAGGGGCATTTGACCTCTGAGCTACACCCCCCTTTTTTTTTTTTATTCTTTATTTTGAAACTAAGTTGCAGAGGGCCTCACTAAGTAGCTGAGGCTGTCCACTAACTGCAATCCTCAGGTCTCAGCCTCCCGAATGCTGGGATTATAAGCGTGCGCCACCACGCCTGGCTCTGTAATGTCCATTTAATAACAGACATGAACTCTAGAACAAGGTGACACAGACCCGGCGTAGACCGGAGCATCCGTGAGGAGTGAGGAGCAACTTACATGCTATGAACAAATAGCCTGGTACTCACTGATGTCTCAGCTTCTCATCACTGTCTCCCATAACTGGGTAATAATTAAAATGTTTTCATCTGAAAAAATAAAATAGATTATATGTGGTTGTACTGTCGTATGGATCAACTTGAAAGAGGAATTTTTTTTTTTTTTTTTTTTTTTTGCAGTACTGGGGATGGAACCCAGGGGCATTCTACCTCCGAGCTACACCCCCGCCCTATTTTTTATTCTTTATTTTGAAACAGGGTCTCACTGAGTTGCAAAGGGCCTCGCTAAGCAGCTGAGGCTGTCCGTGAACGTGAACCGCGATCCTCCTGTCTCAGCCTCCCGAATGCTGGGATTACAAGTGTGTGCAACCACGCCTGGCTCTGCCTCAGCTACATAGTAAGGCCTTCTGCAACTTAGTGAGACCCTGTTTCAAAACAAAGGATAAAAAGTAGGGCTGGGGGTGTAACTTGGAGGTAGGATGCCCCTGGGTTCCATCCCCAGCACCACAAAAAAAAAAAAAAAAAAAAAAAAAGAGAGAGAGAAAAGAAAAGGAAATGAAGATTTTAATTCCAGTGTTTGGGAGTAATGTACTTTTCTGCATTGAAACTGTACTATTTTGTAGTCATACACACACAATACACATATGATGCGTAAATACAGTCTGATATACTGTACAGTTCTCACAGTCAACATTGAGCATTGTGAACATATTGTACAGTAATACAAATAAAATCCTGTAAAGATTAAAAGAGTAGGCTGTGTGTGTGTGTGTGTGTGTGTGTGTGTGTGTGTGTGTGCTTGCGTGCGCACGCTGGTACTAGGGATGGAACCCAGGGGCATTCTACCTCCAAGCTACACCCCCAGCCCTAGGTTTTATTCTTTATTTTGAAACAGGGTATCACTGAGTTGCAGAGGGCCTCACCGTCCAGGAACCCGGATCCTCCTGTCTCAGCCTCCCTAATGCTGGGATTACAAGTGTGTGCCACCACGCCCGGCTAAGATTCGGCATTTACAGTTTCATAAAAACATTAAAAAGCTTACTGTGGGTGGAGCTGCGGGAGGTGATGGGGCCGTGTGTTAAATCTTCCAACCCTGGCTTGCTCATGAAAACCAGGGGAGAGTGTGGTGGAATATTCTGCAGAAGAGGGAGGCGCCTCGACACCCGCCAGTTCTTCCTTAAGAGTTTGGCTCTGGCCACTTGTTGACGGAGTGGGCATCTGTCCCTCCCCGTCTGGCCTGAAAGACTGTATCGGCTTTGGCTGTTTGGCTTTCTGCCTCATTTCCTTGAGCATCTCCATATAAGGGGCAAACGCAGTTGAGGCAAGGTGCTTAAATTTGAGGCTGCGGTCGAGCAGAGGGTCACACTCTTCCATGTCATTGAATATTTTTTCCAAGGCGGAATTCCATTCCGCTATTTTGGCTGCCGTGAGAGGCACGACTCTTGGGGTCTTGGTCCCGCTGCTGTCCTCGTCATCGCTGACTCCGGTGCCCTGTTTTGCCATCTCATCCAGGTCTTCGTTGGTGGGCTCCACTGCCTTCTCTGCCAAAATCTCCTCGACGTCTTCCTCCTTCATATCATCAAAGCCTTCCCCCCTGATTTGTCGTGCGATGCGCACTATATTTTTGACACTGTTCTTTATATTTTCCGAAACACCTTCAAAGCCTTCAAAACTTTCCACACAGTCCGGCCAAACATTTTTCCAACAGTTATTGATAGAAGCTGGCGTGATGCTGTCCCAGGCTGTGCCAATATAATCAATAACATGGCGGATGGTGACTGACTTCCAGTAGTCCAGCATGGTGGTTTCCTTGTTGGCCTTCAGCGTCTCCCAAGCACTGGTGTAAAATTCCTCCGTATAATGTGCCTTGAAAGCTTTTATGATGCCCTGATCCAGGGGCTGGATGAGAGAGGTAGTGTTTGGGGGCATAAAGAGAACTTCGACGTTGGGGTGTGCATTTTCGAGTTCTTCACGGCGATGGACGGGGGCATTATCCAAAATTAACAGAACTTTGAAGGCAAGGTTTCTGTCCTGGAGATAGTGTTCAACTTCTGGGACGAAGCAGCTGTGGAACCAGTCAGACATCACCCACGCCTTTTTGTTCCACCTCCAGTGGACCGGCATGCGGTTCTCGTCTTTCCCTTTAGGTGCCTGCGGGTTTGGGGCTCTGTACACCATTAGAGGTTTGCACTTAAAGTCACCCTTGGCGTTGGCGCACAGTAGCAACGTCGCGTGGTCTCTGAATGTCTTAAAGCCAGGGGCTCTAGAGGCCATCTGCGTTACATAGGTTCGTTTGCCAACATCCTTGTAAAATAAGCCAGTCTCGTCGGCATTGAAAACTTGCTCTTCTACGTAGCCCTTTTCCTGTATAACACTTTGCAAGTGTTTTTTAAATTCTTCCGCAGCTCCCCGGTCCGCAGAGCCTGCCTCTCCGGCCGGTTTGACGCTCCTCACTCCGTAGCGCCTTTTGAAGCGAGCCAGCCAGCCCGCGCTCGCCGAGAAGGGTTTCACGTTCCTGCGACCCTGGGTAACGTGACCATAAATTTCTTTGGCCTTCAGTCTCACAACAATGCTGTCCATTATCCTGTTTCTGTCGGCCGTCATCTCGTGGATCCACAAACTGAGCCGCTTTTCCATCTTTTCCATGGCCTCATCGCGCACAGTGGACGTCAGCCGGGCACTCTGCGGGGCCGCCTCGCGCACCGCCCGGCGGATCTCCTTTTCCTTCTTCTTGATGTAGCGGACGGTGGACTCGTTGACGCGGAACTCGCGGCCCACCGCGCTGTAGCTCATGCCCGCTCGGAGCTTGTCTAGCACGCGGATTTTCTCCGTTAGGCACATCACAGCCTTCTTGCGCTTGGGAACACTAGACAGCACGTCGGCGGTACGCTTGGGGGCCATGGGAAAGAGCAAAACCACCCGCAGAAAGCTCAGAAATGCAGACGAGAGGGGCGCTGCACAGACCGCGAAAAGAACTCTTGTTTACCGCGGAGTTGGACGGAGAAGGCGGAGCCTCTGGTTCAGTCTCTCTGGGAACTTAAACCTCTGCAGCCGCCAAATAGTCGCCCTCTGCGCATGCCCAGAAATGACCCCAGAAAGCGTTTATTGATTTAGGGATTACGAGGGGGGAAAAAAAAAAACTTTAGTAAGTAAGTAAATGTGAAAATACAAAGCCGCGAATGATGAGCGTCAACTGTATTTCCACAGGTATGTCGTCTCGTGGAAGCGAATTCACTCCAGGCGGCGAGGAAAGACCACAAGTCCCAGAGGGCACCGCTTCCGGGCGGGGGCCACACCAAAGACTACAAGTCCCAGCGGGCACCGCTTCAGGGCCGAGCCGCCTCAACCGGAAATTATCGCGCCTCCGTCACGTGACAGCTTCTGCGCACGCGCAGATGCCGCCAGGGCGTCCCCAGCCGCACCGCTGCCGTCTCAGCTCTTTCCCTAGAGCTTTTGGATCCGGTGCAGTTGCTCAGGTCCTGTGAGTTGCTCGGCCCGGAGCAACAGCGACATGGAAGAGTTCGACTCCGAAGACTTCTCCAGCTCGGAGGAGGACGAGGACTACGTGCCGTCGGGTGAGCGAAGTGGCTGGAGGCCAGAGGCGGCTTGTCCCGCCCCGCGTCGGGCGCTCCGGGCCGGGGGCGTCGGCCGGGCCGCCTGGGCCATCGCCACGCGTGAGCTCCGACGTCCCGCTGCAGGACTTGGGTCCCGGGGCCGCCTGGGCCACCGCCACGCCGGAGCTCCGACGTCCAGCCCCAGGACTCCGGCCCGAGACGCGGCCTTTCGGCGCGGCCGCCGCCCCCTCGCGGCGCGGGGGCCCGCACGTGAGCCCCGGTCCTGTGTCTGGGACCTGTGAGTCCGCGCGGGCCACCGCGCTGCCTCCGAAGCCACCTGGACGTTGTCCCGAGCCTCGGAGGCATTTTCAGACCTTCTGGCCGGAGGGAATTGTTAGCCATCGTCACGTCCAGGGCAAGGCTCACCATTTCACAAGGGATCTGTTTGATAGAAATCTGGTTGTTAAAACGTTTACGAATTGATGCGTTTTGGTTCTTGGCAGGACCTGCCCATTACTCTGCCCTCCGAACTTTTATAATAGGCACCTTAAACTGAATGGGGCAGGGCCAAGATAAATCTTGCCACCCAAACGTGGCCTTTATCCATCCTGCACCTTCCCCAGACTTAGCCATCCTGTTAACGGTACCTTTTTTATTTTTTTAATTTTTGGTACTGGAGACTGAACCCAAAAGCATTCTGTGTCCACGCTACACCCTCAGCCCTAGGCTTGCTTGCTCGCTTTCAATTTGGAAACCGGGTCTTGCTTGCCTCGAACTTGTGAGCCTCCTATCTCAGTCTCCCAAGTACGGGGATTACAGGCGTGCAACACCACGCCCGGCTCCTTAAAGGTATCCAAATTCATACTTCCAGACAGTCACTTAGGTGAAAAACCACCACGCACCTCCTCCACGCCATTGATATTCTTGGTCTCTGGGGCCATCCAAGCTGTTGTGTCCGCCTGGAAAGTTACTCTCCAGTTGCTTATTTAGCAGTTTTCTGCTAATATTTCATTCTTAATTACCTTCATCCTTCACTAGGATTCTCCATACCTTTCTAATTAGTTTGCCTGATTCCAATCT
Source organism: Muscardinus avellanarius (assembly GCF_963383645.1). NCBI lineage: Eukaryota > Metazoa > Chordata > Mammalia > Rodentia > Gliridae > Muscardinus > Muscardinus avellanarius. The sequence continues at coordinate 11,756,750 of NC_137796.1, forward strand.
TGCTCACCAACATTTTGGCTTTTAATGGGGTCTCTTTACGCTGCGGAGAGTCTCCAAGTTGCTGAGACTGGCTTTGAACCTGTGATTCCCCTGTCTCAGCCTCCCAAGTACTGGGATTACAAGTGTGTGCCACTCTGCCCAGCTTATTTTTTGTTGTGAAACTAAGTCTCACTGGGTTGCTGAGTCTTGCTAAGTTGCTGAAGCTGTCTTCGAACCTGTGATCTTCCTGTCTCAGCCTCCCAAGCAGTGGGATTACAGGTGTGCTCCACTGTACTGGCTGGTTTTTGTTTTACTTTTAGCTGATTTTCTTATTTCATTTACATTTCCCTGCTAGCTGATGGAAAGCATTATATGCTTAGCGTTTGAAAAGTTTGGGGACTGCATGTTTTTATGAAAGTTTCAGGAGGAAGCACAATTACATTGGTGTGTTCACATTGCTATCTTTTTTTTTTTTTTTTCCTTCAGTACTGGGGAGGGAACCCGGGGCATTCTATCTCTGAGCAACACCACCAGCCCTATATTTTATTCTTTATTTTGAAACTGGGTCTCACTGAGTTGCAAAGGGCCTCACTAAGTAACTGAGGCTGGCTGCGAACTGGGATCCTCCTGTGTCAGCCTCCCAAATGCTGGGATTACAAGTATGCGCCACCACACCCGGCTCACACTGCCATCTTAACTTGGACACTCTTTCCCAGATGAAACATTACTAGTCCTTGCTTGGTGTTGGGTTTATGAAACTGGTTTCCATTTTGGAACCTTTATATGGCCTCAACACTTAATTCTTCAGATTTCACATATTCCTAACATTTTTATTTTCTTCAATATCTGCTATCTTTTTTTTTAAGTTTACAAGAGTTTTTTTTGGTTCCTCTCCCCCCCTCTTTTTTTTTTTTTTTTTTGCGGTACTGGAGATAGAACCCAGGTGCATTCTACCTCCAAGCTACACCCCCAGCCCTATTTTTTTATTCTTTATTTTGAAACAGGGTCTCACTGAGTTGCAAAGGGCCTCGCTAAGTAGCTGAGCCTCCCGAATGCTGGGATTACAAGCGTGCGCCACCGCGCCCGGCTAACTCTTCCCACTTCTACTGGGTGTTTGTTGTTTCTGCTTCGCTGTACACTCCCCAAGACACGGGTGCCACTTGTCTTGATCTGTAAACATTTGCTGAATGAATGAACATGTGGAAATTCCAGTTCTACTAAATTACCTCTCCAGGACACTGATGTTCCCATTTCATTGTGGATTTCTTTCAAAAGTAGTCAGAGGATGAAAATACCTTGTCTTGTCCATAAATAGGGTTTCAAAAGAAACTAAGGACTTCAAGTTAAACATGGCAAAAGAACCATCACATCCATATTCCATATTCAGACCCTGACATTTGGGGCTTCTTAACAAAAGTGGTACCTGATGCCCACTCTGACCATACTCTGGGCACCTGTCAGTAAATCAAAACAAGCCGGGCGTGCTGAGGCACACTTGTAATCCCAGTACTTGAGAGGCTGAGGCAGGAGGATCCCAGGTTTGAAACCAGCCTCAGCAAATTCATGAGGCTCTCAGCAACTTAGTGAGACAATGTTTCAAAATAAAATAGGTATTGGGGTGCAGTTCCAAGATAGAATGCCTCTGGCCTCAATCCCCAGCACTACACACACACACACACAAAGAGAAAAAATATATTATAGTTTATATCCTAAAGGAAATAGAAATCATGTTATCCATAAAATAATAGGACTTTTAATTTTTATTTATTTAGTTTTGCAGTACTGGGGGTTGAACCTAGGGGCTTTCTACCTCCAGTGTATCCTCCCATACCTATTTTATATTTTTATTTGGAAACAGGGTGTCACTAAGTTGCTAAGAGCCTCACTAAGTAGTTGAGGCTGGCTTTGAACCAGTGAGATCCTCCTGTCTCAGCCTCCCAAGCACTGGGATTACAAGCATGCACCACCATCCCCAGCAAATAGGAGGACTTTAAAAAAAAAAATTTAGGAAACCAAGGCCAGGATAGGAGTCTGTCAAGGGGTTAGGCTGGTGCCACGGTCAGCAAGGCTGGGATGGAGTTTGCTTTGAAGCTAGGCCGGTGCTGGGGCCACCAAGGCCGGGATCAGAGTCAGCCGAGGGTTTAGGCCAGCGTGGGAGCCAGCGAGGCCAGAATAGGGGCCTCCCATGAGGCAAGGCCGCTGCTTGAGCCAGCGAGGTCTGGATCAGTCCACCGGGTAGCCAGGCCACTACTGGGGCCGTCAAGAGTGGGATCGGTACTTGCAACGCGGCATGCACAGAGAATATCGCAGAAAATAAAAACCAGATGCTTCCCCTAATCAGCAATAACTAGGAGGGAAGGGGCAACAGGAAGTGGTCGAGCTTTAGAAAGGGCCCTATAGCGAAGCAATTAAGGTGACCAATCAGCGGGTATGGAATAGGGGAGGATGGAGCCTCTTTAAAACTCAGGTGGTACGTAAACAAATGTATCAAAATTAATAACCAAACAAGCATGGGATAGAGGGAGGGGGAGGGAGTGGGATGGGGACTGGATGAGGGCTAATTGGATGATGTGTGCTTGTATATCCTCTCAAGTCTTGTACTCCAATGTGATATATGATTACAATGCACCAGTAAAAATAAATTAAAAATAAATAAAATAAAAATTTAGGAAAAAGCCAGGCCTGTGATGCATACCTGTAATCGCAATACTTGTGAGGCTGAGACAGGAAGATGGCAGGGTTGAGGCCAGCCTTGGCAACTTAGCAAGATTCTCAGCAACCAAGAGAGACCCTGCTTCAAAACAAACAGCCAGGCGTGGTGGCGCACACTTGTAATCCCCGCGCTTGGGAGGCTGAGACAGGAGGATGGCGCAGGTTCAAAGCCAGCCTCAGCTACTTAGTGAGGCTGTCAGCAACTTAGTGAGACCCTGTTTCCAAATAAAGTGTAAAATAGGTCTGAAAGTATAGCCCAGAGGTAGAAAGCCTCTGGGTTCCACCCCCAGTACCACCAAAAAATCAAAAAATAAAAATAAAAAAATAAATAGAGCTGGGGTATAGCTCAGAATTTAGAACACCCCTAGGATCAAACTCTAGTACCCAAAAGGGTGTAGCTTGGAGGTAGAATGCCCCTGAGTTCCATCCCCAGTACCACACACACACACACGAAATGTCTAATCTTGATGTAGTCTTTATTTTTTCTCTCTCTGACCACCCTGCTTTGTGATTTCAGGTGGAGAGTATAGTGAAGACGATGTAAATGAATTAGTGAAGGAAGATGAAGTGGATGGTGAAGAGCAGACACAGAAAACCAAAGGGAGAAAGAGGAAAGCGCAGAGCATCACAGCCAGGTGACCGGCCTCCAGCCCCCAGCCAGGGCTCCTGTCACAGCCGTCCTGCCTGCTGAGATGGGGCTCATGATAGACCTCTTACTGCCAGCGTTTCTTTCTTTTCTTTTCCCTTCCTTCCTTCTTTCCTTCTTTCCTTCTTTCCTTCTTTTCTTTCTTTCTATTTTTTTTTTTTTTCTTGTGGTGCTGGGTGTGGAACCCAGGGGCTTTTCTACCTTTGGGCTATACTCCCAGACCTATTTGGAAACAAACAGGGTCTCACTAAGTAGCTGAGGCTGGCTTCGAACCTGTGCCATCCTCCTGTCTTAACCTCCTAAGCACTGGGATTACAAGCGTGCGCCTCCACGCCCGGCATTTGCCAGGGTTTCTTTCTTTTTTTTTTTTTTTTTTTTTTTGGGGGGGGGGTGGTACTAAGGGTGGAACCCAGGGGCTTTCTACCTCCGGGCTATACTCCCAGACCTATTTTATATTTTATTTGGAAACAGGGTCTCACTAAGTTGCTGAGAGCCTCACTAAGTAGCTGAGGCTGGCTTCGAACCTGCGCGATCCTCCTGTCTCAGCCTCCCGAGTGCGGGGATTACAAGCGTGCACCACCACACCCAGCTTAATAGAGCAGCTTTAAAAAGTCAAAAATAGCTGGGTGTTGTGGCACACGCTGTAATTCCAGTACTTGGGAGGCTGAGACAGGAGGATTGCAAGTTCTTGGCCAGCCTCAGCAACTTAGTGAGGCCCTCTGCAACTTAGTGAGACCTTGTTTCAAAAATAAGAATAAAGCCGGGCGTGGTGGCGCACGCTTGTAATCCCCGCGCTTGGGAGGCAGAGACAGGAGGATCGCGCAGGTTCGAAGCCAGCCGCGCTGGCGTAAGAGACCCTGTTTCAAAAATATAAAATAGGTCTGGGAGTGTAGCCCAGAGGTAGAAAGGCTTCCAGGAACCCCAGTACTACCAAAAGAAAAAAGAATAAAAAGTAGGGGCTGGGGGTGTGCTTTGGAGGTAGAATGCCTCTGGGTTAATCCCCAGAGCGTCACCTCACACCCCAGACTTGGCCCTTAAACCAAGAGCATAGCTAGGCGTGGTGGTGCACACTTGTAATCCCAGTATTTGGGAGGCTGAGACCGGAGGCTCACAAGTTTGTGGCCAGCCTCAGCTATTGAGTGAGGCCCTCCACATCTTACTGAGACCCTGTTTCAAAATAAATAATAACTAGCCGGGCATGGTGGCACACGCTTGTAATCCCAGCATTTGGGAGGCTAAGACTGGAGGATCGCAGTTTGCAGACAGCCTGAGCTAATTAGTGAGGCCCTTTGCAATTCAGTGAGACCTGGTTTCAAAATAAAGAATAAAAAATAGGGCAGGGGTGTAGCTCAGAGGTCGAATGTCCCTGGGTTCCATCCCCAGACCCGTTAAAAAAAAAAAAAAGGACTGTGGGTATAGCTTGGAGGTAGAATAGCCCTGGGTTCAATCCCCAGCCCCCCCACCCCCCAAAAAAAGTCAAACATAAGCCAGATGTGGTGGCATACCTGTAATCCCAGTTCTTGGGAGGCTGAGCCAGGCGGATCACAGGTTCAAGGCCAGTGTCAGCAATATAGGGTGACCCTCAGTGATTTAGTGAAACCCTGTTTCAAAATAAGGCTAGGGATATAGCTCAGAGGTCGATTTCTCTTAGGCTCAGTCTCAGTACCCTCACCCCAAAAGCCAAAAATACTTGCACAGGTATGTTCTTTAGGGACAGATTAATTCTTTGAGGTGATTCTGGGTGTTTTTTTAGTGAAACTAGATGGACCTAACTTTAGAACATGATAATTTGGTTCTGAGTGGTTGGGGAAAGTGCTACTGGGAAGATCTCAGTTCTTCTTTTTCTTCTACAAAAAGTCTCAGCTTGCTCCCTGCCACCCCCACCTCTTGTGCTTATCAGCAGTCCCAGATTTCAGTGGCTTTCGGCTGTGAAAATTGACATTTGGGATTGAGGAAGGAGTGACAGGCCGTCTCACATCGTCTGTCTTGTCCTTCCTTTCCTGCGACTGCGGGTGACTAGGAAGAGAAAACAGAGTAACCTGTTGCTGGAGGAGGAAGAAGAGGAGGATGCCAAGACAGAGTCTGGAGGGAGCAGCAGTGAGGAGGAGGAGGAAGCGGGAGAGCAGGAGCAGAGCCCTGGGTCCGCGGACGCCCGGAAGAAGAAGGAGGACGAGCTCTGGGCCAGCTTCCTCAACGACGTGGGGCCAAAGGCCAGGCCGCCCTCGGGGACGCAGGCGAAGGTGAGCCCGGGCCATGGCCGCGCCTCCAGTGACTTGCAAACTGAGGATGCACGGTACTGGGGCGGTCCGCCTTCAGGCTACACGCCAGCACTTTTTATTCTGGGAGCGTGTGTGGTGACGCACTCTTGCAATCTCAGTAGTGAGGAGGCTGAATCAGGAGGGTTGCAGCTTTTGAAGACAGCCCCTCAGCAAGTGGTGAGACTCAGCAATATAGTGAGTCCCTGTTTCAAAACAGGATAAGTGCTGAAGTTATAGCTCAGAGGTAGAATGCCCCTGGGTTCAAGCCTCAGTACCACACACACAAAAGTTAAATTTTGAAATAAGGTTTTGCTAAGATGCTGAGGCTGGCCTTAAACTGCAGTCCTCCTCTTTTCACCTCCCAAGTACAAGTATGACAGGTCTGAGCCACTGTACTCAGCTTGATAATAACCTCTTTCTTTCTTTTTTTTTTTTTTTTAAATTTGGTACTAGGTATGGAACTCTGAGCTATACTCCTCAGCCCTATTTTACTTTATATTTTGAAACAGGGTCTTATTAAGTTGCTGAGGGCCTTGCTAAGTTGCTAAGGCTGGCTACAAACCTAGGATTCTCCTGTCTCAGCCTCCCAAGTATGACCACCAGGCCTAGCTTTTACTTTTTAATTTTTTTATTTTTTTATTTTTGGTGGTACTGGGGTTCCTGGAAACCCTTCTACCTCTGGGCTACACTCCCAGACCTATTTTATATATATTTTTTTATTTGGAATCAGGGTCTCTTAAGCCAGTGCGACTGGCTTCAGACCAGCGCGATCCTCCTGTCTCCGCCTCCCAAGCGCGGGATTCCAAGCGTGCCCACCGCGCCCGGCACGCCTTGCTTTTGATCGTGACTTTATTAAGTGAAAAGCAAAGCATTTCCTATACAAGGAAAATAAGTTTTTTTTTTTTTCTTGCTGGTCTGGGGATGGAACCCAGAGGCGTTCGACCTCTGAGCTATACCCCCTGCGCTATTTTTTATTTTGTATTTTGAAACAGGATCTCACTAAGTTGCAGAAGGCCTCACTCAGTAGCTGAGGCTGTCCGCGAACTGCGATCCTCCGGTCTTAGCCTCCCAAATGCTGGAATTACAAGCGTGCGCCACCACGCCTGGCAAAAAATAAGCCTTATTAATAAATTTCCAATAGGTCTTTCACTGATTAGAGGTGAAACATTTAAGAATGGCCGTAACAAGCTGCACATGGAGTATACGCCTGTAATCCTAGTGTCTGGGAAACTGAGATGGGGGAATTGCAGGTTCAAGGCCAGCATGTAGTAACTTAACAGGACCCTGTTTCAAAATAAAAAAAATAAGCCAGGCGTGGTGGCGCACGCTTGTAATCCCAGCATTCAGGAGGCTGAGACCGGAGGATCGCGGTTCACAGACAGCCTCAGCTACTTAGTGAGGCCCTCTGCAACTCAGTGAGACCCTGTTTCAAAATGAAGGAATAAAAAATAGGGCCGGGAGTGTGGCTTGGAGGTTGTATGCCCCTGGGTTCCATCCCCAGACCCGCAATAAATAAATAAATAAATATAAATATAAAAAATAAAATAGGGTTGGGTGTGGTGGCGCAACACTTAATCCCAGTTCTTGGGAGGCTGAGGTGAGTATCACAGGTTTGAAGCCAGTCTCAGCAACTTGTCAAGACCGTCAGCAACTCAGTAAGAGCCAGTTTCAAAGTAAAAAGTAAAATAGGGCTGAGTGTGTAGCTCCGAAGTGGAATGCCTGTGGTTTCAATCCCCAGTACCCTCGAAAAAATAGCCCTAAATATTATATTCATGTGGTTTTGTATTTTCCTACTTTAATGAAACTGATCACATTTCTTGCTCTTTTCATAGACAGGAGAGGACGCTGAAGAGACAAGTTCAAGTAAACCGTTGGCCAAGGTAGAAGAGCTAGAGAAACCTAAAGAAACAGAAAAAGTTAAGATTACCAAAGTTTTTGATTTTGCTGGTGAAGAAGTAAGGTAGGAGGACCTTTATAAACTTTAAACTGTGCTTTTAAAATTTAGCATCTTAGCCGGGCGTGGTGGCGCACGCTTGTAATCACAGCATTCGGGAGGCTGAGACCGCAGGATCGAAGTTTGCGGACACTCTCAGCTACTTAGGCCCTCCTCAACTTAGACCCTGTTTCAAAGTAAAGAATAAAAAAAAAAAAAAAAAAAAATAGGGCAGGGGGTGTAGCTCGGAGGTCGAATGCCCCCGGGTTTCATCCCTAGACCTGCAAAAAAGAAAATTAGCATCTTAGCCAGGTGCGCCATTACACGCTTGTAATCACAGTATTTGGGAGGCTGAGACAGGAGGATCTCAGGTTTGAAGCCAGAAGCAACTCAGTGAGACTATTTTCAAATAAATAAAATCAGGCTGGGGGTTTAGTTCAGAGGTAAGTGCCTCAGGGTTCAATCCCTGGTGCAACACACACACACACACACACACACACACACACACACACACACACACCCACCCACCCACCCACCCACCATCTTAGCTGGATGTGGTGGAGCACGTTTGTAATCCCAGCACTTGGGAGGCTGAGGTGGGAGGATCACAGGTTAGAGTCCAGCCTCAGCTACACAGTGAGAACCTCCACAACTTAATGAGACCTTGTTTCAAAATAAAGAATAAAAAATAGGGCTGGGGTGTAACTCGAAGGTAGAATGCCCGTGGGTTCATTCCCCACTTCCACACACAAAAAAGAAAGAATCTTGTTAAGCATGGTAGTGCATGCCTGTATTTTCAGCGCATGGGAGGCTAAGAAAGGAGGATCACAAGTTCAAGGATAGCCTTAGCACTTAGTGAGACCCTTTTTTAAAATAAAGAAGAAAATAAAAAGTAGTTCAGAGGTAGAATGCACCTCTGTTCCATCCCCAATAGTACACACACATCTGTTGCCAGGTGTGGTCAGGAGGCTGAGACAAGAGGATCACAGGTTCGAGGACAGCCTCAAACTCTTAGCAACCTAGGAGAGACCCTGTTTCAAGAAGGGGATGGGGGGCTAGGGGTACAGCTCAGAGGTAAAATGGCCCTGAATTCAGTCTGCAGTACAAGAAATGTATTTTTTTCCCTATCCATACTTAGTATACTCCATAGATGCAGACAGAACCCACTGATACAAGGGTCAATTGTATTTTTTATTTTTATTTTTTTGCAGTACTGGGGGTGGAACCCAGGGGCATTCTATTTCGGGGCTACACCCCCAGCCCTGTTTTGTGTGTGTGTGTGTATGTATGTGGTACTGAGGGTAGAACCCAGGGGCTTTTCTACCTCCGGGCTGTACTCCCAGATCTATTTTATACTTTATTTGGAAACAGGGTCTCACTAAGTTGCTGAGAGCCTCACTAAGTAGCTGAGGCTGGCTTCGAACCTGCACGATCCTCGAACCTGTGCAATTCTCCTGTTTCAGCCTCCCAATCCCTGGGATTACAAGTGTGTGTCCCCATGCCCGGCTCCTATTTCTTATTCTTTATTTTGAAACTGAGTTGCAGAGGCTCACTAAGTAGCTGAGGCTGTCCGTGAACTGCGATCCTCCTGTCTCAGCCTCCCAAGTACTGGAATATTTGTAAGTAGGGCTGGGGGTGTGGCTCAGAGGTAGAATGTCTCTGGACACCCCTAGTACTGCTAAATAAATAAATAAATAAATAAATAAATAAATAAATACTGTGGAATAAAACTTTACTTAAAAATTTTCCCTCATTTATTTCTGAAAAGTGTCACACAGAAATGTTATAAGAATAGTATTATAACGAATACTCACAAACCTTCCCTTTCCTTTTCTTTGTGGAACTGGGGATTGAACCCAGGAACATTCTACTTCCAAGCTACACCCCAAACTCTCTTTTATTTCTTATTTCTTATTTTTTGAAACAGGCTCTCGTAAAGTTGCCAAGAGTCAGGAGTCCTATTTTTCATTTTAGCAGACGGAAGTGTTTGATTAGCTGAGGTATTTCTGCAAGGAACACGGTGGTTTCGGTGCCGCAGGAGAGTAAGAAGGCTCGTGTGAGCTCACAGGCAGACGCGGGCACCCCACCCGACTGCGCGTTGTGTTTATACGTATCCAGTGAGGCCGCTTCCTCGTAATTTTTGTTTCTAACCTCTCTTGGACCAATGAATTTTTTTGTTTGTTTGTTTTGTTCTTTAATTTTTTTTCCATAACGTGGAAGCCCACATCTGAAAACACACTTTGAGTAGTGCTGTATACAAGTCTATTCAAATTTCCCTCAGTTATCCCAGTGATGTCTTTGCTGGTTGTATTTCTTGTGCAGTCCAAGATCCAGTCCAAGATTAAATACTGCATTTTGTCTTTTAAGAGTCTTGACCAAGCCGGGCGTGGTGGCGCACGCTTGTAATCCCAGCATTTGGGAGGCTGAGACGGGAGGATCGCGGTTCGTGGACGGCTTCAGCTGCTTAGTGAGGCCCTCTGCAACTCAGTGAGACCCGGTTTCAAAATAAAGAATAAAAAATAGGGCAGGGGATGTAACTCGGAGGTCAAATGCCACTGGGTTCCATCCCCAGTACCGCAAAAAAAAAAAAAAAAAAAAAAAGAGTCTTGATCAAGCCAGGCGTGGTGGCACACGCTTGTAATCCCAGTTTTGGGGAGGCTGAGATACAAGGATCACAAGTTCACGGCCAGCCTTAGCTACTTGGTGAGGCCCTCCACAACTTAGTGAGACCCTGTTTCCAAATAAAGGATAAAAAATAGGGCTGGAAGAGTCCGACATGGCGTCGCATGCTTGTAATCCCAGTATTTGGGAGGTTGAGACCGGAGGATCACGGTTCACAGATAGCCTCAGCTACTTAGTGAGGCCCTTTGCAACTCAGTGAGACTCTGTTTCAAAATAAAGAATAAAAAATAGGGCTGGGTGTGTAGCTCGGAGGTTGAATGCCCCTGGGTTCCACCCCCAGATCCTCAAAAAAAAAAAAAAAAAAAAGGTTGGGGGTATAGCTCAGAGGTAGAATGTCCCTGGGTCCAATCCCTAGTACCACAAAAAAAAAGAATCTTGACCAAGCCAAGTGTGGTGGCGTATGCCTGTAGTCACAATACTTGGCAGACTGAGGTAGGAGGATCACAGGTTTGAGCGATCCTCAGAACTTAGCAAGATCTTGTTCGAAAATAAAATGAAAACAAAAAGAGCAAGGATTAGAGATTAGAGATAGAAGGCCCCTGGGTTCAATCCCCAGGGCCATGAAAGAAAAAGCTCAGACCCACCAGGCACGGCGGCACATGCTTTTAAGCCCAGCCACTTTGGGGGTGAAGCAGGCGGAGCGTGAGTTCAAGGCCAGCCTGGGCGGTGTAGAAAGGCCCTGTCTTTAAAATAACACAAAAACAAGCCCGGGGTGGCGGCACACACCTGTAATCCCAGGACTTGGAAGGCTGAGACAGGAGGATTGCAGCTTTGAGGACAGCTTCAGCAAGCAGTAGACTCATCAACCTGGTGAGGTCTTGTTTCAAAGTAAAATGAAAGCTGGGATTTCACTGGGCGCACGCTTGTAATCCCAGCATTTGGGAGACTGAGACAGGAGGATTATGGTTCGTGGACAGTCTCAGCTACATAGTGAATCCCTTTGCAACTCAGTGAGACTCTGTTTCAAAATAAAGAATAAAAAGTATGGCTGGGGGGTGTCGCTCAGAGGTAAAATGCCCCTGGGTTCCATCCCCAGTACCACCAAAAAAAAAAAAAAATAGGGCTGGGAGTGTAGCTTGAAATTAGAATTCCCCCGACTTCAATCCCAGTACCAAACACACACAACAAAACAAAAAAAGCCAAGCAAACGAAGGGTCTAGATCATTTATATTGCAGAATGCCCCTCATCTGCATTGTTGCATTGCTTTTCCATGTTCAGCTTCAGGTTAATTATGTTAGACAAAAGTACTACATTAGCCATTCTCTTCCTCCCCCAGAGGACCCGGGCTTGGTGGTGATAAAGTCACCCACATGAGAAAATCCCTTCCAGGCGTGGCGGTGCAGCTTGTTATCCTGGTACTTGGAAGCTGAGCCAGGTGGATCGCAAGTCTGGAAGTGTGCCTTGGAGGTTCAGTTCCCAGTGTCACACACACAAAAGGACATATCTGTCAGAACTCTCCACTCTAAGATACTCATTTCTTTGATAATTAACCGTTTTGGGGCCCTCATGTAACTGTTGATGATGCGAGCTAGTGATGTTTTTTGCTTCCAGAAATGATACTGGAAGCTATTGAGTTGTCTGGGAGGGTCGGCAGAACCCTGGCAGTAGACCTTCAGCGGCTTGGAAGACCTATAAAAATAATACAGAATGGGATTAGTGTACCATTATCAACGTAAGTTTAAAAGTTTTTAGAAGTTAAGTCTGTCCTGGTTTGGGTTATTTTCCATGTGCCCTATAGAATATTTTAGGAAGATTTATTTATAACTTTATGAGTGGCCTACATAGAAAGGACAGAAAGCTATCTAATAACTGTTGTTAAGCGAAATCATTAAATTACCGATCAAGTTCAGTTTTATGAGCTTTTTTAGAAATGTTAATATTTGAGCCAGGCGTGGTGGCGCACGCTTGTATTCCCCGCGCTTGGGAGGCTGAGACAGAAAGATCGCGCAGGTTCGAAGCCAGCCTCAGCTACTGAGTGAGGCTCTCAGCAGCTTAGACCCTGTTTCCAAATAAAGTATAAAATAGGTCGGGGCGTAGCCCGGAGACAGAGGCCCCTGGGTTCCATTCCCAGGACCACAAAAACAATAGTTAATATTTTTGTGCAACATGTTTCTTATTTCATTTTTGAAAGCAAGTGAGTGGAGATTTCCAACACTGGTGTTCAGGCAGTTGGCTGTTTCCAGAACGTGTCGGAAGAGGGCAGCACCACGTCTCTATCCAGAGGAAAAAGGACATGTGGCGTGGCCTCACGGTTACCTCCTCACACGGCTTTTATTTCTGTTTCAAGAGTAGCACATGCTTATTATTTTAAAAAGTAATGTGTTATAGAAATACATAATAAAACAAGTTGAAGTTCTCTTGAATTCCTCCCAAAGAGAACAAAAACCCTGTTAATGATCGGCATATTGGCAGGATATTTTTAAAGCTCAAGTTAGGTATTTTAAGGAACCCTCCTGAAAGAGCTTGGAAGATCTGAGTTTGAACTGACAACCCAGATGCAGATTTACTGTGTGGATTGGAGTACGCCTTTAAATCTCTCAATGTCGTTATTCTACTTTTTCTTTTTTTCTTTGTATCAAGAGCTACTCTGTGTGTGTGTGTGTGTGTGTGTGTGTGTGTGTGTGTGTGTGTGTAAAAGAGAGAGAGAGAAAGAGAGAGAGAGGGAGGGAGGGAGGGAGGGAGAGGGGAGGGAGGCGCAGACACACAAATGAACAGACTGGGATTGAACACAGGGACGTTTTACCTCTGAGCTACGCCCCCAGCCTGATTTTATTTTCATTTTGAAACGGCCTCACTAGGTTGATGAGAGTCTCACTACTTGCGGAGGCTGTCCTCAAACCTGGGATCTTCCTGTCTCGGCCTCCTGAGTCCTGGATTAGAGATGTGATGTGTGCCGCCGTACCTGGCAAAGAGCTCCATCTTTTTTTTTTTTTTTTTTTTGGTGGTACTGGGGTTCCTGGAAGCCCTTCTACCTCCGGGCTACACTCCCAGACCTATTTTATATTTTATTTGGAAACAGGGTCTCTTAAGTCAGCGAGGCTGGCCTCAAACCTGTGCGATCCTCCTGTCTCCGCCTCCCAAGCGCGGGGATGACAAGCGTGTCCCACACGCCCGGCAGAGCTCCATCTTTAAGAGTGTGAGGAAGAGTGAGTGATGGTGGAAGGATTCACAAGCATGAGTATGAGGGAGTATTCGTACAAAGCTAGTCTTTTAGTTTTTCTAACTATGTCTTAATTGCTAAATTCTGGATTTTTGCCATTTTGGTTTTCTCCACTTGAAAAATGTATAATTTATTAACCTTGGGAAGTGGAGGGAATCGTACTTTTTATCCTTCCCTGTCACAGAGCCAGCTGAGCCGGTTAGCTCAGGCTTTCCTGAATGATTCATCTGTGGAAAAGGCCAACCATGGAAAGTTTCTCCCCTAGTAAAGACTTTTCAGGAAGTACTAAGTGAAAATTACTTACAGTGGAGTTTCTGAAGAAGTACTTGAGTTAATTGTTGGTAACGATGCACCTTTTCCTGTCAGAGTCCTTTCTTGTACACAAAACGGCTTACCTTCTAAGTTCTCCTGCTTGGTGATTTGGGAGGGGCACTAAGGATTGAGCCCGGTGGCCTCCTGCCTCCAGGCTACACACCATCCTGTGTGGGGGGGGTACTGGGGATGGAACCCACGAGTATTCTACCTTTGAGCTACACCCAAGCTTGTAATCCCCGCGCTACTTAGTGAGGCCCTGTTTCCAAATAAAATATAAAATGGGTCTGGGAGTATAGCCCGGAGGTAGGAAGGTCCTGAGTTCCACCCCCAGTACCACCAAAAAAAAAAGTTCTAGACATGGTGTCAGTGATGATGGCCGTGTGTGATGGTGCATGCCTGTAATCTCAGTACTTGGGAGGCTGAGACAGGAGGTTTGTAGGTTCAAGGTCAGCTTCAACAATTTATCGACACCCTGCTTCAAAATAAAAATACAGAGCCAGGAGTTTTTGTTTTTCTTGTATTGGGATTGGACCCAGGGGCACTTTACCTCTGAGCTGCACCCCCAGGCTTTTTTTTTTTTTTTTTTTTTTTTTTTTTTGCAGGTCTGGGATGGAACCCAGGGGCATTCGACCTCCAAGCTACACCCCCAGCCCTAATTTTTATTCTTTATTTTGAAACTGGGTCTCACTGAGTTGCAGAGGGCCTCACTAAGTAGCTGAGGCTGTCCGCGAACCGCGATTCTCTGGTCTCAGCCTCCCGAATTCTGGGATTACAAGCGTGCGCCACCACGCCCGGTCTAGAGACCCTGTTTTAAAATAAAAAATAGCCAGACACGTGATATGCTCTTATAATCCCAGTACTCAAGAGGATTGCAGGTTTGAAGCTAGCCTTAGCAGTTTAGCAACCTGGCAAAATCTTGTTCCCAAATAAGAAATAAACTGATCTAGGGTGTAGCTTGGAGGTAGAATGCCTCTGGGTTCAATCCCTAGTACCACAAAAACTAAAATAAATAGATTAACTAATTAATAAATAGGGCTGGGGGTATAGCTCAGAGGTAAAACACCCCTGGGTTCAATCACAGGTTCAGTTACCAGTAACACACACACACTCACACACACTCACTCACTCCCTCTCTCTCCCCCCTCTTTCAAGAAAAGCCCGCCATCAGCTGTTTGTTACAGGCCTCCTAGTTCTAGGGGTTGTAAACAGTTGTCATCGCATGGGATGCTGCTGGAGCCGCCTCAGAGCTGCGCTCACACCCGTCTCATGCTGGGCCAGGAGGACTCCTGGTGGTCAGGATGGACTCCGCAGGCCACTGACTGTGGTCTTCCTACATTCTCTCCAGCAAAGTAGCTTTAGAGTATACTTTTTGTGTGGTGGCTTGGCATTCTAGAGTGCATTCTCAGAGGAGAGCCACGTGGGAGCTGGGTCACCGTAACAGCAGCCTCAGAGGTATGGTAACATATTCATGGAGCTCTGAGCCAAGAGCCATAAAGGCCCATTCAAGGTCAGGGGTGGTATTAGGGTTCTGGAATAGCAAGCTAGTTAGGAAATTAGTGACAACCATTTTTGGAAAATACTGTCTCTTGCGGTGCTCTCTCTAGCATTACTGCTTAATCTCTGGGTAGTGTTGAGATTGAACCCCAGGGCATTCATTCTACCTCTGATCCACGTCCCCAGCCCTATTTTATTTTTATTTGGAAACAGTCTCACCAAGTTACTAAGGACATAACTAAGTTGTTGAGGCTGGCTTTGAACCTGCGGTCCTCCTGTCTCAGCCTCCCAAGTACAGGGATTGTAGGCATGTGCATTCCTGGTCGGGTAATCTTGAATAAGGAATTAGATTTCTGTTTTCTTACTCATGAATGTAAATGTCCCAGCCAGCTGTTGCTATAGTAATGCTTTGTAGCATCCCGTCCTGAACTCGGCATTTATTTGTGGCTCTGGTGCCTCTGGATGTCTGGAGTTTGGCTGTGCTCATATTGGCTCCAGACCCCACTTACTCCACTTCATTTTTTTTTTTTTTCCCCCCGCAATACTAGAAATGGAACCCAGGGGCATGGTACCATTGTACCTCCAAGCTACATCACCAGCCCAATTTTTTTTTGGTAGTACTGGAGATGGAACCCAGGGGACTTCTGCCTTTAACTACACTCCGAGACCTATTTTATATTTTTTATTTGGAAACAGGGTCTCTTTAGCCAGCGGAGGCTGGCTTCGAACCTGCGCAGTCCTCCTGTCTCGGGGATTACAAGCATGCGCCACCATGCCCCCCTAGTCTTTTTATATTTATTTATTTATTTATTTATTTATTTATTTCAGATCTGGGGATAGAACCCAGGGGCATTCGACCTCCGATCTACACCCCCAGCCCTATTTTTTATTCTTTATTTTGAAACCAGGTCTCACTGAATTGCAAAGGGCCTCACTAAGTAGCGGAGGCTCTGTGAACCACGATCCTCCGTTCTCAGCCTCCCGAATGCTGGGATTACAAGCGTGCGCCACCACGCCGGGCTTAGTCTTTTTATTTTGAAACAGGGTCTCACTGAGTTGCAAAGGGCCTCGTCAAGTAGCTGAGACTGTCCGTGGACCACGATTCTCTGGTCTCCACCTCCAAATGATGGGACTACAAGTGTGCAAAACCACACCTGGCCTAACACTTATTCTTAAGTGCCACTGTATACATGGCACAATACTAAGTGCAGGAGTGAGGTGACCCTTGAAGTGAGTATAAGTCAGGCGTGGTGGAGCAAGCCTGTATTCAAGGTGAATAAGTAGGGACTTGTGTCCCTCAGAGATGGGGTTCATAGAATTTACCTGTCAATCTTGACCAGTCTTTTTCTGAATGACGTGGTTGACCACTTCTAATGCAATGATTGTAATCCTGGACCCTTCTACTAATAGATTGGAGTTTATTTATTTATTTATTTATTTTTGTGCTGGGAATTGAACCCAGGAACATTCTACGTCTGAGCTGTACCCCAGCCCTTTTCTATTTTTATTTGGAAACAGAGTCTCACTGAGTTTCCTAGGCTGGCTTCAAATCTGTGATCCTCCTGTCCCAGCCTCCAAGTACTGGGATTACTGGCATGTGCCACCATGCCTGGCTTAGATTGGAAATTAATCAAAATTCTTCAGGTGTTTTTGTTGACATGCCAAAGCAGAAACAAGCATTAGCTGTTTCTCCTCTCTTTATCTGAAAGCTCAGGCACTATGAGTCTCCGTTTGTTCTTTAGGAGTCAGTTTTATTGAGGGCGGTGTTTCCAGCTTGAAATGACACAGGATTCTCAGTCGTGTTTCACTCTGCCACGCCACTCTCACATTTGTGCTCATTTGTCCAGTTTTCAGGTATTTTGTTTCATCTTTGGGTCGTTTTAGGTGCTGAGTAGGAAGGAGCAGTGTTTTTTTTTTTTTTTTTTTTTTTAGGTGGTACTGGGTTCCTGGAAGCCCTTCTACCTCCGGGCTACACTCCCAGACCTATTTTTTATACTTTTTTATTTGGAAACAGGGTCTCTTAAGCCAGCGCACGCGGCTGGCTTCGAACCTGCGCGATCCTCCTGTCTCCGCCTCCCAAGCGCGGGGATTACAAGCGTGCGCCACCACGCCCGGCTGTAGTGTTTTTAATTCTTCATATACTATCACTTTTCTCCTTGAACTGAGACCAGGGAGGTGCACTGTCGGGCCTTTGTGGCAGCCGGCACGGTGCACTGAGAGTCATTGGTGATGCCCAGAGTGTGCCTCAGATGGAATGGAGGAGACTTAGGGAGATAAATTCACATACATTGTTTTATTTGTTAATTCTAGGCAGGGAAAATATCTTTATCTAGAATTTCTATAGTCAACTTTACTCGGGAAGCTCCGCAGTCAGAATTCATGGAAGATTCCATGGCAGACATGTTCCTTGTTATCATTTATCCCCTCGTAGGTCTCGCTTCTCTTTATTCCTCTTGTAAATTTTATTTACGTCTCTTTCCATGGAACAGGGTGACTAAGGAAGTGGATGCCACATCTAAAGAAGCCAAATCCTTCTTGAAGCAAAACGAGAAAGAAAAGCCCCCGCCTGGCACCCCTCCAGCCATGCCGCCGCTTGCTGCTGGGTCAGGGTGAGTGTGCGCGCTTCAGTCCCAATGCTTGGAATTTTGGAAAAGCCGTTTTCAGTGCAAGGACCTGCTTTCACTGCAACTCTCATGACTCTTTTTATTCTTTTTTTTTTCTTTTTTCTTTATGGTACTAATGATTGAGTTCAGGCCTTCTACCTCTGAGCTAAAACCCTCAGCCCTATTTTATTTTTTTATTTTGAAACAGAGGCTCAGTAAGTAGCCGAGGCTGGCTGTGAACCCAGATCCTCCCGTCTCAGCCTCCCAATTACTGGGATTATAAGCATGCGCCACCATGCCCAGCTGTGACTCCTTTCTTGAGAGAAGGAATTCGCTGTTGCTGTGTCTTTGCTGAACTATTTACCAATATGTAAAATGAGCTATAGGCTCCTCATTTAATTACGGATTGAAAGAAGCCCTGATTTACAGCGTTGACCTCAAAGCGGAACATGTGTATTTTACATTTAAAAATAGTAATTTTTAGCCGGGCGTGGTGGCACACACTTGTAATTCCAGCGCTTGGGAGGCTGAGACAGGAGGATCGCACAGGTTTGAAGCCAGCCTCAGCTACTGAGTGAGGCTCTCAGCAACTTAGAGAGAATCTGTTTCCAAATAAAGTATAAAATAGGTCTGGGAATATAGCCTGGAGGTATAAAAGCCCCTGGGTTCCACCCCAGTACCACAAGAATAAATAATAAATAAAATAATAAAAAGAGTAATTTTTGAGTTGCAGTATCAGTTCATGAGAACTTTTATTGAAGATGTGAGTTGAGTACTTTCTCCATCCCCATGCCTTCAAAGGAACATGAAGAGGTGAAGCCAGGCACAGTGGCATTTAGGAGGCTGGGGCAGGAGGTTGCTTGAATTCAGGGAGTTAAGCCCAGTCAGAGCGACAGAGCTAGACTCCATCTCAAAGAAGTCCAAGGTGGTTTACAGATAGCTCCGCCGGCGTGTTGTCAGAGACGCAGTCTGTTCTCTCCCTCTTCATTTTCCATATTACTTGAGTTATTTTTAGCTGAAGACTAGACTTCTTTCTCTTTGGAAGAAGTAAAGATTCCTGTCTTCATGTCTACCAGTAAAGCATCGTGACTGAGAAGCCCAGGGCTGCAGGCAGGGCTGACAGCAGGCGCGTGCCGTGGCGCCCTGGCACCCGCTGACTCCTGCACCAGGCCTGGCTCGTAGTGTTTCCAGGCGCTGGGGCAGAAGAAGACCCCGAAACGGACTCTTTGACGTCAGTAAGATTGTCTTCTTTCTCTTAATGAACGTACTTGTCTTTGCTATGAACAGTGAAATTTTGGTTAACATTTCTTAGGAAATCGCTGATTTCTGTTATGTTGTGAGCTTTTTTAGGGCAGGCTTTTCCCATCTTTGCAGTCATCGCTGTAAACAGCACTGGCGTACTGTCTTAGGATGCACTTACCCAGAAGCACACCCTGACACAAAGGGTGTGGGGGTGGGAGGCGGCCAGTTAGGTGCGCTCGCAAGCCAGTCACCCAGTGCTGGAGCTCAGACTGCAGAGCACAGGGAGGGGCCTGAGGTTCAGGCCCTGGCCCTCCCGCTCCAGCCGGACAGTGCTCAGCACTGGGGACTGAGCTCTAGGCCTCACGTGTGCCAGACAAGCACTCGCTGAGCTGCGGCCCCAGCACCCTGCCTCCCTTTCATTTATTTAGTTATTTGAGACTGGTCTCACTATGTTGCTTAGGCTGACCTCAAACTCTTGGGTTCAAACCATCTTCCCTCCTGAGTAGTTAGGACTACCAGTATCACTGTGCCTGTTTAATAAAATGATATTTACCCTTATTACATGTAATTCACTTTGATTTTCTATTAAGTCACATACTATGCATAATATGTGTCATTCTTAAAATGTTATTATATAGTCCAGCATGGTGGTACATGCCTGTACTTCCTATACTTGAGAGACCAAGACAGAAGGATCACAGGTTCGAAACTAGCCTCAGCAAAACCCTGTTTCAAAATAAAAAGTAAAGTTGGGCATGGTGGCACATGCTAATAATCACAGTACTTGGGAGGCTGAGACAGGAGGATCACAGGTTCATAGCCAGCTTCAGCTACTTAGTGAGGCCCTCTGCAACTTGGTGAGACCCTGTTTCAAAAATAAAGAATAAAAATTAGGGCTGCGAGTGTAGCTCGGAGGTACAGTGCTTCTGGGTTTGATCTCAAGCACTGTAAAAACAAAGATAAATAAATAAAAATAGGGCTGGGAGTGTAGCTCAGAGGTATAGTGCTTCTGGGTTTAACCTACAGTACCAAAAAAAGTTATGACCCACTGAATTGACTTTATTTATTTGTTTGTTTATTTATTTATTTATTTATTTATTTATTTATTTATTTATTTATTTGAAACAGGGTCTCACTAAGTTGCGAAGGGCCTCACTAAATAGCTGAGGCAGGTCACGAACCTGAGATCCTTCTGTCTCAGCCTTCCAAGTACTAAGATTACAAGCATGTGCCACTATGCCAAGCATCTGAATTGAATTTATAATCTACTTTGTCCTGAATTTGACATATGCTGCTCTAGACTACATGTAGAGTTAGCCTTCAGCAGACTTTATATGGATTACCAGACTAGTATCTGGTATTATTAAACAGTTTTTCTTACATTTATTAAAAGTATTACATCTGGGTATGGTGGTGCACGCCTGTAATCCCAGTACTTGGGAGGCTGAGGTAGGAGGATCACAGCTTCAAGGACAGTCTCACTAACTTAACAAGCCCTTTTTCAAAATAAAAAGTAAAAAGGGCTGGAGGAATAGCTCAGAGGTAGAATGCCTCAAGTTCAACCTTCATTGTCTCAAAAATGAATAAATAAAGTCTTGCTATGGATGTGATCTCTGTATATAACTACCAGATAAAAATAAAGGCAATGAAATTCTTGTACCCTTGCCGAGCATGGTGGCGCAGGCTTGTAATCCCAGCATTCGGGAGGCTGAGACTGGAGGATCGCGGTTCGCGGCCAGCCTCAGCTACTTAGTGAGGCCCTCCGCAACTCAGTGAGACCCGGTTTCAAAATAAAGAATAAAAAATAGGGCAGGGGGTGTAGCACAGAGGTCGAATGCCCCTTGGTCCCATCCCCAGACCTAAACAAAAAAAAAAAAGAAATTCTTGTACCTTAGGTTTCTGGCATGGTTAGTGTCAGTCAGTAGGGGTTCTACTTGTAGCTTCCTTGGATATCTCTTCTTAAAATAATCCCTACTGATGTTTTGAAATTCGTCATGGAAACTATATATTCCAGGAAATATTCTCTGTAATAATTATGTTTCAGTAAATATTCTCTGTAATAATTTTGAAGGAAGAGGAGGGAGCAGTGGAGCCTGTGTAGGTCGCTGAGCCACTCTCGTGCGAATCTCTCCCTCCTCCTGTACCCTGCCTGCCTTTCTAAAATAGGAAATCCGCCTAGGTGGTGGCTGTATTAGGGAGACCCCGCAAGAGACAGATGGCATCCTCAAATTATGGTACTTTGAGGAGAGTTTAATAACTCACAAAGTAATGGGAAAACCACAGGGACAGGAAAAGCGCGGTGGCCCTGGGGCAGCATTGCCACCTGAAGGCGCAGGCGGGAGCAGTTGCTGGCAGGGGAGGCAGGGCTGTGTGGACGGGCATCTCCAGGGCTAAGGAATGGGGTATGTGTCCAGAGCACTCCTCCCTCGCCAGGGCGTTTCATCACCCGCTGAAGCTTGTTGAAGAAAAAAAATCACTTTTTTTTTGGTGGTACTGGGGATGGAACCCTTCTACCTCCGGGCTACACTCCCAGACCTATTTTATATTTTATTTGGAAACAGGGTCTCTTAAGCCAGCAAGGCTGGCTTCGAACCTGCGCAATCCTCCTGTCTCTGCTTCCCAAGCACAGGAATTACAAGCATGCACCACCACGCCTGGCAGAAAAATCACTTTTGACACTTATTAAAACAGGAAGATTTTTTTCTTTTCTTTCTTTCTTTCTTTCTTTCTTTCTTTTCTTTTCTTTTCTTTTCTTTTCTTTTCCTTTTTTTTAACTGTATTAGGGATGGAACCCAAGGGCATTCTGCCTCTGAGCTACACCCCTAGCCCTATTTGTTATTCTTTATTTTGAAACAGGGTCTCACTGAGTTGCAAAGGCTCCCTAAGTAGTTAAGGATGGCCAAGAACCACGATCCCCCAGTCTCAGCCTCCTAAATTCTGGGATTACAAGTGTGCGCCACCACGCCTAGCTAGTTAGGAAGATTTGATTCAGGACTTTTGTGATTTCAAGATTTTTTTTTCCCCCCCGGTACTGGGGATGAAACCCAGGGACATTCTACCTCTAAGCTATACCCCCAGCCCAATTTTTTATTCTTTATTTTGAAACAGGGTCTCACTAAATAGTAGCCGAGGCTGTCTGTGAACTGAGATCCTCCTTTCTCAGCCTCCCAAATGCTGGGATTACAAACATGCGTCACCACGCCCAACTCAAGATGATTTTTAGAGGGGAAAGAAAGAGCTCAATTCTGAATATAAAAAAGCGGTAGGGAAGTACCAAGAAGAGGCATCAAAGGCTAAGGAGATTCTTACTAAGCAGATTTAACAGGACTCTTGCTGAAGGCAGGCTATGGTCACTGCGTGTCAACACGAGATTCTTTCTGAATGGGTTTAGCGGGATTCCTGCAAAAACTAGGCCAAGGGTCCAGCAAGTGCAGGGTCAGCGTCAAGACTTCTTCAAGAATAGGGCAGAGTAGGGTCTGATTAAAGTTTATTAAGGAGAGTCATCCTCAGGCTGTGCATGCAGGGCAGCTTCTGGGGCCCAGAGCAGCAGGGAGAAGGACATAGAGGAACTCTGGCAGGGCGGACAGGACCTATTACTGAGAACTATTCCAGGGAAATATTTTTCAGTAAATTAATGAGCTACTGACTTCCTTATAAAGGAGGTAAAGTGAAGTCTGACCAAAATCAATTTCTTTGAAAGCTATAATGGAACATAAGAGATGACAAGGATATGTCTGCCAAATTCTTATATGCCTTCAAAGTTGTGCATGAAAATGGAGACGTATTTAACTCTGATAGAGCGTGCCTTGCATTTCTGATCAGGCCCGATTTCTCTATTTCTGAAGTGCACCTCAGGAAGCTTTTAAAGTTGCAGCCACTCGAGAAGAGACACTGGCAGCAGGAACGCAGCAGCTCTGGGCTCAGAGTGCCGCTGTGCAGCGACGCGCCGTGTGGGCCTGGGTGGTCTTCAAGGGAGGAATCTCAGGAGTGACCTAAGTAGCAAAAGAAAGTCACCTTAGTCCAGTCAGAGACTTTTCCATGGATTTTTTTTCATTAGGAGTTGCTTCGGTTTATAGAAATTGTGCAGCAGAAACACTTTATTTGTTTATTTTTTTTTCTTTAAACAGAGTTAAGCAATACAGGAAAGCTGGAGTGGGAGTAAAACATCCTGTCCCACATCTTTCCTAACAAATAAGAACAGATTCGGAGGAGCCAGTGTTTGTAACTGAAAATGCATTTCCTCCTCATGTTTAAAATAGCACACAGCTCAGTCTATAAAAAACTAAAGTTTATGCTTTGGGAATGGAGTAAGCCCGCTTTTAATTAGAGGCCGGAATCAGATCACAAGCAGCCCCTGCTTCCTGGTAGTAGAGAGCCCACTGCTTACTCAGTGTGGCCAGATTCCCAGGTCCTGTCACTGCAGGCTGGACCCACCCCTGCACTGCACCTCAACCCCTACTACCACTCTTGACCCCTCTGCACGCAGTGTGCGATGTGGGGGGTGCCAGGGATTGAACCCAGAGCCTTCTACTTCCGAGCTACACCCCAGCCCTGTTTTATGTTTTATTTTGAAGCAGGGTCTTGCTAAGCTGCTAACAGCCTCACTAAGTTTCAGGGGCCAGCCTTGAACCTGCGGTCCTCCTGTCTCAGCCTCCTGAGTACTGGATTGCAG
The DNA here is from genome assembly GCF_963383645.1 of Muscardinus avellanarius. Lineage (NCBI taxonomy): Eukaryota > Metazoa > Chordata > Mammalia > Rodentia > Gliridae > Muscardinus > Muscardinus avellanarius. The sequence goes on from NC_137796.1 coordinate 11,780,447, forward strand.
GTGTGCCGCCATGCCCAGTTCAGTTAACTTCCTTATCTCAGTGAAATGAGTCAGTGTAAACTGTGCTCATTTTAGCTGCTTCATTTTACATTTTTCTTTCTTTTCTTTTCTTTTTTTTTTTTTTTTTTTTGGTGGTACTGGGGGTGGAACTCAGAGGCTTTCTACCTCCAGGCTATACTCCCAGACCTATTTTCTATTTTACTTGAAAACAGGGTCTCACTAAGTTGCTGAGAGCCTCACTAAGTAGGTGAGGCTGGCTTCGAACCTGTGCGATCCTCCTGTCTCAGCCTCCCAAGGGCAGGGATGACACGCGTGCGCCACCAGGCCCGGCCATTTGACACTTTTCAATACATTGTCTTTTGATAAGGAGCATTCAGCCTCGAGTGCTTGGGTTCTTTGCCATGAGGTCTCTGAGGCACATGTAGTTCTGTGTGTAAGCTTTAGCAGAAAAGAGACTGACGGAAAACTGTCACGTCCAGTAACGCTGTAAGACACTGATAAAAAAAAAAAAGGAAAAGGCAGTTTTCATCTGTCAAAATGAATTCCAGAAGTAACAAGGGAATTGAATCTTTGATTTGTTTCCAGAACCAGCTTTAAACTTTCTACTTAGTGATATTTCCTGTTTGGTGGCAATTTTGAATTTTAGAGTTGCTCTGTTCTCATTTTATTATTGTTTATAAATTGATGTTCTTGACCTTCCCACTAACTTTGGAATTACACTTTGGCGGATGTGGTGGTACATCAGAGGTATTCAGAAATGTGCGGTTAGATTGTGTGTGTGTGTGTGTGTGTGTGTGTGTGTGTGTGTGTGTACTAGAGATGGAAACCAGGGGGGCATTCTACCTCTGAGCTATACTCCCCAGCCCTATTTTTTTTTTTTTCGGGTCTGGGATGGAACCCAGGGGCATTCGACCTCTGAGCTACACCCCCTGCCCTAGTTTTTATTCTTTATTTTGAAACCGGGTCTCACTGAGTTGCAGAAGGGCCTAAGTAGCTGAGGCTGTCCGCAAACCGCGATCCTCCGGTCTCGGCCTCCCGAATGATGGGATTACAAGCGTGCGCCACCACGCCTGGATGATTAGATTTTTTTGTGACAACAATTCAGAAGCCATCGTTACCTAGAGGAAGGGGGTCAGAAGTGCAATATGACCTGCACTGTTTAGGATAGTTTTCTATGGAATTACTTATTTTTCTAAAATGCTTGCAGTGTCCCTTTGGAGATGCTCCGTTTCGGGGGGCTGGAATCCCTCCTTTACATACCCACCAAGCTTTTCTTCAGTTTCTGATTTGAGGCTCCACTCACGGCAGGCATTCAGGACTGCTGGTTTCTGGACCAAATTTCTCCTTAGACCTTTTTATTTGGTCAGCACAGGAAAGTTGACTTAAAAACCTGTTCTACTAGCCAGGCATGGTGGCGCACGCTTGTTATCCCAGCATTTGGGAGGCTGAGACAGTAGGATCACAGTTTCTCAGCCAGCCTCAGCTACTTAGTGAGGCCCTCCGCAACTCAGTGAGACCCGGTTTCAAAATAAAGAATAAAAACTAGGGCAGGGGGTGTAGCTCGGAGATCGAATGCCCCTTGGTTCCATCCCCAGACTCACACACACAAAAAAAATAAAATCTGTATTACTGCTTTTGTGTGTGTGTGTGTGTGTGTGTGTGTGTGTGTGTGTGTGTAAGAGAGTGAGGGGGGGAGAGGGAAGGAGGGAGAAGGAGAGCAATGAGATGTTCTGTAGCTGTCCTCTCTCTCATATCCCACTAAAAAAACATGTAGGAGCAAAATCCATGGGATTCGCCCTTTCATGGTCCTTAACTCCACAGCTTCATTCCTTGGTTATTACAGGCAGTTTTCTCCCACGCTGGGGTGACATGTTTCCCATGAATGAGCATGTGAGGCTTTATTTTTTAGTCCTTTCTTTTTAGTTTTTTTTTTTTTTGAAACGGTCTCACTGAGTTGCAAAGGGCCTCACTAATTAGCTGAGGCTGCCCACGAACCTTGATCCTCCAGTCTCCGCCTCTCGAATGCACCCCCAGCCCTTTCTGACACAGGGTCTCAGGTGCCCAGTGCTGCAGGGGAGGGGAGGCCACCTCCAGCTAGTCACATCCTAGAACAGATGCCACGAGAAGCGCATGCGCCCGAGCTGGCTGCGGAGTCGCTCCTCTGGCTCCCTGCAGCACTGGGAGTCCAGCCCAGGGTCCCACAAGCTCGACGCTGCCTGACCCTGAGGTGGCTTGTCCCACGGTAGCTTTTAGGAGCTGCTCCAGGGTGGACGTGGTGGCTCGTGCCTGTGATCCCAGCTCTAGAGGCTGAGGAAAGAGTTGCGAGCCTGAGACCAGCCTGGGCACCTGAGACCCTGTGTCAGAAAGGGCTGGGGATGTAGTTTAGTGGCAGAGCACCTTCGGGTCCAGTCTCCAGTCCTGGAAAAAGAAGTTTTCAGGCACTGGTGTAATGAAGGCCCGGTGCATTCTGACTTAGCAGCTTCAGCTGAGGAGCTCTGTGGGGTGGAGCAAGAACACCTATTCCCGATGTGCACCTTGTGTTTGTTGAGTAGATGCTGAAGCCCTTCATGTATCTGTAGCTTTTACTTTTTCTTTTCTTTTTTTCTTTTCTTTTTTTTTTTTTCTTTTTGCAGTACTGGGGACGGAACCCAGGGGCATTCTACCTCCAAACTACACCCCCTGCCCTATTTTTTATTCTTTATTTTGAAACAGTGTCTCACTGAGTTGTAGACGGCCTCTCTGAGTAGCTGAGGCTGCCCGCGAACCACGATCCTCCGGTCTCAGCCTCCCGAATGCTGGGATTACAAGCGTGCGCCACCACGCCCGGCTTAGTTGTGGTTTTTTCTTAACTCAGATGCTATAGTTCTGAGCTAAATGTGCACCCTTTTATTTTATTTTTAATATTTGTTTATCTATTTATTTTTGGTACTGGGGATTGAACCCAGGGGCATTCTACCTTTGAGCTGTAGCCCCAGTCCCATTTTTATTCTTTTCTCTTTTTTTCTTTTTTTTTTTTTCAGTACTAGGGGAAGGAACTCAGGAGCACTGTATTGCCAAGCTACATCCCCAGCCCTATTTTTTATTCTTTATTTTGAAACAGGGTCTCACTAAGTTTGGAGGGCCTCACTAAGTAGCTGAGGCTGGCAGCAAACCCTGAGCTTCCTGTCTCAGCCTCCCAAGTACGGGGATTACAAGTGTGCGCCACCACACCCGGCTTTATTTTTTTATTTTTAAACAGGTTCTTGTTAAGTGTCTAAGGCTGGCCTTGAACTTGTGATGACCTATTTTAGCCTTCCAAGTAATAGGATTACAGGTCTGTGCCACCAGGCCTGTCCTTTTTTTTTTTTTTTTTTTTTTTTTTTTTTTTGTGGTACTGGGGGTAGAACCCAGAGGCCTTCTACCTCCAGGCTATACTCACAGACCTTTTTTATATTTTATTTGGAAACAGGGTCTCACTAAGTTGCTGAAAGCCTCACTAAGTAGCTGAGGCTGGCTTCGAACCCTTGCGATACTCCTGTCTCAGCCTCCCAAGTGTGGGGATTACAAGCATGCGCTACCACGCCCGGCAAGGCCTGACCTTTTTATTAAAAAAAAAAAAAAAAACACTTATTCTCCCCCCCCCCCTTTTTTTTTTGGTGGTCCTGGGGGTGGGCCCCAGGGGCTTTTACCTCCATGCTATACTCCCAGACCTGTTTTATACTTTATTTGGAAACAGCATCTCACTTAGTTGCTGACAGCCTAAGTAGCTGAGGCTGACTTCAAACCTATGTGGTTGTCCTGTCTCAGCCTCCCGAGCGCTGGGGTTACAAGCGCGCACCACCGCACCCAGCTTCCCGACCACTTTTTATTTCTTACTTGAAGCAGAGTCTCGCTAAGTTGCTGGGGCCGGCTTAAAAACTGAAATCCTCCTGTCTCAGCCTCTCACGTACTGTGTTTACATATGTGCACTACCCCACCTAGCAGATGTTTTGAAGCTTTTAAAAGAGATTTCATTTACTTTCTTGATTCAGAGGTATTTCAGAGGTATTATTCCAGCCACGCTAGTAATCGAATGGGGAAACTAATACTGTTGTTTTGTAGGAGGGCAGGGGTTTGACACTTGACCTTTGGACCAGGAAGTGAAATTCCCGCAGTGTGAGCGTCGTGGCCCTCCTGACACAGGAAAGCTTTCAGCACAGTCCTTTTCTTTCCATCATCAGGGCTGTTACGGGTAACCTCTGTCAGCAAATACCGATCTAAGTTTAAGTTGAATACTTAAAGCAAAGTACAAATAAACAGGAAGCTACAAGTATTCCTAATGGTTTTCCAGGTTGTCTAGGGTTAAACAAATTCTAGTGTCTTAGAAAATCTGTACACTGCAGCCTTCTTCCTCTGTTTCTTGTCCTTCAGTTATAGTGCCAACGTGTTTTAAAAAGTGATGATGGTTTTAAGAGCTAGGTATCCCTTTGTATTATAAACTTTTTTGCCAGGTGTGGTGGCGCCGCATGGTACTTGAGAGGCTGAGACAGGAGGATCACTGTTCCAGACCAGCCTCGGTACTTAGTGAGGCCTTCCAAAACTTTTTTTTTTTTTTTTTTTTTTGCGGGTCTGGGGATGGAACCCAGGGGCATTTGACCTCCGAGCTACACCCCCTGCCCTATTTTTTATTCTTTATTTTGAAACCGGGTCTCACTGAGTTGCAGAGGGCCTCACTAAGTAGCTGAGGCTGTCCGCGAACCGCGATCCTCCAGGTCTCAGCCTCCCGAATGCTGGGATTACAAGCGTGCGCCCGGTGAAACCCTGTTTCAAAATAAAGGACAAGGCTGGGCGTGGTGGCGCACACTTGTAATCCCTGTGCTTGGGAGGTGGAGACAGGAGGATCGTGCAGATTCGAAGCCAGCCACGCTGGCTTAAGAGACCCTGTTTCCAAATAAAAAATATATATAAAATAGGTCTGGGAGTGTAGTCCGAGAAGGGTTCTATCCCCAGTACCACCAAATAAATAAATAAAAATAAAAGAAAGAACAAACGAACAAAATATTGGGCTGGGGGTATATATCGGAGATAGAATGCCCATGAATTCAATCTCCAGTACTACAAAAATAAATAAGTAAATAAATAAATATGAATACATAAACTTATTTCTGTGTTCTTGACACTCTTCGTGGTGTCAGATCTCTCTTGGAGTGAATGGAGCAGCAGGTGAGCGTTGTGGGTGATTTGGGGGCTGTAGGGAAGAATAGGAGACACGGGTTATGTGAGCCCCAAAGCTACGCAGTGTGGCAGTAGAACTTGACTTGGGAACAAGGATGTGAACGAAGGTCTGGGGATGAAGTGAAAGTGCTCTGTTTTAACTTTATAACAGTAATTTATTGACAGTAATTGCTTCATGGGTTTTTAGTGTGCGCTAGAGGGCAGAATTCCCCCTGAAAAGCTCACTTAATCTTTGGCCAGCTCTCTGGAGCTTGACGCCTTCCCAAGACTGGCTATGTGAGTGCGCTGTACTTTTCTTTGCCTAACTAGATTAGTCTGTGGTATGCGATTTTTTTTTAAAATGTGTTCTGTTCTGTGCAGTTTCTATACCTTTTATTAGAACTTTTTGTTTTGTTTTCAAGTCTACTATTGCATTTAGAAAGTAAAAGATCATTTTTCTTCTCTCATTTTTATCCTTGAGGTGCAAAAGGTTTTTGTTGCTGTTGTTTGTGGGTGTTTTTTAAATTACGTGTGAAAAAGTAAAAGTGACCTGTGGTCTCACCATTTAAAGTTTTTAAGAAAAAGGCAGTGAAAAATTCTGCCTGCCTGCCAAATCTTTTATTCCCAGCCCCAGAGGTTGTTAACTCAGTTGCCCATTTCTTTTTTATGTGTGCGGGTCTGGGGATGGAACCCAGGGGCATTTGACCTCTGAGCTGCACCCCCTGCCCTATTTTTTTATTCTTATTTTGAATCAGGGTCTCACTGAGTTGCGGAGGGCCTCACTAAGTAGCTGAGGCTGTCCGTGAACCCTGATCCTCCCGAATGCTGGAATTACAAACATGTACCACCACGCCCGGCTAGTTGCCCTTTTTTTTTTTTTTTTTTGGTGGTACTGGGCTTCCTGGAAGCGCTTCTACCTCCTGGCTACACTCCCAGACCTATTTTTTTTACATTTTTATTTGGAAACAGGGTCTCCTAAGCCAGCGCGCACGGCTGGCTTCAAACTTGCGCGATCCTCCTGTCTCTGCCTCCCAAGCGCGGGGATTACAAGCGTGCGCCACCACGCCCGGCTAGTTGCCCATTTCTTGATTGGGTTTTTTTTCTTTTAGTGTTAACTAGTTATCCATTTTGTACATGTCTTTCCCTGTGCTATTCTAATATATTATATTCATTATACACAAGTTAAAAAAATAGATTGATGCCAAGTGTGGTGATGTACACTTGTAATCCCAAAACCCGAAGGTCACAGGTTTGAGGACAGCCTCAGCAAGTAGTGAATTTAGAATCCTAGCAGGACTCAGTTTTAAAATGAAAAAAGGGCTGGGAGTGTAGCTCAGAGGTAGAATTCCCGAGTTCAGTCTGCAATCCATGGGTGTGATGTGGGGAGGGACAGATTGACTTTGTCTGTCTTGGTCTGCAACTTGTATTTTTACTTAGAAGTCCATTTTGAATGTTTTCTCAAGTTCATTAGGCATTCTTTATACCTGCATGCTACTCCATTTTAGATCAGTCTTTTCCTGATAAACCTTTAGTTTTCACAAACTTTATAGTTATTCTAAAGTAATACTTGCACGTATGTTTTTGTGTTCTCATGCTATTATTTATAGAGGACAGAGCTTTAGGAGGGAGAATGCTGGGGTCATCATGTGTGTGCATCTTAAATTCTAATAGACTCTGCCAAATAGGCAACACTGACTTGGAATCTGGCCAGTCTTACATGTGTCCGGCACCTTTGTCAAAAATCCGCCAGCTGTGAGCGTGTGGGTTTGTTCCTGGTCTTCCCTTTTCTCCGTGGCCTGTGTCTGGCCCGTGCCCTCCCATGCTGTCTTTATCACTGTGGCTCTGGAGTCAGGACTTGGGCTGCCTCCTGCGTGGTTCGTGTTGTGAGCGTGTGGGTTTGTTCCCGGTCTTCCCTTCTTCTCCATGGCCTGTGTCTGGCCCGTGCCCTCCCATGCTGTCTTTATCACTGTGGCTCTGGAGTCAGGACTTGGGCTGCCTCCTGCGTGGTTCGTGTTGCTGAGATTCGTTTGGGCTGTTCTGGGTCAACTTCCTACTTCATTTCTTTTCCCACTGCCTTTTTTTCCGGGTCTTACTTTTTTAGAGCATCTGTCTCTATGTAGTTGGAATATCTTTAGAGTTTTTTGAAAGACTCAAAATGTAATTGTTTCTGAGTTTACTTAAACCTAGAGTCCCTTCCCTTTCTTCACTCTCCATGTCAGAGGTTGGCTTTCGATCACGGCACTTGCTCAAGCCGGGTGTGACGCACTTAGAATCCCCGTGCTTGGGAGGCGGAGAGGGGAGGACCACAGGGTTGAGGACAGCTCAGTGGCAAAGGGCCTGCTTTGCAGGTGTGGCACTCTAGGTTCGATCCCCAGTTCCAAAAAGACCCTCTGAGAAAAAAAATAATAAGCTAAGATCAAAAGAAAAAATAAAAAAAGGTCTGGGTTGTAACTTGGAGGTAGCTCAGAGGAAGAATGCCCTTGGTTTCAGTTCCTAATACCAAAAAATATATATATTTAAAAAATTCTCAGCTAGAACTGGGCATGGTGGCGCACACTTGCAATCCCAGCATTTGGGAGGCTGAGACAGGAGGATCGTGGTTCGTGGACAGCCTCAGCTACTATTTAGTGAGGTCCTGTGCAAATCAGTGAAACCCTGTTTCAAAATAAAGAATTAAAAAAATAGGGCTGGGGTGTAGCTTGGAGGTAGAATGCCCTCCATCCCTGGTACCGCCAAAAAAAAAAAAAAAATTCTCAGCCGGATGAGGTGGCTGGCGCATGCTTGTAATCCCAGCATTCAGGAGGCTGAGACCAAACGATCAGGGTTCAAGGTCAGCCTCAGCTACTTAGTAACTGAGCCCCTCTGCAACTCAGTGAGACACTGTTTCAAAATAAAGAATAAAAAATGGGGCAGGAGGTGTAGCTCGGAGGTCGACTGTCCCTGGGTTCCATCCCCAGACCCACCAAAAGAAAAAATTCTCACTGCCTGCTCTTAGGGAATTCCATCCTTTATCTCCAGCCAGCTTTGTTTTTTCCTGTTCCTCTGTTTGACAGCCAAAAAAGGGCCCTTCCCTTTGACCTACATTCTCCCTCAGCTCTGTTTCTTTTTTCTGTTCTTTGAATGGAGGTGTCTCTCCGTGGTGCAGGCTGGCCTTGAACTCACCAGGAATCTTGCCCCAGCCTCCCGAGTAGCTGGGATTACAGGGTCGTGCTTCAATTTTCTTTCTTAAATCTGGGAATGTGTGATTTTTACTGGGTCCAGAAAATTCTCAGACACTGTCCCTTTGAGCATCGCCTCTGGTGCATTCTGTCACCTTCTTCTACAGCCCGCCTCTGGCACCTGTGGTCTCCCTCTGTTCTGCACCTCGCTTAGCTTAGAGTATCACCGCCTGCCTCGCTGTTGCCGAGTTGCCTTATTAAATCTTGTGTTCCAGTTCTTTATATCTCCTTCTGTTGTATCTAATCTGCTTCAACCTGTTCCTTGTGTTCCAGCAACTCAGTTCTTCATTTGCAGAAATTTCTATTTGTTTTTTTTTTCAAATTTGCATGTTCTGTTTCTGTAGGATCTTCTCATTATGGTTTCGAGTGGTTTTTCTATGTGAAATAATTTTAAGTATATCTTCTTGATAGTTTCTGCCTGGTAGTTCTTTTTTTGGGAAAAAAAGGAACTTTTTTTAGGTTCCAGCCAGGCGTTGGGGCGCACACCTTCTCTCAGCACTTGGGAGGCTGAGACTGAGCGGGTTCAAGGCCACCGCAGCAACTTAGTGAGACTCGCCAGCCTAGCAAGACCCTGTTTTCAAATAAAAAATAAAATGGACTGGAGTGTAGCTTGGAGGTAAAATGCTCCTGGGTTCAATCCCAGGTTCAAAAACAAACAAACAAAAAAGAGCAAAAAGAACTTGTCAGGTTCTAAAGCTGCTCTTTGCTGGCTCTCTCAGGTGGTATCTCTACAGCCTCGATTTAAGTTGTATTCTTCTAAAGTAGATATGCATTTGCTTCTTCTAGATGTCCTGGTTTGAGCTAATTTTTATGTTAATTTCTTGGCTTGGAATTTCTAGACTATTTAAGTATTATAATTGAAACTATAATTGTGAACCCAAGTCCATGTGAGTTTAGGCTCATGATTCTAATCCTCAGAGGACGCTTTCCCTCCCCACAACCTAAGCAGAGCTGAGCGTCCTCTGCTCCGTGCTGCTGGGCAGACTTTCTTCATGGTCCAGCCTCGTCCGGCTGCATAGTTTTCACTTGTGATCTCAGTTCCGGCCCTCTGCCTTTATAAACCCCCGACCTGGCCCGCTCACGCGGCCCACAGACCCCAGGCTGGAAGTTACGGAACCCCGTCCAGCCTCTCAGTCAGCAGTGTCCCCCTACTGTGGTTTCCACTTACTCTTTGAGACTACTACCCGTGGGTTTCCCTTTCTTGTGCATTTAGCTATACATGTAGAAACACATTTTTATATATTTTTCTGGCATTCCTAGGTCTTTATCTGGAAGTTGTATAGATTATCCTAAATATCCATCTTGCCAGAAATATAAGCTCTTTAAGGGCAGATACCCTGTTGCTTTTTGTGTGTGTATGTGTGTTTCCTAGCAACTACTTCTGAGTTGTTATATTTAATAAATTTTCCCCCTAACTATTCTGTATATAGGGAGGAATACCCAAGGGCGCACGCCTATAATCCCAGCACTGGGAGACTGAGACCAGAAGATTTTGATTCAAGGCCAGCGCACAGTAACTTAGTGAGACCTTGTTTCAAAATAAAACTAGTGGGGTTAGCTTAGAGGTAGAATGCTCCTGAGTTCTCTTCCCGGTACTGTAACCAGTCAGTCAGTACATTTGATGACATATTTCTCTGTGTGTGTGTGTGGGGGGGGTTACTGGGGATGGAATTCAGAGGCATTCTACCTCCAAGCTGTACCCCCAGCCCTTTTTTTTTTTTTTTTGCAGGTCTGGGGATGAAACCCAGGGGCATTTGACCTCCGAGCTACACCTACTGCCCGATTTTTTATTTTTTATTTTGAAACAGGGTCTCACTAAGTTATAGAGGGCCTCACTAAGTAGCTGAGGCTGTCTGCGAACCGCAATCCTACGGTCTCAGCCTCCTGAATGCTGTGATTAGAAGCTTGCACCACCACACCTGGTCCCCAGTCCTATTTTTTATTATTTATTTTGAAACAGGGTCTCACTAAGTTACAGAGGGCCTCACTAAGTAGCTGAGACTGTCCTCGAACCGCAATCCTCCTGTCTCAGCCTCCCAAATGCTGGTGTTACAAGCGTGCGCCACCACGTCTGGCCACTCCCAGACCTGTTTTTATACTTTATTTGGAAACAGGGTCTCACTAAGTTGCTGAGAGCCTCGTTAAGTAGCTGAGGCTGGCCACAAACATGTGATCTTCCTGTCTCAGTCTCCCAAGTACTGGGATTACAAGCGTGTGCCACCACACTCAGCTTTGACCTCAGCAATTTAGTGGGACCCTGTTTCAAAATAAAGTTGGCTGGGAGTATAGCTTGGAGATAGAAAACCCTCCGATTCAGTCCCCAGTGCTCTGTACATGCGTGCATGGTTTAGAGACGGAAAACATTTGCAAGTTAATTTGCCGGTGCTTTTTCTCTCTTTTGAACTTACATTGTTTCTTCTGTTGGTTTTCTCTGTTGCACTTAAGAACGAAATATCTAGAAATATTTATAAGATTTTTCTAAGATATGAATTTTAATTGAAAATGTTCACATGTGTGTCATGTATTGTAACCCATTTAAGCCTCATCTTAATGTTTATTTTGAAAAATATTGCTCCTCATAATTGTGGACCTTCTTATTTTTTGTTTGTGTAGCATCTGACTCCTTAGAAATCTTCAAGAGTGGGGCATGGTGGCATGGGCCTGTAATCCCAGTACTTGAGAGGCTGAGACAGGAGGATAATAGGTTCCAGGCCAACCTCAGCAACGTAGGGAGACACCATTTCAAAATAAGAAAATAAGATAAAATAGGGCCTGGGGTGTAGCTCAGGTAGAAAGCTCCTAGGTTCAGCCCCAGTACCCTCCCCAAAAAGAAATCTCCTAGATGCCAGCCTGGATGGGAGGCCAGAGGCGGAGGGTGCAGAGCCCTCGCTCTCCCGGTGCCTTTGCATCTCGTTGTCCGTCATGATCCTCAACTTCAGCACCAGACCTTGCCCAGGACTCCAGGTCCAGAGCGAGCGAGGCGCGGGCGGGACGCCGGCGCTCTTCCCGGGCCTCCTGGGGGCCGCTGGCCACTCAGGTCTGCATGTAACTTGGTTCACTGATTTGGCCTTTGAACATAGTTTTTAAGTCCTGTTGGGAGCCGGGCGTGGTGGCACACGCTTGTAATCCCAGCACTCGGGAGGCTGAGACCGGAGGATTGCAGACAGCCTCAGCTACTTAGTTACTTAGTGAGGCCCCTGCAACTCAGTGAGACCCCGTTTCAAAAGAAAAAATAAGAGCCGGGCGTGGTGGCGCACGCTTGTAATCTCAGCGCTTGGGAGGCTGAGACAGGAAGATCACAGGTTTGTGGCCGGCCTCAGCTACTTAGTGAGGCTCTCAGCAATTTGGTGAGATTCTGTTTCCAAATAGAGTATAAAAATATTTCTGGGAGTATAGCCCAGAAGTAGAAAAGCCCCTGGGTTCCACCCTAGTACCGCAAAAAAAAAAAAAAAATAATAAATAAATAAATAAAAATTGCTAGGCTAGCCTCAAATTTGTTTTGTTTTGCAGTAGTAGGGATGGAACCCAGGGGCATTCTACCTCCTAGCTACACCCCCAGCCCTATTTTTTATTTTTTATTTGGAAACAGGGTCTTATTGAGTTGTAAAGGGCCTAAGTAGCTGAGACTATCTGGGAACCGTGATCCTCCTGTCTCAGCCTCCCAAATGCCAGGATTGCAAGTGTGTGCAATCCTTGAACCACAATTCATATCTCAGCCTCCAGAATGCCAGGATTACAAGTGTGCACCACCACGCCCAGCTGCCTCAAATTTGTGATCCTCCTGCTTCAGCTTCCTTGAGTGACTGGGATTGTGGCATGGGCCATGGTGCCTGGCACCTTTTACTGAGTTCTTTTTTGTGTGGTCCTGGGTTTAAACCCAAGGGCATTCTACCTCTGAGCATACCCTCAGCCTTATTATTTATTTATTTATTTATTTAGAATAAGGTCTCACTAAGTTGCTGAGGACCTCATTAAATTGTTGAAGTTGGCCACAAACTTGTGATCCTCCTGTCTCAGCCTCTTAAGTATTGGGATTACAAGCATGCACCACCACACCTGGTTTACTAGGTTCTTAAAATGGGAGCTTAGACCAGGTGAGGTGGCACACGCTTGTAATCCCCGCGCTTGGGAGGCTGAGACAGGAGGATCGCACAGGTTTGAGGCCAGCCTCAGCTACTTAGTGAGGCTCTCAGCAACTTAGTGAAACCCTGTTTCCAAATAAAATATAAAATGGGTCTGGGAGTATAGCTCAAAGGTAGAAAGCCTCTGGGTTCCACCCCCAGTACCACCAAATAATAAAAATGGGAGCTTAGATTGTTGATTGGAGACTTTTCTCTTTAGAGTTTATGTATTCAGTACTAAGAATTTCCTTCTTGCACTACTTCAGCTGTACCACATAAATTTTGATGTGTGTATTTGCATTTTTATTCTACCCATTGCATTTATTTCCCTTCAGAGGTTGTCTTTAGTTCATGAATTATTTAGGAGTACATTACTTCATTTCTAAACTTTTGAAAGTTCTCATGTTGTCTTTCTAGTTTGCCTTCATTATTGTTGAATATACCATACATAGTTTCAACTCTTGTGTGTGTGTGTGTGTGTGTGTGTGTGTGTGTGTGTGTGTGTGTGTTACTGGGGATGGAACCTAGGGGCCTTCTACAATTCCATGCTATATCTCCAGACCTATTTTATGTTTTATTTGGAAACAGGGTCTCACTAAGTTGCTAAGAGCCTCAGTAAACTGCTGAGGCTGGCTTTGAACCTGCGATCCCCCTGTCTCAGCCTCCCAAGTACTGGGATTACAAGCGTGCGCCACCAGGCCCAGCTCATAGTTTCAACTCTTAAATTTGTTGTCATTATGATCCAGGATGTCACTTGTCTTATATGTTCCATAGATACTTGTAAAACCCAATATCTTTTTTTTTACTCTAGTATCTTTGTGTGTGTGTGTGTGTGTGTGTGTGTGTGTGTGTGTGTGTGTGTGTGTGGTGTACTGGGGATGAAACCCAGGGGCATTCCCCCAGCCCTATTTTTTTCTTTTTTATTCTTTATTTTGAAACAGGGTCTCACTGAGCTGTAGAGGGCCTCACTAAGTAGCTGAGGCCGTCCGCAAACCTCGATCCTCCTGTTGCAGCCTCCCAAATGCTGGGATTACAAGCGTGCGCCACCACGCCCAGCTCTCCAGTATCTTTTAGATAAATTGCTTTTTTTGTTAAATTAACCAGTCTCTTACATTTAAAAACCTTAATATTTTTTCAAGCTGTATTTATTTATTTTTGCAGTACTAGGTATTGAACTCAGAGGCATCCTACCTTCAAGCTATATCCCCAGCCCAATTTTATTTCTTATTTGGAAACAAGTTGATGAGAGTCTCTACTTCCTGAGGCTCTCCTCAAACCTGTGATCCTCCTGTCTCAGCCTCCCAAGTATTGGGATTACTGGCATGTGCCACCATACCTGGTTTATTTTTTACTTTTGATACTGTGGATTGAAGCTAGAGGTGTTCTACCTCTGAGCTCCACCTCCAGACCTTTTTATTTTTTTGCTTTGAAACAAGTGTCTTGCTAAATTGGTGAGGCTGGCCTCAAACCTATGATCCTTTTGTCCCAGCCTTCCGAGTACTAATGCTACAAGTGTATGCTTCTGTGCTCAGCTTCCAGCTGCATTTAGTAATTTTTATTGTGGTACTTACCATTACTGTCCTCAAATTGTTGTTTTACCTGTTCCCACCATTGCTTTCATGAGCATGAGGGCATAGATTTTTTTTCCCCAGCCTGGTATGTGGTAAGTAATTTGTAAGTATTTGACTGAATGAGTAAATAAATAGTCTTATTAATGACGATCATTAAAAAGTAATAGGTAGTGCTGAGGGCATAGCTCAGTGGTACCGCACCTGTTTAGCATATGCTAGGCACTAGGTTTGGTCCCCAGCACCACATTTTGGGGGGAAAAGGAATGGGTAACCTGTGCCCTAGTGAAATTTAATTCTAGCCCCTTGTTTCTGTATATTCTCCTGTCAGTCTTAGTCTTAATAGCCAGGTGGTTTGGGGTCATAGACTTATGCTTCTCAAGTAACTAACCACAGAATCAGAGGATGTCTATTATAGGGTTGGAATGACAATCTGTTTCAGCTTAATCACGCCGTAGTTCAAGCATAGACATGTGGGAAGTTCCTTATTCCTCCACAAGACCTGTTTTGCAATTTCTGCTATTTCCTTTATTCCAGGTTGACTTGCCCTGTATTGTTTCCGCAGCAGTACATTTCACAACGCACATCCTCGGTAGGATGTGCGGGGCCCTGCCTGCGCTCAGAAGCCTGGCCCCTCCAGGCAGCGTGTGGCGCCCTTCAGCCTTTCCTGCGCTTAATGGGGCTGCCGCCCATGGGTAACTGGAAGGCTCTTCAGTTGTTTTCTGTGTTTAGCACTGGTTAAACTGTATCCAAGGGTTTCAGTACTAAGTTGCCCCATTACTGAGGCTTCAGCTGGTGACAGGAGTAGCAGTAGTGATGCTGGGTGGAGTGGATGGAATTGATAGGACATTACAGGGCTCGGCCCAAGCATTCTGCCGCTTGCCATGAGGTCCTATTTTTGCTAAGGTGATTTAGGGTGGCTCCCTCTTTGTTGCTTCGAATGGTTTTCTATGGTTTTTATTAGCTTCCTACGTAGAGAGGTGGAGGCATAAACTTGACTTTTTTTTTTATTGGTACTGGAGGTAGAACCCAGGGGCATACTACATCCAAGCTACATCCCCAGCCATAGTTTACTATTTTATATTGAAACAGGGTCTCACTAGGTTGCTGGAGCTGGCCTTGAACCTGCGATCCTGTTTTAGCCTCTCAAGTACTAGGATTATAGGCATGCGCCACCACGCCCAGCAACCGTTGACTTTTCTGAGTAAGTTCCCTTTCAGTTATGAGCATAGTTATAGTAGCTTCATGTCTCTCTTCCTTTGGAACAAAATTACATAGATTGTTCTTGACCATGGGGAACTTTTTTCTATATCTTCTGTCATATTAGTTTCTTTCTCTTTTTTGCCACCATTTTTCTTGTCTGGTTTATTCAGCTGGTAGCCTTGTTATATGGACATTTACTTCCAATAATCAAAAAAGGGGTGAGTTATAAATAAAGAAAAATTTCGGAGAGACGAGGCTAGCTCATCTATTTGCAGCTAGTATTTCTTCATCTTATTTACACATTCTGAGCCATAGCAAAATAAATGGAAGAGATTTGTGTGGACTCGTCAGTGTAGCAGTGGAAGTATGATGGAGAACATTTTAATGATTATTCTCTGATCATTAAAATGTTTTTATCATTGAATGTTTTATCATTAAAATATTTTGATCGAACTCCAGCAACACACACACACACACACACACACACACACACCCAGGAACAGCAGTCATTTTGTGGGAAGAAGGTCTCTTAAGAGAAATAAATCTGTAAGCATTAGCAAGAATGGTGAAATGAGCTGAGACTGGCCAGTTTAACATCTGCTGGTGAGAGCGTTGAAATGGGTCATCCTGTTATTTCCGTAACTGTGGCCTGGGGACGTGCCTTCTCTTCCCTGAGCGTGTGCACTAAGTGGATAACCCCAGACCTTGAAGGAGCTCTTGGAAGGAGGGAGGTGGACAGATGGGAGCAGCTGCTACCAGAGGTGTGTCAGTGAGCCGTCACTCATCTATCTCCGGGCCAGAGCTGTTTCAGGTCCTGTGTAGGGAATTAAGTCTGTGATCTGATCTGAGTCCACGCCTGGGGACTCCTTTCAAACAAGATCATGGGCATTTTTTTTCTCTTAGAGTTGATAAAATTGATTTTCCTTTTCAGTGAGCCGTTTGCCTTTGGAACGTCCCTCCTCCCTCTCTCCCTCCCTCCCTTCCTCCCTCTCCTCTCCCTCCTCCTTTCTCTTTCTTTCTTTCTTTCTTTCTTTCTTTCTTTCTTTCTTTCTTTCTTTCTTTCTTTCTTTCTTTCTTTCTTTCTTTCTTTCTTTCTGTGTGGTACTGGGGTTAGAGCCCAGGAGCCTTCTACCTCCAGGAACCTCCAGGATACACCCTCAGACCTACTTTATATTTTATTTGGGAACAGGGTCTCACTAAGTTGCTGAGAGCCTCACTAAGTTGCTGAGGCTGGCTGTGAACCTGCAATCCTCCTGTCTCAGCCTCCCAAATACTGAGTTACAAGGGTGCACTACTATGCCCGGCTCGCCTTTGGGACATTCTAAATAAAATATTCCTTGCTGCAGCTCTTATTTTCCCCTCCTTGGCACATGTGTTCGGATTTATTTAGAATTCAGACAGGCATTCAAAGGGCGTGTGTGTGTGTGTGTGTGTGTGTGTGTGTGTGTGTGTGTACGCATGCATGCGTGTGTGCCCGGAGAGTGAACCCAGAGGTATTCTACCTACCTCCGAGCTATATCCCCAGCCCTATTTTTTTTAATTAATTTATTTATTTTTTATTTTTTATTGGTGCACTGTATTCATACATCATAGTGGGATACAAACTTTTGTAGACGTACACGCACATATCGCCCAGTCAGCTCCCACCCGATCCCCACCCCATTCTCTCCCCATCCCTCCTTCCATGCTTGGCTTAGTGGTTGACATCTAGTATTATAGCAATTTATCCAAAATTAAAAATGATAATCTCACATAACAGTTTCATTTGTCTGATACCAAGCTTTTGATGACTTAAAGATAACATTTCAACATTTCTTTTTGCTTTCTTTCTTACCAGAGAATATTTTTTTCTATTTTTTTAGGTGAAACTATCATATATTTATATATTTATTTTTCAGAAAAAAATCTATCCTAATATGGAATATGGATTCTAGATACCCAAAACGTTCTTGAAAAAGAACAAAGCTAGAAGATATATATTTTCTGATTTCAAACCATATAAAGCTACAATAATTGAAACAGTGTAGTACTGTTCTAAAGGCAGATATATAAACCATTGGAGTTAAATACAAGCCTAGAGCTAAATTCTTCCCTATATTGTCAAGTTATTTTTGACAAGGTTTCCACGAACATTTGGTGGTGGAAATAATAATCTTTTAACTAAATATTGTTGAAAAATAATAATTACATGGAAAAGAATAAAATTGGACCCTTACCTAATCCCATATACAAGTATTAACTCAAAATAGATAAAAGACCTAAATATAAATCTTAAGACTATAAACTTTTAGAAGAAAATCTGGGTCATAAAACCTCACAACATTGAAATTGGCAGTGATTTCTTGGATATGATTTCAATGGCACAGGCAACAGAAGAGTATACAAACTCCCTAAAAAAAAAAAAATGTTGTATATCCAAAGACAATGTAAACAGAGTTAAAAGTTACTAATAGAATGGGATAAAATATTTCCAAATGCTATATCTGAAGGTATATTAATATTCCAACTAGAAATCCTAAAAATTAACAACAATAAAGGCAAACAATACCATTTAGAGATAGGTAAAAGACTAACATAAATAATGAATCTCCACAGACAACCAATCTTAGTTGTCTGTTGGATGGAAACTCTTGTTTCTCTGGTTCTGGTGTGTGTTACCTATTTCTTCTTTGTAGTTAATCTCTCTGAGTATTTTCTCTAGCGCTGGTTTTGAAGACATAAATTCCTTCAGTTTCTGTTTGTCATGGAAGCTTCTTATTTCTCCATCTAATTTGATAGAAAGTTTTGCTGGGTAGGAAATTTTTGGCTGGAAGTTGTTTTCTTTCAGAGTTTGGAATATGTTACTCCAAGCCCTTCTGGCTCTCATGACTTGGTTTGGGAAGTCTGGAGTGATTCTAATTGGTTTGCCTCTGAATGTCACTTGGCCCTTTGTTTTTGTTGCCTTTAAGATTCTCTGCTTGGCTTCCACATTGGTCATTTTGACAATTATGTGGCGTGGGGATCCTCTTCTCCGATCCTGTCTAAAGGGAGTTCTATAAGTTTCCTGGATCTGTGTATCAACCTTTTGCTCTATGTTTGGAAAATTTTCTGCTATTCCTTGAAGTGATTGTTGATCCCTTTGGTTTCACTTTCTTTTCCCTCCTCTATTCCAGTTATTCTTAGGTTAGCTCTCTTAAAATGGACCCATATTCTTCAATGTCAGATTCCTGATGTTGGATATTTTTTTCTAGATTAGAAACTATGCGTTCATTTTTGGAATGATCATCTTCTAAGAGCGAGATTCTGTTCTCCATGTGTTCTAATCGGTTGTTTGTGCTTTGAATTGAGGCCTTTACTTCATTAATTGCATCCTTTATCTCTTTTTGGCTCTCTCTGAGTTCTTTTCGAAGCACCTCTATTATTTCTACAGTTATTTTCCTGATTTGATCTTCTAGAAATCTCTGATTTTCTGTTTTATCGGGTTCTGATGTTGTGGGCATTCATTGCTCCAGTGTTATTCCTCTTTCCCATGATTTTGGAAGTTTGTGCCTTCTCTGGGTTCTTCCCTTGGGTCACTATGACTTCACTTAAGGTGGTCTGGATCTCGAGTCTGTAGTATCTCAGACCCCACTACTCCTTTACTGGGTTGTATGGCAGAGTCTCCGACCCAGGGAGTCGATAGAGGCTGCTTTAGACTGTGGGGGGTGCCAGGTTGCACGTTCTCCTATGGTGTGATATCTCTGCCACCGCCACTCCCCCACTGGGTCAAGTCCCAGGGAGTACAGTACTGGCATTTCTCCTCTGGGGCCCGCAATTTGACTCACTGTTCTTGAGTTCGCAGATGTAGCTGTACTGGACTCGGTGAATTCGCTGCTGCTGCCGCCGGTAGCAATATGGCGCCGCTGCTACGCCCTCAGCCGTAAGGCTGGCTTATTTCTTCTTGGTTTTGAGTTCCACTCTGAGTCCCTGCAGCGTGTGCTGAGCTCAGCCACTGGGAGCTTTAGATGCTCCCTGCGCTGAAAAATCCCACCCGGCTGTTCCGCAGCGGCTCACCTCGGCTTGCTGTAGCCGTCCGGTGAACTCTCCGCTGCCGCCGGCAGTATGGCGCTGCTGCCGCGTCCTCTGGCGTGAGGCCGGTGTATCTCCTCTGTGGCTCTGAGCTCTGTTCTCATTCCGCTTTCTCTCTGGAGCCTGGTGATTTTTTTGTTTCTCTGGTGATGGTGTTTTCTGGCTATGAAAGGCGCTGATTTTGTGGTAATGGAGATTGGTTGTTAGCGGGGCTCTTAAGCCCCACTTTTCTCGGTCGCCCCCTATTTTTTTATTTTTTTTAATTTGGAAATAGGGTCTTACTGAGTTGCTGAGAGCCTCACTAATGAGTTGCTGAGGCTGTTCTCAAACCTGCAGTCCTCCTTTGCCAGCCTCCCAACTGCTGGAATTACAGCGAGCGCCACCACAGCGGCTGAGTGTGCTGTTTTAAGTTCTTTTCTATTGGTCTTTCGACAGTGCTAATGTCAGCACTCCTAACGCTGTAGCCCGGCCCGTCTCTGTACAGGAAGCGTGTTGCACCACAGATTGTAGGCAGAGGGTCTGTGTGAGGGTTTGGTTTTAGGATGAAGGACTCTCCTGCATTGCCTGAACGCCTTTTGAACCAGACAACAGTACTGACCTAGGACCCTGCCATCGCACCTTATTTGTGTAGATCAAATTATGTTCAGTGGTAGTAAAAGCACTCGTGGGAACAGATAACTGCATTGGATTCTTGGGGTACTTTAGGGTTTTTTTCATCTCACACAAATGGTTTCCTGAAGATCTGGGAATTGTGGAATTAATTTTAAGCACCCTGCTTGTTTTTCTTAGACTCTGCTTCCAGCCTGTACTATAACTGCACACTGCAGAATAGGAGAAGGAAGAGAGCAAAGAAATAACAAACGTTCTGAAAACAAACACAAGGAAGCCAGGGAACCAGAGAGGAAGCAGACGCTGAGCAGGTCCAGAGGCAGCCGGATGAGTAGGGAGCGTGCTCATGTGTTCTGAGCTGTTTTCTCTAGTATTGTGTGGAGGGCACAGGTGCCCTGCCAGCTCCATTGTGTATTGTAAAAAAACAACAACAAAAAAAACACATTTTTTCATTCTCTGAACTTTTCTTTCTTTCTTTCTTTCTTTGATACTGAACATGGAACCCAGGAGCTTTCTACCCCCAGGCGACACTCCCAGACCTATTTTATATTTAATTTTGGAAACAGGGTCTCACTAAGTTGCTGAGAGCCTCACTAAGTAGCTGAGGCTGGCTTCGAACCTGTGTGATCCTCCTGTCTCCGCCTCCCAAGCTCTGGGTTTACAAGTATGCGCCACCACGCCTGGCAAACCCAGGGCTTTCTACCTCTGGGTTATACCCCCAGCCCAATTTTTTATTCTTTATTTTGAAACAGGGTCTCACTAAGTTGCTGAGAGCCTCACTAAGTAAATAGCTGAGGCTGTCTTTGAACCTGCGCAATCCTCCTTTCTCAGCCTCCCAAGTACTGGGATTACAAACATGTACCACCACACTCGGCTTGCCCAGCTCTTCTCTGAGCTTTTCAAAGGTCACCTCTGAGGTTTTTATAATATCTGGCCTAAACTAACATTCTGTTCAGAGTTACAGTTCTTGCTTCATTTCTTGTCCCAAAGCAGCAAATTTTGTGACATTGATAACAGTCTCATTCTAATGTTAATGTCTGAGACATATTTCTAGAAACCTGAATCTGTAGCTTAAAACTAGTATGTTGCCTCTGAAAGTTTGCACGACTGGACAGTGGTCATCTACTGTAAACGTGTGCAGGGCCATGTTGGTGTGATTAAGCCAGGATGGTGAACCCAGTCTGCTTTGCATGCTTACCTCGCGAATCAGCACCTGTAAAACTTTGTGTTAAAAGCAAGAGCGTTAAGTTGCAGAGGGCTTCACTACATAGCTGAGGCCAGCAATCCTGTCTCAGCCTCCCAAGTCCTGGGATTGCAGGCACACTGGTTCCTTTTATTTTTATTTATTTATTTATTTTTGGTACTAGGGATGGAACCCAGGGGCATTCTTCCTCTGAGCTATACCCCAGCCCTAGTTTTTATTCTTTATTTTTTGAAACAGGGTCTCACTGAATTGCAGAGGGCCTCACTAAGTAACTGAGATGTCTGCAAACCACAATCCTCTGGTCTCCACCTTTAGTGTTTCTTTTGAGCTTTTTTTTTTTTTTTTTTGGTGGTACTGGGGATGGAACCCTTCTACCTCTGGGCTATACTCTCAGACTTATTTACTTACTTTATATTTTGTTTGGAAACAGGGTCTCTTAAGCCAGCAAGGCTGGCTTCGAACCTGCACGATCCTCCTGTCTCTGCCTCTCAAGTGCGGGGATTACAAATGTGCGTCACCACGCCCGGCCTATCTATACCATTTTTTTGTTTGCTTAATGCCTACTTTTTCTGTTTGAAACTAATGTTACTTAAGTATTAAACATGATCTGATATTTAATGTGGTTTGTTTTGTGTGTGTGTGCGCGCGCGCGCGCGCGTGTGTGTGTGTGTGTGTGTGTGTGTGTGTGTTTGATACTGGGGATGGAACCCAGGGACATTCTACCTCCGATCTACACCCCCAGCCCTGGTGTTTTGTTTTTTTTTTTGTTTTGTTTTGTTTTGTTTTGTTTTTTTGCCGGTCTGGGGATAGAACCCAGAGGTATTTGACCTCCAAGCTACACCCCCTGCCCTATTTTTTTATTCTTTATTTTGAAACAGGGTCTCACTAGGTTGCGAATGCAGGGCCTCACTAAGTATCTGAGGCTGTCCTCAAACAAAGATCCTCCTGTCTTAAACTCCCAAATGCTGTTACCATACCCGGCAGATTTCTAGTCATCTTCATCAGGGAAGGAGATTTTAATCAGCCAGGGAGAGGTTATGGCTCTGTCTGTTCTGGAGGTTGTTTAGATGGAGGAAGAAGGCTGCTGCACCTTTCCAGTGTACAAAAACCCTTTTTTTCTTTTTTCTTTTCTGTGGTACTGAGGAGTAAACTTAGGGGCATTCTATTTCTGAGCTAAACCTCCAGCTCTATTTTATTTTTTATTTAGAAACAGGATCTGAGTTGCTGAGAGCTTCACTAAGTTGCTAAGGCTGACTTTGAACCTGTGATCCTCCTGCCTCAGCTCCCAAGTACTGGGATTATAAGCATGTGACTCCACACTCGGCCTATAATTCCATCTTTAACCCTGTGAATATTCTATTTGTGGCACTCAGTTATTTTTACAAAATCAGTTTGTTTTAGGTAACCATAGTTTCTTTTGTTGCTCAACTTGTTTCATTATGGCTAAAGGGATTGTCTTTGACCTAATCTTGTCCTTGTGGCACCAGCTCTGAGAGTCATATTGGCACACCCCTGTAATCTCAGCTACTCAGGAAGCTTAGGCAGCAGAATCACAGGTTCAAGGCCATCCTAGGCAATTTAGTGAAACTTTATTAAAATAAAAAGGGCTGTGAGTCAGACATGGTGGTGCGTGCCTGCCATTCCAGTACTTGGAAGGCTGAGACAGGAGAATTGCTGTTCGAGGCTAGCAGCTTAGTGAGGCCCTCAGCAACTTGGCAAAACCCTGTTTAAAAATAAAAAAATGAAGTAAAAGGGCTGGGGTTGTAGCTTAGAGGCAGAGTGTTCCTGGGTTCAACCCCCAGTACAAAAAAAAAAAAGGCCGAGGATGTAGCTTAGCGGTACAGTGCCCCCGAGGTGAATCCTAACTGCTACGAAAAATTTAAAAAGTATTCTTGATTTCTGTATTGAAAATATCCAAACAGTTTTGGCTGGTGTTTTTCCCGCTGTGTGGAGATCAAGCCCAGGGCCTCGTGTGTGCCAGGTGAGCACTGTCGCACTGAGCACCGCCCCACTCTCGCGGCCCTGAAGCCCTGATCCCGCCCAAGGAGTCCCAGAGCCAAGCTGACCAGCACAGTGCTGCTGCTGCTGCTGTCACGCCACACAGTGACAGGGCTCTGTGCTCCTCACTGCAGGACATTTCCCAGATACAAAACACATATGTGGCCATTAGATAAGGTGGGAGCGCCCGCCCTCGCTCCCAGCCTTCTCTGTGTCGCCTCTGCGCTACACTCTGACAACCCAGAGGCAAGGGGCCCTCGAAAGCTTCACTCTTATCATTCTCTTGCCTGCCTGCCTCCTCCCTCCCTCCTCCTTTCTTTCTTCGCTCCTTCCCTCCTCTCTCCTCATCTGCCCTCTCTCCTCACTCCCTCCCTTCCATCTTTGCGTGGTACTTGCCTGCCTGCCTGCCGCCTTTTGATTGAATTTACAGGCATTTTGCCTCGAAGCTATACCCCCAGCCCTTTTAATTTTTTATTTTGAAACAGGATCTTGCTGAGTTGCCCAGGCTAGCATT